>NC_134108.1:42341000-42971250 GCF_040939455.1 Microcebus murinus | reverse complement strand
TGTTCTTATGATCCGCATACGAAATTCCTCTTCTGTCATTTTGGTTGCCTGATTTTGGTTGGTGTCCATTTCTAGAGGGCTGGTGCTCCTCTTTGGGGGTGTGTTTTCCGTTTGGTTCTTCATATTTCCTGAGTTCTTTCGGTGATTTCTTCCCATGTCGATCAATTGTTGTTTCTTTCCTTTAGGTTTTTGTTTGAGTATTCACACGCCTTGTTTAGTTTCTGAGGCGTTAGTTTGTGTCTGTGGTGAGATTCAACCACTGCCTGTATAATGAGTCACTGGGTGCCATGAAAAGGCTTTGCAAGATGCCGTTCCTGTCAGTAGGTGGTGCTTGCTTGGAGGAACAGGCTATGCTGTTGATTTTGTGTCCTATTATCAGCTCTTGGTCTGGGCTGAGCTGGGTTGGGTAAGCCTGCCCTCAGGCACCACCAATGTCGTTATCATGGATCAAAGTTCTGTTCTCTGCTTCCAGGAACCGCTGTCAGGGCGGGGTGGAATGGTCCCGCTCAGCCAGAAAGTCTGCTTGTGGGGTGGGGCTGTCTGAGACCCGCAGTCTGGAGAGGGCCTTGCTTCTTTCCAGCTTCCTCAACTCTGCAGCTACTCCTAGGCCTCTGCCAACAGGCCAGACCACAAGCCACCAGGCCTCCCCGGACTGTGATGACGGCGAGGAGGTTCCCTGCACAGGAACGCCACCTGGGCTGGGCGCACGGCCTTCTCCTGGGAGGAGTTTTGCCCTCTAGGATGCTGATCCACCCCTGGAGGCACACACACCTCAGTAGGCTGTTCATGAATAACCCTTCTGTGCCCTGGGCAATGCTAGCCCTTGGTGCAGGGGATCTGGTCTGCAGGTCCGACCTCTGGGTCCCAGAGTTCAAACTGTATCCCAACCAGGGAGAGGATTTCTGGTCCCAATTCACCCACAGGGAGCCCAAGCTGCGTCTGTGTCTCTCAGCCTCTGAGTCGGCACCTTTCTCCTGGGAACACCATGCCAGTGGCACCTGGGAGGACTGGCGGGTAGGGAGCTCACAGTCTGAGTTCCCCTGAGTCAGCTGTAGGGTCCCAAAAGGGAAGGTCCCGTTCCCTGGAGGTGCCTCTGGCTGGTGGCTGTATTGTCTCTCTGGGCACCCACGGGTAGGATTGGCAGAGGAAAGGAGGAGGCAATATGGCGCCTGCCGCGCTGCTCAGGTCTGTGCACACGGAGGTGCCCCGAGGGATTTGGGAGTCTGGTGCGGTATCTGCTACAGGCTCACCGGTAGCTGGCTGCGGCCATCTCTTGGCTGGTGTCCGCAGGTCTCTCCACCCGCCGGGGAGCCCACCAGCAGTCCAAATGCAGGGGAGGGGAAAGGTGAGTTATCCACCTACCCTTCCTGCTGGTCTCCGGGCTGCTCCGGCGGTCTCAGCTTCCAGTTCTCTCCGCAGCCTCCTCCCGTGGAGTCTCCCGGGGTCTCAGGTAACCCTCCTTCCGGCCCTCATCTGCTGTATGCTCGCCTTCTTGCTTCTTTTTTTCTAATTTCTGCTAGAATCTGTCTTTTCTGCAGAGACACTCTTTCTGCTGACTGATTTATTTAATGGAGCGTGTTATCTTCAAGCTCTGAGATTCTTTATTCTGTTTGATCTACCCTGTTCTTGAGACTTTCCACTGTATTTTGTAGTTCCTTGAATTGATTCCTCATTTCCAGGAGTTCGTTTAAACTTTTCTTCATTGTGTCTATTTCTTTTTCCATATCCTGGAGGCTTTTTGTGGTTTCTTTGTGTTGGTTATTGAGTTGTTGTTGCAGCTGGGTGAGTGTTCTTATGATCCACATACGAAATTCCTCTTCTGTCATTTTGGTTGCCTGATTTGGGTTGGTGTCCGTTTCTAGGGGGCTGGTGCTCCTCTTTGGGGGTGTGTTTTCCGTTTGGTTCTTCATATTTCCAGAGTTCTTTTGCTGATTTCTTCCCATGGTGATCAGTTGTTCTTTCCTTTAGGTTATTGTTTGGGTATTCACACACTTTGTTTAGTTTCTGAGGCGTTAGGTGGTGTCTGTGGGTGAGATTGGACCACTCCCTGTATATTGAGTCAGTGGGTGCCGTGGAAAGGCTGTGCAAGATGCCGTCCCTGTCAGTAGGTGGTGTTTGCTTGGAGGAACAGGCTATGCTGTTGATTTTGTGTCCTATTATCAGCTCTTGTTCTGGGTGGAGCTGGGTTGGGTAAGCCTGCCCTCAGGCAATTAGCAGGGGTCAAAGTTCTGTTCTCTGCTTCCAGGAAACGCTGTCAGGGCGGGGTGGAATGGTCCCGCTCAGCCAGAAAGTCTGCTTGTGGGGTGGGGCTGTCTGAGACCCGCAGTCTGGAGCGGGCCTCGCTTCTTTCCACCCTCCTCAACTCCGTAGCTACTCCTGGGCCTCTGCCAGCAGGCCAGACCACAAGCCACCAGGCCTCCCGGGACTGTGATGCCGGCAGGGAGGTTCCCTGCACAGGAACGCCACCTGGGCTGGGCGCACGGCCTTCTCCTGGGAGGAGTTTTGCCCTCTAGGATGCTGATCCACCCCTGGAGGCACACACACCTCAGTAGGCTGTTCATGAATAACCCTTCTGTGCCCTGGGCAATGCTAGCCCTTGGTGCAGGGGATCTGGTCTGCAGGTCCGACCTCTGGGTCCCAGAGTTCAAACTGTATCCCAACCAGGGAGAGGATTTCTGGTCCCAATTCACCCACAGGGAGCCCAAGCTGGGTCTATGTCTCTCAGTCTCTGAGTCGGCACCGTTCTCCTGGATACACCATGCCAGCAGCACCTGGGAGAGCTGGCGGGTAGGGAGCTCACAGTCTGAGTTCCCCTGAGTCAGCTGTAGGGTCCCAAAAGGGAAGGTCCCGTTCCCTGGAGGTGCCTCTGGCTGGTGGCTGTATTGTCTCTCTGGGCAGCCGCGGGTAGGGTCGGCGGAGGGGAGGAGGAGGCAATATGGCGCCTGCCCCGCGGCTCGGGTCTGTGCACATGGAGGTGCCCGGAGGAAGTTGGGAACCTGGTGCCATGTCTGCTACAGGCTCACTGCTGGCTGGTGGCGGCCATCTCTGGGCTGGTGACCGCAGGTCTCTCCACCTGTGGGGAGCCCACCAGCAGTCTCAAATGCAGGGGAGGGAAAACAGCAAATCCACCTACCCTTGCCACTGGTCTCCGGGCTGCTCTGGTGGTCTCAGCCTCCAGTTCTCCTCCACAGCCTCCTCCCGTGGAGTCTCCCGGGGTCTCAGGTACCCCTCCTTCCGGCCCTCGTCCGCTGTATGCGCGTCTTCTTGTTTCTTTTTTCTAATATCTGCTAGAATCTGTGTTTTCTGCAGAGACACTCTTTCTGGCAGTGTTTCTTGTCCACCATCTTGCTCCACCCCAAACATTTTTAATTTTAATAAAATCCTGCTTATCAAGGATTGATTTCAGAGATTTTAGCTTTGTTGTTTTATCTAAAACGTCATTGTCAAACCCAAAGCAATCCAATTTTTTTTCTATGTTATCTTCTAAAAATATTCTAGTAGTTTTTTGTTTTGTTTGCTTATTTCTTTGTTTGCTTGAGGTCTAGGATCATTTTGGGGTAAATCTTATGCAAGGTGTGTGGTATGATTTTAGGTTAATTTTTTCTTTTTCTTCTTTTTTTTCCCTTTTTTTTTTTTTTTTTTTTGCAAGTTGATTCTTTGTTGATTCAGCACTACTTGTTGAAAAGTAGTGCTTGAAAAGTAGATCTGGGCTCCTTTAATTTCCTTTGTCAAATATCAGTTGACTATATTTATATAGATCTATTTCTCAGTTCTCTATTCTGTTCAATTTATCTATTTGTCTTATTCTTTCATATATACCATGCTGACTTGATTTTGTAACTTTGTAGTAAATCTTATAGTTGAGTCATGTTAATCCTGTAATCTTGTGTTTCTCTTCAATAGTGTGTTGGCTATTCTGAGTCTTTCTCCTCAACATATAATTTTTAGTGTGTTGTTATTCATAACATAACATGCTGTAATTTTGATTGGGATTGCCTTAAGAAATTGATTTGGAAAGAACTGATAACTTGACAATAATGAATCTTTCCATACCTAAACATGGAATATGTCTCCATTTATTTGGTTTTTCTTTGGTTTCTTTCTATCAGAACTTTGTTTTTTCCACATATAGATTTTGAAAATGTATTTTCAGATTTATACCCAAGTATTTTATTTTACTGTGTGCTAATGTAAATGGTGTTGTATTTTTAGTTTCAAATTACACTTGTTTGTTGCTGGTATATATAAAACCATTAACTTTCATATATCAGCCTTTTATCCTGCAATCTGCTATAATCACTTACTCCAGGAGTATTATTGTTTTAGAATCTTTTAGATATTCCACATAAATAATCATGCTTTCTGTAATATAGGCAGTTCTATTTCTACTTTCCCTATCTGTATACTTTTTATTTTCTTTTCTTGTTTTATTGCATTAAATAGGATTTCCAGGATAAGGTTAAAAAGAAGTAGTGAAAGCAGAAATCCTTGAGTTATTCCTGATGGTAGTTGAAAAGGTCTGACTTTTTTAAACTCCCATGCTAATGATATGATATTCGCTGTAGGTTTATTTCTAGATAGTCTTCATTAGGTTGAAGAAGTTAGCTTCTATTTCAAGTTTACTGACATGTATAATAAATGGATATTGAATTTTATCAAATGCTTTTTCTGCATTTATTTATTACATGATCATGTGGTTTTTGAAGTTGAATTATCCTTGCATACTTAAAGTAATTCCACTTGGTCATGAGATATGATTCTTTTTACATGTTTTTAGACTTTATTTTCTAATGTTTTGGTTGGGATTGTTGCATGTATATTCATATATTTGTGAGAGATGTTGATCTATAATTTTCTTTTCTTATAATGTCTTTGGTTGTGGTACTAGGGTAATGCTAACCTTGTAAAATGAGTTAGAAAAGTATTCCTCCCGCTTTGATTTTCTGGAAAATGTTGTAGAGAAGTGATATAATTTATTTCTTAAATGTTTGATAGAATTCACATGTGAACCCTTCTGGGTCTTCTTTCTTTCTTTTTGTTTTGATGGTCTTTAATTATTGATTCAATTCCTTTGATGTGCATAGACCAATTTTTAATATCCATTTGTAATAAGATTTTATAGACTGTTTCTTTTAAAAGACAATACTAAATAATGTAGACAAAGAATACTGAACTAAAATTCAAATAGTTTGGAGTTTTAGCCTCCGATAGATTAAAATGTTTTTATTTTTATATTGACCATATCAGTTATAATTATAAAAAAAACACACTCAATTATACGGCGTCTACAAAAAACTCATTTTAAATATAAAGACAGGTAGAATAATAGTAAGTGGGTTGAGAAACAGACACCATGCTTGCACTGATACAAAGAAAGTAGGAGTAGTTATGTTAATTTCAGAAAGACTGAATTTCAGAGCTAGGAACATTATCACAGATTAAGAGAAGAGTTGAAGTAAGAAAGGGGTCAGTTCTCCAAGAAGCATAACCATCCTTAACGTGTATGTACCCAACCACAGAGTTTCAAAACACATGAGGCAAAAACTGATGGGGCTGTATCTTAGTCTATGTAGTCTTTTTCTAATAGAATACCTGAGAGTGAGGAGGTTATAAAGAAGAGGTTAACTTTGTTCATGATATTTGTGGTTTAAAAGTTGAAGATTGGACACATGCAATAATCACCTGAGGCTGCTAAAACTGAAGGCAGAATATGGAGGAGAAGCCATTGTTTACTAAGAGACCACATGGTAAGAATGCAAGAAAAAGAGAACCAACCAAGCCATACTCCTTTTTTTTTTTTTAATTTCAGCATATTATGGGGGTAGGTTTCAATAAATGCCCATTTCCCCCCTCCCCCCAAAAGTCTGAGTCTCCAGCATGACCATACTCCAGATGGTGCACATCTCACTCATTATGTATATATATATACCCCCCTCCCCCCTCCCACCTGCCGAATACCCTATTACTGTAGTACCTATGTGTCCACTTAGCTGCTACTCAGTTAATACCAGTTTGCTGGAGAATATATCTGGTGTTTGTTTTTCCACTCTTGGGATACTTCACTTAGTAGTATGGGTTCCAGCTCTAACCAGGAAAATATAAGATGTGCTATATCACCATTGTTTCTTAGAGCTGAATAGTACTCCATGGTATACATATATCACATTTTATTAATCTATTCTTGGATTGATGGCTACTTGGGCTGTTTCCACAGCCTTGCAATGCTGAATTGTGCTGCTATAAACATTCGAGTGCAGGTGTCTTTTTTGTAGAGTGTCATTGGATCTTTTGGGTAGATGCCCAGCAAGGGGATTGCTGGATCAAATGGTAGATTCACTTGTATTGCTTTAAGGTATCTCCATATTGCTTTCCACAGAGGTTGAACTAGTTTGCAGTCCCACCAGCAGTGTAGGAGTGTTCCTCTCTGTCCGCAACCACGCCAGCATTTATTGTTTGGAGATATTTTGATAAAGGCCATTCTCACTGGGGTTAAGTGATATCTCATTGTGGTTTTGATTTGCATTTCTCTGATGATTAGAGATGTTGAGCATTTTTTCATATGTTTGTTGGCCATTCTTCTGTCTTCTTTAGAAAAGTTTCTGTTCAAGTCCTTTGCCCTCTTTTTAATGGGGTTATTTGATTTTTTCTTCCTGATTTTCGTGAGTTCTAAGTATATTGTAGTTATCAGTCCCTTATCGGATGCATAGGATGCAAAAATTTTCTCCCATTCTGTAGGTTGTCTGTTTACTTTCATGACAATTTCTTTGGCTGTGCAGAAGCTTTGTAGTTTGATCATGTCCCATTTATTTATTTTTGTTGCTGCTGTGATTGCCTTTGGGGACCTCTTCATAAACTCTTTGCCCAGGCCGATGTCTAGGAGAGTGTTTCCAACTTTTTCCTCTAGAGTTCTAATAGTTTCATACCTTAGTTTAAGTCTGTTATCCAGCGTGAGTTGGATTTTGTGAGAGGTGAAAGGTGTGGGTCCTGTTTTAGCCTTCTACAGGTGGCTATCCAGTTTTCCCAGCACCATTTATTGAAAAGGGATTCTTTTCCCCAGCGTATGTTTTTGTCTGCTTTGTCAAAGATTAGATGACTATATGAGGATGGTTTTATGTCAGGATTCTCACATCTGTTCCACTGGTTAATATTCCTATTTTTGTGCCAATACCATATTGATTTAATTACTACAGCTTTGTAGTATAGTTTGATACCTGGCATGTTAATGCCTCCCATTTTGTTTTTGTTGCCTAGAATTGCTCTTGATATTCGGGGTCTTCTTTGGTTCCATACGAAGCGTAAAATTATTTTTTCTATATCTGTGAAGAATGCTGATGGGATTTTAATAGGTATTGCATTGAATCTGTAGATCAGTTTGGGTAGTATAGACATTTTGATGATATTGAGTCTGCCAATCCACGAGCATGGTATGGATTTCCATCTGTTTACATCCTCTGCTATTTCCTTCCTCAGTGTTTCATAGTTCTCCCTGTAGAGGTCTTTTACCTCCTGGGTTAAGTATATTCCTAGGTACTTTAATTTCTTTGTTGCTATTGTGAATGGGAATTGAGTCTTTGATTTGGTTCTCAATTAGATTGTTGTTGGCGTATATGAATGCCTCTGATTTCTGTGTATTGATTTTGTATCCTGAGACTTTACTAAATTCATTGATCAGTTCCAGGAGTTTCTTGGTTGAATCTTTGGGGTTTTCTAGATACAATATCATATCATCAGCAAACAGTGAAAGTTTGATCTCTTCTGCCCCTATTTGGATACCTTTGATTCCATTTTCCTGTCTGATTGCTGTAGCCAGGACTTCCAGTACTAGGTTGAACAGAAGTGGAGATAGTGGGCAGCCTTGTCTGGTTCCAGTTCTAAGTGGGAATGATTTCAATTTTTCCCCATTCAGTATGATGTTGGCTATGGGTCTGTCATATATGGCTTGCATCATTTTTAGGTATGTCCCTTCTATGCCTATTTTCTTAAGTGTTCGTATCATGAAAGGGTGTTGAATTTTGTCAAAAGCTTTTTCTGCATCTATTGAAAGAATCATGTGGTCTTTGTTTTTGGTTCTGTTTATGTGGTGAATTGCATTTATAGATTTACGTATGTTGAACCATCCCTGCATCCCTGGGATGAAGCCCACTTGGTCGTGGTGGATTATTTTTTTGATAAGTGTCTGGATTCGGTTAGCTAAGATTTTGTTGAAAATTTTTGCATCTATATTCATTAGGGATATTGGACTGTAGTTTTCTTTTTTTGTTGCATCCTTTCCTGGTTTTGGTATCAGAGTAATATTCGCTTCATAAAAGGTGTCGGGGAGGTTTCCGTTCTTCTCGATGTTGTGGAATAGTTTCTGCAAGATAGGTACTAGTTCTTCTTTGTAAGTATGGTAAAATTCAGGTGTGAAGCCATCTGGACCGGGACTTTTTATTTAGGGAGATTTTTAATTGCTGTTTCTATTTCAGCTGTTGAGATTGGTCTATTCAGGGAATTTATTTCTTCCTGGTTGAGCCTAGGGAGGCTGTGTGTTTCTAGAAATTTGTCCATTTCCTCCACATTTTCCAGTTTGTGTGCATAAAGATTTTTGTGGTATTCATAAATTGTATCTTGTATCTCTTTGGGATCAGTTGTGATATCTCCTTTTTTGTTCCTGATGGAGCTTATTAGAGATTTCTCTTTTCTGCTTTTTGTTAGCTTAGCCAATGGTGTGTCAATTTTGTTTATTTTTTCAAATAACCAACTTTTTGTTTTATTAGTCTCCTAAATAGCTTCTCTGTTTTCAATTTCGTTTAGTTCTGATTTGATCTTGTTGATTTCATTTCTTCTGCTGGGTTTGGGGTTGGTCTGCTCTTCTTTCTCCAGCTCTTTGAGTCGTTTCATTAGATTGTCTATTTGTGATCTTCTTGACTTTTGGTTATAGGGATTTATGGAGACAAACTTTCCTCTCAGAACTGCTTTAGCTGTATCCCAGAGGAGTTGATAACTTGTCTCTCCATTGTCGTTTTCTTCATAGAATTTTTTTATTTCTGTCTTGATTTCTTCATTTATGAAGTAATCATTTAGTAGGAGGTTGTTTAATTTCCACGTTTTTGTGTAGAAATGTGAGTTTCTGTTAGGGTTGATTTCTAGTTTTATTCCACTGTGATCTGAGAAGGTACATTGTATGATTTCCGATTTTTTAAATTTCTTGAGATTTTCTTTGTGTCCTAGGATATGGTCAATCTTAGAGAATGTCCCGTGAGCTGGTGAGAAGAACGTATATTCAGTGGATTTTGGGTAAAATGTTTTGTAAATGTCAGTCAGACCCAATTGTTCTAGAGATTTGCTTAAGTCCATTATTTCTTTATTAATTTTCTGTTTGGAGGATCTGTCTCGTTCCGTCAGTGGGTGTTGAAATCTCCGGTGATTATGGAGTTGCTATTAATCCATTTGCTTACTCCAGTAAGCTTTGCTTTATGAATCTGGGTGCACCTAAGTTGGGTGCATATATATTTTAAATTGTTATCTCTTCTTGTTGAAGTGTGCCCTTCACCATTATATAATGACCCTCTTTGTCTTTCACTACTTTTGTTGCTTTAAAAACTAAATCGTCTGAAATTAGAACTGCCACACCAGCCTTCTTTTGGCTTCTATTTGCCTGGAATACTGATCTCCACCCTTTTACTTTTAGTCTATATGCATCCTTGCAGGTTAGATGTGTTTCCTGAAGACAGCATATACTTGGCCTGTATTTTCTTATCCATTCAGCCAGCCTATGTCTCTTGAGTGGAGAGTTTAAGCCATTCACATTGATTGAGAGAACTGATAGGTAAGGTAGATTACTGATCATTCTGTTGGGTTGGATGTTGTTGCTATGATTTCTGTCTTGAGCCATTGTAATATCTGGCTTTTAATATCTTTGAGTTTTGGTTGTTTTTATATTCGTCGGTTATTATGATGATGTTCCGTGCATAACGCTGTTTTTAGTACTTCTTGTAGGGCTGGTCTTGTCTTGGTGAATTCTCTGAGCCTTTGCTTGTCTGAGAATGTCTTTATTTCTCCTTCTTATATGAAGCTTAGTTTTGCAGGGAATAATATTGTAGGCTGGGCATTGTTTTGTTTCAAAAGAGTGAGAATGGGGCCCCAGTCTCTCCTTGCTTGTAAAGTCTCATTAGAGAAGTCTGATGTTATTCGAATTGGCTTTCCCTTGTATGTTACTTGCTTCTTTTGTCTTACAGCCCTCAGAAGGGCCTCTTCAGTTGATACTTTGGTCAGTCTGATGACTGCATGACGTGACGTCTTCCTGTTTGCATTGAATCTCCCAGGGGTCCTCTGAGATTCTTGAACTTTAATACCAAGATTTTGAGCAAGGCCTGGGAAATTTTCCTCTATTATATCTTCAAACAACTTGTCCAATCCTTGAGTGTTGTCTTCTTCCCCTTCTTGTAACCCTATGACCCTCACATTAGGTTTCTTCACATAATCGCACAGCACTTGTAGGCTTTGCTCTTTTCTCTTGTTTCTCTGCTCTATTTCTGTGACTGATTTAATTAATTGGAGGGTGTTATCTTCAAGCTCTGAGATTCTTTCTTCTGTTTGATCTACCCTGTTCTTTAGACTTTCCACTGTACTTTGTAGTTCCTTGAATTGATTCTTCATTTCCAGGAGTTCGTTTAAAATTTTCTTCATTGTGTCTATTTCTTTTCCCATATCCTGGAGGCTTTTTGTGCTTTCTTTGTGTTGGTTATTGAGTTGTTGTTGCAGCTGGGTGAGTTTTCTTATGATCCACATACGAAATTCCTCTTCTGTCATATTGGTTTCCTGATTTTGGTTGGTGTCCTTTTCTAGGGAGCTGGTGCTCCTCTTTGGGGAGTGTTTTCTGTTTGGTTCTTCATATTTCCTGAGTTCTTTTGCTGATTTTTTCCCATGTCAATCAGTTGTTGTTTCTTTCCTTAAGTTATTGTTTGGATATTCACACACCTTGTTTAGTTTCTGAGGTGTTATGTGATGTCTGTGGGTGAAATTGGACCACTCCCTGTATATTTAGTCAGTGGGTGCTGTGGAAAGGCCGTGCAAGATGCCATCCCTGTCAGTAGGTGGCGTTTGCTTGGAGGAACAGGCTATGGTGTTGATTTTGTGTAAGCCTGCCCTCAGGCCGTTAGCAGGGGTCAAAGTTCTGTACTCTGCTTCCAGGGAAAGCTGTCAGGGAGGGGCTGGAATGGTCCTGCTCAGCCAGAAAGTCTGGGTGTGAGGGTGGGGCTGTCTGAGACCCCCAGTCTGTAGCGGGCCTTGCTTCTTTCCACCCTCCCCAAGTCCACAGCTACTCCTGGGCCTCTGCCAGCAGGCCAGACCACAAGCCATCAGGCCTCTAGGGACTGTGATGTCAGCGGGGAGGTTCCCTGCACAGGAACGCCACCTGGATTGGTCGCAGGGCCTCCTCCTGGGCGGAGGTTTGCCCTTTAGGATGCCGATCCACCCCTGGAGGCACACACACCTCAGTAGGCTGTTGATGTATAACTCTTCTGTGCCCCGGGCAATGCTAGCCCTCGGTGCAGGGGATCTGGTGTGCAGGTCCGACCTCTGGGTCCCAGAGTTCAAACCGTATCCCCACCAGGGAGAGGATTTCTGGTCCCAATTCACCCACAGGGAGCCCATGCTGGGTCTATGTCTCTCAGTCTCTGATTCAACACGATTCTCCTGGGAACACCGTGACAGCAACACCTGGGAGAGCTGGCGAGCAGGGAGCTCACAGTCTGAGTTCTCCTGAGTCACCTGTAGGGTTCCAAAAGGGAAGGTCCCGTTCCCTGGAGGTGCCTCTGGCTGGTGATTGTATTGTCTCTCTGGGCATCTGCGGGTAGGGTCGGCAGAGGGGAGGAGGAGGCAATATGGCGCCTGCCCCGCGGCTCGGGTCTGTGCACATGGAGGTGCCCGGAGGAAGTTGGGAACCTGGTGCCACGTCTGCTACTGGCTCACCACTGGCTGGTGGTGGCGGTCTCTGGACTGGTTTCTGCAGGTCTCTCCACCTGCTGGGGAGCCAACCAGCAGTCCCAAATGCAGGGGAGGGAAAACAGCAAATCCACCTACCTTTGCCGCTGGTTTCTGGGCTGCTCCGGTGGCCTCAGCCTCCAGTTCTCCTCTGCAGTCTCCTCCTGTGGAGTCTCCCGGGGTCTCAGGTACCCCTTTTTCCGGCCCTCATCCACTGTATGCTTGTCTTCTTGCTTCTTTCCTCTAATTTCTGCTAGAATCTGTCTTTTCTGCAGAGACACTCTGTCTGGCGGTGTTATTCGTCTGCCATCTTGATTAAATCCTCCTCCTTTTTTATTTTTTGAGACAGAATCTCATTCTGTTGCCAGGGGTAGGGTGTTGTGGCTTCAGCCTAGCTCACAGTAACCTCAAACTTCTGGGCTCAAACAATCCTTGTTCCACAGTCTCCCAAGTAGCTGGGATTACAGGCATGCACCACCAGACCTGGTTAATTTTTTTATGGAGTTTCCAGCTAATTTCTTTCTATATTTTTTTAAATTTTTTTATTAGAGATGAGGTCTCCCTCTTGCTCAGGCTAGACTGGAACTCCTGTCCTCAAATGATTCACCCACCTCAGCCTCCTACAGTTCTAGGATTATAGGTCTGAGACACTATGCCCAGCCTCCATACTCTTTTAACCAACCCACTCTCTGGTATGCTAATCCATTTCTGCAGGAGCAAAACTCACTTTTCCCTCCTCCCCTCAAGAGTACATCTATCCACCTCTATGTCCAGTACACCTCCACTTCTGCCCTACCTCCAAACACTTACACATTGGGATCAAATTTCTACATGAGCTTTGATAGGGACAAACTAAACCATAGCAAGTTGTAAAGAGTTATCTGTTTAGATAACCCTATCATTACAGTTGGACGTTTCAACATCGTTTATCAGAAATGAACAGATTCAGTAAGCATGGACAAAAAATTAGTAAGGACATAGTTGAACTCAACAGCACCATCAATCAATTTGATATAAAGAATGTCAATTCAACTGCTTCACACAACAGCAGAATACAGACTTTTATCAAGATCACATCAACCATTCACCATGATAGAGCATATTGTGGGCCATACAATGCACTTTAGCAAATTTTTAAAAATAGAAATCACACAATGTCTACTTTAAGACCACAAAGTTATTAAACTAGAAATAAATACCATAAAGAGAGCTTGAATCTCATAATACTTGAACATTAAAACACACTTCTAAATAAAACATGGCTCAAGGAAAGAAATCTCAACATATAAGATATATATATATATATATATATATATAGCATATATATAGCATATCTTGAACAAAATGAAAACACAACTTCTCAAAGATTTGTAGGATATAGGTAAAGCAGTGTTTAGGGAGACATTAACACCATATATAAGGAAAGGAAAAAAAGAATTACATAAATTATTTAAGCGTCCACATTAGGAAACTAGAAAAAGAGCATCAAATTAAATCCAAAATAAGCAGAAAAACAAATAACAAAAGAAATAGTAGAGAAGAGTTGATGAAACTGAAAATAATAAATCAATAGACAATTGAATGAAACTAAAAGCTGGTTCTTTGAAAAGATCAGTAAAATCAATGCAACTCGAACAAGGCTAACAAACACAAAACAAGACAGATAATCAAAACAAGAGAAAATCAAGAGATAGAAAGGACACAAGTAACTCATATCAGAAATAATTGAGGGGAACATGACTGCAGATGTTATAGACATAAAGGATAATAGTGGAAGAGTGTGAACCATTACAACCCTTTATGCCCTACTGGACCTAGTAGGCATACACAGAACATTCCACACAACAGGAGCAGAATGCACATTCTTGTCAAGCACACATGAAATATTCACCAGGATAGATCACATGCTATATAACTAAAGAAGTATCAAATTTCAAAAGACTGAAATAATCCCAGGTATCTTTTTCTGAACCCAGTGGAATGAAACCAAAATGAATAAGAGGGGCAAAATGGAAAAATTCACAATTAAACAGTACACTCCTGAGAAACCAATGGGTCCAAGAAGAAAACAAAATGGAAATAATATACCATCTTGGACACACAAAATTAAAAACACAACACAGAAAAACTTATGGTACTGGGAAAAGGAGTATTAAGATTGATATATTGGAGTAGTAATTTTATAGGGTTAAAGGCATACATCAAAAGAAGAGTTCTCAAATAAACAACCTAAACATACACCTCAAGAAACTATCAAAATAAGAAAAAAAACATAGAAAAAGTTAGAAGAAAGTGGAAATTATAAAGAATAGAGCAGCAATAAATAAAACAGAGAATAGAAAAATACCAATAAATTTATTAGTTGGTTCTTTGAAAAAATAAACAAAATTGACAAACCATTAGCTAGGCTACACAAAAAAGAGAGAAGATTCAAATAAAGAAAATCAGAAATGGAAGGGTAGACTTTGCAAAGTGCTAAAAGGGAAAATTTATAAGGGACTATTAAGAAAAGTTATATGCCAACCAATTGCACAATCTAGAGTAAATGGGTAATTTCCTAGAAAACTGAAAGCTATCCAGACAGACTCATGAACAAATAGAAAGCCTGAATACAGTGATAACAAATAACAAGATTGAATCAATAATCAAAGTTCTTCCAATAAAGGAAAGCCTAGAACCATATGGTTTCAGAATTGAGGTCAACCAAATATTTATAGAAAAATTTAGATCAATCCTCCTTTAGCATTTTAGAGAAAATGTTGGCATAGGTCACACATGATGTCAAAAATTAATTTGAATTTTACCTCTAAGGCAAACAGCTCTACTCCCCAGAGAAAAAAATGACCAGATCTATGTTTAACAAATATATTCCATGTGTAACTTTCATGTCCTACTACTGAATTCCACCCCATTGTTTATTTTTAAATTCTAATCTCACTTAGTAATGTTTTTTAAAAAACTTTTTAAATGATAACTTACAAAATGAAATGTGTTGAAAGCAATAGATATTAAAATCATCTCAAAACTTAAAAAAAAATTTTTAGAAAAAGTAGAATAGGGTATACTTCCAAATTCTTTTTAGACTGAAAACATTATCCTTATTCCAAAGACAATCAAAGGCTCTACAGAAAGGATATTGCAAGCCAATATGCTTAATGGATATGGATAAAAAATCCTGAACAAAATATTAGCAAACTAAATTCAACAGCATATTAAAAGGATCATATGCCATAATTAAGTGAAATTTATGACTGAGATTCTAGAAGATTCAACAAATGCAAAACAATTACTGTGATGACTCACATTAATGAAATGAAGGATGTGAATTACACAATCATCTCCACTGATTCAGAAAAAGCATTTGATGAAATTCAACACACTTTCATAATAAAAATTCTAAAAAACTAGATATAGAAGGAAACTGCCTCAAAACAATGAGGTCCACATATAAAAAATCCTCAGCTAGCATCATACTCAAAGGTGAAAAACTGAAACCTCTTCCTCTAAGATCTAGAGTAAGGGGTACCCACTCTCATCACTTGTATTTATTATAGTATTTGAAGTCACACCCAGACAAATTAGGTAAGAAAAAGAAACAAAAGTCACTAAAATCTGAAAGTAAGAATTAAAATTATCACTTTTCTGATAACATGATCTTGGGGGAAAACTCTAAAGTCTTTACAAACACGCAGATGTATACACACACGCACATGCACACACAATGAACATCAAAAATGAGTTGTGTTTTACACAGTACCAAGAAATCTGAAAAGAACATTAAAGAAGCAATTTTATCTACAATAGCATCACAAAGAATAATATATTTCTGAATAAACTTAGAAGTTATACTAAGGAAGTGAAAAATTTGTCCCCTGAAAACTATAAACACTGTTGAAATAAATTATAACAGACACAAAATAAATGGAAATTTATTTATTGTTCACAGTTTGGAATAATTAATTTTGTTAACATATCCATATTACTCCAAATGATCTACAGAATCAGTGAAATTCCCATTACAATCCCAATTATATTTTTAACAAAAAGCTGGCCATCTTCAAATGATCCTGAATAGCAAAAGCAATGTTGAGGAAGAAGGTAAGCTGGAGGCAACATGCATCTCAATTTGAAAATATAGCTATAGTAATTAAAACAGTATGACTTTTCCACAAACACTGACATACACAAATGAAAAAGAACAACCCCATGGTAAATACACTTGTATATGAAAAGGTGCTCTAAATCCTTAATCTTCAGGGAAATGCAAAATCAAACCACAGTGAAATATCACGTCCTCTCTGTTAGGATGATTATTATTTTAAAAACTGACAAATATTGGTAACGATGTCAATAAAAGGGAATTTTTGTACACTGATGGTAGAAATGTAAATTGGTGCAGGTCTTATTGCAAACATTATTCGGCTATCTTAATAAATTACCATTAAAACGAATATCTATTTCAGCAATCCTGCTTCTGTATAGATACCTAAAGAAATAAAATCAGTATCTCAAGGAGATGTTTTCACATTCATCCTAGCATTTTTCAAAACAACTAAAAGTTGGAAGCAACCTAAATGTTTATCAATGTATAAATAAAGAATTTATACTGTACACTAATAATATGTTATTATTCTACCTTACAAAATAAGAAAATCTTCCATATGTGACAATATAGATTAACTTGGAGAACATTATGCTAGGTTAAATAAGCCAGATGTGAAAGCATAAATACTACATGATATGACTTCTATGATGAATCTGAACTAGTCAAACTGATAAATGCAAAGAATGAAATGTTGGTTGACAGGGGCTGACAGAAGTAGGAAATAGGAATATTCATTGAAGGGCACACGATTTTATTTATATCATATAAATTATTCCTGGATAGTTGGTGTACTACACAGTGTCTATGTTATACTATCTGTAATATATAGTTCAAAATTTCCTCAAGGGCTAGATATGATGTATTCTATACTGTATGGTATTCTTAAAATTGTTGTGCATTATATACTTACAATACTGTATTACATGCTTAGAAATTTGTATAGAATACAGTATTTTATACTTACTGATAGTATATGGTATATTTAAGCATTTGCTAAGAGGTTAGGTCTTTCATAAAATGTTTTTATCATAAAATAAAAAGAAAATTGTAAATAGAGAATCGAAGACACTTTGGGAAGTGATAGATATATGGTGGAGATAGATTGATGGATATATGGTGGAGATATATGGTGGAGATAATGGTTTCAGAGGTGTACACTCATCACCAAACACATCAAGTTGTATAAATTTAATATGTACAGATGTTCACATACAATAAAGAGATGGGTAGATAGATACAAGATTTCAATGAAAACTTGCTTTAAGGCTTAATTTGTTATCTATCCTGTGGAATGTTCAATGTGCACAATAGGTAAGAGTATTTTGATTTATTTGGACAGGAGTGTTATGTGTATGTCCTTTAGGTTGAATTGCAATATGTTCTTCAAGTCCTCTCTTCATGTACTCTATCCATTTTTGAAAGGGTGGTATAGGTTTCCAACTCTGTGAGCTTTCTATTACTCCCTTTGATTCTGTCAATTTGGTGTCATACATTTTTGAGCTCTGATGTTTGGTACATATAGGTTTATAATTGATATATCTTCTTGGTGGATTGACCCATTTATAAGTCCATAATGATCTTGTTTGTCATATAGATCAGTTTTTTTTATTTAAAATATATTTTCTCTGGTAGTAATATACCCAGCCTAGCTCTTTTTTGATTACCATTTGCATATAACATCTTTTCAATTCTTTTACTTTCAACCCTATTGATGTCTTTAGATTTACAATGAGTTACCTGTAGATACAATACAGTGAGATCATGACTTTTATTCATTTTGCTATGGATGCTTTTTCACTTGGAGTTTTAATTTATTTCCATGTAAAATAATAACTTAAAGAAATTAATCCTTAGCTATATAAACCTGTTTTATTAACAAATTATCCAGTGTCAGGCATTCCTCTATAGCAATATGGAAGGAAATAAGAAAATACATGTCATAGTTTCTTCTTTCTTGGAATGTTATATTGTTTTGCTTAAAACTGAACATTCTGTATAATACAGTTACTCTGAATTCTGTTCTGTTCCTGGAGATTGTTGTTGTTTCTGTTGTTGATAATTGTTGTTTCTACTCTGTTGTTTTGTTTTCATGTGTTTAACTCAGTGAAATACCAGAAGTAATTCTATGGAATCTGTTTCCTAAGCAGTATGTGCACATTCATATATCCACTCATTTATTTTTGAAGGCCAAAAGATTTATTCAGTTTGAATTTTAGGTTCTCACTACTATTACTCTTATTATTTTATTTTATTTATTCATTTTTAAATTTCAGAATATTACAATGGTACAAATGCTTTGATCACATAACATGCCTTTGCAACTCCCATGTCAAAGTTATAAGCAGGCACAACACACTGCACTCATTAGGTGTATGTAAATTTACCCATTCCCTCCTCCCATCCCCTACTAGTACAATACCCAGTGAATGTTACCTTGATATGTGCACATAGTGTTGTTTGATTAGTGCCAATTTAGTGGTGAGTGTATGTGATGTTAGTTTTTCAATTCTTGTGAAACTTGATTTAGAAGAATGCCCTCCATCCAGGATAGTGCAATAGGTAGTTTGTCATTATTTTATGGCTGAGTAGTATACAATGGCATGTGTACTACTCATGGCCAACATATATCATGTTTTATTAACCCAGTAATGTATTGATAGACACTTGGATTGTTTCCATACCTTTACAATTGTCAATTTTTTGTTGCTATAAACATTTGAGTGAAGATGTCTTTTATTATAGAATGCCTTTTTTTCCTTTTGGTAAATACCAGTAGTGAGATGACTGGATCGAAAGGTCGTTCTACTGTTAGTTCTTTGAGGTATCTCCATACAACTTTCTATAGAGGGTGTACTAGTTTTCAGTCCCATTCCTTTTTATTTAAATCTGGGCCATCAAAGCATAGTGGTCATTCAGTTATAGGTCAGAAGTGGTGCTGAAACACTGGAAACTGATAAACCTTTCACCTTTCACCATATAAGGCTGATAAAAAAAGTTAAAAGTTAAAACCAATAAATTTTAATTGCTTTCCTCAAGTTATTTATTTTAGTTAGTGATTGACAATTATTTCTCTATAACCATTAATACACTTGGTCTTAAGGAAATGAGTATTTTTTTTTTAATTTAGAAATCACTATGAGAAAAAGGCATTCTGGTCAGTTATAGGTCAAATTTCTTTCAGAGTAAAATCTAATTTTCTTAGCATTAAAGATTCCCCCTATAAAGGAGATTCACACCCTTTCTTCCATAAATTTCTATTTAGTAAATGGCAACAATGGGCAAGATGAAACCATGAAATCCAAAGCTACTAAGGTCAGAAATACAAGCTAGCTTTGCTTACTTTGGTGTCTACAGAATAGAGGTGAGGGTGGGTGTGTGGGGATGGGTCTATGTTGTAATGTAAATCACGTAATGTGCTCCGTGTTAAGTCAGCAGGTACAAAAGAGTCATAAGTTATCTTAGCAGATGGCAAGACATACATGTTATTCAAGAAGCAATAATAATGGACAAGAAGTGGCAATTAAAGTCAATAACCTAAGTGAGTAGAGAGTTTGGGTAGTGCCTGAAACACTTATCTGTTATGGTCATTCCATTTGTTAGACACACTGCCTGGTTGTGGTGGAACACATAACAAAGATGTCACAAAACAATACCTGAAGAAGCAACCTCAGAATCCTGCTCTACCTGTGTGATATAGTGATATGAAGGCCATATGAACATTTGCCCAATTGAGTGGCTATGATGGCAGATACATTTTTCATTTGGTGTAATAGAATTTAAAAAAATGTCTAATCTCCCAGAGTAAATCTATCTATTACGGGCATATATGGCATTCATTTGTAATCTTCTCACTGCATTCTCAATTCTGTCTCCAAAGAAATGACATGAAAATTAGAAGGCCCCCACTAGCTGTGCTTCTCTAAGTACAAGCTAGTTGATTGATTTTAACCATGACCTACCAACATAAGGGAGTCGTAAGTAGGACAGTAAGCAGATAGTTGTTTCAGAACATTCATCCTGACTTTCAGAAGCTATTTCAAAGCAGCCATGTTGTATGTGACAGCGCTGCTTTGAAAAATTTCCACCATTTGAGCCAAGATTATTTTTCCTAGTAAATAAATGAGGCTTTTTTTAGTGGTCAACTGTGAGAGCTGCATGTCAGCAACAGTTTAACCCTCCCCTTGAGTGAACTGTTGATTTTAGCAGCCCTGCTAACTGGTCACTCATTAGGCTGTGAGCTAGGCTGATGCCTCTGCACTCTAGCTCGGGCACCAGAGTGAGACTCTGTCTCAAATAAATAAATAAACAATAATAATAATTAATCATTTGACTCCATTTAAACTAATGAATTAAGCACATGTATTTTATTTTATTTTATGTTATTTAGGATATCATGGGGGTACAAACACTTTGGTTACATGAAATACATTTGCCTCCCTCAAGACAAGGCTACAAGGGTGTCCTTCCCACATATAGTATGCCCTGTCTCCATTAGCTGTGGGTTTACCCAACTCACCTGCTCCACCCCCCAGCTGCGACTCCCTCTACTTGACCATCACCCAGTGAGTATTTCTACTATGTGAACACCTTATTGTTGCTCAGTTAGTACCAGTTTGATGGTGAGTACACGTAGTACAAGTTTTTCCATCTTTGTGATACCTCATTTCCAAGGATGGGCTCAAACTCTATCCAGGATAACATGAAAGGTGCTAGATCACCATTGTGTTTTGTAGTTGAGTAGTATTCCATCGTATACATATACCACATTTTAGTAATCCACTCATATATTGATGAGGACTTGGGTTATTTCCACATCTTTGCAATTGTAAATTGAGCTACTATAAACATTTGAGTGCAGATGTCCTTTTTATGCAATGTCTTTTTTACCTTTGGACAGATGCCTGGTAGTGGGATTGCTGGATCAAATGGTATTTCTATGTTTAGCTCTTTGAGGTATATCCAAATTACCCTCCTTAGGAGTTGTACTAATTTCCAGTCCCATGAGCAGTGTACGAGTGTTCCAATCTCTCCACATCCAGGCCAGCATTTGTTATTTTGGGACTTTTTGATAGAGATGATTCAAAATATATGTTCTGTTCAGGGTTCAGCCCCCCAAGTGTGGTGGAAGAACCCTGAGCAGCACATATATTTTAAAATGCACTCTGACCGTATCCTCTAACTTTAACCAATACTCTGTAATCGATGACTTGTAGAATGGAATTGGTTGTTGATTGGAATTCCAAATGGTAGTCATGGAACCTCTGTTAGGGATTTAGAAATGTCTTGCACATTACATAAAATTTTTGTCCCTTTCTATAAGTACCATCATGATGAACTCATGCTCTTCAAATCAGGTTTACTTTTCTAGATGATTGTAATTATTTTCTGCCTTCTCATGCTCAAATAGTCACTCCTAGATCACTAGCCAACCTTGTTATGATCTTTTGTCCCTTTAGCATTTCTCCAAAATCACTGAAAGTACTTTTCCTTTCTGATATGGTAAAGGTCTCCCAGCTTCATCATCATTTTTCCGATCCCAAGGCATGTATTTGGATATTCTTCATGGAATTCTACTTCTTTCTAGTAGAAATTAATAGTAGATCCCAAATCCTAATAGAGGATCTAATGGATTTGTCTAATAGAGATGACTTATGCTGTTTTTCTTTAACACCTGGGGATAGCAAGAAGGCTCCTAAAGTAACTGGTGAAAGAACAGGTCTCTGTCTCTCTGCTGACCTCCTTCCCACCTCCCTACCAGTTTGTTGCTTTGGCAGGAAACACATGGTGCCAACTAATCTTTAACTTTGATAAATCTCATTTTAGAAGAGAAGCTACAAACTAAGATTTACACTTAGAGTGTTTCCTTCAAAGTCTATTTTTAAAATTATTTATTTCCTTTTCTGTTGGAATGACTCTTTATTGAAGCTACATGGAATTGCTTTCAAATTGTGCATTTCTTATGCTTTTCTTGATTTTAATCCCACAATTAGCAAGTTGGAAAGAAGAAAAAAAGATGAGCTTCTTATGAACGAACTCCCAAATTAAAAAAATTTCAGAGTTTGCAATATTAAGATAATAAAATAATGAAAGGTAAAATATATACATAGATGGTGACTAACAAGATTTGGTTTAAAATGTTTCCTCTACCACTTTTGATGTTGACCCACTATTTGAATGTTTTCTTTCATGTTCTTACATTTTTCATCTTCAATTTCCCAAGCTTCCTTGAATATATTCATATCTGTGACTTCCTAGTTTTATTATCCCTATTGTTCTAAATAAGTTATAAGTAAAGACATAGTAAAAAATTGTCAGAAAATATAAGGACCTAACTCCAAAAAATATTCAAGGAAAAGCTTATATAAAATTGCTAAAACCTAAGGCCCATATTCAATCACACCAAAAAAAAAAAAAAGACACAGATGATAAAGGATTTTTTGATTAGTCTAACAGACAAACGTTTCTCACACCTGTTTAAATCAAATGAATATATTTGTTTATAGTGGAATATACCAAACATCTGATAACCTCATTTTTTAAAATTCTTACAATAATTACTTTCAGCTCTCCTCCCTGTAGCTACCTGAGTGCAGCATACACACAAAAACAATGACCTACCCCTTGAACAGCAGGCCCCTGGGCATTGGAGCAAGTGAGAAACATCCAGCATTGGTTTTTAGTGCTAGAATGTGATATATGTTTATGGGGAAAATAAAGAATCAATTTGTTTTTGAATCTATGACTGAAAGGCAATAATTCTGATGGAAAGGAGATACATAATTCATCTAAATATTATTCAAAGAATGTTATATGTTTTTTGCAGGTACTGCATTATGGAAGATTTAGAAAGAGATTTATTGAAATTTAAAGGATTTTATTTTCAGCATAAAGCATTTGATACTGGCTTTTTAGAAAATTTATATGATTTTGAAATTAGAGATGATGATGTCTTCATAGTCACATACCCCAAATCTGGTAAGTTCAGTATTCCAATAGCTAATCTAAGATATAAAATAGAAATACTTCTATAATATGAGAAGTTAGTTTTTTCACTAGCATTACATATGGCCATATAGTGTTAATCCTTTGGACATATAAAACTCATTATTCAATATCTGTGAAATAAGGTTTTTTACCATGACGAAGAAGTTATTTCGGATTTGGCATTGGAATGAGAGAAATTTTAAAAGTGTTAGACTTAAGATAACATCAAACACTGAATGCTGAGGTGGGATGAGAAAGAATATTTAGCATTTAGTCAGGTAGTGGGATATATTGAAGAGCATAAGAAGGAGAATGTTAACATACTAAGTATTATATTACAGAATAATTCCTAATCATTTTTAATTATCTCCAGGTCATAGAATTGTGTGTTTCATTAAAGCAGTGTACTAAATAGGAATTCAGTGAGGGAAACTCTAAAGGGTTGTCTCTCTCCTTGCCATTGCCTGCTGTATTTTTACTTCCTGCCAAAGCATATGCTACAGGGCCTGGTGCCTCCATGCTTTCCTTGAGCCTGCTTTTCCTGCTGGTGACCCAACATGACTAAAGCCTGATTTCAATTCCATTTTCTACTCTCTTTAGCGTCTCTCAGGTGGCCCAGTTTTAAGTCATGTGTTGTACTCTGCAGATACATTCTGTCTGCACTAACCCCTGCCTCTCGATGAGTATGACAGCTCACCACAGTAGTCCAATTCCAATGCCGTAGCTTCCTGGTCACTTTGAAAGAGGTGCTCAAATGGTGACACCTTCAACTTTTTAACAATAAGGTATCTGAACCATAGAAACCTATCACCATTTACATGATCACATATATTGCAAATAGTCTTTGCATATGCAAAACAATAATTCTTAACAAAAAAGAGTCATGTGCTTTGAGAGGCATTTAAGTGTTCAAATAAATGAACAGGGCATATTTCTATATTATAAGATTTTACAGCAATAGAATACAAGATGTGAGTACTTAAAAATATTTATGATGCTTTAGCTGACTTTGATCCAACACAGCTGCTCTAGGGAATCTCTAAAAGCATGTTGCTGCCTCAGGCACTTAGCACACCCTGTTACTCTTCCGGAAAAGCTCTTCCCTTAGACATCTGTATGGATTATTTCCTCCTCTCCTTTGCTTCCTTATTTTAATATTACTGTATCAGTGAAACCATTCTGAATGGCCATAACTAAAAATGCGGCCTCACCAGAAAAGTATTCCAATGTATTTGCTGATTAATTTTCCCTTCACAAAATAATATTCATGGCCTTATCATGTATGACATATTTTGTACATTTAATCTTTACATTATGTACAAAGCTAGGAAAACCACAAGGCATTTATAGAAGAATATATGCATCTTATCATATATATAAATATATTATTTGTATCTAATAGGACTCTATATCATATATGTTATATATATTAGCAATATATACGTATGGGACTTGGTTCACATAATTATGAAGTATAAGAATATGTCCTTAGGAAGCAGGAGACCCAGGAGAGTCGGTGTTGTAATTCAGACTAAGTCTAAGGGCCTCAGAGCCAGGGAAACAACGGTGTAACTCCCAGGATGAGGACAAAGCCCTGGGAATCAGGGGGTTTACTGATGCAAGTCTCAGGGTTCAGAAGCCCAAAAACATGGAGCTCCAATGTCCAAGGGTCAGAGAAGCTGATGTCCCAGGTCAGGGAGAGAAAGAATTAGCCCTCCCTCCATTTTTCTGTTCTATTTGGTGTCTCAATGGATTGCAGGATTCCTGGCTGCATTGGTGAGGGAGGTTGTTTGTATCCTACTCATTCAAACCCTAATCTGTTCCTGAAACACCCACACTGAGACATCCAGACGTAATGTTTTACAGGCAATCTAAGCATCTGTTAGCACACTCAAGTTACATATAATATTAACCATCACATAGACTAACAAGAATTAGAAAGGTCAATATGTCAAGTGTGGAGAGGTGGGAATCAGGGGGTTTACTGATGCAAGTCCCAGGGTTCAAAAGCCCAAAAACATGGAGCTCCAATGTCCAAGGGTCAGAGAAGCTGATGTCCCAGGTCAGAAAGAGAAAGAATTAGCCCTCCTTCCATTTTTCTGTTCTATTTGGTGTCTCAATGGATTGCAGGATTCCTGGCTGCATTGGTGAGGGAGGTTGTTTGTATCCTACTCATTCAAACCCTAATCTGTTCCTGAAACACCCACACTGAGACATCCAGACGTAATGTTTTACAGGCAATCTAAGCATCTGTTAGCACACTCAAGTTACATATAATATTAACCATCACATAGACTAACAAGAATTAGAAAGGTCAATATGTCAAGTGTGGAGAGGGAGTGGATTAAGATCTACATGCATTGGCGTATTACCCATGGGAGAGGAGACTGAAGCAGCCATTTTCTGAAGATCAATCTGTCATTACCTGAACATATTACGTACGGACACACTAAGTGTCACAGAAAAAATATGAAGATTCATAACTTTGGAGAGGAGAACTTTATTTTTTGTGGAGAGTCAGAAGCTCCAGGGAGGAAGCTCAGCCTCTGGTTGAAATCAGAAAACAAGCACTTTGAAGGAGGGAAGCATGAGACAGAACTTATGCTGAACAGAGTGGACAAGAATACCTGTTCAATAGATTTTAGAGGCAGTTATGAATATTCTCCAAGGGGAGATGCACACATGTACAATAAGCAAACATGCATGTCACATACATTTCATGTTCACTTTGGGGCTGGATACAACATTTAACTGCATTCCAGTTAGGCCCTATGCATTGAAAGGTAAAGCAAGGACACAAAGGCACTCAGTAATCAGCCTCTATAAACTGGCCAGAACTGCTCCATGGGGGTGGTCTCTAGTCAGGAGAAAGTTACTGAAATCAGTATCTTGTCCAATCAAAGGTACAGTTGTGGCATGTGGAATAGTGGTTCAGTTAGTCAGCATATGGCAGTCAGTGAGCAACAGTTCTGTCAGTATTGCTTATCACCAGGCCAGTGTGTGTTTAGCTGCTAGAAAAAAGAAACACCTTGTGGCACCTCAAACCTAGTTCATACTTTAAATGTAGGGGTGCATGATGGAACCCTTGCCTGGAATGGCCTTTGGTCTAGTTTATAATTTGGTATCTTTTTACAAGAAAAGATCCATTCCATCAGCCTTATGATGTCATTTTCAACACAAACAATTGCTCTCCTGAATAGTTATCCTAGAGAATTTCTTAAACAGGTCAATGCAAAGGAACAAAATGAGGATGTGCATTGCTAAGCTGCTTCAGCTGTGAAGTCCCTGACTGAGAAGGTGGATAGGTAAAACCCAGGGGTGCGCGATATGAAGTAGGAGGCAGCAGCTGATAGGGGCAGTAGATCAGAGGTGGCGCATAATGGGCCTTAAAATCATAGAGATCAGTGAAAAAAACATAAGAAATAAGATGATCCAATTAAGTTGAAAATTTAAGAACTCACAACAATACACATTTCAAAAGAATCCACGCAAGCAAACAGATGCACTTTAAAACCAATTGACTGGTTGCAAGGTAGGCATAGATGTAGCATTTGAGGTAGGAAATGGGGAAAAAGGAGATACAAGCAGATAAATGAGGGACTGAAATGAATCAGTGATGTTAATATGTCAGGAAGTGCAGGGAAAGATAACGATCTCTTTACTCTAACATTTGAAATCCTAACAGGGTAAAAACAAAAAAATGTAGAAAAAGAGGGAGGGAGAGGGGGAAGGGAAGTGGAAACAGAAGAGGAAGGAGCAGGAGAGGAGGGAGAAGAAATGCAGCTTCTTTTGCATGGGGAACACACTCTTCCAGTTCTCCTGGTCTTCAATATCTACAGACCTATGGCCACCTCTAGACACCATTGACAACCCCTACCCTACTTGTGCTGGTGGCCTTGAAGCTGTGATATGTGCTCTAGAAGCAGTATGTGTTACCTGGGAAATAAGGAAGGATGTAAGAAACTCTGCAGAGTTTCATATCAATGAATTTTCACTGGAAGATCTGGTCCAGCTATGACAGCAAGTAGGCACATGTGGTCACAGTCTTCCCTGGCAACACTGAAGACTACAGCCACCAATATTTAGGTAGTAAGAGGAACAGGTAAGGTGCATCTCACCTGTACCTGCCATCAAGGGATGTGTGCTCAACAATGATATTACTCACCAGGGGTGAATGCATAGTCTTTAGAAACAAAGGCTAGGATGGGAATTGTTAAGATGCAATAGGTTTTCTCCTAGCAGAAATCTGATAAATATCCAACTGGGACTTGTAACATTTTGGGGGAGTAAATCAATACTTTCAACACATTTTGACTGAAAATTGCTATAAATATACAAGGAATGATTTAAATCTTAGTCCCAAATATTAAGCGTATAGAAGAGGTATAAGAAATCTAAATGTCCACTCTAATTGGAATTAATCTAAATGCTTTTCTAAAATTCCACTTAAAAGTCAATGGTCAAACTTCGGTTATTAACTTTTCATTTCTGTCAACATATTGGTGTCAAAAGTCCTTTGTAGGTACTTAAACACTATTTTCTTAAGCAGCAATCATTAGTGAAACATGGAGAAAGTGGGAAAGTTTCAAGGTTACTTCTTCACTGCAATTCCTTTTTTCTGTGAGTATATTAGCTAATGCTCTAAAAATGAGGTTCAGGACAGAACTCTAAAGATAAGCACAGAAAACATGGGTTTAGATGGCAAGGAAATGTTACGCTTTACAAAAGTAAATATTTGGCACTGTGTGGTCACTGTTACATTGCCATAGAGAAATTCTCTGACCTGCCTTGCTTGACTGTGGGTCATAAGACTCTCAGTTCTAAGGCGGTCCTGCCCACATTAGGTAGGAAAGAATGTTACACAGAAGAACAAGAAGAATCTGGACAGATTTTGCTGTGTTTCCCTAATCATTTTTTAACATAACATCATTATCTTTTTGCCCAGCCATACACAGTCTATACTCTGATAAACTTAAGCATAAAAATGGATAATTTCACCTCTACTTTCATTCTTCATCCTAAAAGATCTCATGCGGTCATGTTAAATAAATTGTTATGCCTTTTCTCCAGTTAATCTACATTTTAGAGTTGATTTTTTTAACAAAACAGTCAAGGTCCAAGGAGAAATTTCTGTATGTGTGATATGGCTAGATGATATGAAAGTCAAAATTGTGTGTATCTATAGGGGGGTGGGCTCATTGTCTGAAAGTAGCAAGAAGAAGGGAAGAAGAAAAATATCCACTCTGAGAATGAAAATATCCATCAATTGAGAGAGTGATAAGTGAAGCATTAATTTCAGAGGGAAGAGACACATTTGTTACAGAAAATTGGATAAGGACCAGTTTTCCGAAGGGGTTGAAGTTACAGAATACTTGGTTGATAAGTGACCATGGATTAAAGGGATTCAGGAGGTGGCAAAGTGTAGAATATAAAGTTAAGCTTAGCAAGAGAATGAAGTTCAGATTAAAAATTAATTGGTCATTATTTCTAAGGACAGTAATATAGCATTTCAGGAATTTGGAGCGATAGAATATATACTCAGCAAAATTGTGTCCAGAACTTGGTGGGGGACAATCGGGGTAGGGTTGAAATCCAAGGTCACTTGTGATGAACAATGTGCCTGGGACCAAGAGTATAAGAGGATTAGTCCTAAAGACTTTAAAGCAGAGAAAAGTCGGGCTGCTGTGAGAGTTGAAGACAGGGAGTGTGGGAGACTAGCCAGGATCACACAGGTATGCGACACCTTCTCAGAGCTTGATGCTGGGTATATGTTTGCCTGAAAAAGTTATTATTCTAAGAGTGTGCTGAAATGCCCTCTTGACCCTAGCTGGGAGAAGATTGGTTTTATCTCATTATGCTGGCTCTAATAATTTGAGGAAGACCTGCTAATGAATGATCAATTAAAATTCACAACTTTTAAGTGCTGTTATGTTAACATATGAGAGTGAAAAGATTGAACTCACCATTTTACTGAAGAAGCTAGAAAATAGAAAAGGAGAATGGCATTAAATATGATAAAAGCTGAAACTAATATTTTGAAAACAGAATAACAATAGAATTAACAATAAGTACAAATGTTCATCTCCTTTATGTTTTTCTGAAAAGATGAAAGGCCGAAGCTGGCAGGCTAAATAAAAGGGAAAACACAAGCAAGAAAGAGTAAGCCATAAGTACTACTGCATTTAAATAGGTGATTAAATGAAACTACTCTCTTCAATATCTGGCTGATAAAGTGTAAAATACTGGTGGCATTAACACTATTCCTGAGAAAATACAAATAAGAAATATTGAATTAAGGATAGAAAACAATGAGGAACTTTCAAAATACTATGGAGGATGTTAAAAGGACATTATAAAGAGTATTACTTTCCTAGGGCTACAAAAACTAAGTACCTCAAACTGGATGCCTAAAACAACAGAAGTTTATTTTTCTACCATACTGGAGGCTAGAATTCTGAAATCAGTCTTCTAGGGGAGAATATTGTCTTTCCTGAAAGTTTTGGTAGCCCCAAGCAGTCCTTAGCTTTAAGCCTCTTCACTGGAATTTCTCCAACAACTTTACTTAACATTCTCCCTCTTTGTCAGTCTTCACATGGGTTCTCTTTTCTGTGTGTGTCTCTGTCTATATCTTATCTCTTCTTGTAAGGACACTAGTTCATCCTGGGTTAAGGACCTAACCTACTCCACTATGAACATGTGCATGTGCTCACACTCTCTAAACACATTGTCCCCCTCACCCCTCACCGCTGCAGGACTTGCTATTCACAGCACAACTTGGACCAAACTCTCAGACCCTTAAATTTCTTCCACTCTGGATTATATTCTTCCTACTTTGTGCTCAAGGTAGTAGCCTTTCATATAAAACTAATACAAAATTAGAGTTTTATGCTAGGAGAGTCATGTGCAATTTTAATATCTTGCTAAATATCAGCTGTTGGAGCATTAAAGAAGGAATAAACCTAATGAACTCATGTTGGAGGTAATCCATGGTGTTGTTAAGAAAACAGTCAGACACTGCAGATTGTCTGGGCAAGGCAAAATCTTTACTCCTGATCAGAAGGGTGAATAGCAGCAGCCAAAGCACCCAGCCAGCAGTGTGCCCCAAGGAAGTTCTTCACTTTTTTATCTCTAATGCACACCTAGGGCTATGTGTCATCCCATCAGTAGGGACTTTGAATTCACAATCTTGCTCTTACCTGATTGGCTAAGGCACATTGTTGAGGTAAAACAGAGAACAAGAAAGTTAAAATTGCTAAACATGCTTATTTTTGTGTGTGTGTGTATTGCAATAAAGTAGATGAAAGCAAGGTTGTTGTTATTGTGGAGGTTTTGCTATGTGCTAATAATTATTTAGAGCTTGATATCAGACAGAGTATTTATGCCTTTGGCAGAAAAGATTAGGCCGAGGTCATCTCCTCCTACAATTTCCACCTCTCTTGTATTAGTATTTTTTACACTTTTCCTCAAATTAGGTAAGGAGGAGGTGACTTTGGTGTTCTTGTTTTTTTAATAGTAACAACTTGTTTTCATATGAAGGTGGAAAAGGTTGTTTAGTTAATGCTGTTTCTATTAATCTCTGGATTAGTCTCCTAACACAAGGGATAATGCAACAACCCACTAATATGAAGACACCAAATACAATAATTAAGGAAGTTAGAACTTATGTAATCAACCTCTTTCATTTTCTTTTTTTTTTTTCCAGGATATTATGGTGATACAAATATTTTGGTTACATGTTATGACTTTACCACACCCAAGCCATGAATTGGGGCATACCGTTGCCTCACTACAACTCTCACTGTGTTCATTAGTTGTGAGTTTACCTACTCCAAAACCCCAACCCTCATAAATATTGCTAGTGCGTGAGCACCTTAATGTTGATCAGTTAGTAACAACTTGATGGCAAGTACATGTGGTGCTTATTCTTCCATTCCTGTGATACCTCACTTCAGAGGATGGGCTCAAACTCTCTCCAGGAAAATATAAAAGGTGCTAGATCACCATCATTTTTTGTAATTGAGTAACATTCCATTGTATACATATACCATAGTTTATTAATCCACTCATGGATTAATGGGCACTTGGGTTTTCCACATCCTTGCAATAGTGAATTGTGCTGCCATAAACATTCAAGTGCAGATGTCTTTATTATGGAATGTCTTTTGTTCCTATGGGTGGATGCCTAATAGTGCTATTGCTGGATCCAATGGTATTTCTATTTTTACTTCTTTGAGGTGTCTCTGATTTCTTTTCCACAGAGGTTGTACTAATTTGCAGTCCCACCAGCAGTGTAAGAGTGTTCCTATCTCTCCCCATCCTCGCTAGCATTTGTTGGTTTGGGATTTTTTGATAAAGGCCAATGTCACTGGGATTAGGAGATATCTCAGTGTGGTTTCATTTGCATTTTCCTGAGGATCAGAGATGTTGAGCATTTTTTTACATGTTTGCTGGCCATTATTCTGTCTTCTTTTGAAAAGTTTCTGCTCATTTCCATTGCCCACTTATTGATGGGGTTGTTGGAATTTTTCTTGTTGATTTTTTTGAGCTCTAGATAGATTCCTGTTATCAGCCCTTTATCAGAGTGTAGAAAGCAAATATTTTCTCCCATTCTTTAGGCTGTCTATTTGCTCTAATGATAGTTTCTTTGGCTGTGCAACAGCTTTTAAATTTAATCAGGTCCCATTTCTTTATTTTGGTTACTGCTGTGATTGTTTTGGGGGTCTTCTTCATAAATTCTTTGCCTAGGCTGCTGCCTAAAGAGTCTCCCCTACATTTTCCTCTAGGATTCTTAAGGTTTCATGCCTTAGGTTTAAGTCTGCTATCCATCATGAATTGATTTTTGTAAGAGGTGGGTACCCAGTTTCAATCTTCTGTATATAGTTATCCAGTTTTTCCAGCACATTTATTGAAAAGAGATTCTTTTTCCCAGTGCATATTGGTCTCTGTTTTGTCAATGGTTACATGAAAATATGCGGATGGTTTCATGTGTGGATTCTCATGTCTTTTCCAAAGGTCTATATTTCTGTTCTTGTGCTAGTAGTATGCTATTCTAGTTACTATAGCCTTGTATTGCAGTGTGAAGTCTGGTAGACTAATACCTCTTAGTTTGGTGTTTTTGCATGAGATTGCTTTGGCTATATGATGTTTTTTCTGGTTCCATACAAAGCGTACAATTAGTTTTTCTAGATCTGTGAGGAATGATGATGGTACTATGATAGGAACTACATTAATTCTGTAGATCACTCGGGGTAGTATGGCCATTTTAGCAGTGTTGATTTTGCCAATCCATGAGCAAGGTAGAATTTTCCAAACCACTGCTCCATGACGCTAGTGAAATGGTCATCTACATTGGGGTTTTCAGTTACCTCATTAGACAAGGGAGTAAGTCCTCGCAGAGCTTTGGTGATTGCGCCTTCCAGAGCTGTGTTGTTGGGGATTTAAGTGCAGAACTGGCCTCCAATCTTGACACACACTGCACCTTTTTCTGTTAATATCAAGTCTAAAGCCATTCTATTTCCCTAGGTCATTTTATTGGTGGGCCCTAGTTGTTCAGCTATATCTTTGATGGCATCCCTGATATAATTTACAAATCTTTGTGGATTGTAGTATACATAGTTGATTCAGCCTACATTTTTATTTACATTGGACCACCAGAAGAATAAAAGTCAATATAGCCCTTATTTGATGTCTAGTTTTGAATTCATTTGGTACCCTTCTGGAGACTCTAATAGCATCAAGAAAAATATGAGAATCAAAAGATCCTCTCAGACTATCTGTTTCTCTTTTTTGACTAATATTCTCTCTCCTGAATTGGGAGATGATGTAATGCCAGAGTAAAGGGACCTCCAATTGTACCAAAGTTCAGACGCCACTCTAGGTTTTCAGTAGGATGTTAAATTGTTGGTCTTTCATTACCACCAGAGGTCTTCTCGGGATACGGAGAGAGTAGACTGATCCTGTAGCTTCTAGGAGGCCAGGCTTTCATTGCACCCTATTGTGGTTCTAAGAGTCACCACCCCTCCTACTGTCTAGAGAGACAGAAGGTAAAGTTGACATCAGAGGCTGGTAGCCTCATGGTCCTCTAAGGCTGAGCTGGAAAACTTCTCATGTCATGGAAAAGTAATCATAGGGTTTTACATGATTTATTTCCTCATGCCATGGTCTACTGGAGGAGAGCTACTATGCAGTGCATGCCCATAGGATCTACACATCATCCAAGTGTAAAGGAAACTATTTGGTCTTCAGGCTTCCTGTCGTGCAGGCATAACAATCACACTTATTTAGTGTTCAGACAGAATATTTGATCGATATTAAACAGGCTCTTTTATTTTTACACCCAGTTTCTATTGAAACTCTTTGCCTCAAATCATTGACTTTTATAATGGCTACCTTAGATGTGTCATTAGGGAAAGATAAAGGTATAGTGTTGTTGTGAGTTTATTTCTCTGACTTTATGTGTGATAGTTTATTTAGGTTAAATAGGTTATTAGTAAGATTACCTTTGATTTCTCCCTCTCCTTGGTAAAAAAAAATATATATATATTTAATGAATTTAAAATCTGGGGAATACAGGTGGAGGTCTCTTCTGTAGTTGCTTCCTGCTGGACATGGAGGTTGAGATGTCCCTACCTGAGCTGAGAGTTTATATGTGTCACAAAGGGGGAGGGGTTTCAATTCAGACAATTTTAAAATCGAGAGTAGAGGCAGGACAGGAATCACAAAATTGTAAAGGTTCTTTTCACCTCTTTTTTGTTTTTATTCCTATAGTTTCAAATGAGTAACTGGCTGCTCCCAGTTGGCCTTGAATTTATGATAACATGGTTCAGTGAGTTTTATTGCAATGCCAGTAACTTATCAAATGTAGCTTTAGTAGGCAAAAGATACATAGAAAGTTTAACAAACTCTATATTTTAACTATATAGTGGCAGATTGATTGAATTTTGAACTTTTAATGTATTTTGTTCATTGGTTTAAACAGGTATGCAAGAACAGAAGTTCCAAGAAGCTTTATATATAAATCTATAAATTGAGAACAGAAAACTTTGATGGTTTAACCAGAGATTTATCATTCATGATAGCCAACTTAATGACATATAGAATCCTTTTGTAAATTCTCCTCCACGAACTGTATTTCCATTTGCACAGACTATCTTCGACATCCTTGGAGTTTCTGTTTTTGTTCCAGATTTTCTTTCTTAAACCACCAGAAATTTGTTAGGACAAAAATTTTCATACAAGTTTCCTTTCTATACAAAACTATTCTCTTTCTTCTAAATTTCCTTATCAAAAATACATTTTCATATCTTTAACTTTCTTTACATCTTTCTCTTTCCTACTCACTGGTTCCTTCTATCTTGTTTCTTACTCCTGCTAAAGTCATAGAGATAGGACTCCAGGTCTAGATAAAGCATAAAAGAAGGTTGTATGTAAATTCTCAGTTAAGTTTTTCCATGAGCCCAAGAGAGGAACCCTGTGATGTTAAAGGAGTTAGGTGCCTAACTGAACCATATATCTTTTTTCCAGTGTAGGGTAAGGCAATTGGGAAGCACAAAATGGATGTGCAAAAACTTTATCTCCCAGAGGGCAGAGAGACTATAGAATACACAAAGAGTTTGTATTTTATCTTTCACTCTCATGATAGAGATAGAGAGGTCATGAAAATTCAGGGAGAGTAGAGTAAGCAGGGCCAGTGTTTACTAAAGTCAATATGCTTACGGTGACAAAGGATGCCGGCTCAGGGGAGGACTTTCAGTTCTGGCCCCAAGCTCTGATCCCTGGGGCATTTTTCTTCAGGTACCCAGTTGGTTGTAGAGCAAGCAGGTTGTACTTCTCAGAGCAGGACGTGCTCCTAGTGTCTTCTTTCCTTAGCCTTCAGGGTATCTCTGTCTGTGAAAAACTCTTTTATAGAGGCAGACACTGTTCTAAAAGCTTTTTTCTATGTTCAGGGCCGCTATCCGTCCCACTCTCTCTTTTTCCACTTGCCTCTTCCCATCCTTGCTATCAAAGACCTTGAAGGCCAGTTTAAACTTCCACTTGTGGATTCTGAGGCACCTGTGAGTAGATCAGGATCCATCTCCCCTGTGCTCACTTCTTTGACTCCTCCCTCCAAGAGATCAAATAAAGGCCTTACATTTTGAGAATATTCAGCACATGGGATTTTATGGTTAAAAAGGGAAAGTAGAGGGGAAACGGGGTCACCAGGGGGAGAGGGATTCTTTTTTTCCTCTTTTCCTGTTTCTTCATTGTCTCTCCCTTTAAGACAGAACAAAACAACACAGTCTCTTCTCTACCACTGGGCATAGTCAATTTCTTCCTGAGAGCAGGACTTTTGCTATTAACATATTCAATTAAAAGTTGGTAAACAAACCCAGTCTTTGTATCAACAAAATTTGGGCCAAGAGAAAGGAAGTTTAATGATGGGTTCTTGCGTCCCTATGAAACAACATTATTTTACCATCTATTAGTCCTAGCGGGCTATCAAGGGGAATTTTATCTTTACCTCTATTTTCTCTAGAGATTTTCTTACTTGTGTTATTTCCCATCCTGGTGTCCTGGGTGTATGTGTTTCCTAGTCTAGAGGTTCAACTGTCCCCACCCCAGAGGTTTCTGACATCTCAACTTCCACTTCATCCATCTCTAGCCACTCCCTATGTGGGAATTTAGGATCCTCTTAACATTTGGGTATCGACTAAGGTCTAGTTCAAGACTACATACCGCCTTCAGTCACATGAGGCAGCCACAGAACTGTGGATCAGGACTTCACAATCGCTTCATTCCCAAGGCATGTCTCAGTCACACACACACACACACACACACACACACACACACACACACACACACACAAACACACACACACACCTTCTGGAATGTCCTCATCACTGAGGACATAATTCGTTGTCCCCACAACTTTTTTACCTTGGTCTCTGCACAGTTACCTGGTTGCTGTGGTTCTTGGTCAGGTCTTTTTCCCTGCGTTGTGGACAGCTCGGGTACTTTCACCACTTTGGGGAGTCTTGGTCACCTGGATCTCAAGTGCTGCCACAGTGAGGTAGCAGGACACCTCTCACCCTGGAGAAGGGATCAAGTAGTCCTTCCAAAGGGAATGGGTGATCCCACAGGAGCCCTCAAATTGTTGGAAGTATCCCATGGTGTCATTAAGAAAACTGTCAGACAGTGTAGATTGTCTCTGCAAAGCAAAATCTTTACTTCTGATCAGAAGGACCCTTAGCAGCAGCCAAACCAGCCAGCCAGCAGCATGCTACAAATTCTTCACCCTTTTATCTCTAATGCAGACCTAGGGCTGTGTCTCATCCCATTGGTAGGGACTTTGACCTCCCAATCTTGTCTTTACCCGATTGTCTAAGGCTGTTGTTGGGATAAAAGGGAGAACAAGGAAGTTAAACTTAGTAAGTGTGTGGTTTTTCTTTTTTTGGAAATGCAATAGAAGAGATTAAACCAAGGTTGCTGTTATTGTACAGTTTGTGCTATGTGCTAATAAACGTAGAGCTGGGTATCAGGCAGAGTATACCTTTGGCAAAAAAGATTAGGCCGAAGTCATCTCTTCCTACATTAGGCACTAGGAAATGCTGTAATTTTGATTGGGATTGCCTTAAGAAATTGATTTGGAAAGAACTGATAACTTGACAATATTGAATCTTTCCATACCTATACATGGAATATATCTCCATTTATTTGGTTTTCTTTGGTTTCTATCAGAACTTTGTTTTTTCCTCATATAGATTTTGTACATGTATTTTCAGATTTATACCCAAGTATTTTATTTTACTGTGTGCTAATGTAAATGGTGTTGTATTTTTAATTTCAAATTACACTTGTTTGTTGCTGGTATATATAAAACCCATTACCTTTCATATATCAGCCTTTTATCCTGCAACCTGCTATAATCACTTTCTCCAGGAGTATTATTGTTGTTGATTCTTTTAGATATTCCACATAAATAATCATGTTTTCTGTAATATAGACAGTTCTATTTCTACTTTCCCTATCTGTATACTTTTTATTTTCTTTTCTTGTTTTATTGCATTAAGTAGGATTTCCAGGATAAGGTTAAAAAGAAGTAGTGAAAGCAGAAATCCTTGAGTTATTCCTGATGGTAGTTGAAAAGGTCTGATTTTTTCAAACTCCCATGCTAATGATATGATATTGGCTGTAGGTTTTTTTCTAGATAGTCTTCATTAGGTTGAAGAAGTTAACTTCTATTTCAAGTTTACTGACATGTATAATAAATGGATATTGAATTTTATCAAATGCTTTTTCTGCATTTATTTATTACATGATCATGTGGTTTTTGAAGTTGAATTATCCTTGCATACTTAAGATAAATCCCACTTGGTCATGAGATATGATTCTTTTTACATGTTTTTAGACTTTATTTTCTAATGTTTTGGTTGGGATTATTGCATGTATATTCATATATTTGTGAGAGATGTTGATCTATAATTTTCTTTTCTTATAATGTCTTTGGTTGTGGTACTAGGGTAATGCTAACCTTGTAAAATGAGTTAGAAAAGTATTCTTCCCGCTTTGATTTTCTGGAAAATATTGTAGAGAAATGATATAATTTATTTCTTAAATGTTTGATAGAATTCACATGTGAACCCATCTGGGTCTTCTTTCTTTCTTTTTGTTTTGATGGTCTTTAATTATTGATTCAATTACTTTGATGTGCATAGACCAATTTTTAATATCCATTTCTATAGAGATTTTATAGACTTTTTCTTTTAAAAGATGATACTCAATAATGTAGACAAAGAATATTGAACTAAAATTCAAATAGTTTGGAGTTTTAGCCTCCGATAGATTAAAATGTTTTTGTTTTTATATTGACCATATCAGTTATAATTATAAAAAACAAACACACTCAATTATACGGCATCCACAAAAAACTCATTTTAAATATAAAGACAGGTAGATTAACAGTAAATGGTTTGAGAAACACACACCATACTTACACTGACACAAAGAAAGTAGGAGTAGCTATATTAATTTCAGAAAGACTGAATTTCAGAGCTGGGAACATTATCACAGATTAAGAGAAGAGTTGCAGTAAGAAAGGGGTCAGTTCTCTAAGAAGGATAACCATCCTTAATGTGTATGTACCCAACCACAGAGTTTCAAAATACATGAGGCAAAAACTGATGGAACTGTGTCTTAGTCTATGTAGTCTTTCTCTAAGAGAATACCTGAGAGTGAGTAGGTTATAAAGAAAAGAGGTTAATTTTGTTCATGATATTTGTGGTTTAAAAGTTCAAGATTGGACACATGCAATAATCACCTGAGGCTGCTTCAACTGAAGGCAGAATATGGAGGAGAAGCCATTGTTTACCAAGAGACCACATGGTGAGAATGAAAGAAAAAGAGAACTAAGCAAGCCATACTCCTCTTCTTTTTTTTTTCTTTCTTTCTTTTTTTTTTTTTTTTGAGACAGAGTATCATTCTGTTGCCAGGGGTAGGGTGCTGTGGCTTCAGCCTAGCTCACAGTAACCTCAAACTCCTGGGCTCAATCAATCCTCGTGCCTCAGTCTCCCAAGTAGCTGGGACTACAGGCATGCACCACCAGACCTGATTAATTTTTTTTATGGAGTTTCCAGCTAATTTCTTTCTATATTTTTTTATTTTTTTTAGTAGAGATGAGGTCTCCCTCTTGCTCAGGCTAGACTGGAACTCCTGTGCTCAAATGATTCACCCGCCTCAGCCTCCTACAGTTCTAGGATTATAGGTGTGAGATACTGTGTCTAGCCTCCATACTCTTTTAACCAACCCACTCTCTGGTATGCTAATCCATTTCTGCAGGAGCAAAACTCACTTTTCCCTCCTCCCCTCAAGAGGACATTAATCTATTAATGAGGGATCCACCTCTATGTCCAGTACACCTCCACTTCTGCCCTACCTCCAAACACTTACACATTGGGATCAAATTTCTACATGAGCTTTGATAGGGACAAACTAAACCATAGCCAGTTGCAAAGAGTTATCTGTTTAGATAACCCCATCATTAGTATGGACGTTTCAACATCGTTTATCAGAAATGAACAGATTCAGTAAGCATGGACAAAAAATCAGTAAGGACATAGTTGAACTCAACAGCATCATCAATCAATTCGATATAAAGAATGTCAATTCAACTACTTCACACAACAGCAGAATACAGACTTTTATCAAGATCACATCGACCATTCACCATGATAGAGCATATTGTGGGCCATACAACGCACCTTAGCAAATTTTTAAAAATAGAAATCACACAATGTCTACTTTAAGACCACAAAGTTATTAAACTAGAAATAAATACCATAAAGAGAGCTTGAATCTCATAATACTTGAACATTAAAACACACTTCTAAATAAAACATGGCTCAAGGAAAGAAATCTCAACATATAAGATATATATATATATATATATGTGTATATATATATGTATATATATATATATATATGTATATAGCATATCTTGAACAAAATGAAAACACAACTTCTCAAAGATTTGTAGGATATAGGTAAAGCAGTGTTTAGGGAGACATTAACACCATATATAAGGAAAGGAAAAAAGAATTACATAAATTATTTAAGCGTCCACATTAGGAAACTAGAAAAAGAGCATCAAATTAAATCCAAAATAAGCAGAAAAACAAATAACAAAAGAAATAGTAGAGAAGAGTTGATGAAACTGAAAATAATAAATCAATAGACAATTGAATGAAACTAAAAGCTGGTTCTTTGAAAAGATCAGTAAAATCAATGCAACTCGAACAAGGCTAACAAACACAAAACAAGACAGATAATCAAAACAAGAGAAAATCAAGAGATAGAAAGGACACAAGTAACTCATATCAGAAATAATTGAGGGGAACATGACTGCAGATGTTATAGACATAAAGGATAATAGTGGAAGAGTGTGAACCATTACAACCCTTTATGCCCTACTGGACCTAGTAGGCATACACAGAACATTCCACACAACAGGAGCAGAATGCACATTCTTGTCAAGCACACATGAAATATTCACCAGGATAGATCACATGCTACATAACTAAAGAAGTATCAAATTTCAAAAGACTGAAATAATCCCAGGTATCTTTTTCTGAACCCAGTGGAATGAAACTAAAATGAATAAGAAAGAGGAGCAAAATGGAAAAATTCACAAATACATGCAAATTAAACAGTACACTCCTGAGAAACCAATGGGTCCAAGAAGAAAACAAAATGGAAATAATATACCATCTTGGACACACAAAATTAAAAACACAACACAGAAAAACTTATAGGACTGAAAAGAGGAGTATTAAGATTGATATACTGGAGCAGTAATTTTATACGGTTAAAGGTATACATCAAAAGAAGAGGTCTCAAATAAACAACCTAACCTTACATTTCAAGAAACTATCAAAATAAGAAGAAAAACATAGAAAAAGTTAGAAGAAAGTGGAAATTATAAGGAATAGAGCAGCAATAAATAAAACAGAGAATAGAAAAATACCAATAAATTTAATAGTTGATTCTTTGAAAAAATAAACAAAATTGACAAACCATTAGCTAGGCTACACAAAAAAGAAGATTCAAATAAATAAAATCATAAATGGAATGGTAGACTTTGCAAAATGCTAAAAGGGAAAATTTATAAGGGACTATTAAGGAAAGTTATATGCCAACCAATTGCACAATCTAGAGTAAATGGGTAATTTCCTAGAAAACTGAAAGCTATCCAGACAGACTCATGAACAAATAGAAAGCCTGAAAACAGTGATAACAAATAACAAGATTGAATCAATAATCAAAGTTCTTCCAATAAACGAAAGTCTAGAACCAAATGGTTTCTTAAATGAGTTCAACCAAATATTTATAGAAAAATTTAGATCAATCCTCCTTTAGCATTTTAGAAAAAATGTTGGCACAGGGCACACATGATGCCAAAAATGAATTTGAACTTTACCTCTAAGGAAAACAGCCCCACTCCCCAGAGGAAAAAAAAATGACCAGATCTGTGTTTAACAAATATATTCCATTTGTAACTTTTATGACCTACTATTGCATTCCACCCCATTGATTATTTTTTAAATTGTAATCTCACTTAATAATGTTTGTTTAAAAACTTTTTAAATGATACCTACAAACTGATTTCTGTTGAAAGCAATAGGTATTAAAATAATGTCAAAAATTAAAAATAATTTTTAGAAAGAATAAGGCATACTTCCAACTCCTTTTAGACTGAAAACATTACCTTTATTCCAAAGACAGTCAAAGGCTCTACAGAAAGGATACTCCAAGCCAATATGTTTAATGACTATGGATAAAAAATCCTAAACAAAATATTAGCAAACTAATTTCAACAGCATATTAGAAGCATCATATACCATAATTAAGTGAAATTTGTGACTGAGTTGCTAGTAGATTCAAAAAATGCAAAATAATCAGTGTGATAACTCACATTATTGAACTGAAGGATATGAATTACATGATCATCTCCACTGATTCAGAAAAAGCATTTGATGACATTCAACACACTTTCATAATAAAAATTCTAAAAAACTAGATATAGAAGGAAACTGCCTCAAAACAATGAGGTCCACATATGAAAAATCCTCAGCTAACATCATACTCAAAAGTGAAAAACTGAAACCTCTTCCTCTAAGATCTAGAGCAAGGCAAGGGTACCCACTCTCATCACTTGTATTTATTATGGTATTTGAAGTCACACCCAGACAAATCAGGTAAGAAAAAGAAACAAGTCAACTAAATCTAAAAGAAAGAATTAAAATTATCAGTTTTCTGATAACATGATCTTAGGGGAAAACTCTAAAGTCATTACAAACACACAGATGTACACACACACACATACACAATGAACATCAAAAATGAGCTGTGTTTTTACACACTACCAAGAAATCTAAAAATAACGTTAAGAAACAATTTTATCTATAATAGCATCACAAAGAATAATATATTTCTGAATAAACTTAGAAGATATACTAAGGAAGTGAAAAACTTGTCCACTGAAAACTACAAACACTGTTGAAATAAATTATAACAGACACAAATAAATGGAAATTTGTTTAGTGTTCACAGTTTGGAATAATTAATTTTGTTAACATATCCATATTACCCCAAATGATCTATAGGATCAGTGAAATTCCCATTACAATCCCAATTATATTTTTAACAAAAAGCCGGCCATCTTCAAAAGATCCTGAATAGCAAAAGCAATATTGAGGAAGAAGGTAAGCTGGAGGCAACATGCATCTCAATTTAAAAATATAGCTATAGTAATTAAAACAGTATGGTATTGCCACAAACACTGATATACACAAATGGAACAGAATACAACCCCAAAGTAAATCCACTTGTATATGAAAAGGTGCTCTACGTCCTTAATCTTCAGGGAAATGTGAAATCAAACCACAGTGAAATATCACGTCCTCTCTGTTAGGATGATTATTATTTTAAAAACTGACAAATGTTGGTAAGGATGTGAATAAAAGGGAATTTTTGTACACTGATGGTAGAAATGTAAATTGGTGCAGGTCTTATTGCAAACATTATTCGGCTATCTTAATAAATTACCATTAAAACGAATATCTATTTCAGCAATCCTGCTTCTGAATAGATACTCAAAGAAATAAAATCAGTATCTCAAGGAGATGTTTTCACATTCATCCTAGCATTTTTCAAAACAACCAAAAGTTGGAAGCAACCTAAATGTTTATCGATGTATGAATAAAGAATTTATACTGTACATTAAAAATATGTTATTATTCTACCTTACAAAATAAGAAAATCTTCCATATGTGACAATATAGATTAACTTGGAGAACATTATGCTAAGTTAAATAAGCCAGTTATGGAAACATAAATACTACATGATATGACTTCCATGTTGAATCTGAACTAGCCAAACTGATAAATGCAAAGAATAAAATGTTGGTTGACAGGGGCTGACAGAAGTAGGAAAAAAGAATATATTCATTGAAGGGCACACGATTTTATTTATATCATATAAATTATTCCTGGATAGTTGGTGTACTACACAGTGTCTATGTTATGCTATCTGTAATATATAGTTCAAAATTTCCTCAAGGGCTAGATATGATGTATTCTATACGGTATGGTATTCTTAAAATTGTTGTGCGTTATATACTTACAATACTGTATTACATGCTTAGAAATTTGTATAGAATACAATATTTTATACTTACTGATAGTATATGGTATATTTAAGCATTTACTAAGAGGTTAGGTCTTTCGTAAAATGTTTTTATCATAAAATAAAAAGAAAATTGTAAATAGAGAATCGAAGACACTTTGGGAAGTGGTAGATAGATATATGGTGGAGATAGATTGATGGATATATGGTGGAGATATATGGTGGAGATGGTGGAGATAATGGTTTCAGAGGTGTACACTCATCACCAAACACATCAAGTTGTATAAATTTAATATGTACAGATGTTCACATACAATAAAGAGATGGGTAGATAGATACAAGATTTCAATGAAAACTTGCTTTAAGGCCTAATTTGTTATCTATCCTGTGGAATGTTCTATGTGCACAATAGGTAAGAGTATTTTGATTTATTTGGACAGGAGTGTTATGTGTATGTCCTTTAGGTTGAATTGCAATATGTTGTTCTTCAAGTCCTCTCTTCATGTACTCTATCCATTTTTGAAAGTGTGGTATTGAAGTTTCCAACTCTAACTGTGAGCTTTCTATTACTCCCTTTGATTCTGTCAATTTGATGTCATACATTTTTGAGCTCTGATGCTTGTTACCTATAGGTTTATAATTGATATATCTTCTTGGTGGATTGACCCATTTATAAGTACATAATGACCTTGTTTGTCATATAGATGAGTTTTTTTTAATTAAAATATATTTTCTCTGGTAGTAATATACCCAGCCTAACTCTTTATTGATTACCATTTGCATATAATATCTTTTCAATTCATTTACTTTCAACCCTATTGATGTCTTTAGATTTACAATGAGTTACCTGTAGATACAACACAGTGGGATCATGACTTTTATTCATTTTGCTATGGATGCTTTTTCACTGGGAGGTTTACTTCATTTCTGTGTAAAATAATAACCTAAAGAAATTAAACCTTAGCTAAATAAACCTGTTTCATTAACAAATTATCCAGTGTCAGGCATTCCTCCATAGCAATATGAAAGAAAATAAGAAAATATATGTCATAGTTTCTTCTTTCTTGGGAAGTTATATTGTTTTTGTTCAAAACTGAACATTCTGTATAATATAGTTACTCTGAATTCTGTTCTGTTCCTGGAGATAATTGTTGTTTCTGCTCTGTTGTTTGGTTTTCATGCGTTTATTTTTTTATATTTTTTATTTTTTGCTTTTTTTTATTTTGGCATATTATGGGGGTACAGATTTTAAGGGTTTAATAAATGTCCTTTCCTCTCACCCCCCACAAGTCTGAGATTCCAGCATGACCATGCCTCAGATGGTGCAAATCTCACTCATTATGTATGTATATACTCACCCCGCTCTTGTCTCTCCCCTTGCCAATACCCTATTACTGTAGTACCTATGTGTCCACTTAGGTGCTGCTCAGTTAATACCAGTTTGCTGGTGAGTATATGTGGTGCTTGCTTTCCCATTCTTGGGATACTTCACTAAGTAGTATGGGTTCCAGCTTTAACCAGGAAAATATAAGATGTGCTATATCACCATTGTTTCTGAGAGCTGAATAGTACTCCTTGGTATACATATACCACATTTTATTAATCCATTCTTGGATTGATGGCTACTTGGGCTGTTTCCACAACCTTGCAATTCTGAATTGTGCTGCTATAAACATTAGAGTGCAGGTGTCTTTTTTGTGGAGTGTCATTGGATCTTTTGGGTAGATGCCCAGCAATGGGATTGCTGGATCAAATAATAGATTCACTTGTATCGCTTTAAGGTATCTCCATATTGCTTTCCACAGAGGTAGAACTAGTTTTCAGTCCCACAAGCAGTATAGGAGTGTTCCTCTCTCTTCGCATCCAGGCTAGCATTTATTGTTTGGAGATTTTTTGATAAAGGCCATTCTCACTGGAGTTAAGTGATATCTCATTGTGATTTTGATTTACATTTCCTGATGATTAGAGATGTTTAGCATTTTTTCATATGTTTGTTGGCCATTCTTCTGTCTTCTTTAGAAAAGGTTCTGTTCAAATCCTTTGCCCACTTTTTAATGGGGTTATTTGATTTTTTTCTTGTTGATTTTCATGAGTTCTAAGTATATTCTAGTTATCAGCCCCATATCGGATGCGTAGGATGCAAAAATTTTCTCTAATTCTGTAGGTTGTCTGTTTACTTTCATGACTGTTTCTTTGGCTGTGCAGAAGCTTTGTAGTTTATCGTGTCCCATTTATTTATTTTCATTGCTGCTTTGATTGTCTTTGGGGACTTCTTCATGAACTCTTTGCCTAGGCCGATGTCTAGGAGAGTATTTCCAACATTTTCCTCTAGAATTCTAATAGTTTCATACCTTAGGTTTAAGTCTGTTATCCAGTGTGTGTTGATTTTTGTGAGATGTGAAAGGTGTGGGTCCTGCTTTAGCCTTCTACATGTGGCTATCCAGTTTTCCCAGCACCATTTATTGAAAAGGGATTCTTTTCCCCAGCGTATGTTTTGTCTGCTTTATCAACGATTAGATGGCTATATGAGGATGGTTTTATATCAGGGTTCTCAGAACTGTTCCACTGGTCAATATTCCTATTTTTGTGCCAACACCAGATTATTTTAATTACTACAGCTTTGTAGTATACTTTGATATCTGGCATATGAATATCTCCCATTTTGTTTTTGTTGCCTAGAATTGCTCTTGATATTCGGGGTCGTTTTTGGTTCCATACAAAGCGTAAAATTATTTTTTCTATATCTGTGAAGAATGCTGATGGGATTTTAATAGGTATTGCATTGAATCTGTAGATCAGTTTGGGTAGTATAGACATTTTAATGATGTTGAGTCTGCCAATCCACGAGCATGGAATGGATTTCCATCTGTTTACATCCTCTGCTATTTCCTTCCTGAGTGTTTCATAGTTCTCCCTGTAGAGGTCTTTTAAGTCCTTGGTTAAGTATATTCCTAGGTACTTTAATTTCTTTGTTGCTATTGTGAAGGGTATTGAGCCTTTAATTTGGTGTTCAATTTGATTGTTGTTGGCGTATACGAATGCCTCTGATATCTGTGTACTGATTTTGTATCCTGAGACTTTACTAAATTCATTTATCAGTTCCAGGAGTTTCCCGGTTTAATCTTTGGGTTTTCTAAATATAATATCATATCATCAGCAAACAGTGAATGTTCGATCTCTTCTGCCCCTATTTGGATACCTTTAATTCCACTTTCATGTCTGATTGCTGTAGCCAGGACTTCTAGCGCTATGTTGAATAGAAGTGGAGATAGTGGGCAGCCTTGTCTGGTTCCAGTTCTAAATGGGAATGCTTTCAGTTTTTCCCCATTCAGTATGATGTTGGCTATGGGTCTGTCATATATGGCTTGTATCATTTTTAGGTATGTCCCTTCTATGCCTATTTTCTTAAGTGTTTGAATCATGAAAGGGTGTTGAATTTTGTCAAAAGCTTTTTCTGCATCTATTGAGAGAATCATGTGGTCTTTGATTTTGTTTCTGTTTATGTGGTGAATTGCATTTATAGATTTACATATGTTGAACCATCCCTGCATCCCTGGGATGAAGCCCACTTGGTCGTGATGGATTATTTTTTTGATAAGCCTCTGGATTCGGTTAGCTAAGATTTTGTTGAAAATTTTTGCATCTCTATTCATTAGGGATATTGGTCTGTAGTTTTCTTTTTTTGTTGTATCCTTTCCTTGTTTTGGTATCAGAGTAATATTCGCTTCATAAAAGGTGTCGGGGAGGTTTCCGTTCTTCTCGATGTTGTGGAATAGTTTCTGCAAGATAGGTACTAGTTCTTGTTTGTAAGTGTGGTAAAATTCGGGTGTGAAGCCATTAGGACCAGGACTTTTGTTTTAGGGAGATTTTTAATTGCTGTTTTTATTTCAGCCGTTGAGATTGGTCTGTTTAGGGAATCTATTTCTTCCTGATTGAGCCTAGGGAGGCTGTGTATTTCTAGACATTTGTCCATTTCCTCCACATTTTCCAGTTTGTGTGAATAAAGATTTTTGTAGTACTCATAAATTATGTCTTGTATCTCTTTGGGATCAGTTGTGATATCTCCTTTTTTGTTCCTGATGGAGCTTATTAGAGATTTCTCTTTTCTACTTTTCGTTAGCTTAGCCAGTGGCGTGTCAATTTTGTTTATTTTTTAAAGAACTAACTTTTTGTTTGGTAATCTCCTGAATAGCTTCCCTGTTTTCAATTTCGTTTAGTTCTGATTTGATCTTGTTGATTTCATTTCTTCTGCTGGGTTTGAGGCTGATCTGTTCTTCTCTTTGCAGCTCTTTTAGTCATTTTATTAGATTGTCTATTTGTGATCTTTTTGTCTTTTGGTTATAGGCATTTATGGAGATAAACTTTCCTCTCAGAACTGCCTTAGCTGTGTCCAGAGGATTTGATAACTTGTCTATCCATTGTCATTTTCTTCATAGAATTTTTTTATTTCCATCTTGATTTCTACATTTATGAAGTAATCATTTATAGGAGGTTGTTTAATGTCCATGTTTTTGTGTAGAAATGTCAGTTTCTGTTAGGGTTGATTTCTACTTGATTCCACTGTGATCTGAGAAGATACATGGTATGATTTCTATTTTTTTAAATTTCTTGAGGTTTACTTTGTGTCCTAGGATATGGTCAATCTTAGAGAATGTCCCGTGAGCTGTTTATGAAGAACGTATATTCAGTGGATTTTGGGTATAATGTTCTGTAAATGGCAGTCAGACCCCATTGTTCTAGAGTTTTGTTTAAGTCCATTATTTCTTCGTTAATTTTCTGATTGGAGGTCTGTGTCGTGCCGTCAGTGGGGTGTTGAAATCTCCGGTGATTATGGTATTGCTATTAATCAATTTGTTTATAACCAGTAAGGTTTGCTTTATGAATCTGGGTGCACCTAAGTTGGGTGCATATATATTTAAAATTGTTATCTCTTCTTGTTGAACTGTGTCCTTCACCATTATATAATGACCCTCTTTGTCTTTCACTACTTTTTTTGGTTTAAAAACTAAATTGTCTGAAATTAGAACTGCCACACCAGCCTTCTTTTGGCTTCCACTTGCTAGGAGAACTGATCTCCACCCTTTTATTTTTAGTCTATTCACATCTTTGCAGGTTAGATGTGTTTCCTGAAGACAGCATATACTTGGCCTGTATTTTTTTGTCCATTCAGCCATCCTATGTCTCTTGAGTAGAGAGGTTAAGCCATTCACATTTATTGAGAGAACTGATAGGTAAGGTAGATTACTGTTCATTCTGTTGGGTTGGATGTTGCTGCTTTGATTTCTCTCTTGAACCATAGTGATATCTGGCGTTTAATCTTTGTGTTTTGGTTATTTTTATATTCATGAGTTTCTATTATGGTGTTCCATGTGTAACACTGTTTTGAGTACTTCTTGTAGGGCTGGTCTTGTCTTGGTGAATTCTCTGAGGCTTTGCTTTTCTGGGAATGTCTTTATTTCTCCTTCATATTTGAATCTTAGTTTTGCAAGGAATAAGATTCTAGGCTGGGCATTGTTTTGTTTCAGAAGAGTGAGAATGGGGCCCCAGTCTCTCCTTGCTTGTAAAGTCTCATTAGAGAAGTCTGGTGTTATTAGAATTGGCTTTTCCTTGTAAGTTACTTGCTTCTTTCATCTTACAGCTCTTAGAAGGGCCTCTTTAGTTGATACTTTGGTCAGTCTGATGACTGTATGACGTGACGTCTTCCTGTTTGCATTGAATCTCCCAGGGGTCCTCTGGGATTCTTGAACTTGTATATCGAGATTTTGAGCAAGGCCTGGGAAATGTTCCTCTGTTATATCTTTTAAAAGCTTGTCCAACCCTTGAGTGTTGTCTTCTTCCCCTTCTGGTAACCCTATGACCCTCACGTTAGGTTTCTTCACATAATCCCACATGTCTTGTAGGCTTTGCTCTTTTCTCTTTTTTCTATGCTCTATCTCTGTGACTGATTTATTTAATTGGAAGGTGTTATCTTCAATCTCTGAGATTCTTTCTTCTCTTTGATCTACCCTATTCTTGAGACTTTCCACTGTATTTTGTAATTCCCTGAGTTGATTCTTCATCTCCAGGAATTTGGTTAAAGTTTTTTTCACTCTGTTTATCTCTTTAGTGAACTTTTGTTCCATATCCTGGAGGCTTTTTGTGGTTTCTTTGTGTTGGTTATTGATTTGTTCTTGTAGGTGGGTGAGTGTTCTTATGATCCATATTCGAAATTCCTCTTCTGTCATTTTGGTTTCCAGGTTTGGTTGTTGTGTGTTTCTAAGGGGCTGGTGCTCCTCTTTGGGGTTGTGTTTTTCATTTGTTTCTTCATATTTCAGGAGTTCCTTCACTGATTTCTTCCCATTTTGCTCAGTAGTTGTTTCTTTCCTTTAGGTTTTCGTTTGGGTAATCACACGTCTTGTTTAGTTTCTGAGTCGGTAGGTGGTGTTCCTCACTGACAGCACCCATCGTTGGGCTGGTGTCTGCAGGTCTCTCTACCTGCTGGGGAGCCCACCAGCAGTCTGAGATGTAGTGGAGGGCAAACAGCCAATTCCCCCACCCTTCCCGCTGGTCTCTGGGTTGCTCTGGTGGCCTCCTGTCTTCTGCCTCCTTAATTGCTCAGGTGGAGATGATGGCAGGAACGGGAGCAGTTCCTATCTCAGCTCCACCCCCAAGGTGTGGCTAGAAACTTTGGAGCCGAAGGCCCAGCCACAAGTCACCAGAGTTTGTGGGTCATAAAATCTCTTTGTCTTGTATTCACTAAAGGCAGCCTCCTACTATAATAGGCCCTGCACAGGAAAACTCCAGGGCCTGGACACTGAGTGCAGGAGACCTGTGCAGGTAGAGACTGGCCTGAAGCTGGCAGGCCGGTAACCAGACCCACGGATCCCCGTCTTCTGTCTCTTTAATTACACAGGTGGAGATAAGCGTTAGGAATGGGAACAGTTCCTATCTCAGCTCTGCCCCCAAGGCGGGGACAGAAACTTTGGAGCCAAAGGCTCAGCCACAAGACACTGGACGTGGAGTAGTGCAGTGGACGTAAAGTCTCTCTGCCTTATAGCCACTAAGGGCAGCCTCCTACTAGGATTGGCCCTGCCCAGGCGGGCTCTGCACTCTGGACACAGAGCGTGGGAGATCTGTGTAGTGAGAGGTTGTCCTGAAGCCGGCAGGCCAGCAGGCCAGCAGCCAGGACTAGCGGCCCCTGTCTTCTGTCTCTTTAATTCCACAGGTGGAGATAAGTGGCAGAAACAGGAGCAGTTTCTATCTTGGCTCCGCCCCCAAGGCGGGGATACAAACTTTGGAGCCAGAGGCCTAGCCCCAAATCCCCAGATGTGGGGTTCGTAAAATATCTCTGCCTTATTACTACTAAAGGCATCCTCCTACGAGGCTCGGCTATGCCCAGGCGGGCTCTGCACTCTGGGCACAGCGCGCGGGAGACCTGTACAGGGAGAGACTAACCAGAAGCGGGCAGGCAAGCAATGGGACCCACCAATCTCTGTCTTTTGTCTCCTTAATTACACAGGTGGAGATAAGCGGCAGGAATAAGAACAGTTCCTATCTCAGCTCTGCCCCCAAGGCTGGGACAGAGACTTTGGAGCCCAGGGCGGGGCTCTGGGTCGCAGGAGAGTGTGGAAGGCAATGTTTCTCTGCCTTAAATACGCCCAGGGCAATGTCCCCTGTAGTACTGCCCCTTCCAGGCAGGGTCCACTCTCTGAGCACAGAGTCAGTGCCACTTGTGCAGCAAGTCACGGTCCAATATCAAATTGGTGGAGCAGGGGCACGTATCACCGCTCTCTCTGCACCTCCCCTCCAAACCCCGAGCCCAAGTCAGCGCTGGAATGCCAAGTTAGCACCGGAATGCAAGGGCGGGGGGTCCTAATGGATCAAGGAGTCTAACTTTGTGCACTCTGATCTCTCAGCACTATCCCAAACCTCCTCTATATCCAAAGTCGAAGCCTCCTTCTGTGTAAACTCCCCTTAACCTTGACCTGGGAGTGTTCTGCAGGGAGATGCCCGAGTGGGCTCTGGTTCCTGCTGCGCAGAGAGTGGTTGCTGAGCTCGGACCCTCCCCCTCCTTATACTTCCACTGCTGTGTGCTCTGGGGAACTCAGAGTGTTCCCTGCTCTAGTCTCCTCTCCACATGGCTTAGTCCCGCACTGCCACTTCTCACCAACTTCAGGCACCTCCCGGCCTACATGGAAGTGGAGCTTGATGTAGGAGGGGACGTTTCTTAGGACCAGGTAGGGCTGGCACCACTGCCAGTCGGCAGCGGCTTAAACCATGCCTTGCTCGCTCCCTGTTGTCTGCCTCCGAATCCCTGATTTTTGCGGAAGAATAATCGGTTCACCTTTGCTTTAGGCTGCCAATGGTCTTATCCCTCTGTTTCCTGTTGGATGTCTGCAGGCTTGCAAAGCTGGTCCTGTGCAAGTGCAGATTGCTCGAGTGTGGCTATCTGCTTTCTTCACTTTTCTCTCTGGGAGCAGAGAGCCAGGAGGGCAGCCCTACTCCACCATTTTCCCCCTCTCCTATTTTCATGTGTTTAACTTAGTGAAATACTAGAAGTAATTCTATGGAATCTGTTTCCTAAGTAATATGTGCACATTCATATATCCACTCATTTATTTTTGAAGGCCAAAAGAAGATTTACTCAGTTTGAATTTTAGATTCTCACTACTACTACTCTTATTATTTTATTTTATTTATTCATTTTTAAATTTCAGAATATTACAATGGTACAAATGCTTTGATCACATAACGTGCCTTTGCAACTCCCATGTCAAAGTTATAAGCAGGCACAACACACTGCACTCATTAGGTGTATGTAAATTTACCCATTCCCTCCTCCCATCCCCTACTACTACAATACCCAGTGAATGTTACCTTGATATGTGCACATAGTGTTCTTTGATTAGTGCCAATTTAGTGGTGAGTGTATGTGATGTTAGTTTTTCAATTCTTGTGATACTTGACTTAGAAGAATGGCCTCCATCCAGGATGCAATAGGTAGTGTGTCATTATTTAATGGCTCAGTAGTACACCATGGCATGTGTACTACTCATGGCAAACATATCTCATGTTTTATTAACCCAGTCATGTATTGATGGACACTTGGGTTGTTTCCATACCTTTACAATTGTCAATTTTGCTGCTATAAACATTTGAGTGAAGATGTCTTTTATTATAGAATGCTTTTTTTCTTTTTGGTAAATACCAGTAGTGAAATGACTGGATCAAATAGTAGTTCTACTGTTAGTTCTTTGAGGTATCTCCATACAACTTTCCATAGAAGGTGTACTAGTTTTCAGTCCCATTCCTTTTTATTTAAATCTGGGCCAACAAAGCATAGTGGTCACTCAGTTATAGGTCAGAAGTGGTGCTGAAACACTGGAAACTGATAAACCTTTCACCTTTCACCATATAAGGCTGATAAAAAAAAGTTAAAAGTTAAAACCAATAAATTTTAATTGCTTTCCTCAAGTAATTTATTTTAGTTAGTGACTGACAATTATTTCTTTATAACCATTAATACACTTGGTACTAAGGAAATGAGTATTTTTTTAAATTTAGAAATCACTATGAGAAAAAAGCAGTCTGAATAGTTACAGGTCAAATTTCTGTCACAGTAAAATCTAATTTTCTTAGCATTAATGATTCCCCCTATAAAGGAGATTGACACCCTTTCTTCACATAAATTTCTAGTTAGTAAATGGTGACAATGGGCAAGATGAAACCATGAAATCCAAAGCTACTGAAGTCAGAAACACAAGCTAGCTTTGCTTAGTGTCTACAGAATAGAGGTGAGGGTGGGTATGTGGGGATGGGTCTATCTTGTGATCTAAACCATGTAATATGCTCGGTGTTAAGTCAGCAGGTACAAAAGAGTCATAAGTTATCTTAGCAGATGGCAAGACATATATGTTATTCAAGAAGCAGAAATAATAGACGAGAAGTGGCAGTTAAAGTCAATAACCTAACTGAGCAGAGAGTTTGGGTAGTGCCTGAAACACTTATCTGTTATGGTCATTCCATTTGTTAGACATACTGCCTGGTTGTGGTGGAACACATAACAAAGATGTCACAAAACAATACCTGAAGAAGCAACCTCAGAATCCTGCTCTACCTGTGTGATATAGTGATATGAAGACCATATGAACATTTGCCCAATTGAGTTGCTATGATGGCAGATACATTTTCATTTGGTGTAATAGAATTTGGGAAATTGTCTAATATTCCAAAATAAACCTATCTATTATGGGCACATATGGCATTCATTTGTAATCTTCTCACTGCATTCTCAATTCTGTCTCCAAAGAAACAACATGAAAATTAGAAGGCCTCCACTAGCTGTGCTTCTCTAAGTACAAGCTAGTCAATTGATTTTAACCATGACCTACCAACATAAGGGAGTTGTAAGTAGGACAGTAAGCAGATAGTTGTTTCAGAACATTCATCCTGACTTTCAGAAGCTATTCCAAAGCAGCCATGTTATACGTGACAGCGCTGCTTTGAAAAATTACCACTTTTTGAGCCAAGATTATATTTCCTAGTAAATAAATGAGGATTTTTTTAGTGGTCAACTGTGAGAGCTGCATGTCAGCAACAGTTTAACCCTCCCCTTGAGTGAACTGTTGATTTTAGCAGCCCTGCTAACTGGTCACTCATTAGGCTGTGAGCTAGGCTGATGCCTCTGCACTCTAGCTCGGGCACCAGAGTGAGACTCTGCCTCAAATAAATAAATAAACAATAATAATAATTTTCATTTTGTTTCCATCTAAGCTAATGAATTAAGCACATATATTTTATTTTATGTTATTTAGGATATCATGGGGGTACAAACACTTTGGTTACATGAAATACATTTGCCTCCCTCAAGACAGGGCCACAAGTATATCCTTCCCACATATAGTATGCCCTGTCTCCATTAGCTGTGGGTTTACCCAACTCACCTGCTCCACCCTCCAGCTGCGACTCCCTCTACTTGACCATCACCCAGTGAGTATTTCTACTATGTAAGCACCTTATTGTTACTCAGTTATCACCACTTTGATGGTGAGTACATGTAGTACATGTTTTTCCATCCTTGTGATACCTCACTTCCAAGGATGGTCTCAATCTCTATCCAGGATAATATGAAAGGTGTTAGATCACCATTGTGTTTTGTAGTTGAGTAGTATTCCATCGTATACATATTTTAGTAATCCACTCATACATTGATGAGGACTTGGGTTATTTCCACATCTTTGCAATTGTAAATTGAGCTACTATAAACATTTGAGTGCAGATGTCCTTTTTATGCAATGTCTTTTTTACCTTTGGACAGATGCCTGGTAGTGGGATTGCTGGATCAAATGGTATTTCTATGTTTAGCTCTTTGAGGTATATCCAAATTACCCTCCTTAGGAGTTGTACTAATTTCCAGTCCTATGAGCAGTGTACGAGTGTTCCAATCTCTCCACATCCAGGCCAGCATTTGTTATTTTGGGACTTTTTGATAGAGATGATTCAAAATATATGTGCTGTTCACAGTTCAGCCTCCCAAGTGCGGTGGAAGAATACTGAGCAGCAAATATATTTTAAAATGCACTCTGAGCATATCCTCTAACTTTAACCAATATTCTGTAATTGATGACTTGTAGAATGGAATTGGTTGTTGATTGGAATTCCATGTAGTAGTCATGGAACGTCTGTTAGGAATTTAGAAATGTCTTGCGCATCACATGAAATTTGTGTCCTTTCCTATAAATACCATCATGATGAACTCATGCTCTTCAAATCAGGTTTACTTTTCTAGATGACTGTAATTATTTTCTGCCTTCTCATGCTCAAATAGTCACTCCTAGATCACTAGCCAACCTTGTTATGATCTATTGTCCCTTTAGCATTTCTCCAAAATCACTGAAATTACTTTTCGTTTTTGATAAGGTAAAGGTCTCCCAGCTTCATCATCATTTTTCCGATCCCAAGGCATGTATTTGGATATTCTTCATGGAATTCTACTTCTTTTTAGTAGAAATTAATAGTAGATCCCAAATCCTAATAGAGGATCTAATGGATTTGTCTAATAGAGATGACTTAGGCTGTTTTTCTTTAACACCTGGGGATAGCAAGAAGCCTCCTTAAGTAACTGGTGAAAGAACAGGTCTCTGTCTCTCTGCTGACCTCCTTCCCACCTCCCTACCAGTTTGTTGCTTTGGCAGGAAACACATGTTGATGGTGCCAACGAACCTTTAACTTTGATAAATCTCATTTTAGAAGAGAAGCTATCAAACTAAGATTTACACTTAGAGTGTTTCCTTCAAAGTCTATTTTTAAAATTACTTATTTCCTTTTCTGTTGGAATGACTCTTTATTGAAGCTACATGGAATTGCTTTCAAATTGTGCATTTCTTATGCTTTTCTTGATTTTAATCCTACAATTAGCAAGTTGGAAAGAAGAAAAAAAGATGAGCTTCTTATGAACGAACTCCCAAATTAAAATATTTTCAGAGTTTGCAATATTAATGTAATAAAATAATAAAAGGTAAAATATATACATAGATGGTGACTCACAAGATTTGGTTTAAAATCTTTCCTCTACCACTTTTGATGCTGACCCACTATTTGAATGTTTTCTTTCATGTTCTTACATTCTTCCAATGTTTATTTTGTCATTATGGACAATTTAATTGATCATCTTCAATTTCCCAGGCTTCCTTGAAGTTTTATTATCCCTATTGTTCTCAATAAGTTATAAATAAAGACATAAAATCATACTTTAGTAAAAAATTGTCAGAATATATAAGGACCTAACTCTAGAAAATATGCAAAGAAAAGCTTCTATAAAATTGGTAAAACTTAAGGCCCATATTCAATCACACCAAAAAAAAAAAAAAAAAAGAAAAAGAAAGACACAGATGATAAAGGATTATTTGATTAGTCTAACAGACAAACGTTTCTCACACCTGTTTAAATCAAATGAATATATTTGTTTATAGTGGAATATACCAAACATCTGATAACATCATTTTTTAAAATTCTTACAATAATTACTTTCAACTCTCCTCCCTGTAGCTACTTGAGTGCAGCATACACACAAAAACAATGACCCACCCCTTGAACAGCAGGCCCCTTGGCATTGGAGCAAGTGAGAAACATCCAGCATTGGTTTTTAGTGCTAGAATGTGATATATGTTTATGGGGAAAATAAAGAATCAATTTCTTTTTTGAATCTATGACTGAAAGGCAATAATAACGATGGAAAGAAGATACATAATTCATCTAAATATTACTCAAAGAATGTTATATGTTTTTTGCAGGTACTGCATTATGGAAGATTTAGAAAGAGGTTTATTGAAATTTAAAGGATTTTATTTTCATCATAAAGCATTTGATACTGGCTTTTTAGAAAATTTAGATGATTTTGAAATTAGAGATGATGATGTCTTCGTTGTCACATACCCAAAATCTGGTAAGTTCAGTATTCCAATAGCTAATCTAAGATATAAAATGACACTTCTATAATATGAGAAGTTAGTTTTTTCACTAGCATTACATATGGCCAGATAGCGTTAATCCTTTGGACATACAAAACTCATTATTCAATATCTGTGAAATAAGGTTTTTTACCATGACGAAGAAGTTATTTCGGATTTGGCATTGGAATGAGAGAAATTTTAAAAGTGTTAGACTTAAGATAACATCAAACACTGAATGCTGAGGTGGGATGAGAAAGAATATTTAGCATTTAGTCAGGTAGTGGGATATATTGAAGAGCATAAGAAGGAGAATGTTAACATACTAAGTATTATATTACAGAATAATTCCTAATCATTTTTAATTATCTCCAGGTCATAGAATTGTGTGTTTCATTAAAGCAGTGTACTAAATAGGAATTCAGTGAGGGAAACTCTAAAGGGTTGTCTCTCTCCTTGCCATTGCCTGCTGTATTTTTACTTCCTGCCAAAGCATATGCTACAGGGCCTGGTGCCTCCATGCTTTCCTTGAGCCTGCTTTTCCTGCTGGTGACCCAACATGACTAAAGCCTGATTTCAATTCCATTTTCTACTCTCTTTAGCGTCTCTCAGGTGGCCCAGTTTTATGTCATGTGTTGTACTCTGCAGAGACATTCTGTCTGCACTAACCCCTGCCTCTCGATGAGTATGACAGCTCACCACAGTAGTCCAATTCCAATGCCGTAGCTTCCTGGTCACTTTGAAAGAGGTGCTCAAATGGTGACACCTTCAACTTTTTAACAATAAGGTATCTGAACCATAGAAACCTATCACCATTTACATGATCACATATATTGCAAATAGTCTTTGCATATGCAAAACAATAATTCTTAACAAAAAAGAGTCATGTGCTTTGAGAGGCATTTAAGTGTTCAAATAAATGAACAGGGCATATTTCTATATTATAAGATTTTACAGCAATAGAATACAAGATGTGAGTACTTAAAAATATTTATGATGCTTTAGCTGACTTTGATCCAACACAGCTGCTCTAGGGAATCTCTAAAAGCATGTTGCTGCCTCAGGCACTTAGCACACCCTGTTACTCTTCCGGAAAAGCTCTTCCCTTAGACATCTGTATGGATTATTTCCTCCTCTCCTTTGCTTCCTTATTTTAATATTACTGTATCAGTGAAACCATTCTGAATGGTATAACTAAAAATGCGGCCTCACCAGAAAAGTATTCCAATGTATTTGCTGATTAATTTTCCCTTCACAAAATAATATTCATGGCCTTATCATGTATGACATATTTTGTACATTTAATCTTTACATTATGTACAAAGCTAGGAAAACCAGAAGGCATTTATAGAAGAATATATGCATCTTATCATATATATAAATATATTATTTGTATCTAATAGGACTCTATATCATATATGTTATATATATTAGCAATATATACGTATGGGACTTGGTTCACATAATTATGAAGTATAAGAATATGTCCTTAGGAAGCAGGAGACCCAGGAGAGTCGGTGTTGTAATTCAGACTAAGTCTAAGGGCCTCAGAGCCAGGGAAACAACGGTGTAACTCCCAGGATGAGGACAAAGCCCTGGGAATCAGGGGGTTTACTGATGCAAGTCTCAGGGTTCAGAAGCCCAAAAACATGGAGCTCCAATGTCCAAGGGTCAGAGAAGCTGATGTCCCAGGTCAGGGAGAGAAAGAATTAGCCCTCCCTCCATTTTTCTGTTCTATTTGGTGTCTCAATGGATTGCAGGATTCCTGGCTGCATTGGTGAGGGAGGTTGTTTGTATCCTACTCATTCAAACCCTAATCTGTTCCTGAAACACCCACACTGAGACATCCAGACGTAATGTTTTACAGGCAATCTAAGCATCTGTTAGCACACTCAAGTTACATATAATATTAACCATCACATAGACTAACAAGAATTAGAAAGGTCAATATGTCAAGTGTGGAGAGGGAGTGGATTAAGATCTACATGCATTGGCGTATTACCCATGGGAGAGGAGACTGAAGCAGCCATTTTCTGAAGATCATCTGTCATTACCTGAACATATTACGTACGGACACACTAAGTGTCACAGAAAAAATATGAAGATTCATAACTTTGGAGAGGAGAACTTTATTTTTTGTGGAGAGTCAGAAGCTCCAGGGAGGAAGCTCAGCCTCTGGTTGAAATCAGAAATCAAGCACTTTGAAGGAGGGAAGCATGAGACAGAACTTATGCTGAACAGAGTGGACAAGAATACCTGTTCAATAGATTTTAGAGGCAGTTATGAATATTCTCCAAGGGGAGATGCACACATGTACAATAAGCAAACATGCATGTCACATACATTTCATGTTCACTTTGGGGCTGGATACAACATTTAACTGCATTCCAGTTAGGCCCTATGCATTGAAAGGTAAAGCAAGGACTCAAAGACACTCAGTAATCAGCCTCTATAAACTGGCCAGAACTGCTCCATGGTTGTGGTCTCTAGTCAGGAGAAAGTTACTGAAATCAGTATCTTGTCCAATCAAAGGTACAGTTGTTGTGGCATGTGGAATAGTGGTTCAGTTAGTCAGCATATGGCAGTCAGTGAGCAACAGTTCTGTCAGTATTGCTTATCACCAGGCCAGTGCGTGTTTAGCTGCTAGAAAAAAAGAAACACCTTGTGGCACCTCAAACCTAGTTCATACTTTAAATGTAGGGGTACATGATGGAACCCTTGCCTGGAATGGCCTTTGGTCTAGTTTATAATTTGGTATCTTTTTACAAGGAAAGGTCCATTCCATCAGCTTTATGATGTCATTTTCAACACAAACAATTGCTCTCCTGAATAGTTATCCTAGAGAAATTCTTAAACAGGTCCACACAAAGGAACAAAATGAGGATGCACATTGCTAAGCTGCCTTAGCCCAGAAGTCCCCGACTGAGAAGGTGGATAGGTCAAACCCAGGGATGCACAATATTAAGGAGGAGGCAACAGCTGATAGGGGCAGTAGTTCAGAGGTAGCGCATAATGGATTTTAAATCATAGTGCTCAGTGAAAAAAGCATAAGAAATAAGATGCTCCACTTAAGCTGAAAATATAAGAACTCACAACAGTACACATTTCAAAAGAATCCACTCAAGCAAACAGATGCACTTTAAAACCAATGGACTGGTTGTAAGGTAAGCATAGATGTAGCATTTGAGGTAGGAAATGGAGAAAAAGGGAACATACAAGCAGATAAATGAGGGACTGAAATGAATCAGTGATGTTAATGTGTAAGGAAGTGCAGGGAAAGATAAAGATCTCTTTACTCTAACATTTGAAATCCTAACAGAGTAAAAACAAAAAATGTAGAAAAAGAGGGAGGGAGAGGGGGAAGGGAAGTGGAAACAGAAGAGGAAGGAGCAGGAGAGGAGGGAGAAGAAATGCAGCTTCTTTTGCATGGGGAACACACTCTTCCAGTTCTCCTGGTCTTCAATATCTACAGACCTATGGCCACCTCTAGACACCATTGACAACCCCTACCCTACTTGTGCTGGTGGCCTTGAAGCTGTGATATGTGCTCTAGAAGCAGTATGTGTTACCTGGGAAATAAGGAAGGATGTAAAAAACTCTGTAGAGTTTCATATCAATGAATTTTCACTGGAAGATCTGGTCCAGCTATGACAGCAAGTAGGCACATGTGGTCACAGTCTTCCCTGGCAACACTGAAGACTACAGCCACCAATATTTAGGTAGTAAGAGGAACAGGTAAGGTGCATCTCACCTGTACCTGCCATCAAGGGATGTGTGCTCAACAATGATATTACTCACCCAGGGTGATTGAATAATCTTTGGAAACAAAGGCTAGGATGGGAATTGTTGAGATGCAATAGGTTTTCTCCTAGAAGAAATCTGATAAATATCCCACTGGGACTTGTGACATTTTGGGGGGTAAATCAATACTTTCAACACATTTTGACTGAAAATTGCTATCAATATACAAGGAGTGACTTAAATCTTAGTCCCAAATATTAAGCATACAGAAGAGGTATAAGAAAAGGAAATGTCCACTCTAATTGGAATTAATCTAAATGCTTTTCTAAAATTCCACTTAAAAGTCAATGGTCAAGCCGGGCGCGGTGGCTCACGCCTGTAATCCTAGCACTCTGGGAGGCTGAGGCGGGCGGATTGCTCGAGGTCAGGAGTTCGAAACCAGCCTGAGCAAGAGCGAGACCCCGTCTCTACTATAAATAGAAAGAAATTAATTGGCCAACTAATATATATATAAAATTAGCCGGGCATGGTGGCGCATGCCTGTAGTCCCAGCTACTCGGGAGGCTGAGGCAGCAGGATTGCTTGAGCCCAGGAGTTTGAGGTTGCTGTGAGCTAGGCTGACGCCACGGCACTCACTCTAGCCTGGGCAACAAGCGAGACTCTGTCTCAAAAAAAAAAAAAAAAAAAAGTCAATGGTCAAACTTCAGTTATTAACTTTTCATTTCTGTCAACATGTTGGTGTCAAAAGTCCTTTGTAGGTTCTTAAAATTAAACACTATTTTCTAAAGCAGCAATTGGGAGTGAAACATGGAGAAAGTGGGAAAGTTTCAAGGTTACTTCTTCACTGCAATTCCTTTTTTCTGGGAGTATATTAGCTAATGCTCTAAAGATGTGGTTCAGGACAGAACTCTAAAGATAAGCACAGAAGACAATTTGAAAGGTAACTTATTTGAAATAGAAGAAAGCTCAAAGAAGGAATCGAAGTATAAGCCAGGTGAAAAACCCAAATGGAACACCCTAAAAGGAAAAATAAAAGCAATATAAGTTCCCGTTAGCCTTATGTCATTTGCATAAATGAAATTGTCATACAACCTTCTGTAACAACAAACTTTATTTGACCACAAAACTGGTTATATATATTTTTTCTGAAAGCCATCCATTAATAAAAACATAATTATATCTTTTATAGGAACCATCTGGTGTCAGCAGATATTAAGCTTGATTTATTTTAGAGAACATCGCAAAAGAACGGAAAATGTGGAAACAAGTTATCGTGTCCCCTTTCTTGAGTACTGCTCTAGACATATAGATTTTGGCAAAACACCATCTCCTCGTCTCTTTGTTACCCACCTTCCATACTACTTGGTTCCAAGAGGCCTGAAGGACAAAAAAGCCAAGGTAGGGCATAGAAATACTATTACTGCTAAAAAGAACTGCCCTCTTTCCTAACCTCCTTGTACCTCCTTACTCTGACACCACATTCATTCAGCTGGTAGCAAACAGCAAAGGATGAAATTGAACGTATTTTACATACTGTCATTTTCAGCACACATCTGCATTCTTCTGTTATAATATTTAAATTTGATTTTATACCTTGTCTCTTTCCTAATTGTGTAGGTAATAGAGCTAATTTAAACATTAATAGGCATCTATACATACACACACCACATGAGAACTCCTGTCTCTCCTATACCTCTAGCCCCCTCCCAGGTTTCCTTTGACACTCCCAACCTAATTCCCAAGCCCCTTTCTCCCTAAAGACCTAGTTATTTTAATCACTTCCGTACCAGCATCAACTATAGCTGACAGTCACAGATGAACGCAAATAGCCTAGAGTCGACTATATCCAACAGCCACAGATAAACGCGCACGGCTGAGTGTGGACTTTAGCTGACAGCCGTGATATGACTTTTCTAATTTTTCATTTATCAAAATAAAATTGTGAACATTTACAAATAATGTAATAAAAATATATGTATATGTTACCAATTCTAATTTACATTACAAGTAAAGTTGCCTGTAAAGTAAAACAAGCTTTCAGTGCTTTAAAGCTTTCCTCATCACACAAGAGCAAAACAGATTCGTCATCAATTTACAGCACAAACTATCATACGGACTATGAGTGCTGGCTGTGGGCAAGGTTTCGTGGCCAGTGAGCATTGTACCGAAGTGGTTAAACGTCAAGGGAACTTAGAACAAGTCACTCTTCTGTATAATGACATTCTCTCTCTTTGTACCTTCCTCCCTGGATCAGTGACCACCATTTACTGAAAATGTCAGCACTTGGCTCTCTACCTTTATCTCTAGCTCTATGCCTGTCCCTCATGTGATTGAACAAGTTCATGGGAATTATCTTCTGGCAGAGCAAGACAAGGCAGAAACTAACAAGGCACCTGGGCTCAACATGTAAGGAGGCCCATGCTTTGAGGTTTGTGCAACTGCAGGATCTGCCCAGGCAAGAGCCTGAGAGTCAGGGCCTCCTAGAAGTTTATAGCTCAGGCTCTGCATTTGCCTAAGCCTGGTCCTAACCCTGCCCAGCCTCCTGGTGTGCATTCTTAGACTCCTGTAATCTTTTCCTTCACCCACCTCAGCCACTGTCTTCTATAACACATCTTGCTCTATTGGCAGCCCTGATTGGCATCTGATATAATATATATTTAGGTATTCATTTATTTTCTATCTTTCTGGCCAAACTGTAGCATCATCAATCATGACAGAGGTATAGGTGGGCTCACTGCTGTGTTCAGAGTGTGTAGAACAGTGCCTGGCATGTGGTTTGGTTGAAAGAATGAATCGAGTAATCACCTGAACTTAAATTGTGACTTCAAGCCCCTGGTTATCTGGCTTCCACCTCCTATGATTTTTATTCCTTTTAGGGTGCTCCCATTGTAACCAACTTCTGGCCTATGACACAGGAAAATGAGTTTACTGCGGATCTTCTCAGGAAAGTCTCTTCACTCTTTAAAGAGGCCTTGGGGAAGAAGGAGCAGGGGTGGGTCAGGCGTGGAGGAGAGTCAACTTGTCAGAGTAGAAAAGCAGGGAGACCATAACTCCCTGATGACAATACTCAGATGATGAGTTAACTGAATCTGTTCCAAAGTAATCTTGGGCTTTCCTATTTTGTGATAAAATGCTATTTTCTTGCTATGCAGAAAACATTACTTGGATTTTCTGTAACACACAACAGCATGCTGAGGCATTGCCCCTTCCTCCTTCCTCCTTTCTCCTCTGTCCAGCCTCCCAGTGCTGATGATTCCAGATATTTTTCCTCTCTTCTTCTCTTTCCATGTGCAGTTAATTGATAGGTAATATTATCCATTCACATCATGTTAAATACAATGTATATCTAATTGACCTCTTTTCTCAATTCTAGACTGACATGAAATATTTAATATGTTCTATTGTATATGTAATAGACATGCCAAGCTTGAAATATCCAAACAGATTATTTTATTTTTTTTTTTCACAACTCTCCACTTTCCAAGTTCCTTGTGCCAATAACATGTGTAATTCTACAAGATGGATAGGATCAAGCGTCATTGCAGAAGTGATTCAGGGATACTATTAACACCTTTCCATGTATCATTTTTATGTAAGCAAATGGATGAATGACAAGAAGCCATTCTTAGACCCTAAGAATCACAGCAAGGAACTTAAAGAAAGTACTTTTATTCAAGACATAAAGGATCTGTTCCTTTCTAGCAACGTCAATAGTTATTGATATACCATGGCTGAAGGACTATCCCTCAATGCACTGGGAGACACTCAGGGTTGAGGAGACCTGCAAATACACCCTGCATCCATCACCTCACTTCGCAGCATTAGGGGCTAGCTCCAGGCTCTGCCCAGAGAGGCTGCCCATGGATGAAAGCATCTTTGTATCAAATTTGAAAGTTTTCCAGTGATTTAACTAAAGTTATAGATTTTATTTTAAAATAAAGAAGCAGGCCTACAATTTTATCAGAGCCCTGAAATACTCTGTGAAAGGATAGACTGCGGCAGTTAGTTGCAGCTTAGAGTAGATATTGATGATTTTTTGCATTCCAATATGATTGACTTGCTTAATTGTTATTTGGAGTTAATTTATTCTGGTAGTTTCTGCTAGACAATTAAAAAAAAATCTTCTAGGCTGGTCTGAGGGCAGTAGTGTTTGCAAATAATTGATCACATCCAAGGTTCCGGTTGTAAAATGTTCCTTTGTTCTTTCTCCACTCTCACTGTTTCACTTGACTTGCCAAAATAAATGAAACAACAAAAAATAAACAAAATCCCCACCAAATTCTACATTTCTGGATAGTTTCAAAACAAAAAATACTTAGAAATTAATTTCTGTGTGCCAAACACTTGAGTTTGACTCAATAACGATACACAAATAAAAATTAGGTAAACATTACATTAAAAGATGAATTAAAAAACCATAAATTTTACAATATGAGTTAAACAATTTTAACTCTATATGTCCTCTAATATGTCCTCACTAATTTTTATAGATTATGAAGCATTTCCACATGCATTAGTGAGTCAGTGGATTTAGGGGCAAAAGAAAAAAGTTGCTCTGTCTGCCTGAGGAAGATAGAAGAAGTAACTTCTGAGATGGGTCTTGAATTGGAAAGCACTAAATATAAAGGAGAAGCTATGAATATTGAGGACACACTTGGGGAATTATAAAAGCTAAAAGTAATGGGTTTAATCCAATTGAAATGTATTCTGTAGAAAATATGATAAATGAAAGCAATCAGAAACAATAATTCCTGTTTTTCTTTGCAGATTATATACGTATACAGAAATCCTAAGGATGTTATGTGCTCATATTTTCATTATTTAAACACATATCCAATATTTAAAGCTGCGGACTCTATTGAGGCATTTATGAAACAATATTTGGAAGGGAAAGGTAACTGATATTATTACCCAAATAATGTATTTGCTGTGCTGTGGTGAGTTTTCAAGCTTTATGAATTTGAAGGGTGGAAAAGATGAGGTGAAAATACAGTAGAATGAGGGTGATTGGTCAATTTACCAACCAGTTGGTAACATTAACTAGGAGGTCCAAGTCCTGCCATTCATGTCAATTCCTCTAGTCTCACTCACTCTCCAGTGGTTGCCTAGATTAAAAAATAATTTACCATGAAAAGAGTGAGGACATATTAGAGTATTTCAGTAACTTAGAGGGGTGTGCCTGAGAGTTTGTTTTCCCTTAGTTTTTTTAAGGATCCAACATAGGTAGATAAGAAGGAGCAAGGCCTTTGGGGACAGAGATGATAATATCACACAGGGGGTCTAAACTTAGGTTCTGTGTCACTGTGCAGAGCAGAAGTGACTCCTCTGGGACACTATGGTGGCACACAGAGTGGAGAAGTGTGTGTGTGTGTGTGTGTGTGTGTGTGTTTTGGGACAGGAAGAGGAGCAGGAAGGAAAAAATTGGTTTGCTCAGCAGCTCTCTACTTTTATTCTATCCTCACCCCACATTAGGATGCTTTCTGTTCATACAAACTATATTTTAAAAGACTAACTTGTCTTTGAGTTTGTTTGTTTCCTTATCAAATCTAAATGCTTCTCCAATAACCACATGGCAAGGAAAATCTAGAGACCAGCAAGAGAAATCTGTTTCCTCTTTGGTTACTAAAGATTCCTACACCTAATAACCTGTTCAACCCTCTCAACATATTTACTTAAGTATTTACCTCTTCTTCCTACAGTGTTAGGAAGCCTTTGGTTTGACCATATCAGAGGTTGGTACAAGCACAGAAACTACTTCAATATTCAGTTTATGATGTACGAAGAGATGAAGAAGGTGAGATGAGCTCGCGTTTGTGCTTCGATCTACGCTCTAACTCAGCTTGGCCTAATGAATTCATAGTTCTTGCCCAGAACACCCAAAGAACAATGTGGAATTTGATATCCAAGACTAAGTTTAACATGAGGCTTTTTTCCAGTATCACTCACTTTATCTGTGTTGTCTTCAGTTATCCGTTGCATAACAAATTAAATGAAAACATCGTATACAGCAGAGCAGCTCCCTCACTGGAATCCATTGAAAGTCATCCTTCGACTAAAGGGTTTGTAATGAAAAAAGAAAAGTTATATAAACAAGAAAATGTTTATGTTTCCTTGGCAAGATTCTTGCTCCCAGGAACAGTCAACTATAAGTGGGTTAAAATACAAGAACATCTATTGTTTAGTAACTGACATGCACAGGTTGCCTATCCTGAGGCTCGGGATGGCACCTCAAGGATGTCAGGAATGTGTCCACCATTTTCTACCTTTCCATATCATCATATTTGCTACCCAGTACATTTCTCCTCATAATTATAAGACAGTTGTCAGGGCTGCAAACTCAGTTCCTCATCTAGAAGCATCTGATGAAAGGACAGAGGGACTAGGTCCCTGGTTTTGTTCCCACCTTCTCTATAGGATGAAAGCCAATCTCAGAAGCTTCTTACATTTCACTTCCTCTTCTGTTTCAATGGCCAAAGTTGGGTCTAATATGTGTGTCCACATGACCATTTTTCAGCCTCCTTACAGTCTTATCCCCCCATCTCTCCACGTATGTCTCCTACTTTCTCATCCCAGGCCTGTTTCCATCAACCTCTGTGGATACCAGTTTTCTAACTTTTTTGTTGCCTGATATCTCATATATACCACACAACTATAGTACTGTGTATAGTACTTTGTCTTAATTCTATTCCACAATCAGTCTCTCGTTCTAGATCTTGGATTCAACTAGAGCACTCATTTTCTTCCTGTCCCAACAACACCCGGGACTTTGCCTGACAGTAGAAACTTTGCTAAGTGAACACAGAGAAAATGAAAAATGTGCAATTAACCTAATGAAACTCTCAAAGAGCAGACAAATGAAATATTTACCAGTAAGTTATAGAAAGTCACGTTATACTGACCAACCCCAAACTTACAACTAGCTGAATTGCCCATAATTTTCACTCTCACAATGATATTTAGCTGTGACACTTCTATATTTCTCCTTTTTTATAATTAGCATAATTTAAAAACACTGTGATTTGTTTCAGGATCTCAGAAGTTCTGTGTTAAAGCTCTCCAAATTTCTGAGTAAAGACCTGAGTGAGGAGACCATGGATGACGTGGTGAGACAGGCCTCATTTGAGAACATGAAGGATGATCCGCTAGCAAACAATGAAAACATGCTCTATAGGCACGTGGGGTCAAAACTACAAGAAGGCCATTTCCTTCGCAAAGGTGAAACTCAGCAGTGAAGTAGTGAACAGTTGTTTTCCACTGTGTGGAAAAGAGTGGTGTGGATAGAATAGAGTACAGCCCCAGGGTTTCCTGCTAGAGTTTCAAACAGTGGAGCCCTCTTGGCCCTTTCCCTTCTCTAGTCAGTTTCTATTACATAGTATCTGCCTGGTGCTCTCCATGCCACTACATTGTCTGGTTTCTAAAGGGTATGTGATGGATAACCTAAAATCTCAAGGTCTTCTATATGGCCCTGAAAATCTGCTAGCACAGTGCCTACCTGCCACCAAATGGATATTCACTTAGGATTACCCCACCTGAACAAGGCCACAGCACCTGACAATGAAATATTGAGAAGCCTATTCGTCATCACATGTTCTCTTGCATCTCCATGATTTATCTGGAACTCTGACTGTTGTGAAAGAACAACACACATTGATTCTTCTTTTGTTATTGGGATGACTATAACATGTCTTTTATTAAACTACTATAACACTTTAAAAATTTTATAGATACATTTTATTTATTTGGCCTCTGGGGAATGAGTTTTTAGAATACATGGATTCTTCATACAATTGCTAGATTTAAAAATATTAAAATATTTTATTACTTTACTCTACCATTCCATATTATATTTCGTATTTATTAACATAGTATTGCACAGAATTATAGACACAGATTTAGTACTTGATAATTTCATACAGTTATATACCATATGTCAATGAACAATAAATATTAGGTTTGTATTTCTCTAAGTTAGTATTTCCTTGCATTCCTCTCTTTGGTATGTCCTTTCCTCTTCTGTTGAAATACCTGAAGCACTGGTAGCACTGAGTTGACCAGAAATGGGACATGCTCATTGCCATTAGGCCAAATATGTCCTACTGTGTTCCAGATGCTCAGGCCACTGCTCACCTCCGTTAGCACTGCACTTGCATTTTATATTTGAAAGAGGTCATATTTTGGGGTTTCTGTGTCCCTAGGAAACCCTGACAATAAGAGACTGATATGGTTATAACAAATATAAGAGTGAGCAAAATGTCTTTGTGGAAGTGAGCCATGTGTTTATTTAAAAGAGACTCAGACAGGTCTGTCCTTGATTTTATCCACCTCATCATTGTTTGCTGTGGCTTTAGCGGTCCGGCACTAGGTGTTTGTTTTCTTAGTTCACTCAGTGTTTCAGTGTTTTTTTTTTTCAGTGTGTTTTCAGCACAACCTATTTTTCAAATCAATATTTCTTCTTTTGCCTCTCTTCGTGTCCGCTACTATTCCTCATGACAACTGTGTGTCTTTTGAAGTTTAGTTTAAGGCCAAGTCTCAAGTTAATGGGGTAAAGATGGAATGATTTCAGCTCTGCCATTATAAACTGTATGATCTTGGGCTGTTTTACAAAATCTCTCTGAGCATTGAAGTCTTTACCTGTAAGTGTTATTTCAGTGATGACTTATCTTACAGAATTTTTAAGATACTTTTGTAGAATATAGAAATCAATGTGATGTTGGAACAAAACAGTGACCAAGTTGTAGCAATTTGCAATTTTCCAAGTGCTCACACTGAGAATGTGGGTGATGATTCTATCTAATTATAGTAAAATTACAATGATAAGTGTGTTTATCAGCGGTATGCAGCTAAAAGAAACAACAGTGATATAGCATCTCTTGTATTTTCCTGGATACAGCTGGAACCCATTCTACTAAGTGAAGTATCCCAAGAATGGAAAAATAAGCACCACATGTATTACCAGCAAATTGGTTTCACCAATCAACACCTAAGTGGACATATAGGAATAACATGTACTGAGTGTTGGGCAGGTGGGACGGGGAAGGAAGGGATGGGTATATACATACAAAATGAGTGCAATGAGCAGCATCTGGGGCAGGGGTCCTCAAACTTTTTATTCAGGAGGCCAGTTCACTGTCCCTCAGACCCCTGGAGAGTGTGAACTGTGGCCCCGGGACAAGTTGGCTGCTAAGCAGGACAGGCAGCGTGGCAAAAACACCCGGAGGGCCGGATAAATGTACTAGGTGGCCCCCATATGGTCTATGGGCTGTAGTTTGAGGATGCCTGGTCTGGAGGATAGACACGCTTGAAGCTCTGACTCCAGTAGTGAGGGTGGACTAGGGCAATATACGTGACCTTAATATTTGTACCCCCATAATATGCCTAAATATAAAAAAGAAGAATCTTAGCCAAGTTGCAGACTGCCTTTGAGCTTAATGGGCATAAAAATAATAATGGGAATAACGTTTCACCCAGCACAGAGTTATATGTTGGTTTTGCCCCTCAGTAGATGACAAAACGTCACTGAAGCAACTTCTCTGATATTTTCTACCAGGTACCATTGGAGACTGGAAAAATCACATGACTGTAGAGCAGAATGAAAGATTTGACATGATTTTCCAGAAGCAGATGAAAGACTTTCCATTGCAGTTCATCTGGGATGTAAATAAAACACAGAATTAAGCTCAGCACACAGAATCTGAAGAAAGCACCTTCAGCAGGAAATACATTAATTCTTACACTTCAATCTTTGACTCTGAACCATGTTGTAAAATCTCACTCATTAATGTATATTAATTCCTTTATATTTTTGCCATGTGGAGAGCTTCCTATGTCCAGGCATTCCTTCTTTTCTGATCCACTGAGGATTCTTCATCCCTTTTTGGAATAAAATCATAGGCAGCTGTACTCTTTACTTTTACATTTACTTACAAATTGATTATGATCTTCCTGACATATTCAGAAATTTAATTTTATCTAATAACATGAATCAAACATTCATTTCATGGCTTGTGTGGTTATATTTTACTTTGGTGGACTGTTATCTCAAATGTATTTAGGTATTCATGGATCATATCCAAATTTATTTGGTTATTATTCTCATGATGTAAGAAAAGTAGTCAGTTTTTTCTTCTTACAAATAACAAGTTGATGCAGCATCACTTATTGAATTGTCCACCATTTTAATAGTGCTTAAAATAGATGTTATTATATTCCCAAAAAATTGTGTGTACATATGTTGACTCTGTGTACATTGCTCTGCTTTGATTTCTTTTATCAAAACCATGGCCAATAAATATCTGAAATAATGTTATGAACTCTCATATATAATTCTGTTGGATATTTTCTCCTATTCTCTAGGTTGTCTGTTTTCTCTCAGGATAGTTTCCTTGACTGTGCAGACGCTTTTTATTTTGATCAGTTCCCATTTATTTAGTTTTATTTTTCTGTTGTTGCTATGAGTGCATTGCAGTCTTCTTCATAAATGCTTTGCCTAGGCCAATGCCTATAAGAGCTTTTCCAACATTTTCTACTAGAAGTTTTATAGTGTCATGTTTTAGGTTTAATGATGTTATCTGCTCTGAGTTGATTATTGTGAAAGGTGAAAGGTGAAAGGTATGGATTGAGTTTCAGTCTTCTACATGTGGCTATCCAATTTTCCCAGTATAATTTTTTGGAAAAGGATTATTTTCCACACTGTATGTTTTAGTGTGCTTTGTCAAAGATTAAATGGCTATATGAGGATGATTTTATATCTGGGTTCTTAATTCTGTTGCATTCCTCTATGTCTCTATTCTGTTGCCATTACCTTGCTATTTTAGTTATTATAGCCTTGTAGTATAGCTTGAAGTCTGGTAAATTGATGCCTCCCAATTTTTTCTCTTTGCTTAAGTTGGCTATTGCTAAATGCTGTTTTTTATGCTTCCATATGAAGCATAGAATTATTTTTTATAGATATGCAAAAAATGATTTTGGTATTTATTTGAAGAGGGATTGCACTGAATCTGTAGATCACTTTGGCCACTATAGACATTTTAATAATGTTGATTCTGTTAACCCATGAGTATGATCTGGTTTTCTACCTCTTTATGTTCTCTGCTCTTTCCTTATTCACTTTTTCATAGTTGTCCCTGTACAGGTCTTTCTTCTCTTTAGTTAAATATACTCCTAGGTATTTTATTTTCTTTGTTGTTATTGAGAAGGTTATTGAGTCTTTAATTTGGTTCTCAGTTTGACTGTTGTTGACATATAAAAAGGCTATTGATTTCTGTACATTTATTTTGGAAGCTAGAACTTTGCTGGATTTTTTTTTTTATCAATTTCAGTAGTCTCATGGCAAAATCTTTGGGGTTTTCTAGATAAAGATCACATTGTCAGAGAGAGTGATAGTTTGACCTCTCTGTCCCCATTTGGATGCCCATGATTTCGTTTTTTTTGTCTGATTGCTCTTGCTAGGACTTCTAGCACTAAGTTCAATAGAAGCAGTGATAGAGGGCAACTTGTCTGGGCCATTTCTAAGCAGGAATGCTTTCAATTTTTCCCTATTCAGTACTATGTTGGCTTTGAAAACTGTCATATGTGGCTTTTATCATTTTGAGGTAAATCCCATCTATGCCTATTTTGGTAAGCATTCTTATAAAGTGGTACTGAATTTTGTCAATCACTTTTTCTGCATCTATTGAGAGGAGCTTATGGTCCTTTTCCTTACTTCCATTTATGTGTTGAATTACATATATATTTTTTCATATGTTGAACCATCTCTGCAACACTGTGATGAAGCCCTGTTGGTCATGATGAATTATTTTTTTGATAAGCACCTGAATTTGGTTTGTTAGGATTGTGTTGATAATTTTTGTGTTTATATTCATAAGGGATATTGGTTTGTAGTTTTCTATTTTTGTTGCATCATTTCCTGGTTTTGGTATTAGGGTGATGTTAGCTTCATAGAACATGTGGGGGAGAATTCCATCCTGCTTGATGTTGTGTAATAATTTCTGCAGGATAAGGACCAGTTCTTCTTTGTAGGTCTGGTAAAATTTGGCATTCTCATGCTACACATTTGATAAAGGACTGACAACTAGAATCTATATAGAACCCAGGAAAATCAGAAAGAAAAATCTAACATACCCTTTAAAAATTAGGCAAAGTTTATGAGCAAATACTTTTTAAAAGGAGACAGAATAATGGCCAAGAAACGTATGAAAATAATGCTCAACATCTGTAATCATCTGTGAAATGCAAATCAAAACCACAATGAGCTATCACTGAACATCATCTAGAATGGCTTTCATCAAAAAGTCCCAAAATAATAAATGTTGGCAGGGATGCAGAGAGATAGGAACACTCATACACTGCTGGTGGAACTACGAACTAGTACAACCTCTGTGGAAAGTAATATGGAGATACCTCAAAGAACTACAAGTAGATCTACCATTTGACCCCATTACTGGACATCTACCCAAAGTAATAAAAGACATTTTATAAAGAAGTTATCTGCACTAGAATTTTTATAGCAGTGCATTTCACAATTGCCAAGATGTGGAAACAACCCAAGTGCCCATCAATAAATGAGTGGATTAATAAAATGTGGTATATGTATACAATGGTGTTCTACTCAGCCACAAAAACAATTGTGATTAGCACCTCCTGTATTATCTTGGATAGGGCTAGAGCCCATTCTGCTAAGCGAAGTTTCACTAGAATAGAAAGACAAGCACCACATGTACTCACCATCAATTTGCCATTAACTGAGCAACACTTATGTGCATATACAGTAGTAACATTCATCAGGTCTGGCATGGGGGGCAGGAGAAAAATATTTCCAGAAAAATATTTCATTTCTCTTCTTCATTTCTCCTCTTTCCCTTATTTAAAATTTTTTCCAGTTTTAATGTTTATGTGTACATAATATTAATAGTTGTATAAATTTATAGAGTACTGGATGTTTTGATACAAGCATATACTGTGAATTAATCAAATCAGGGCAATTGAGGTATCCATCTCCTTAGGCATTTAACATTTCTTTGTGTTAGGAACATTGCAATGCCACTCTAAATTATTTTGAAGTATATCCTATTTTATTGTTGATTGTTCTCACTTTTTTCTGCTATCAAACATTATTCATTTTATCTGAATATCTAACTATATTTTTATACACATTAACCTTCCCACTTTATCCTCCCATGCTCCCTACCTTTCCCAGCCTTTGTAATCTTCATTCTACTCTCCATATCCATGAGATGAATTGTTATTAATATTTAGCTTCTACCTATGAGCGAGAATACGTGAAATTTGTCTTTCTGTGTTTGGCTTATTTCACATAAAATAATGTTCTCCAGTTCTATCCATGTTTTTCAAAAGAAAAAATGTCATTCTTTTTTGACTATATAGTATTCCAATGTGTACATTTACCACAATTTATTCATCCATTTATATGCTCATGGACAGTTACATTGATTCCATATCTTTGTATTAATGAACAGTGCTTAAATAGAAATGTGAGAGCAGATATCTTTTCAATTACTTGAATTCTACTCCTTTGGATATACAGTCAGTAGTGAGATTGCTGAGTCATCAGTGAGATTGCTGAGTCATACAGTAGTTCCATATTCAAGTTTTTGATGAGCATCCCTACTTATTTCCACAGTGGTTGCACTAATTTTCATTCTCCCAGTCAAGTCCTAACCAGGCCTGACCTTGCTTAGCTTCTGAGATCAGACGAGTTTGGACATGTTCAGGGTGGTACGGCCATAGACTACATTCTCAACAACAGTGTATGAGGGTTCCCCTTTCTATACAACCTCAACAGTATATATAACTGTTGTCTATTTTCCATTTTTATGTCTTCTTTTTTTTTTTTTTTTTTTGAGACAGTCTCACTTTGTTGTCTAGGCTAGAGTGAGTGCCGTGGCATCAGCCTAGCTCACAGCAACCTCAATCTCCTGGGCTCAAGCAATCCTCCTGCCTCAGCGTCTCGAGTAGCTGAGACTGCAGGCATGTGCCACCATGCCCAGCTAATTTTTTCTATATATATTAGTTGGCCAATTAATTTCTTTCTATTTGTAGTAGAGACAAGGTCTTGCTCTTGCTCAGGCTGGTTTCAAACTCCTGACCTTGAACAATCCACCCACCTTGGCCTCCCAGACAGCTAGGATTACAGGCATGAGCCACTGTGCCCAGCCTCTATGTCTTCTTTTGAGAAATGTTTATCCAGATCTTTTGCCCATGCTTTAAATCAAATTATTTGATTTTTTTTATTGAGTTGTTGGAGCACCTCATTTATTTTTGTTATTAATCCATTTCAGTTGAGTAGTTCACAATCATTTTCTCCCATTCTGTGGGTTGTGTCTTCCTTTCATTGATTGTTATCTTTCCTGTGCAGAAGCTTTTTTTAGCTTGATGTGATTCCATTTGTCCAATCTTGCTTTGGTTGCCTGTGCCTTGTGGGTGTTACTGAAGAAGTCATTGTCTAGACCAACATCTTCAAACATTTTCTGAAAGCCTTTTTTAGGAGTTTCATAAAGGCTTTAAGCCATTTTGATTTGATTTTTGTATATCGGGGGAAATAACGGTCTACTTTTATTCATCTGTATATGGTTAGCCAGGATTCTTAGCAGGATATAATGAAGAAACTCTCCTTTCCCCATTGTATATTCTTGACACCTTTTTCAAACTTTAAGTTCACTATAGATGTCTGGATCTCTTTCCAGGACCCTTTTCTGTTCTCTTGGTCAATGTGTCTGTTTTTATGACAGTATCATGCCATTTTTGTTACTACAGCTCTGTAGGAAAATTTGAAGTCTGGTAATGTGATTCCTCCAGTTTTACTCATTTAGCTCCAGATTTTTTTGGCTATTCTGGGTCTTTTGTGGCTCCATATAAATTTTAGGATTATGTTTTCTATTTCTGTGTAGATTGTCATTTGTATTTTAATGGGGCTTGCATTTTATTTGTAGATTGCTTTCGGTAGTATGTACATTTCAAGACCATTGATTCTTCCAATCCATGAGCATAGAATATCTTTCCATTTTTCTCTTTCCTCTTCAAATTCTTTCATCTATGTTTTATAATTTTCTTTACAGAGTTTTTTCACTTCTTTGGTTATGTGTACTCTTAGGTATTTTATTTGTAGCGTTTGTAAAGGGGATTACATTCTTGGTTTCTTTTTCAGATTATTTACTGTTGGTATTATTTACTGTTGGTAGATGCTAGAAATTTTTGTGTATTGATTTTGTATCCTGCAAATTTACTGAATTTGTTTAACAGTTCTAGTAGTTTTTCAGTGGATTCTTTAGGTTACTATAGATATAAGATCATGTCATCTGCAGACAAGATATTTTGACTTCTTCCTTTCCAATTTGGATGGTCTTTCTTTGTCTTGTCTTCCAGTGCTATGATGAGTTACAATGGTGTACATGGGCATCATTGTCTTGTTCTATATCTTAGAGGAGGGACTTTCAGTTTTTCCCTAGTCAGTATGAAACTAGGGGTCATCTTTCATAGATGTCTTTTGTTGTGTTGAGGTAGTTTGTGCTATGCACTGGTTTTTTGAGAATTTTTATCATGAAAGGGGGTTGAATTTTATTAAATGTTTTGTCAGCATCAATTGAACTGATCATATGATTTTGGCCTAGTTCTGCTGACATGATGTATGACATTGATTTGTTTTGCATCTCTGTGATGAATCCAATTTAATCATGATGAAAAGTCTTTTTAATATGTTCCTGAAATTCATTTGCTAGCATTTTATTGAGAATTGTTGCCTCTATGCTCATCAGAGATATTGGCGTACAGCTTTATTTTTTTGTTGTGTCTTTGTTTTTGGTATCTCAGTGGTATAGGCCTTGTAGAATGAGTTTGAAAGTTTCCCTTCTCCTTGATTTTTTTGGAATAGTTTAAGTAAAATTGGTATTAGTATTACCTTGAATGCTTGGTAGGATTCAGCAGTAAAACTATTGGGTCTTGTGTTTTTCTTTCATGGGAGACTTCTATTCTTCCTTCTGTCTCATTACTGGTTATTGGTTTATTTAGGTTTTTGATTTTTACTGGTTAAATCTTTGTATGTTCTATGTATCTAGGAATTTATCCATTTCTTCTAGGTTTTCCAATTTATTGGCATACAAACATTTGCTTCTGGTAGGCTGTAGTGATCCTTTGAATTTCTGCCATGTCATTTTAACGTCTCCTTCTTCATCTCTGATTTTATTTATTTGTGTATTCCCAATTTTTTTCTTGGTTAGTCTGGCTAAAGTTATGTCTATTTTGTTTATCTTTTCAAAAAACAATTTTTTGTTTCTTGGACTTTTGTGGGTTTTTTTTTTCCAATATGTATTTTTTTCTCTGATTGTATTTATTTATTTTTCTACTAGTTATGAACTTAGTATGCCCTTGTTTTTCTACTCCTGCAAGAAGATGCATCAGTACGTTGATCATGTGAAGATATTCTATTTTTTCTATGTATGCTTTTACTGGTATAAACTTTCCTCTGAATACTACATTTGCTTATTCCATAGATCTTGATATGTTGTGTTTTCATTTTTCTTTTTTTGAGAAATTTTTACATATCCTTTCTAATTTATTCATTAATACACAATTCATTCAATAGCATATTGTTTGATTTCCATATGTTTGCATATACTGCAATGATCCTGTTGTAATTGATGTCTAGTTTTATTCTATCATGGTAAGAGAAGATACTTGATATGATTTCAACTTTTTTGACTGGTTATGAAGTTGTTTTCTTTCCTAACATAGGGTCTACACTTGAGAATGATCTATGAGCTGAGGACAAGAGCATGAATTCTGCATCTATTGGAATGAGAGGTTTTGTAATATTTATTAGGTCCATTTGTACTATAATTAAGATTAAGTCCAGTGTTTCAATATTGGTTTTCTGTCTGGATGATGTTTGCAAACCTGAAAATAGAGTACCGAGTTCTTCCATGATTATTGTATTGGTGTCTATCGCTTTAGCTTTAATAATACTTGTTTTATATGTGTGGGTACTCCAGTGTTGGGTGCCTATATATTTAGAATTGGTAAATCCACTTGCTGAATTGACCCCATTTTCTGCATATACTGACCATATTTGCATCTTTTTACAGTTCTTATCTCGAAATCTATTTTATCTGAGAGAAGTATAACTACTCCTGCTCTTTTTTGGTTTCAATTTGCATAGAATATCTTCTTCCATCTCTTTATTTTCAGCCTATATATGACTTTATAGGTTAGTGTGTTCCTTTTAGATAATTATATTTTACTGTTTTTTTTTTCAATTAGCCACTCTATGTTTTTGATTGGAGGATTTAGTCCATTCACATTCAATGTTATTACTGATAGGTACGGACTTACCGTTGCCATTTTGTTATTTGATTTCCTGTTGTTTGTGTTCATTTCCTTCTTCATTCCTTCCTTCCTTTCTTTGTTAAATGTAATATTCTCTGGTAGTGTAATTTTATTTTTGTGTTTCAGTTTTTGGTATGTGTTGAGGATTTTTTATTTGACATTACCACAAGTCTTGCAAGAAGCATTTTATAACCAATCATTTTAAATATAAATCATCAGTGCTTACAAACAAATAAGAAAACACAATTCTAACAGAAATTTGACCCTTTAACCCATTCCTCCATTTTTTAAAAAGTTATTCTTTCTATCCATATCTTTTTGTATTATCTATCTCTCAAAAAGTTGTTGTTATTTTTAATTAGTTTGTCTTTCAGTCTTCTTACTCAAGATATAAGTAGTTTATACACCACCCTTACAGCAATGTTCTATATTTGTGGCCTTACTGTTATCGATGAGTTGTATACCTTCAGAAGATTGTTTACTGTTCATTAATGGCCTTTTCTTGCAGGTGAAGAACTCCTTTTGGCATTTCTTGTACAACAGGGCTGATTTTAGTTAAATCTGTCAGTCTTTGTCCGAGAAACTCTTTATTTAGACTTCAGGTCTGAAGGATATTTTTGCAGGATATAATATTCTACAGATAAGTATTTTTCCTCAGCATGTTAAATATGTCATGTCCCTCTCTCCTGCCCTATAAGTCTTCCATCTGCAAGTCAGTTTCCAGATGTATTGGAATTCATTTCTATGTTATTTTTTTGTTTTTCATTGCATCTCTTAGGACATCTTCTTTATCCATGACTATTTGGGAGCTTGATTATTAAGTGGCTTGAGGTAGCCCTCTTTGGGTTAAATCTGCTTCGTGTTGTATGAGCATCTTGGACCTGCATATTGATATCTTTCTTTAGGTTTGGAAAGTTCTCATTTAATATTTCTTTGAATACATGTTCTATTCCAATCTCTCTTGCTACTTCCTCTTTAAAACCAAAAATTCTTATATTTCCTTTTTGGAGAATGTTTTCTAGATCCTGTAGGTGTGCTTCATTCTTATGTACTCTTTTTATTTTCTCTCTTATGCTGTGTATGTTCAAACTGCCCATCTTCAAGCTCACTAATTCTTTCTTCTGTTTGCTCAACTCTGCTGAAGGGGACTTTGATGGAGTTCTCAGTTCTTCATTTGAATACTCAAGCTCTAAAATTTCTGCTTTATTTTTTTTAATTCTTTCAAGCTCTTTGTTAAATTTCTCTGATAGTCTTTTAAATTACTTCTCTGTGTTGTCTAAGTTCACTGAGCTTCTTCAGAACAGCTATTTTACATTCGCTGTCTGAAAGGTCACATATCTCCATCAATCCATGATTGGTCATTGGTACCTTATTTAGTTCATTTGGTAAGATCATGTCTTACTGGATGTTCTTGATGTTTGTGGATGTTCATTGATCCCTGGGCATTGAAGGTTTAGGTATTTATTTTAGTCTTCACAATCTGGGCTTGTTTGAACACAATATTCTTAGAAGGCCTTCCAGATACTGAAATGGAATTGAGTGCTGGGGTCTAAGTCTCAGGTCACTGCAACTATGTCAGCACTGGGTAATGGTGTGACTCTTGCTGTCTCCTGATGGTACCCCTTTGGTGGGCTTCAGTAAGAAACAAGAGAATTCCCTGAATTACCAAAGTTTCTCACACTCTATCCTCACTATTTGTCCTGGACTAATAGATATGAGGAAGATGGCTGTGGGCACTCTATCATGGTGACCACAGCTAGGGCTGTGGCATTTCACACCTGAAGCCAGCTCATGCTTACTCAAAGACAGTGGTGACTATTGCCTAGCTATCTGTGGTGTTTGTTAAAAGCCTAAGCGCTGTTTAGTCAGAGGAAGTGAATCATCTAATGACTGCATACTTTCCTTCAAGGTAGCATGCTTCTTTTATGCCAAGAGTGGGTCCTGAAATGCCAAACAGGAACTATTTCTGTACTCAGAGGCATCAAGAGTCTACCTGGTACTTTATTTTATTGTGGCTGGATTGCTACCTAAGTTGCAAAACAAAATCTTCTGAGCTCTTTTCCTTTATCACACAAAAGGGGGCATGTCAGATTGTAAGGGCCAATTCTGAGGGATGGAATTAGTGTAGACCCTACAGATAAAGGAGGAACACACAAAAGCCTAAAGGAATACTAAATAAAATACTTTAACTTTTCAGGCCACATGCTGCAGATATCTATCCCAATCATAAAAGTATTTTTTCTGCTTCTTATAGACTTAGAACTTACTGAGTGTAATTTTTATCGGTTATAGATTATACAAAAGAAAACATAATGAATAATTTATCAGCCACCTTAGTATAAATTACTAAATTCCCTTAGCTTAAATGTTAATGATGCTTATATTTGCTACAAGTCTACCACTGAACCCAAGAATATAGTATCTCAATACTTGTAGGTAAATTAGTTTTGTAACTTTGCCTTTGATATTTTGCATTTTACTCTTATGTCACCTAAAGGATTTTAGAGTATTAATGAGTGCCTGTCTATCTCCAGTCCTGTTTGGCTTCTTTAATTGGCTGTAAGCCCCAGTTTGACTCTTCAGTCCTCTTGGCCACAAGGGTCCCATCAAGGGACTAGATGGACCCAGGGCAGGTAGCCACACCACCCTAGCAATGGATGGGACAAAATAAAAGTTTGGCCATAGATGCTGCCTATGGCAGATCTTGGTCAAAAGGAGAGATTGTGAACTAAAATGTTCACCCCCCCCCCCACCAGCTGACTGAATGGACCCCCTCATGGCCAAAGGAATATCCTAAAGCAAAATTGCCTGCCAGGAGGAGGGACCTCAGACATGCCTAATCATGCCCCCCTCCCTTCTTGGAGACTTCCTTTGTAACCCATTAACAGGCCTAAGGGTATGCAAGACAAACCTGCAAGTCCTCAATTCATACAACAAATGGTGGCTTATCTCTGGTAAACAGTTTATGTTAAAACATTCCAAGCCTTCAGACAAAGCTTTATAGCTTTAGCCAATTACAATCCAAAGAATCTTTAAACCCACCTATAACTTGTAAGCCCCCCACTTCGAGATGGCCCACCTTTTGGGGCCAAACCAATGTATGCCTCCCACATATTGATTGATGGCTTTACCTGTAACCCCTGTCTCTGAAATGTATAAAAACCAAACTGCAACCCAGCCACAAGGAGTCCACTTGCCCAAGGCCTCTTGACAGTGGCTCAGGGTCATGGTCCTCAAATTTGGCTCAGAATAAATCTCTTTAAAATTATTTTGCAGAGTTGGCCTTTTTTCCGTTGATGGTACAAATAGAAAAATCTGAAAATAAAAATGGTGTATATGAGAAAATACCTAGTATTATCTGGCACATAAGTCAAAGTCAATGAATGAGAAGAGAAGAGTCATAGGGTACACTCTATTAGTTTGCATGTGTTAAAAGGATTGCTAAATATTTGAGAAAATGACAAAAAGTTTACTGAATAACTTGGAAGACAAACAGCATTTGGTCTTAACAACAAATTAAAAATATGAGAAAATCTATCAGTAGAAATTATTTTAGCTAATGGAAATGTGATAATTGTATATCACTGCAAATCTACAGATAACTAACTGATGGGTCACATCTTAGTTACATAAACTTTTCTCCTTTCTAAAACAATCTGTGTCTTAGGAGTAGTCTTTCATATAAAAGTAATACAACATTAGAGTTTTATGCTAGGAGAGTCATGTGCAATTTTAGTATCTTTCTAAATAACTGCTGTTGGAACATTAAAGAAGGAATAAACCTAAAGATTTAATGGTAGAATTAACTGAGGTTTTGTTAAGAAAACAGACACTGTAGACTTTCTCAGCAAGGCAAAATCTTTACTTCTGATCAGAAGGCTGTCTAGCAGCAGCCAAAGCACCCAGACAGCAGTACGCCTCAGGGAGGTTCTTCTTTTTATGTGTAATGCAGACCTTGGTCTGTATCCCAACTATTGGTAGGGATTTGACGTCACAGTCTTGCCCTTACCTGATTGGCTAAGGCACATTGTTGAGGTAAAATGGAGAAGAAGAAAGTTAAACTTAGTAAATGTGTGATTTTTCTTTTTTTGGTATTGCAATAAAGGAGATTAAACCAAGGTTGCTGTTATTGTACAGTTTGTGCTATGTGCTAATAATTACATAGAGCTGGATATCAGACAGGGTATTTATTCCTTTGGCAGAAAAGATTAGGCTGAGGTCATCTCCTCCTACAATTTTCCCCCTCTTTTGTATTAGAGTCTTTTACTCTTTTCTTCAAATTCAGTTAGGAGAAGCTGACTTTGGTGTTCTTGGCTTTTTAATAGTAACAACTTGTTTTCATATGGAGGTGGAAGAGGCTGTTTAGTTAAGGCTGTTTCTATTAATCTCTGGATTAGTCTCCTAACACAAGGGATAATGTAACATCCCACTAATATTAGGACAACAAATACAATAATTAAGGAATTTAGTACTTACATAATCAACCCCTTTCATTTTCTTTTTTTTCTTTTTCAGGATATTATAGGGGTACAAACATTTTTTTACACGTTATGACTTTACCACACCCAAGCCATGGTTTGAAGCATGCTGTTTAGCCACTACAACTCTCACTGCATCCATTCGTTTTGATTTTACCTACTCCCAAACACCAACCCCCTAAAAATATTCCTACTGAGTGAGCACCTTAGTGTTGATCAGTTAGTGACAATTTGATGGCAAGGACCTGTGCTGCTTATTCTTCCATTCTTGTGATAATTCATTTCAGAGACTGGGCTCAAGCTCTATCCAGAAAAATACTAAAGGTACTAGATCACCATCATTTTTTGTAATTGAGTAGCACTCCATTGTATACATATACCATATTTTATTAATCCAATCATGGATTAATGGGCACTTGGGTTGTTTCCGCATCCTTGCAATAGTGAATTGTGCTGCCATAAACATTCAAGTGCAGATGTCTTTATTATAGAATGCCTTCTGTTCCTTTGGGTGGATGCCTAATAGTGCTATTGCTGGATACAAGGTATTTCTATTTTTAGTTCTTTGAAGTATCTCCGATTTCTTTTCTACAGAGGTTGTACTAATTTGCAGTCCCACCAGCAGTGTAAGAGTGTTCCTATCTCTCCACATCCTCAGTAGCATTTGTTGTTTTGGGATTTTTTGATAAAGGCTAATGTTACTGGGGTTAGGTGATATCTAATTGTGGTTTTGATTGGCATTTTCCTAATGATTAGAGATGTTGAGCATTTTTTTGCATGTTTGCTGGTCATTATTCTATCTTCTTTGGAAAATTTTCTGTTCATTTCCATTTCCCATTTATTGATGGGTTGTTGGATTTTTTTCTTGTTGATTTTTTTGAGTTCTACATAGATTCTTGTTATCAGCCCTTTATCAGATGTGTAGAAGGCAAATATTTTCTCCCATTCTGTAGGCTATTTGCTCTAATGATAGTTTCTTTGGCTGTGCAAAAGCTTTTTAATTTGATCAGGTCCAATTTCTTTATTTTTATTCCTGCTGTGTTTGTTTTGGGGGTCTTCTTCATAAATTCTTTGCCTAGGCTACTGTCTGAAAGAGTCTTCCCTACATTTTCTTCTAGGATTTCTAAGGTTTCATGCCTTAAGTTTAAGTCTGTTATCCATCATGAATTGATTTTTGTAAGAGGTGAGAGGTGGGGATCCAGTTTCAACCTTCTGCATTTAGTTATCCAGTTTTCCTAGCATATTTATTAAAAAGAGATTCTCTTCCCCAGTGCATATTTTTCTCTGCGCTGTCAAAGATTAGATGAAAATATGCAGATGGTTTCGGCTTTGGATTCTCATGCCTTTTCGAAAGGTCTATATTTCTGTTCTTGTGCCAGTTCTATGCTATTTTAGTTACTATAGCCTTGTAGTACAGCTTGAAGTCTAGTAGACTGATACCGCCCAGTTTGTTCTTTTTGCTTAACCCTTTGCACTTCCTTGCTTTTTTCTTATCATCCACTTGACATAATCCACACTCGACATGCGTGTGTATAGGGTTAAGATTGCTTTGGCTATATGAGGTTTTCTCTGGTTCCATACAAAGCATAGAATTAGTTTTTATGCATCTGTGAAGAATGATGATGGTATTTTGATAGGAACTACATTAATTCTGTAGATCACTCGGGGTAGTAGGGACATTTTAACAATGTTGATTCTGCCTATCCATGAGCAAGGTAGAATTTCCCAAACCATCGCTCCATGAGGTTAGTGAAAGGGTCATCTATTCTGGAGTTTTCAGCTAGCTCATTAGGCAAGGTGGTAAGTCCTTGCAGAGCTTTGGTGATTGTGCCATCCAGAGCTGTGTTGTTGGGAATATAAGTGCAGCACTGGCCTCCAATCATGACACACATTGCACCTTTTTCTGTTAATATCATGTCTAAAGCCATTCTATTTCCCCAGGTCAATTTATTGGTGGGCCCTAATTGTTCAGCTATATCTTTGATGGCATCCCTGGTATAATTTACAAATCTTCGTTGATGGTAGTATATGTAGTTGATTCCATCTACATTTTTATTTACAGTGTACCACTAGAAGAATAAATATTCAAATCTAGCCCCTATTTGATGTCTAGTTTTGAATTCATTTGGTACCCTTCGGGGCACTCTAATAGCATCAATGAAAATATGGGAATCAAAAGATCCTCTTGGACTATCTATTTCCCTTTTTTTCTGATGTACTCTTTTCTGAATTGGGAGCTGACACAACGCCAGGGTAAAAGGGACGTCCTATTGCACCATAGCGCACACGCCACTCTAGGTTTTCAGTAGGACGTCAAATTGTTGGTCTTTCATTACCACCAGAGGTCTCCTCGGGATATGGAGAGGGTAGACTGATCCTGTACCTTCTTGAAATCCAGACTCTTATTGCACCCTATTATGTTTCTAAGAGTCACCGCCCCCTCATCCTGTCTAGAGAAATAAGAAGTAAAGTTCACATCAGAGGTTGGTCACCTCATGGTCCTCGGAGGTGGAGCCGCAAAACCTCTCATGTCATAGAAAAGTAATTAGTTATTTAGGGTTTTGCATGATTTATTTCCTCATGCCGTGGTCTACTGGAAGAGAGCTAACTAACATACAGTGCATGCCCATAGGCTCTACAGACCATTCAAGTGGAAAGGAAACTGAATCTCTGGTCTTCCTGTCACACAGGCATAACAATCACACTTATTAAGGGTTCGGACAGAATATTTGATTGATTTTTAACTAGGCTCTTTCATTTTTATATCCAGTTTCTATTGAAACTGTTTGCCTTAAATTCTTGACTTTTATAATAGTTACCTTAGATGGGTCATTGGGGAAAGATAAAGGTATAGTGTTGTTGTGAGTTTATTTCTCTTACTTTCTGTTTGATCATTTAATTTTACCTGTTAAATAGGTTATTAGTAAGATTACCTTTCATTTCTCCCTCTCTTTGGTAAAAATAAAATATGTTTATTGAATTTAAAATCTGGGGAATACAGGTGGAGATCTCTTCTGTAGTTGCTTCCTGCTGGACATGGAGGTTGAGATGTCCCTACCTGAGCTGAGAGTTTATTTGTTCACAAAGGGGGAGGGGTTTGAATTCAGATGATTTTAAAAGTGAGAGTAGAGGCAGGGCAGGAATCACAAAATTGTAAAGGTTCTTTTCACCTCTTTTTTGTTTTTTTTCCTTCAGTTTCAAATGAGTAACTGGCTGTTCCCAGTTGGCCTTGAATTTATGATATCAAAGTTCAGTGAGTTTTATTGCAATGCCAGTAACTTAACAAATGTAGCTTTAGTAGGCAAAAGATACATAGAAAGTTTACCCAACTCTATATTTTAACTCTATACTGGCAGATTGATTGAATTTTGAACTTTTAATGTATTTTGTTCATTTGTTTAAACAGGTATACAAGAACAGAAATTCCAAGAAGCTTTATACATAAATCTTAAAAACTGAGAACAGAAAACTTTGTTGGTTTAACCAGAGATTTATCATTGATTATAGCCAACTTAATCACATATAAAATCCTTTTATAAATTCTCCTCCACAAACCTTATCTCCACTTGCATATACTATCCTAGACATGCTTGGAGTTTCTGTTTTTGTCCCAGATGTTCTTTCTTAAACCACCAGTTATTTGTTAGGACAAAAATTTTCATACAAGTTTTCTTTCTATACAAAATTATTCTCTCTCTTCTAACTTTCTTTATCAAAAATACATTTTCATATCTTTAACTTTCTTTACATCTCTCTCTCTGTCCTACTCACTGGTTCCTTCTATCTTGTTTTTTACTTTCATCCTAAAATCATAGAGTTAGGACTACAAGTCTAGATAAAGTGGAAAAGAAGGTTGTATGTAAATTCTCAATTAAGTTTTTCCATGAGCCCAAGAAAGGAAGCCTGTGGTGTTAAAGGAGTTAGGTGCCTAACTGAACCAAAATATATTCTTCCAGTGTAGGGTAAGGCAATTGGGAAGCACAAAAAGGGATGGGCAAAGACTTTATCTCCCAGTGGGCAGAGAGGCTATGGAATACACAAGGGGTTTGTATTTTACCTTTCACTCTGATGATGGAGACAAGAGAGGGAAGCAGAGGTCATGAAAATTCAGGGAGATTAGAGTATGCGGCACCAGTGTTTACTAAAGTCCATATGCTTACCCGTGAGGGAATGAGAGTTACCTAAGGCTTGGCCATAGCAGTGTGACCACATTGAACTTGTTCCAAAGCTGGGCGTGTCCATTAGAATGAAGCAGTTCCAGTGGATCTGTGGGTGTGGAGGATGCAGGCTCAGGGGAGGACTGTCAGTTCTGGCCCCGAGCTCTGTTCCCTGGGGCATTTTTCTCCAGGTACCCAGTTGGTTGTAGAAGAAGCAAGGTGTATTTCCCAGAGCAGGATGTGGTCCTGGTGTCTTCTTTCCTTAGCCTTCAGGGTATCTCTGTCCCTGAAAAACTCTTTTGTAGAGGCAGACACTCTTCAAAAAGCTTCTGTGGATCACTCGGGGTAGTAGGGACATTGTAACAATGTTGATTCTGCCTATCCATGAGCAAGGTAGAATTTCCCAAACCATCGCTCCATGAGGTTAGTGAAAGGGTCATCTATTCTGGAGTTTTCAGCTAGCTCATTAGGCAAGGTAGTAAGTCCTTGCAGAGCTTTGGTGATTGTGCCATCCAGAGCTGTGTTGTTGGGAATATAAGTGCAGCACTGGCCTCTAATCATGACACACATTGCACCTTTTTCTGTTAATATCATGTCTAAAGCCATTCTATTTCCCCAGGTCAATTTATTGGTGGGTCCTAGTTGTTCAACTATATCTTTGATGGCATCCCTGATATAATTTACAAATCTTTGTTGGTTACAGTATATATACATAGTTGATTCAGCTCTCAGGGCTGCTATCAGTCCCACTCTGTCTTTTGCTTCTTGCCTCTTCCCATCCTTGCTATCAAAGACCTTGAAGGCCAGTTTAAACTGCCACTTGTGGAATCTGAGGCACCTGAGAGTAGATCAGGATCCATCTCCCCTGTGCTCACTTCTTTAGCTCTTCCCTCCAGGAGGTCAGATAAAGGCCTGACATTTTGAGAATCTTCAGCACATGGGTTTTTAGGGTTGAAAGGGGAAAGTAGAGGGGAAAGGGGGTCACCAGGGAGAGAGGGATTCTCTTTTTCCTCTGTTACTGTTTCTTCATTATCTCTCCCTTTAAGACAGAACAAAACAACACAGTTTTTTCTCTAAGAGAGGGCATTTTCTTCTTTTTTCAGTCAATTTCTTCCTGAGAGCAGGACTTTTGCTAATAACATATTCAATTAAAAGTTTGCAAACAAACCCAGTCTTCTTTGCAACCAAATTTGGGCCAAGAGAAAGGGAGTTTAAGAATGGGTTCTTGTGTCCAAATGAAACAACAATATTTTACCATCTATTAGTCCTAGCGGGCTATCAAGGGGAATTTTATCTTTACCTCTATTTTCTCTAGAGATTTTCTTACCTGTGTTATTTCCCATCCCAGTTACCTGGGTGTATGTGTGTCTTAGTCTAGAGGTTCAACTGCCCCCACCCCTGGAGGTTTCTTACTCTCAACTTCCATTTCATCCATCTCTGGCCACTTCCTGATGGGAATTTAGGTTCCTCTTAACATTTGGGTGTTAATATAAACTCCTGACTAAGATCTAGTTCAAGACTACATACTGCCTTCAGTCACATGAGGCAGCCACAGAACTGTGGATCAGGACTTCACAATCACTTCATGCCAAAGACACTTCTCAGTCACACACACACACACACACACACCCCTTCTGAAATGTCCTAATTATCGAGGAAATACTTCCTTGCCCCCATGACTTTTCTTACCTTGGTGTGTGCAAAGAGTTCCTGGTTGCTGTGGTTCCTGCTCAGTCCTTTTTCCCTGCATTGTGGAGAGCCCGGGTTCTTTCACCACTTGGGGAGTCTTGGTCACCTGGATCCCAAGTACTGCCACAATGAGGTAGCAGGACGCCTCTCTCCCTTGATCAGGGATCAAGTAGTCCTTCCAAAGGGAATGGGTGATCCCAGATGAGCCCCCAAATTGTTGGAAGTATTCCATGGTGTCATTTAAAAAAAACAGTCAGACACTGCAAATTGTCTCTGCAAAGCAAAATCTTTACTTCTGATCAGAAGGACCCCTAGCAGCAGCCAAACCAGCCAGCCAGCAGCATGCTACAGGGAAATTCTTTACCTTTTTATCTCTAATGCATTCCTAGGGCTGTGTCTCATCCCACTGGTAGAGACTTTGTCCTCCCAATCTTGCCCTTACATGATTGCCTAAGGCATGTTGTTGGGGTAAAAGGGAGAACAAGGAAGTTAAAGTTAGTAAATGTGTGGTTTTTCTTGTTTTGGTATTTCAATAAAGGAGATTAAACCAAGGTTGCTGTTATTGTACAGTTTGTGCTATGTGCTAATAATTACGTAGAGCTGGGTATCAGGCAGAGTATACCTTTGGCAGAAAAGATTAGGCCGAAGTGATCTCTTCCTACATTAGGCACTAGGAAATCTGGGTGGCTGAGGGCCTGGAGTAGGGCAGACTATTATTATAATATATAAATAATTGATATTCATCTATGCATTTTAAGGATTTCTATCTCTATTTGACTATCATTAATAATATTCTTCATCTTCCTAATTCATATTCATTTAATGAAAATATACATGCAGCGAAATCATGTTATAATATAGGTATTGGGGCATGTATTATATTAAACATAAAAGGCTTTGTATAGTATTTTGGGATCTACCTCACCAGAGATAAGTTTTGTTAGTAGCTGTAAGATTCCCGAAATTTGGAAGGAGGGAATGCTGTTAGAGCAGTGGGCATATGAGTCGAAATGGAGCCAAGTGTCACTCAGGTGAAACAGCAGGGCAGAGGGGAACTGGAACACAGATTATTTATAAAGTTTATATAGAATGGCTTAATGACAGAATTATTTTTCTTTTAAATTAATGAGAATTCTTTTTTTTAAAAAACAGACTTTAGATTTTAGAACAGTTCTAGGTTCACAGCAAAATTGAGCAGGAGATACACAGAATTCCTACATGTATCTGCCCCTACACATGGGTGGCCTCCCCATTATCAACATGCCCCCTGAAATTGTCCATGTGTTACAATTGATGGATCCACATGAACACTGAATTATTACACTAAGTTCACAGTTTACACTAGCTATGCTGTTGGTGTTCTATGGTTTCAGACAAATGTGTAATACCATGTATCCACTGTGACAGTATCATGCAGAGTAGTTTTATTGCCCTAAACATATTCTTACTCTGACTGTTCATCCCTCAATACCCCATAATACCCCACAGCCACTTATCTTCTTACTGTCTCCACAGTTTTGTCTTTCCAGAATGTCATATATTTGGTAAGTACACAGTATGCAGCATTTGTAGATTGGCCTTTTTCACTTAGTAGTATACATTTAAGTTTTCTCCATGTGTGTTCGTGGCTTGATAGCTCATTTCTTTTTAGTGCTGAATAATATTCCATTGATTGCATATACCACCGTTTATCCACTCAGCTATTGAAGAAAATCTTGGTTGCTTCCACATTGGCAATTATGAATAAAACTGTTATAAAGCTTCATATGCAGGTTTTGTGTGGACAGCAGTTTTCAACTTCTTTCGATAAATACCAAGGAGCAGGACTGCTGGATCACATGGTAAGAGCGTCCGTTGTTTTGTATGAAACTGTGAAACCACCTTCCAGAGAGGCTGTACCATTTTGTGTTCTCACCAGCAATGAATGAGAATTCTTGTTGCTCCACATTCTTGCCAGTATTTCATTTTGTCAATATTGTGGATTTTGTTGATTCTAATAAGTGAAGAGGGATATATTAATATTGTTTTAACTTGCATTTTTCTGATGGCGTATAATGTGGAGTGCTTTTTCATATTTTTGTTTGCCATCTCTGTATATTCATAGGTGTGGTATCTGTTAAGCTCTTTAGTCCATTTTTACATTGGGTGTTTTGTTTTCTTGTTGTTGAGTTTTAAGAGTTGTGTGTATATTTTTGATGACAGTCCTTTGTCAGATATATCTTTGTAAATATATTCTCCTAGTCTTTGGTTTGTGCTTTCATTCTCTTGATAATGTCTCTCTGGGAGCAGACATTTTTAATTTTAATAAAATCCAGCTTATCAAGTACTTATTTCAGAGACTGTGGCTTTGCTGTTTTATTTAAAAAGTCATTGCCAAACCCAAAGCCATCCAAATATTATTCTATGTTATCTTCTAAGAATATTCTAGTAGTTTTTTGTTTTGTTTGCTTGTTGAGGTCTAGGATCCATTTTGAGTTAAATTTTGTGCAAGGTTCATAGTATGTTTTTAGATTAAGTTTTTCTTTATCTTCTTCTTCTTCTTCTTTTTTTTTTTTTTTTTTTTTTTGCATGTTGGTGCCCTGTTGATTCAGCACCCTTTGTCAAAAAGATCATCTGGGCTCCATTAAAAGCCTTTGTCAAATATCAGTTGATTATATTTATGTTGATCTTCTTCTCAGTTCTCTATTCTGTTCAATTTTTCTATTTGTCTCATTCTTTCATATATAACATATTGTCTTGATTTTGTAACTTTGTAGTAAATCTTATAGTTGGCCATGTTAATCCTGCAATCTTGTTCTTCTCTTCAATAATGTGTTGGCTATTCTGAGTCTTTCTCCTCACCATATAAACTTTAGTATGTTGTTATTCAGAAAATAACATGCTGTAATTTTGATTGGGATTGCCTACGAAATTGATTTGGAAAGGACTGATATCTTGACAATATTGAATCTTTCTATTCATAAACATGGAATATCACTCCATTTATTTAATATTTTTCTTTGGGCTCTTTCTATTGAAATTTTGTTTTTTCCTCATATAGATTTTGTACGTGTATTGTCAGATTTATACCCAAGTATTTTATTTTTCTGTGTACTAATGTAAATGGTGTTGTATTTTTAATTTCAAATTTTGCTTGTTTGTTGCTGGTATGCATAAACGCAATTAACTTTCATACATTAACCCCACTTACTCCAGGAGTATTTTTTGTTGTTGAGTCTTTCAGATATTCCACATAAATAATCATGTTTTCTGTAATAAAGGCAGTTTTATTTCTACTTTCCCTATCTGTATACTTTTTATTTTCTTTTCTTGTTTTATTGCATTAAGTAGGCTTTCCAGTATAAGGTTAAAAAGAAGTAGTGAAAGCAGAAATTCTTGACTTATTCCTGATGGTAGTGGAAAACGTCTGACTTTTTCAAACTCTCATACTAATATGATATTAGCTGTAGGCCTTTCTCTAGATATTCTTTATTAGGTTGAAGAAGTTAACTTCTATTTCAACTTTACCAACATATATAATGAATGGATATTGAATTTTATCAAATGCTTTTTCTGCATTTATTTATTACATGATTATGTGGTTTTTGAAGTTGAATTATCCTTTAATACCTAAGATAAATCCCATTTGATCATGAGATATGATTCTTTTTACATATTTTTAGATTTAATTTGCTACTGTTTTGGTTGGGATTATTGCATCTATATTCATATATTTGTGAGAGATATTGATCTGTAATTTTCTTTTCCTATAATGCCTTTGGTTGTGGTATGAAGGTAATGATAACCTTGTAAAATGAGTTAGGAAAGTATTACTGCTGCTCTTATTTTCTCAAAAACATTGTAGAGAAATGATATAATTTATTTCTTAAATGTTTAATAGAATTCATGTGTGAACCCATCTGGGCCTGGTTACCTTCTTTTTGTTTTGATGGCATTTAATTATTGATTCAATTTTATTAGTGTGCATAGACTAATTTTTAATATCCATTTCTAATAAGATTTTATAGATTTTTTTTCTTTTTAAAGACAATACTCAATAATGTAGACAAAGAATATTGAACTAAAGTTCTAATAGTTTAGTATTTTAGCCTCCTTTGATTAAACATGTTTTTATTTTTATATTGACCATATCAGTTATAATTATAAAAAACAAACACATTCAATTATATGGTGTCTACAAGAAACTCATTTTAAATATAAAGACGGTAAACTAAAAGTAAATGGGTTGAGAAACAGATACCATCCTTACACTGACACAAAGAAAGTAAGAGTAGCTATATTAATTTCAGACAGACTAAATTTCAGAGCTGGGAACATTATCACAGATTAGGAGAAGAGTTACAATAAGAAAGGGGTCAGTTCTCCAAGACGCATAACCATCCTTAATGTGTATGTACTCAACCACAGGGTCTCAAAATACATGAGGCAAAAACTGATGGAACTGTATTTTAGTGCATTTAGTCTTGCTCTAATAGAATACCTAGACTGGGTAGGTTACAAAGAAAAGAAGTTGATTTTGTTCATGATATTGGTGGTTTAAAAGTTCAAGATTGGACATATGCAATCTGGTAATCACTTGAGGCTGCTTCAATTGAAGGCAGAATGTGGAGGTGAAGCCAGTGTTTACCAAGAGAGCACATGGTAGGAGACAAAGGAAAAGAGAGAAACTATGCAAGCCACACTAATTTTTCTTTTTGAGACAGAGTCTCACTCTGTTGTCAGGGCCAGGGTGCTATGGCATCAGTCTAGCTCAAGCAACCTCAATCTCCTGGGCTCAAACAATCCTCCTGCCTCACTCTCCCAGGCAGCTAGGACTATAGGCATGCACCACTGGCCTGGTTAATTTTTTTAATATATTTTCTATTTGTCCAGTTTCTTCCTTCCTTCCTTCCTTCCTTCCTTCCTTCCTTCCTTCCTTCCTTCCTTCCTTCCTTCCTTCCTTCCTTCCTTCCTTCTTTCCTTCCTTCCTTTATCTTTCTTTCTTTCTTTCTTTCTTTCTTTCTTTCTTTCTTTCTTTCTTTCTTTCTTTCTTTCTTTCTTTCTTTCTTTCTTTCTTTCATAGAGACAAGGTCTCATTCTTGTTCAGGCTGGTCTCAAACTCCTGTACTCAAATGATCCACCTGCCTAGGCTTCCTAGAGTGCTAGGATTGCAGGTGTGAGACACTGTACCCAGCATCCATACTCCTTTAAACAACCCATTCTCTGGAATACTAATCCATTCCTGTGAGAGCAAAACTCACTTCTCCCTCCTTCCCTCAAGAGGACATTAATTTATTGATGAGGGATCCACCTCTATGTCCAATACACCTCCACTTTGGCCCTACCTCCTTACACACATTGGGATCAAATTTCTACATGAGCTTTGGTAAGGACAAACTAAACCATACCAACTTGCAATAAGTTATCTGTTTAGATAATGCCACCATTACAGTTGGACGTTTCAACATCCTTTATCAGAAATGAACAGATTCAGTAAGCATGGACAAAAAACCAGTAATGACACAGGTGAACTCAATAGCACCATCAATCAATTGGATATAGAGAATGTCAATCAACTAATTCACACAGCAACAGCAGAATACAATACAGATTTTTATCAAGATCACATCGACCATTCATCATGATAGAACATATTCTGGGCCATACAACAAAACTTGGCAAATTATTATTATTTTTTTTATTTCGGCATATTATGGGGGTACAGATTTTAAGATTTCAATAAATGCCCATTTCCCCCACTCCCACCACAAGTCTGAGTCTCCAGCATGACCATCCCCCAGATGGTGCACATCTCACTCATTGTATATGTATATACCCACCCCCCTCCGCCCTGCTCAATACCCTATTACTGCAGTACCTATGTGACCACTTAGGTGCTATTCAGTTAATATCAATTTGCTGGTGAGTATATGTGGTGCTTGTTTTTCCATTCTTGGGAAACTTCACTTAATAGTATGGGTTCCAGCTCTAACTAGGAAAATATAAGATGTGCTATATCACCATTGTTTCTTAGAGCTGAATAGTACTCCATGGTATACATATACCACATTTTATTAATCCATTCTTGGATTGATGGGCACTTAGGTTGTTTCCACAGCCTTGCAATTATGAATTGTGCTGCTATAAACATTTGAGTGCAGGTGTCTTTTTTTGTAGAGTGTCATTGGATCTTTTGGGTAGATGCCCAGCAATAGGATTGCTGGATCAAATGGTAGATTCACTTGTATCACTTTAAGGTATCTCCATATTGCTTTCCACAGAGGTTGAACTAATTTGCAGTCCCACCAGCAGTGTAGGAGTATAGAATTTTTTTATTTCCATCTTGATTTCTTCATTTATGAAGTAATCATTTAGTAGGAGGTTGTTTAATTTCCACGTTTTTGTGTAGAAATGTGAGTTTCTGTTAGGGTTGATTTCTACTTTTATTCCACTGTGATCTGAGAAGGTACATGATATGATTTCTATTTTTTTTAAATTTCTTGAGATTTCCTTGGTGTCCTAGGATATGGTCAATCTTAGAGAATGTCCCGTGAGCTGATGAGAAGAACGGATATTCAGTGGATTTTACGTATAGGATTATATGTATCTCATACGTATATGAGAAGAATGTATATTCAATGGAATATACCCGTATATTCATTGGGTAGAATGTCCTGTAGATGCCAGTCAGACCTAGTTGTTCCAAGGTTTTGTTTAAGTCCATTATTTCTTTATTAATTTTCTGTTTGGAAGACTGGTCTTATGCCATCAGTGGGGTGTTGAAATCTCCGGTGATTATGGAGTTGCTATTAATCCATTTGCTTAGATCCAGTAAGGTTTGCTTTATGAAACTGGGTGCACCTAAGTTGGGTGCATATATATTTAAAATTGTTATCTCTTCTTGTTGAACTGTGCCCTTCACCATTATATAATGACCCTCTTTGTCTTTCACTACTTTTGTTGCTTTAAAAACTAAATTGTCTGAAATTAGAACTGCCATGCCAGGCTTCTTTTGGCTTCCACTTGCCTAGAATACTGATCTCCACCCTTTTACTTTTAGTCTATATGCATCCTTGCAGGTTAGATGTGTTTCCTGAAGACAGCATATACTTGGCCTGTATTTTCTTATCCATTCAGCCAGCCTATGTCTCTTGAGTGGGGAGTTTAAGCCATTCATATTTATTGAGAGAACTGATAGGTAAGGTAGATTACTGTTCATTCTGTTGGGTTGGATGTTGTTGCTTTGATTTCTGTCTTGAGCCATTGTATTATCTGGCCTTTAATCTTTGGGTTTTGGTTGTTTTTATATTCGTGAGTTTTTATTATGGTGTTCCGTGCATAACACTGTTTTGAGTACTTCTTGTGGGACTGGTCTTGTCTTGGTGAATTCTCTGAGACTTTGCTTGTTTGAGAATTTCATTATTTCTTCTTCATATATGAAGCTTAGTTTTGAAGGGAATAAGATTCTAGGGTAGGCATTGTTTTGTTTCAGAAGAGGGAGAATGGTGTCCCAGTCTCTCTTTGCTTATAAAGTCTCATTAGAGAAGTGTGGTGTTATTCGAATTGGCTTTCCCTTGTATGTTACTGGCTTCTTTCGTCTTACAGCTCTTAGAAGGGCCTCTTTAGTTGATATTTTGGTCACTCTGATGAGTGCATGTCGTGACGTCTTCCTGTTTGCATTGAATCTCTTAGGTGTCCTCTGAGCTTCTTGAACTTGTATATCGGGATTTTGAGCAAGGCCTGGGAAATTTTCCTCTATTATATCTTCAAATAGCTTGTCCAACCCGTGAGTGTTGTCTTCTTCCCCTTCGGGTAACTCTATGACCCTCACATTAGGTTTCTTCACATAATCCCACATCTCTTGTAGGCTTTGCTCTTTTCTCTTGTTTCTCTGCTCTGTCTGTGTGACGGTTTTATTTAGTTGGAGGATGTTATCTTCAACCTCTGAGATTCTTTCTTGTGTTTGATCTACCCTGTTCTTGAGACTTTCTGCTGTATTTTGTAATTCCCTGAATCGATTTTTCATTTCCAGGACTTCGGTTAAACTTTTCTTCATTGTGTCTATTTCTTTAGTAAACTTTTGTTCTAGGTCCTGGAGGCTTTTTGTGGTTTCTTTGTGTTGGTTATTGAGTTGTTGTTGCAGGTCGGTGAGTGTTCTTATGATCCACATATGAAATTCCTCTTCTGTCATTTTGGTTTCCTGATTTGGGTTGGTGTTTGTTTCTAGGGGGCTGGTGCTCCTCTTTGGTGGTGTGTTTTCCATTTGGTTCTTCTTATTTCATAAGTTCCTTCACTGATTTCTTCCCATGTCGATCAGTAGTTTTTTCTTTCCTTTATGTTTTTGGTTGGATATTCACATGCCTTGTTTAGTTTCTGAGCCGTTAGGTGGTGTCTGTGGGTTAGATTTGACCACTCCCTGTATAATGAGCCAGTGGGTACCGTGAAAAGGCTGTGCAGGATGCCGTCCCTGTCAGTGGTGGCACTTGCATGGAGGAACAGGCTACGTTGTTGTTTTTGTGTCCTGTTATCAGCTCTTCTTCTAGGCAGAGCTGGGTTGGGTAAGCCTGCCCTCAGGCACCACCAATGCCATTAGCAGTGGTCAAAGTTCTGTTCTCTGCTTCCAGGAAAAGCTGTCACAGTGGGGCTGGAATGGCCCCGACAGCCAGAAAGTCTGCTTGTGGGGTGGGGTTGTCTTAGACCCGCAGTCTAGAGCTGGTCTCCTTCTTTCCACCCTCCCCAACTCCGCAGCTACTCCTGGGCCTCTGCCAGCAGGCCAGAACACACGACACCAGGCCTCCCCAGACTCTGATGCCAGCGGGGAGGTTCCCTGCACAGAAACGCCACCTGGGCTGGGCATATGGCCTCCTTTTGGAAGAAGGGTTGCCCTCTAGGAGGCTGATCTGCCCCTAGAGGCACACATACCTCAGTAGGCTGTTCACAAATATCCCTTCTGTGCCCCGGGCAATGCTAGACCTCGGTGCACTGGATCTGGTCAGCAGGTCCGACCTCTGGGTCCCAGAGTTCAAACTGCATCCCCACTAGGGAGAGGAGTTCCTGTCCCAATTCACCCACAGGGAGCCCAAGCTGGATCTATGTCTCTCAGCCTCTGAGTCTGCACCGTTCTCCTGGGAACACCATGCCAGCAGCAACTGGGAGAGCTGGCGAATAGGGAGCTCACAGTCTGAGTTCCCCTTAGTCAGCTGCAGTGTCCTAAAAGGGAAGGTCCCGTTCCCTGGAGGTGCCTCTGGCTGGTGGCTGTATTGTCTCTCTGGGCAGCCGCGAGTAGGATTGGCAGAGGGGAGAAGGAGGCAATATGGCGCCTGTCGCGCATCTCGGGTCTGTGCACACGGAGGTGCCCGGAGGGAGTTGGGAGCCTGTTGCCGCGTCCGCTACAGGCTCACTGCTAGCTGGCCGTGGCCGTCTCTGGGCTGGTGTCCGCAGGTCTCTCCACCCACTGGGGAGCCCACCAGTAGTACCAAATGCAGGAGAGGGGAAACAGCAAATCCACCTACCCTTGCTGCTGGTCTCCGGGCTGCTCCGACGGTCTCAGCTTCCAGTTCTCCACAGCCTCCTCCTGTGGAGTCTCCCAGGGTCTCAGGTACCCCTCATTCTGGCCCTTGTTCGCTGTATTCTCGTCTTCTTGCTTCTTTTTTCTAATTTCTGGTAGAATCTGTCTTTTCTGCAGAGATACTCTGTCTAGCGGTGTTTCTCGTCCGCGATCTTCCTCACCCCCCCCATTTTATTTAAATTAGCCACTGTCTGTCTTTTGAGTGAAGCATTTAGTCCATTCACATTCAATGTTATTACAGATAGGTACAGATTTACCACAGCCATTTTGTTATTTGATTTATTGTTGTTTGTGTTCATTTGATTCTTCTTTCCTTCCTTTCTTTCTTTGTTAAATATAATATTCCCTAGTAGTGTGATTTCATTTTTGTGTTTCATTTCTTGATATCTGTTAAGGATTTTTTATTAGATATTACCACAAGTCTTGCAAGAAGCATTTTATAACCAATTATTTTAAACATATGCCAACACTACTTACAAACAAATAAATAACCAAGGGAAGACAATTCTAACAGAAATTCAACCCTTTAAATTCATTCCTTCATTTTTTAAAAGGTTATTCTTTCTATCCACATCTTTTTATGCTATCTTTTTGTACTATCTATCTCTCAAAAAGTTTTTGTTATTTTTCATTGGTTTGTCTTTCCATCTTCCTACTCAAGATATAAGTGTTTTATACACCACACTTACAGCAATATGCTGTATTTGTGTCCTTAATGTTACCAATGAGTGTAAACTTTCAGAATATTTCTTACTGTTCATCAATGGCCTTTTCTTGCACCTTGGAGAACTCCTTTTAGCATTTCTTGTACAACAGGTCTGGTATAAATTAAATCTCTCAGCTTTTGTTTGTCCGGGAAAGTCTTTCTTTAGACTTCATGTCTGAAGGATATTTTTGTAGGATATAATATTCTAGGGTTAAAGTATTTTTCCTCAGCATGTTGAATAGGTCATGCTCCTCTTTCCGAGCCTGTAACATTTCCACTGAGAAGTCTGTTGCCGGATATACTGAAACTCCTTTCTATGTTATATTTTTTCTTGCATCTCTTAGGACCTTTTATTTATCCATGACATTTAGGGAACATGATTATTCAGTAGCTCGAGGTAGCTCTCTTTGGGTTAAATCTGCTTAGTATTGTATGACCATCTTGTACCTGAATATTTATATCTTTCTTTAGGTTTGGAAAGTTCTCATTCATTATTTCTTTGAATACATGTTCTATCTCAATCTCTCTTGCTACCTCTTCTTTAAAACCCAAAACTCTTATATTTGCTTTTTGGAGGATGTTTTCTAGATCCTGTAGGTGTCCTTCATTCTTACTTATTCTTTTTATTTTCTCCCTTTTGCTGTGTTGTTCAAATTGCCCATCTTCAAGCTCACTAATCTTTTCATCTGCTTGCTCAACTCTTCCGATGAGACACTTTGATGTAGTTTTCAGTTTGTCATTTGAATAGTCAAGCTATAGAATTACTGCTTTGTTATTTTTAATTGTTTCAAGCTCTTTGTTAAATTTCTCTGATAGACTTTTAAATTCCTTCTCTGTGTTGTCTTGAAGTTCATTGAGCTTCTTCAGGACAGCTATTTTACAATCACTGTCTGAAAGGTCGCATATTTCCATCACTCCATGATTGGTCACTGGTACCTTATTTCGTTCATTTGGTAAGATCATGTCTTACTGGATGTTCTTGATGTTTATGGATGTTCATTGATGTCTTGGCATTGAAGGGGTAAGTATTCATTTTAATCTTCACAGTCTGGACTTGTTTGAACACAACATTCTTAGAAAGCTTTCGAGATACTCAAATGGAATGGAACGCTGGGGTCTACACCTCAGGTCACTGCAACTATATCAGCAGTGGGTAATGATGTGACTCTTGCAGTCTCCTGATGGTACCATCTTGGTGAGCTTGGGTAAAAAAAAAGACAATTCCCTGATGGCCAGACAAGTTTCTCACTCTCTTTCCTCATTATCTCTTCTGGACTACTGGATGGAGGAGGATTGCTGTGGGCACTCTATCATGGCCATCACAGCTAGAACTGTGACAGAAGCCAGCTCACACTCACCGAAAGCCAATGGTGACTATTGCTTCACTACCTGTGGTGTTTATTAAAAGCCTAAGAACTCTTTAGTAACAGGAAGTGAATCCTCTAATGACTACATGCTGCCCTTCAAGGTAGCATGTTTCTATCTGGCCCAGAGTGTTTCCAGAAATACCAAACAGAAAGTAATTCTGTACTCAGAGATAGCAAGAGTCCAGTTGGTACTTAATTTTCTTGTGGCTGGGTTCCTGTCTAGGTTGGAAAACAAAATCCTCTGAGCTCTTTTCTTTCATTTCCTCGTGTTGAAGAAAACACTCACTGACCTATGCTGCCTGAAGTTGGGGGAAGGTTGACAAAACCCCAGGCTTGGCCATAGCTGCTGGTCTCTCGCTGGATTATGTCCACCATAAGTACAATGGCTCTGAGCCAGCACAGCCATAGGAATTCCCCAGGGGTCCTCCCTTGTGGTCCTACTGCTTTGCCAATTTAGTCCAGTCATCAGACTTTTCTTTTTCATAATATGCTGAAATAAAAAAAAAGACAGAAAAAACCCATAGTAAAAATAGAAAAAATGAGAAATAATAAAAAAGAATCAAAGTATGTCACAACAAGAATAATGAAATCACGAAGAGAACAAGAGAGGAAGGGAAGTCCTGAACAAGTATTAAAAAGGCAGAAAATAGTGAACAAAACAATGACACTAAATTCTTCCCTATATGATTTAGTGTAAATGGATTAGTTGCACCAATCAAAAGAGGTAGAGTGACTCAATGTATAAAATCGCAAAATGCAAGGATATGGTATCTCCACAAGACCCACATTAGATATAATGGCATACATAGGCTAAAACAATGAGATGGAGTAAGATATTTCATGATAAGGTAACCAAAAAACGAGGGGTCGCTATATTGATTTCAGTGAATTTAGACATTAGGTAAAAGGCTGTCCCAAGAAACAAAGGCTTTTTAAAATTAATGATATATGTGTCAATTCAACAAGAAGACGTAACAATGACTCTTGCATTCAATCTGAAAATACCAAAATAAATAAAGCAAAAATTCAGAGAACTGAAGAGAGAATTGGAAAACTGTACAAAAAATAGTAGGAGAATTTAATACCTCACTTATATTAATAGATCATACCAACAGCAAATCAACAAGGAAAAAGCAGAGGTGAACAAAAATGTAGACCAATTGAATGTAGCAGACATAAACAGAATATTCTAGACAACAGCAGAAGAGTACACACTCCTGTCAAGCACACGTGAAATAATTATGAAGATAGATCACATGCTATATAACTAAACAAGTCTCAAAATTTTAAAGACAGCAATCATTCCAAGCAACTATTCTGACTCAAGGGGAATGAAACTAAAATCAATAAGAGGACCAGATGGAAAAATTCACAAATACATGAAAATTAAACAACACACTCCAGGAAGCAATGGTTCAAAGAAGAAACCAAATGGAAATAAAATAATATCATAAGAAAAACAAAGATGAAAACACACATACCCAAAACTTATGGTAAAGAGAATGGAAGTATTATGATTTATAAACTGGAATAGTAAATTTATCAAAAGAAAAGGTCTGAAATAAACAACCTAACTTTACACCTTAATAAACTATCAAAATAAGAAAAAACTCAGCAAAAATTTATAAGACAAGGACATTGTGAACAATAGAGCAGATATAAAAATATAAAGAATAGAAAAATGATAAATAAATAAATAAAATTAATACTTGGATTTTTGAACAAAATAAACAGAAATTACAAACCATTAGCTAGGCTATGCAACAAAGAGAGAAGACTCGACAAACAAAATAAGAAATGGAAGAGCAGACTTTGCAATATGCTAAAGGGGAAAAATTTATAAGGGACTATTATGAACAATTATATGCCTCTCAATTGTACAATTTGGAACAAATGTGCCATTTCCTAGAAACATAAAAGCTACGAAGACTGACCCATGAACAAATAGCCTGAATAGAATGATAACAGATAAAGAGATTGAATCAGTAATCAAAATTCTTCCAATAAAGGAAAACCCAGGACCAGATGGTTTCACAAGTGTGTGAACCATTTATTTATAGAAGAATTTATATCACTCATCCATTAACATTTTAGAAAAAAGAGAATAGGGTACACTTGTAACTTCTTTTTGCAATGAAGATATCACCCCTGTTGCAAAGCCAAAAGCTCTACAAAAGAATACTGCAAGAAGATATGCTTAATTAATATGGGTAAAAAATCCTAAATACCATATTAGGAAACTGAATTCAACAGCACATTAAAAGGATCATATTCCATAATTAAGTGACATTTATTTCTGCAATGCTAGAAAGATTCAACAAATGCAAAATAATCAATGTGATACATCACGTTAATGAAATGAAAGATACAAATTACATGGCCATCTCTAGTGATGCACAAAAAGCATTTGATAAAATTCAATACACTTTTATAATAAAAATGCTTAAAAATTAGATATATAACAAAACTACCTCAACACAATAAGGGCCATGTATGAAAAGCCCTCAGCTGACATCATACTCAAAGGTGAAAAACTGAAACCTCTTCCTCTAAGATCTAGAGCAAGGCAAGGGTACCCACTCTCATCACTTCTATTTATTATGCAACAAAGAAATTAAAGTACCTAGGAATATATTTAACCAAAGAGGTAAAGACCTCTACAGGGAGAACTACGAAACACTGAGGAAGGAAATAGCAGAGGATGTAAACAGATGGAAATCCATACCATGCTCGTGGATCGGCAGACTCAATATCATCAAAATGTCTATACTACCCAAACTGATCTACAGATTCAATGCAATACCTATTAAAATCCCATCAGCATTCTTCACAGATATAGAAAAAATAATTTTACGCTTCGTATGGAACCAAAGAAGACCCCGAATATCAAGAGCAATTCTAGGCAACAAAAACAAAATGGGAGGCATTAATATGCCAGATATCAAACTATACTACAAAGCTGTAGTAATTAAAACAATATGGTATTGGCACAAAAACAGGAATATTGACCAGTGGAACAGATGTGAGAATCCTGATATAAAACCATCCTCATATAGCCATCTCATCTTTGACAAAGCAGACAAAAACATACGCTGGGAAAAAGAATCTCTCTTCAATAAATGGTGCTGGGAAAACTGGATAGCCACCTGTAGAAGGCTAAAACAGGACCCACACCTTTCACCTCTCACAAAAACCAACTCACGCTGGATAACAGACTTAAACCTAAGATATGAAACTATTAGAACTCTAGAGGAAAAAGTTGGAAACACTCTCCTAGACATCGGCCTGGGCAAAGAGTTTATGAAGAAGTCCCCAAAGGCAATCACAGCAGCAACAAAAATAAATAAATGGGACATGATCAAACTACAAAGCTTCTGCACAGCCAAAGAAATAGTCATGAAAGTAAACAGACAACCTACAGAATGGGAGAAAATTTTTGCATCCTATGCATCCGATAAGGGACTGATAACTAGAATATACTTAGAACTCACGAAAATTAGGAAGAAAAAAATCAAATAACCCCATTAAAAAGTGGGCAAAGGACTTGAACAGAAATTTTTCTAAAGAAGACAGAAGAATGGCCAACAAACATATGAAGAAATGCTCAACATCTCTAATCATCAGGGAAATGCAAATCAAAACCACAATGAGATATCACTTAACCCCAGTGAGAATGGCCTTTATCAAAAAATCTCCAAACAATAAATGCTGGCGTGGTTGCGGAGAGAGAGGAACACTCCTACACTGCTGGTGGGACTGCTAACTAGTTCAACCTCTGTGGAAAGCAATATGGAGATACCTTAAAGCGATACAAGTGAATCTACCATTTGATCCAGCAATCCCATTGCTGGGCATCTACCCAAATGATCCAGTGACACTCTACAAAAAAGACACCTGCACTCGAATGTTTATAGCAGCACAATTCATAATCGCAAGGCTGTGGAAACAGCCCAAGTGCCCATCAATCCAAGAATGGATTAATAAAATGTGGTATATGTATACCATGGAGTACTATTCAGCTCTAAGAAACAATGGTGGTATAGCACATCTTATGTTTTCCTGGTTAGAGCTAGAATCCATACTACTAAGTGAAGTATCCCAAGAATGGAAAAACAAGCACCAGATATATTCTCCAGCAAACTGGTATTAACTGAGTAGCACCTAAGTGGACACATAGGTACTACAGTAATAGGGTATTGGGCAGGTGGGAGGGGGGAGGGCGGCGGGTATATACATACATAATGAGTGAGATGTGCACCATCTGGGGGATGGTCATGATGGAGACTCAGACTTTTGGGGGGAGGGGGGGAAATGGGCATTTATTGAAACCTTAAAATCTGTACCCCCATAATATGCCAAAATAAAAAAAAATAAATAAAAAAAATATGCAAAAGCATGTATAAATCATTAGAATATGGTATTGAGCAAAAATGACAACCACAAAAGTTTGGATATCATACATGTATGATGTTCAAATAGAGTAAAATTAATCTGTGGTTTTGCAATTCAGGACAATGGTTACCCTGCAGAGGATAGGGACTGGCAGAGAGCACAAGAAAGGTGCCTGTATATCCATGTGTCACTAGTCATACAGTAGCCCTGTGTTCTTGGACGAGTTACATCAACTTTTGTCCTTCACTTGTCATATCCATAGATAAAGATAATGAGTGCCTACTTTGTATAATTGTTGGCAGGATTACATAAGTTAATACATGCAAAAGACTTAGAGTGGAGCTAAACATTTAACTAGTTTCCCAGTGTGTGCTAGATGTTATCATTGGTGGTGGCCGTGATAGTGTTATTCCACAATAATATTCAAAATATGTAGGGTCAGTAGGACAAAGTCACTGACAATTCAGAACAGACACTGCCTTAAAGCAGTGGGATGGGAGTGTTCATGTGTGCTGGCGGATAGCAGCCCTGTTTGTATCACCTTTCTACCAACAGTTATGCAGAAAGTGATAGAGGTCATCAAATATTATTGACAGTATTTCTCATAGGGGCATTTGAGATCTTTTAAAATTAGTTGTGCAATTTTATATTATTGTGAATGTCTAAAAAATGTGTATCATTTCTATAAAAGCATTTAAGGCAAACATTAATATGACTAAGATCAATTATATATACTCTATTCAGGAAATAGTGACACATAAATGCAATCAATTAAAAAGATGAAAACTCACCTGCAAGATACTGACCCACTGAATATACACACACAGAAGTCTAAATGTGCTGATAGTATTAAGTCCTAACATAAAAGTTAATACTGTCTAAACATGGACGGGATTTCCCCACTGCAAACCAACCAACCAACCAAAAGAGACACATTTCAAAATCGCTGAAAACACAATATCAATTTTATCACAAATGGCAACCTAAAAAATGGCATGAAGACCTTTCAGGAAAATCACAGGAATGGATGGATTCAAGTGATACAGCAGAAGCAAGTGTATTAGTCACTAGATTATGTGTTAGTAAAAGCCACAAAAGCTGGGAACATATCAAAAATTTCTATCTGGATCCAAGCAATTCTCCAGAACAAATGTCCTCTAAGTGCAGACCCTGCCTTCCAGAATGCCTTGATCTTACCACATCTCCATTTCCACACACGGTCCCATGGCAGGGGAAGGGCAGGTTGAAGAGTTAGACAACCAGGTATTTGTGGACAGAATAATGTCTACCCCACAGGGTGCTCACTCTCCTCCCTTCTGAGATTCTGGCCAACTGAATATATGTACAAACTTTGGACAAATAGATTTTGGGAAGGCAGCATCTTCTCATCTCTTCACTACCCACCTCCCATACTACTCGGCTCCAAGAGGGCTGAGGACAAAAAAGCAAAGTAGGGCATAGAAATACTATTACTGCTGAAAATAACTGCTCTCTTTCCTTACCTCTTGTACCACCTTACACTGACACCACATTCATTCAGCTGGTAGCAAACTGCAAAAGATGAAATTGAACGTTTTTTGCATACCGTCATGTTCAGTATACTGTCTGGCTTCTGGGGACTCAGTTTTTAGAATCCATGGAATTCTTTGTATGATTGCTAGAATCAAAAATGTTAAAACACTTTAATTACTTTACACTATCATTCTATATTATATTTCATGTTTGTTAACTTAGTATTTTACAGAATTATAGACATAGGGTTGGCACTTAATAATTTCATAGGGTATATACCCTGTCTCGAGAAGCAATAAATATTGGGTTTGTACTTCTCTAAGTTCGTTTTTCCTCTCCTTCCTCTCTTTGCTGTATCTTTTCCCACTCTCTTGAAATATCTGAATCATTGGTAGCATTGAGCTGACCTGAAGAGAGGCATGCCCATTGCCATTAGTCCCAACACACCCTGCTGTCTTCCAGATGCTCAGGCCACTCCCCACCTCCCTTAGCACTGCACGTGCATTTTGTATTTGAAAGAAAACATTTTTCTTTGTTTCTGTGTCCTTAGGAAACCCTGACATTGAGAGACTGATATGGCCATAAGAAATATAAGAGTGAGCAAAACGTCTCTGTGGAAGTGAGCCATGTGCATATTTTAAAGAGAATCAAACAGTTCTCTCCTTGATTTGATCCACTTTATCGTTGTTTGCTTTGGCTCCAGCAGTGCTGCACTAGGTGTTTGTGTTCTTAGTTCATTCAGTGCTTCAGTCGTTTGTTTCAGTTTTCAGTGTGCTTTCAGTACAGCCTGTTTTTCAAATCAATCTTTCCTCTTTTGCCTCTGTTTGTATCAGCTGCTATTCCTCATGACAACTGTGTGTCTTTTGAAGTTTAGTTTAAGGCCAAGTGAGAAGTAAATGGAGGTAAAGGTATAAAACTTTCAGCTCTGCCAGTAGAAACTGTGTTATCTTGGGCTATTTTACAAAATCTCTCTGAGCATCCAAGTCCTGTTATATGGTGTTATCGCAGTGATGACTCATCTTATGGAAGATTATGAGACTCCTGTAGATTATGGGAACCAATGTGATCTTGGAACAAAACGGTGATCAAGTTGTAGTCATTTTCAATTTCCCAGGTGCCGACACTGAGAATGTGAGTGATGATTGTATGTGATTACAGTAAAATTGCAATGATAAGTGTGTTTATCTGCTTGCCATAGAGTGAGAGAGTGGAGAGTCTTAGCCAGGTATAGGAATGCCTGGGAGCTTAATAGGCAGAAAAATAATAGTGAGAAAAAGCTTTCTCCCAGCACCGAGGTACATGTTTGTTTTGGCCCTCACCACACACCAAAACTTCACTGAAGCAATTTCTCTATTATTTTATACCAGATACCATTGGAGACTGGAAAAATCACATGATCATTGAGCAAAATGAAAGATTTGATAAGATTTTCCAAAAGCAGATGAAAGACTTTCCATTGCAGTTCATATGGGATGTAAATGAAACACAGGGTTAAGCTCAGCACACAGAATCCTAAGAAAGTATTTTCAGGGGGAAAATACATTAAATGATACACTTCAGTCTTTGACTATCTGAATCATGTTGTAAAATCTCACATATTACTGAATATTAAGACCTTTATATTCCTGCCATCGGGAGAGCTTCCCATATCTATGGATGCCCCGTTTTCTGATCTACTGAGGATTCCTCATATGTTCTGGCATATAATCATGGATAGCTGCACACTTTACTTTTAAATTTACTTATAAATGGCCTACGATCTTTTTGTCATATTTAGAATTTTCATTGTTATGTAATAACATGAGTCAATCTTTCATTTCATGGCTTCTATTTTTACATTTTAGTTTGGAGGACTGTTATTTCAAAAATATTCATATATTCATAAGTCATATCTTACATTTATTTGAATATTATTCTCATGCTGTAAGAATACTATTTAATTATTTCTTTTTATAGATAACAAGTTGACTAAACATCTCTTGTTGAATTGCACACCATTTTCTTTCTGCTTATAATAGACATTATTATTTTCTAAATAATTGTATAAGTTGACTCCATATATGTTGTTCTCCTTTCATTACATTTATCAAAACCATGCCATTTAAATTTCTAAAATAATGTTATGAACTCTCATATAGAATCCTGTTGGAATTTTTTTTAGTTATTGCTTTACATTTAAAAAGTAATTTAAAATTGACTTTATAAATTGAGATTGCCATTCAGAAATATTTTGTGTTCATCTTCTATTTGTGTTTTTGTTCACATCAATTGTTAAGGATACATGGTCCTTATAAAAACCATACCAAATTGCAGTTAAAGTGTATTCTAAGCATGTGTATATCGAATTTGTAGCTAACAGGAGATGATATTTATTCTTTTGCATTTTCAAACAGCTTTGATGCTGTTTGTGGATTTCATCTGCTCATCCATATTCTGGCATTCTGGGCATAGGCTTGGCTGAGTGGAAAGCAATGCAGTTAGTCTGAGGTTGGCAGTACTATAGATGGTGACACCCCCAGCCGGCTGATTCTGCAATTGCACTGGGACACCCACTCACTGGGTCTCCACCTGGGGCTGCTGGCTGACTCAGTCACTCTTATTTCAATTCCCCCTATCATTCTGTTCACCTTTCCTAAGAAACACACACACATTATTTCTATCATAATCTACTGCTTTAAAGAAGAATACAAGGGCCCTGACACCCTTGCACCAGGAGAGGATTCACCATTCCCCTTGTCTGTCCTTGTACACTGCCTTTGCAGGGCAATTGTGGTGTCCATCACCTTAGGCATTTAACATTTCTTTGTGTTGGGAACATTCCAATTCTGCTTTTTAAGTTATTTTGAGATATACTGTTATTATTGGTTATACTCACTTTGTTGTGCTGTCAAATATCCTTCATTCTATCTAAGTATCTAACTATATTTTTGCACTCATTAACCTTCCCCACTTTATCCATTCCTGCCTGTTTGCTACCATTCCCAGCCTCTTATAACCATCATTCTACTCTCTGTCTCTGTGAGATCCATTGTTTTTAATATTTAGCTGCCACGTATATGTGAGAACATGCAAGATTTGTCTTTCTGTTCTTGGCTTATTTCACATAGCTAATGTTCTCCAGTTCCCTCCATGTTTGTTCAGATGACATGATTTCATTCTTTTTGTGACTATGTAATATTCTTTTTTTTATATGTACCCAAGTACTTTATCCATTCATCTGCTCATGGCCAGTTACATTGATTCCATACCTTTGCCATTGTGAATAGTGCTGCAGAAAACATGGGGGTATAGATGTCTTTTCCATATCTTGAATTCCCCACCTTGGATACATAAACAACAGTGGGATTCCTGGTTCCTATGGTAATTCTATTTTGAGTTTCTTGAAGTACCTCCATACTGTTTTCCACAGTGGCTACACTAATTTACATTCCCACCAGCACTTTATGAGGGCTCCCGTTTCGCCACATCCTCGCCAGCATTTATTATTGCCTGTTTTTTGGGAAAAGCCATTTAAATTTGGGTGCAATGATTTCTTTCTGGTTTTGACTTGAATTTCCCTGATGACTACTGATGTGAGTTATTTTCATATACATGTTGGCCATTTCTATCTTCTTTTGAGAAATGTTTATTCAGATGTTTTTCCCACAGTATAAATCAGGCTACTTTACTTTTTCCTACTGAGTTGCTGGAGTGCCTTATCTATAGTCTACTAATTCATCCCTTGTCAGATGAGTAGTTTCCAATTATTTTCTCTCATTCTGTGTGTTGTGCCTTCCCTTTGTTAATTCTTTTCTTTCCTGTGCAGAAGGTCTTTTAGTTTGGTGTGATCCCATTTATCCAATTTTGCTTTGGTTCCTGTGCTTTGTGGGTATTACTGAAGAAGTTCTTGCTCAAATGAATGTCCTGACGCATTTCTTCCAAGTTTTCTTTTAGGACTTTCATAGTTTTAGGTCTTAGATATAAGTCTTTAAGCCATTTCGATTTAAGTTTTGTATATGGTAAGAAATAAGAGTCTAGTTTTGTTCTTCTGCATATTGTTGTCCAGTATTCTCAGCACCACTTATTGACAACACTCTCCTTTCCCCAAGGTATGTTTCTTGACAACTTTGTCAAATGTAAATTCACTATTGATGTGTGGATTTATTTCCAGGCTTCCTATTATGTTACATAGGTCAATGATTTTGATTTTATGCCAATTTCATGCTGTGTTTGTTACTACAGCTCTGTAATAATATTTAAGTCAGGTAATGTCAGTACTCCAGTTCTTTTCCTTTTGCTCACAATGGCTTTGGCTATTCTGGGTCTTTTGTGATTCAATATAAATTTTAGGATTATGATTTCTATTTCTGTGTAGAATGTCATTGGTATTTTGATTGGGCTTGCACTGTATTTATAAATTGGTTTGGGTAGTATGGACATTTCAGGAACATTGATTCTTCCAATTCATGAGCATAGAACATCTTTCCATTTTTGTCTTTCCTCTTCAAATTCTTTCATCAATGTTTTATAATTTTCATTGCAGAGTTTTTTCACTTCATTGGTTATGTGTACTCCCAGGTATTTTATTTGTAGCTATTGTAAAGTGGATTACATTCTTGGTTTCTTTTTCAGATTATTTACTGTTGGTATATAGAAATGCTAGTAATGTTTGTGTGTTGATTTGCATCCTGCAAATTTACTGAAATTGTTTAGCTGTTCTAGTAGTTTTTCAGTGGAATCGTTAGGTTTCTCTAGACAAAATGTCATGTAATCTGCAGACAAGATATTTTGACTTCTTCCTTTCCAGTTTTGATGGTCTTTCTTTGACTTGTCTTCCATTACTATGTTGACTAACAATGGTGTACATGAGCATCCTTGTCCATCCTACATCATAGAGAAAAGACGTTCAGTTTTTCCCTATTCAGTATGAAACTAGCTGTCATGTTTCATAGATGGCTTTTGTTGTGTTGTGGTAGTTTGTTCCATATGCTTTTATTTGAAAATTTTTATCATGAAGGGAGGCTGAATTTTATTGAATTTTTTGTCAGCATCGATGGAAATGATCATATGGTTTTTGCACTCATTCTGTTGGGCGATGTATGACATTGATTTGTGTATGTTGAACTATCCTTACATGTCTGGGATGAATCCCATTTGATTATAATGAATATCATAATTATGACCATATATGTGTCTTTTTTTATAATTTTATTTTATTTTTCTCAAATCTGTGGGTACAAATATTGTTCCAGTTACATATCTTGCCCCTAGCCTCCCTCCCCACCCTGCTCTGCCAGAGCTTCAAGCATGTCTAATCTTCAAGTGTTGCGCCTTGCACCCACCATGAAAGTGCATAGCCTTTCCCTCTCCCCCCTTCCACCAGTTCACCTCCAATTAACAAAATTTTTTCTTTTAGACATTTTGGTTACAGTGTGTTTCTTTGCCTCTCCCTAAAAGGGGATAAAGGTAATCCTTTCCCCTCTACAATGCTCATCACATCCTTAAGATGTGCGTCTCCCCCTACCCGCCAGATCCCTGTTGAACACTACAATTATTTGAACACCATAGTTTTAGGCTGTCAGTGCCAATTTGATGGCATCTTCCAGTCTTGTGTCGCATCGCTTTGTATAACAGGCTTAAGCTTAATCCAAGATAGCATAAATGGTGCTAGTTCACTATCGTTTCTTAGGATTGAGTAATATTCCATTGTGAGGATATACCACATTTTAGTTATCCATTCATGAATTGATGGGCACTTGGGTAGTTTCCATGACCGTGCAATAGTGAATTGTGCTGCTATAAACATTTGGGTGTGGATGTCTTTATAATAGAGTGACTTACATTCTTTTGGATCAATGCCCAACAATGCTATTACTGGGCCAAATGGTATTTCTATTTCTAGCTGTTTGAGGTATCTCCAAATTCTTTTCCACAAAGGTTGCACTAATTTCCACACCTACCAGCAGTGTAAAAGTGTTCCTGTCTCTCTGCATCCTCGCCAGCATTTGTTGTTTAGGGATTTCTTGATACAGGCCATTCTCACTGGGGTTAGGTGGTATCTCATTGTGGTTTTGATTGGCATTTCTCTAATGATTAGAGATGTTGAACATTTTTGTATATGTTTGTAGGCCATTATTCTGTCTTCTTTGGAGAAGTTTCTCTTCATTTCCATTGCCCATTTCTTGATGGGGTTGTTTGATTTTTTCTTGTTTATTCTTTTAAGTTCTAGATAGATTTTTGTTATTAGACCTTTATCGGAAGTGGAGAGAGCAAATATGTGGGTTGTCTATTTGATTGTTTCCTTGGCAGTGCAGAAACTTTTTAATTTGATCAGATCCCATTTGTTTATTTTAGCTGTGGTAGTGATTGCCTTGAGGGTCTTCCTCACAAATTCTTTGCCTAGACCAATATCTGATAGGGTTTTCCCAACATCTTCTTCTAGGATTCTTAAAGTTTCATGTCTTAGGTTTAGGTCTGTTATCCTTCTTGAGTCTTTTTATAGCTCTTTTCTTGCAATCTATTTTATCTGAAAGAAATATAGCTACTCCTGCTCATTTTTGGTTTCCATTTGCACAGAATATCTTCTTCCATCCCTTTATTTTCAGTCTATATATGCCTTTATAATTCAACATGTTTCTTTTAGATGAGTAGAGTTCACACCTTTTTTCATACTAAACACTCTATGTCTTTTGATTGGAGCATTCAGTCCATTCACAATCAATGTTATTAGTGATGGGTACAGACATACTACTGCCAGTTTGTTATTTGATTTCTTGTTGTTTGTGTTCATTTCATTCTTCTTTTCTTCCTTTCTTTCTTTGTTAAATGTAATATTGTCTGGTGGTGTGATTTCATTTTTGTGTTTCATGTTTTTTGGTATCTGTGAGGATTTTTGATTTGATGTTACCAAGAGTCTTAGAAGAAGCATTTTATAAGCAATCATTTTAAACATATGCCAACACTGCTCACAAACAAACAAATAACCATAAGAGAAAATTCTCACATAACTTCGACGCTTTAACAACTTTTCTCCATTTTTTAAAAGGTTATTCTTTCTATCCATATCTTTTTATATTTCTCAAAAAGTTGTGTTATTATTTTTTTCTATTTGTTATTTTAGCATATTACCAGGGTACAAATGTTACAGTTATGTATATAGCTCATGCCTGCCCTCCCCCCCTCGAGTCAGAGCTTCAAGTGTGATCATCCCCCAAATGTTGCACATCTCACTCATTATCTTTGTATGTACCTATCCCCTCCGCCCCCTTCCCACCTGCCTGACACCCAATAAATGTTATTTCTATATGTCCACTTAGGTGTTGATCCGTTAATGACAATTTGCTGGTGAGTACATGTGGTGCTTGTTTTTCCATTCTTGAGATACTTTACTTACTAGATTGGTGCCAGCTCTATCCAGGAAAATGCAAGAGGTGCTATATCACCATTGTTTCTTAAAGCTGAATAGTACTCCATGGTATACATATACCATAGGTGGGTGGGCTCATTGTCTGAAAGTAGCAATAAGAAGGGAAGTAGAAAAATCTCCATTCTGAAAATGAAAATATCCATCACTTGAGAGAGTGATAAGTGAAGCATTAATTTCAGAGGGAAGAGACACATTTGTTACAGAAAATTGGATAAGAACCAGTTTTCCAAAGGGGTTGAAGTTACAGAGTACTTGGTTAATAAGTGACCATGGATTAAAGGGATTCAGGAGGTGGCAAAGTGTAGAATATAAAGTTATGCTTAGCAGGAAGGTGAAGTTCAGATTAAAAATTAATTGGTCATTATTTCTAAGGACACTAATATAGCATATCAGGTATTTGGAGCGATAGAATATATACTCAGCAAAATTTTGTCCAGAACTTGGTGGGGAACAATAGGGGTAGGGTTGAAATCCAAGGTCACTTCTGATGAACAATGTGCCTGGGACCAAGAGTATAAGAGGATTAGTCCTAAAGACTTTAAAGCAGAGAAAAGTCGGGCTGCTGTGAGAGTTGAAGACAGGGAGTGTGGGAGACTAGCCAGGATCACACAGGTATGCTACGTCTTCTCAGAGCTTGCTGCTGGGTACATGTTTGCCTGAAAAAGTTATTATTCTAAGAGTGTGCTGAAATGCCCTCTTGACCCTAGCTGGGATAAGATTGGTTTTATCTCTTTGTGCTGGCTCTAATAATTTGTGGAAGACCTGCTAATGAATGATCAATTAAAATTCACAACTGTTAAGTGCTGTTATGTTAACATATGGGAGTGAAAACATTGAACTAAGCGTTTTACTGAAGAACCTAGAAAATAGAAAAGGAGAATGGCATTAAATATGATAAAAGCTGAAACTAATATTTTGAAAACAGAATAGCAATAGAATTAAAAATAAGTACAAATGTTCATCTCCTTTATGTTTTTCTGAAAGTTGAAAGGCCGAAGCTGGCAGGCTAAATAAAAGGGAAAACACAAGCAAGAAAGAGTAAGCCATAAGTACTACTGCATTTAAATAGGTTATTAAATGAAACTACTCTCTTCAATACCTGGCTGATAAAGTGTAAAATACTGGTGGCATTAACACTATTCCTGAGAAAATACAAATGAGAAATATTGAATTAAGGATAGAAAACAATGAGGAACTTTCAAAATACTGTGGAGGATGTTAAAAGGACATTATAAAGTGTATTACTTTCCTAGGGCTACAAAAACTAAGTACCTCAAACTGGATGCCTAAAACAACAGAAGTTTATTTTTCTACCATACTGGAGGCTAGAATTCTGAAATCAGTCTTCTAGAGGAGAATATTGATATTGTCTTTGCTGAAAGTTTGGGTAGCCCCAAGCAGTCCTTAGCTTTAGGCCTCTTCACTTGAATTTCTCCAACAACTTTACCTAACATTCTCCCTCTTTGTCAGTCTTCACATTGGTTCTCTTTTCTGTGTGTGTCTCTGTCTGTGTCTTACATCTTCTTGTAAGGACACTAGTTCATCCTGGGTTAAGGACCTAACCTACTCCACTATGAACATGTGCATGCGCTCACACTCTCTAAATACATTGTCCCCCCCACCCCTCACTGCTGCAGGACTTGCTATTCACAGCACAACTTGGAACAAACTCTCAGACCCTTAAATTTCTTCCATTCTGGATTACATTCTTCCTACTTTGTGCTCAAGGTCCATGACCAGGATTTCTAGGGTTTCCAACTAAGACTCATAGAGTGCAAGTCAAAATGGGTACATCAGCAAGAATGGAAAGGCTCCACTAAATCACAAATCTAGAATTTTCATCTTTCCATATCTCCTCACTAGATTCCAAACAAGAGATATGCTTCATTCATTCAGTAGAGAATTCTGAATAAAATATTGGCAAGGGATATTTAAGAGAATGATTAAATAGAGTGTATGTTGGACAGTTCCATTTAATTCATATATATTTTATTTTAAGGCAAGTAATAATAAATATATTAAGAGATGAATGTTGCCAAGCTTTCTGATCATTGGCAAGAATGCTGTCCATCCCAGTAATGAGAGGCAGTCCTCTACTTCTATGCTTGTGTTTATATGGGTATGTATATCTAGTGGAGTTTGGTTATTTAACAAGTTTTGTTTTAGGCGTAGCTCCTTGCCTATGAAGCTTTTGCCTATGAAGGCAAAAGACTACTTTTGCCTTCATAATGTCTTTCAGGGTTTGAGAATAAAAGTGAGAAAGAAAATTTACATTAAATTTCACACAATAGGGTTAAATTTGATGAAAGTGTGATAGGAAATTGGTTTTAATTGACCATGTATAATGTATAAGTATAAACAGAAAAAATTGAAAATAAAAGTGGTTTATATGAGAAAATAACTAGTATTATCTGACACATAAATCAAAGTCAATAAATGAGAAATTGAGAAGAGAGGAGTCATAGGGTATAATGTATGAGCTTGCATGTGTTGAAAAGATTGCTAAATATTTAAGGAAATGACAAAATGTTTGCTGAATGACTAGAAGACAAACAGCATTAGGTCTTAACAACAAATTAAAAATATGGGAAAAATCTATCAGTAGAAATTATTTTAAATGGAAATGTGATCATTGTATATCATTGCAAGCCTACAGATAAGTAACTAATGGGTCACATCTTAGTTACAATAACTTTTTTTCTCCTTTCTAAAACAATCTGTATCTTAGTAGTAGCCTTTCATATAAAACTAATACAAAATTAAAGTTTTGCTAGGAGAGTCATGTGCAATTTTAATATCTTGCTAAATATCTGCTGTTGGAGCATTAAAGAAGGAATAAACCTAATGAACTCATGTTGGAGGTAATCCATGGTTTTGTTAAGAAAACAGTCAGACACTGCAGATTGTCTGGGCAAGGCAAAATCTTTACTCCTGATCAGAAGGGTGAATAGCAGCAGCCAAAGCACCCAGCCAGCAGTGTGCCCCAAGGAGGTTCTTCACCTTTTTATCTCTAATGCACACCTAGGGTTATGTGTCATCCCATCAGTAGGGACTTTGAATTCACAATCTTGCTCTTACCTGATTGGCTAAGGCACATTGTTGAGGTAAAACAGAGAACAAGAAAGTTAAAACTGCTAAACATAGTTATTTTTTTTTTAGTGTGTGTATTGCAATAAAGTAGATGAAAGCAAGGTTGTTGTTATTGTGGAGGTTTTGCTATGTGCTAATAATTATGTAGAGCTTGATATCAGACAGAGTATTTATGCCTTTGGCAGAAAAGATTAGGCCGAGGTCATCTCCTCCTACAATTTCCACCTTTTTTGTATTAGAATTTTTTACACTTTTCCTCAAATTAGGTAAGGAGGAGGTGACTTTGGTGTTCTTGGTTTTTTAATAGTAACAACTTGTTTTCATATGGAGGTGGAAAAGGTTGTTTAGTTAATGCTGTTTCTATTAATCTCTGGATTAGTCTCCTAACACAAGGGATAATGCAACAACCCACTAATATGAAGACACTAAATACAATAATTAAGGAAGTTAGTACTGACGTAATCAAACTCTTTCATTTTCTTTTTTTTTTTTCAGGATATTATGGGGATACAAATATTTTGGTTACATGTTATGACATTACCACACCCAAGCCATGATTTGGGGCATGCCATTGCCTCACTACAACTCTCACTGTGTTCATTAGTTGTGAGTTTACCTACTCCAAAACTCCAACCCTCCCAAAATATTGCTAATGCGTGAGCACCTTAATGTTGATCAGTTAGTGACAACTTGATGGCAAGTACATGTGGTGATTATTCTTCCATTCCTCTGATACCTCACTTCAGAGGATGGGCTCAAGCTCTCTCCAGGAAAATATAAAAGATGCTAGATCACCATCATTTTTTGTAATTGAGTAGCATTCCATTGTATACATATACCATATTTTATTAATCCACTCATGGATTAATGGGCACTTGGGTTTTCCACATCCTTGCAATAGTGAATTGTGCTGCCATAAACATTCAAGTGCAGATGTCTTTATTATGGAATGTCTTTTGTTCCTATGGGTGGATGCCTAATAGTGCTATTGCTGGATCCAATGGTATTTCTATTTTTAGTTCTTTGAGGTGTGTCTGATTTCTTTTCCACAGAGGTTGTACTAATTTGCAGTCCCATCAGCAGTGTAAGAGTGTTCCTATCACTCCCCATCCTTGCTAGCATTTGTTGGTTTGGGATTTTTGATAAAGGCCAATGTCACTGGGATTAGGAGATATCTCAGTGTGGTTTCATTTGCATTTTCCTGATGATCAGAGATGTTGAGCATTTTTTTTACATGTTTGCTGGCCATTATTCTGTCTTCTTTTGAAAAGTTTCTGTTCATTTCTATTGCCCACTTATTGATGGGGTTGTTGGAATTTTTCTTGTTGATTTTTTTGAGTTCTAGATAGATTCCTGTTAGCAGCCCTTTATCAGAGTGTAGAAAGCAAATATTTTCTCCCATTCTTTAGGCTGTCTATTTGCTCTAATGATAGTTTCTTTGGCTGTGCAACAGCTTTTAAATTTAATCAGGTCCCATTTCTTTATTTTGGTTACTGCTGTGATTGTTTTGGGGGTCTTCTTCATAAACTCTTTGCCTAGGCTGCTGCCTAAAGAGTTTCCCCTACATTTTCCTCTAGGATTCTTAAGGTTTCATACCTTAGGTTTAAGTCTGCTATTCATCATGAATTGATTTTTGTAAGAGGTGAGAGGTGGGGACCCAGTTTCAATCTTCTGTATATAGTTATCCAGTTTTTCCAGCACATTTATTGAAAAGAGATTCTTTTTCCCAGTGCATATTTTTCTCTGTTTTGTCAATGGTTACATGAAAATATGCGGATGGTTTCATGTGTGGATTCTCATGCATTTTCCAAAGGTCTATCTTTCTGTTCTTGTGCTAGTAGTATGCTATTTTAGTTACTATAGCTTTGTATTGCAGCGTGAAGTCTGGTAGACTAATATCTCCTAGTTTGGTGTTTTTGCATAAGATTGCTTTGGCTATATGATGTTTTTTCTGGTTCCATACAAAGCGTACAATTAGTTTTTCTAGATCTGTGAGGAATGATGATGGTACTATGATAGGAACTACATTAATTCTGTAGATCACTCGGGGTAGTATGGCCATTTTAGCAGTGTTGATTTTGCCAATCCATGAGCAAGGTAGAATTTTCCAAACCACTGCTCCATGACGCTAGTGAAATGGTCATCTACATTGGGGTTTTCAGTTACTTCATTAGACAAGGGAGTAAGTCCTCGCAGAGCTTTGGTGATTGCGCCTTCCAGAGCTGTGTTGTTGGGGATTTAAGTGCAGAACTGGCCTCCAATCATGACACACACTGCACCTTTTTCTGTTAATATCATGTCCAAAGCCATTCTATTTCCCCAGGTCATTTTATTGGTGGGCCCTAGTTGTTCAGCTATGTCTTTGATGGCATCCCTGATATAATTTACAAATCTTTGTGGATTGTAGTATACGTAGTTGATTCAGCCTACATTTTTATTTACAGTGGACCACCAGAAGAATAAAAGTCAATATAGCCCTTATTTGATGTCTAGTTTTGAAGATTATAATCATTTTCTGTCTTCTCATGCTCAAATAGTCACTCTTGGATCACTAGCCATCTTTGTTATGATCTTTTCTCCCATAGCCATTATTCCCAAAGCACAGAAATTGTGTTTACTTTATGATAAGGCATAGGTCTCACAGCTTCATCCTCATTGTTCTGATCCCAAGGCGTGCATTTGGCTACTAGTCATGGAATCCTACTTCTTTACAGCAGAAGTAAGAGTAGAGCTGGAATCCAATTTCTAATAGAGGTAAATTAAGCTGTTTTGCTTGAACACCTAGGGACAGCAAAGAGGATCTTTAAGTAACTCTAGTGACAGAACAAGTGTCTGTCTCTCTGCTGCCCTACTTCCCACCTCCCTACCAGTTTCTTTCTTGGGCAAGAAACACATGTTGATGGTGTCAACTAATTTTTACCTTTCATAAATCTCATTTTAGAGGAGAAGCTATCAAAAGTAAGATTTACAATTAGAATTTTCCTTTTAAACATAGTTTAAAATTACTTATTTCCTTTCTGTTGGAATGACCGATGGGCCAAGCTACCTGGAATTACTAATTGCTTTCAAATTATGTATTTCTTATGCTTTTCTTGATTTTAATCCTATGATTAGCAAGTTGGAAAGAAGAAGAAAAGATGAGCTTCCTATGAATGAATTCCCAAAGTAAAAAAATTTCAGAGTTTGCAATATTAAAATAATGAAAGGTAAACTATGTACATAGATGATGACTCACAAGATTTGGTTTAAAATCTTTCCTCTATCACTTTTCATGTTGACACACTCTTTGAATGTTTTCTTTCATTTTCTTACATTCTTCCAATGTTTATTTTGTCATTATGGACAATTTAATTGATCATCTTTAATTTCCCAGGCATTCCGGAATATATTCATGTCTGTGACTCTGTGGTTTTATTATCCCAATTGCTCCACATAAGTTATAAGTTAAGAAGTAAAATTATATTTTAGTAAAAAATTGTCAGAAAATATAAGGGCCTAATTCCAGAAAATATAAAAAGAAAAGCTTCTATTAAATTGCTAAAACCTAAGCCCCTTTCTTCAGTTACAAAAAAAAAAAAAAAGGAAAAAAAAAATAAAGACCCCTATGATAGAGGATTCTTTGACGAGTCTAAGAGTCAAATGTTTCTCACACCTGTTTAAATCCAATCCTTACATTTGTTTATAGTGGAACATATACCAAACATCTGATAACATTTTTTTAAATTCTTACAATAATTACTTTCAGCTCTCCTCTCTGTAGCTATATCAGTGGAGCATACACACAGAACACCAAGACTCACTCCACGAACAGCAGGCTCCTGGGCATTGGAGCAAGTGACATACACCCAGCATTGGTTTTTAGAGCTAGAATGTTATATATGTTTAAGGGGAAAATAAAGCATCAATTTCTTTTCTGAATATATGACCGGAAGGTAATAATACTGATGGAAAGAAGATACAAAATTCATGTAAATATAATTCAAAGAATGTTATATGTCTTTTGCAGGACTGCATTATGGAAGATTTAGAAAGAGATTTATTGACATTTGAAGGATTTTATTTTCACCGTAAAGCATGTGATACTGGCGTTTTAGAAAATTTAGATGATTTTGAACTTAGAGATGATGATGTCTTCGTAGTCACATACCCCAAATCTGGTAAGTTCAGTATTCCAATACTAATTCCAATGCTAATCTAAAACATAAAATGATAATTTAATTTTTTCAGTAGTATTGCATATGTCCATATAGTGTTAATCCTTGGTACATAGAAAACTCACTATTCAATATCCCGATAAATAAGGTTTTTTAAATGTCCTTATAAGTTATTTCTGATTTAGCATTGGAATGGGAAAAATGTTAAAACCATTAGACTTAAGATAACATCAAACGCTGAATGCTGAGGTGGGATGAGAAAGAATATTTAGCATTTAGTCAGGTAGTGGGATATATTTGAAGAGCATAAGAAGGAGAAAGTTAACATACTATTATATTACAGAATAATTCCTAAATATTTTTAATTATCTCCAGGTCATAGAATTGTGTGTTTCATTACAGCAATACGCTAAATAGGAATTCAGTTAGGGACATCCTAAAGGGTTGTCTCTCTCCTTGCCATTGCCTGCTGTATTTTTACTTCCTGCCTGAGCATCTGCCTCAGGGCTTGGTGCCTCCATGCTTTCCTTGAGCCTGCTTTCCCTGCTGATGACCCAACATGATTAAAACCTGATTTCAATTCCATTTTCTCTTTAGGGTCTTTCAGGTGGCCCAGTTTTGCATCATGTGTTGTACTCTGAAGACACTTTGTGTCTGCAGTGACCATTGCCGCTCAATGAGTCTGACAGCTCACCACAGTAGTACATTTCCAATGCCATAGCTTCCTGGTCACTTTGAAAGAGGTGGCCAAATGGTGACTCTTTTAACTTCTTAAATATAAGGTATCTGAACCATAGAAACTTATTACCATTTACAGGATCACAGATATTTCAAATAGACTTAGCATATGTAAAACATTAATTCTTAACAAAAAAGAGTCATGTGCTTTGAGAGCCATTTAAGTGTTCAAATAAATGAACAGGACATACTTCTATATTATAATGTTTCATAGCAACAGAATACGAGGTGTGAGTACTTAAAAATATTTTTGGTCCTTTTGCTGAATTTGATCCCTCACAGTTGCTCTAGGGAATTTCTAAAAGCAAGTTGCTGCCTCAGGACCTTTGCACACCCTATCTCCTCTTCCAAAAATGATTTTCCCTTTGATATCTGTATGGATTATTTCCTATTTCCTATTTTCTTAAGCAGCAATAACAAGAGTAACATGGGGAACAGAAAAGGGAAAAAGATTCAAGGTTACTTCTTCACTGCAATTCCTTTTTTCTGTGATTATATTAGTTAATGCTCTAAGAATGAGGTTGTGGACAAAAATATAAAGGAAATCACAGAACATAATTTAAAGGGAGAATATATGAAGCAGAAGAAAGCTGAAAAAGGAATCAAAGAAGGAACCTGTCTAAAAAACCCACACGGAACTTCCTAAAGGAAAAATAAAAGCAATATATATTCCCTTGACCCTTAGGTCACGTTTTTTAAACGAAAATGTGATACAAACTTCTGTAATAACAAACTTTATTTGACTACAAAACTGGTTATATATATTTTTCTAAAAGCCATGCATTAATAAAAATGTTATTTCTTTAATAGGAACCATCTGGGCACAGCAGATATTAAGCTTGATTTATTTTGAGGAACATCGCAAAAGAACGGAAAATCTGGAATCACATCATCGTGTCCCCTTTCTTGAGTACTGCTCTAGAGATATAGATTTTGCCAGTAGACCATCTCCTCGTCTCTTCGTTACTCACCTCCCATACTACTTGGTTCCAAGAGGGCTGAAGGACAAAAAAGCCAAAGTAGGGCATAGAAATACTATTACTGCTGATAAGATCTGCCCTCTTTCCTTACCTCCTTGTACCTCCTTACACTGACACCACATTTATTCAGTTGGTAGCAAACAGCAAAGGATGAAATTGAATGCATTTTACAGACTGTCATGTGCAGCACACATCTGAGTTCTTCTGTTACAATATTTGAATTTGATTTTTCACTTGTCTCCTTCCTAATTGTATAAGTAATAGAGCTAATTCAAACTTTAATAGGCGTCTATACATACATCACATTAGCACTCCTGTCCCTTCAACACACCTAGTGCCCTCCCAGGTTCACTTTGACACTCCCAACCTAATTCCCACGCCCCTTTCTCTCTATAGACCTAATTACTTGCAAGGTCAAGGAAACTTCAGAGCAAGTCACTTTTCTGTGTAGTGATTGTCTCTGCTTTCTCACATTCCTCCCTGCATCAGTGACCACTATTGAAAATGTCAGCACTTGGCTCTCTAACTTTTTCTCTAGCTGCATGCATGTTCCTCATTTGATTGGGCAAGTTCATGGGAATGATATTCTGGCAGAGCCAGACAAGGCAGAGACTAATCTGGCAGCTGTGCTCAACATTTTAGGAGGCCCATGCTCTTCAGGTTGTGAAAGTGCAGGATCAGCACCAGCAAGAGCCTGAGAGTGAGGGCCTCCTTAAAGTTCATAGCTCAGGCTCTGCACTTGCCTCAGCCTGGTGCTAGCTCTGTCTAGCCTCCTGGTGTGCATTCTTAGACTCCTGTGACCTTTTCTTCACCCACCTCAGCCACTGTCTCCTATAACACAGCTCCATGTATGGACAGCACTGATTGACATCTGATATAATATATATTCAGGCATTCTTCTTTCTGGCCAAACCTTAGCACCTTCATGGCTGAGGTATAGGTGGGCTCACTGCTGTGTTCAGAGTGTGTAGAACAGGGCCTGGCAGGTGGTTTGGGTGAAAGAATGAATGAAGAAATCACCTGAACTTAAATTGTGACTTCAAGCCCCTGTTATCTTGCTGCTATCTCCTATGATTTTTATTCCTTGTAGGGTGCTCCCATCATAACAAATTTTGGGACAATGACACAGAATAATGAGTCTACTGGGAATCTCATGAAAGTCTCTTCACTCTTTAAAGAAGCCTTGGGGAAGAAGGAGCAATGGTGGCTCAGACATGGAGGAGAGTCAGCTTGTCAGAGTAGAAAAGCAGGGAGACTGTAACTCCCTGCTGACAACACTCAGATGATAAGTTAACCGAATCTATTCCAAAATAATCTTGGGCTTCCCTGTTTTGTGAGAAAATAGACACCCTTGCTATACAGAAAAAAATTACTTGGATTTTCTCTATCAGACCATTGCATGCTGAGGCATTACCTCTTCCTCCTTCCTTCTTTGTCCTCTCTTCAATCTCCTAGTGCTGATGATTCCAGATATTTTTCCTCTCTTTCTCCTCTTTCCATGTGCAGTTAAATGCTAGATAATATACAATCATATCATGAATAGTTGATCTGTTTTGCCAATTCTACACTGACATGGACTATTTAGTATCTTCTATTGTATGTATAATAGACTTCTCAAACTTAAAATATTCCAATAGAAATTTTATTTTTTCCTCACAACTCTCCACGTCCCAAGTTCCCTGTGCAATAACATGTGTTATTATCTATACAAGAGGGGTAGGACTAGGACTCGTGGCTCAAGTGACTCAGGGATAGTATTAATAACATTAATCTGTGTCATTTTTACATAAGCAAATGGACGAATGATAAGAAACCATTCTTAGACCAAAAGAATCACAGGAAGGAACTGAAAGGGACTTTTTTCAAGATGTGAAGGGCAATTTGTTCCTTTCCAGTAATGTCAACAGTTGTTGATATCCCATGGAAGAAGGACTATCCCTCAATGCACTGGGAGAGCACTTAGGGTTGAGGAGACCTGCAGATACACCCAGTGTCCATCACCTCATTTCACAGCATTCGGGGCTAGCTCCAGGCTCTGCCCAGGGAGGCTGCACATAGATGAAACCTTCTTTGAACCAAACTTGGAAGTTATCCCAGAGATATAACTAATGTTACACATCATTTCATTTAAAAACAAAGATGCAGGCCTAGAATTTCACAGATCCCATGTATATTCTGTATAAAGATGTACTGAGACAGTGAGTTGTGGCTTAGAGTAGATATTGATGATTTTTTTGTATTCCAATATGATTGGATTCTTTAATTGTTATTTATAGTTAATTTATTCTGGTTAGTTCTGCTAGATGATTTAGAAATACAAATCTTCTAGTCTGGTCTGAGTGCTGTGGGGTTTGCAAATATTGATCACAGACAAGGTTCCTGTTGTAAAATGTTCCTATGTTCCTTCTCCACTCTCACTGTTTCACTAGACCAGACCAAAAAACCCAAACAAAAAAAACCCCACCCAATTCTCTATTTCTTGATAGATTCTAAGCAAAATTAGAAAGTAACTTCTGTGTCCCAAGCACTTGAGTTAGATTAAATAAAGATACACAAATAAAAATTAGGTAAATCTTACATTAAAAGATGACTAAAACAAACTATAAATTTTATAATATGAGTTTAAATGATTTTAGTAAATTATGGTTGTTCTCACATATTTTTATAGTTTACGAAGCATTTTCACATGCATTAATAGGTCAGTAGATTCAGGGGCCAAAAAACAAAGTTGCTCTCTCTGCTTGGGGGAGATAAGAAGAAGTAAATCTGAGATGTGTCTTAAATGGTGTTGCAGAGAAGGGGAAGCAGTAAATATAAAGGGGAAGCTGTGAATGTTGAGGACACACTCAGGAAATTATAAAAGCTAAAATAATGGGCTTAACCCAATTGAAATGTATTCTGAAGAAATTATGATAAATGAAAGCATCAGAAATAATAATAATTTTTTTTCATTGCAGATTATATACATATACAGAAACCCTAAGGATGTTATGTGCTCATATTTTCATTTTTTAAACACGTATCCAGTATATAAAGCCGCGGACACCATTGATGCATTTATGAAGCAATTTTTGGAAGGGAAAGGTAACTGATATTATTACCCAAATATTATGTTTGCTGGGCTGTGGTGAGTTTCCGAACTTTATGAATTTGGACAGTGGTAAACAGGGTGGTGAAAATACAGTAGAATGGTGGTCAGTGGTCAGTATATCAACTGGTTGCTAGGATTGTCCAGAAGGACCAAGTCCTTCTATTCATGACAATTCCTCTAGTCTCACCCACTCTCCAGAGGTTGCCTATATTACAAAATCAGTTGCCATGAAAAGCGTGAGGACAGATTAGAGTTTCAGTAACTCAGAGGTGTGTGTCTGAGAGTTTCCTTTCCTTTGTTTTTCTAAGGATCCAACATAGCTAGGTGAGAAGGAGCAAGGGCTATGGAGACAGAGATGATAATATCACACAGGAAGCCTAAGCTTAGGCAATGATCCACTGTGTAGAGCAGAAGTGACTCCTCTGGGACCCTATGGTGGCACATTGAGAAATATCTGTATGTGTGTGTTTGAGGACAGGGAGAGAAGGAAGGAGAGGAATGGAGGTTTGGTCAGCTGCTCTCCATTTTTGGTCTTTACTCACCCCACATTAGGCTGCTTTCTGTTCATACAAACTGCATTTTAAAAGTTGTCTTTGATTTTGTGTAATTTTTCCCTGATCAAAGATAAATGCTTCCCCAATAACCACATGGCAAGGAAAATCTAGAAACTAGAAACAGATGTCTGTTTCCTCTTTGGTTACTAAAGATTCCCACACCTCATAACCTGTTTAAGACTCTCAACATATTTACCTAATTACTTACCTCTTCTTCCCACAGTGGTAGGAAACCTTTGGTTTGACCATATCAGAGGTTGGTATGAGCACAGAAACTACTTCAATATTCAGTTCATGATGTATGAAGAGATGAAAAAGGTGAGATGAGCTCGCATTTGTGCTTCGATCTACACTCTAACTCGGCGTGGCCTAATGAATTCATAATTCATGCTACAACACCCAAAGAACAATGTGGAATTTGAGGTCCAAGATTAAGGTTAACATGAGGTTTTTTCCATTATCACTGACTTTATCTGTGTTGTCTTGAGTTAACCATTTTATTGTAAATTCAATGAAAACATCATATACAGTAGAGCAGCTCCCTCTTAGGAATCCATTGAAAGTCATCCTTCAACAGAAGGGTTTGTAATGAAAAAAGAAGAGAAAAATTATATAAACAGGAAAATATTTGTCTTTCCTTGGTAATAGTCTGGCTCCTAGGAACAGTCAACTATAAGTGGCCTAAAATATAAAAACATGTGTTGTTTAGTAACTGAGATATATAGGTTGGCAATCCTGCAGTTGGCCATGGCAACTCAAGGATGTCATGAGTGTCTCAAGCATTTTCTACCTTTCCATGTTGTCATATTTGCTATATCAGTGACATCTCTCCTCAGAAGACAGTTTTCAGGGCTTCAAACTCTGTTCCTCATCTAGAAGTACCTGATGCAGGAAGAGAGGGACTGGGTCCCTTGTTTTGTTCCCACCTTCTCTCCAGGATGAAAGCCAATCTCATAAGCTTCTTACATTTCACTTCCTCTTCTGTTTCAATGGCCAAAGTTGGGTCTAATGTGTGTGTCCAGTTGGGTCTATGTGACTAATTTGTAGCCTCCTTACAGTGTGGTCCCGCCCATCTCTCTAGGCATGTCTCTTAATTTCTCATCCCAGGCCTGTTTCCATCAAGTTCGGAGGATACTGAGTTTCTAATTTTTTTGTTCCCTGATATCCCATATATAGCACACAACTATAGTACTGTGTATAGTACTTTGTCTTATTTCTATTCCACAATTAGTCTCTTGCCCTAGATCTTGGACTCAACTTCCAGCACTCATTTCCTTCCTGTCCCCACAACACCCAGGACATTGCCTGACAGTAGAGACTTTGCTAACTGAACACACAGAAAATGAAAAATGTGCAATTAACATAATTAAACTCTCAACCAGCAGATAAATGAAATATTTACCAGTATGGATAAGAAAGTCAAGTTGTACTGTCCAACTCCAAACATCTAACCAGTTAAAGTACTCACAATTTTCATTCCCACAATGATCTTTAGCTGTGACACCTGAATGTGTCTCCTTTCTTATAATTTGCATAATTTATCACACTGTGATTTATTTCAGGATCTGAGAAGCTCTGTGTTTAAACTCTGCAAATTTCTCGGTGAAGACCTGAGTGAGGAGACCATGGATACTGTGGTGAGACAGGCCACTTTTGAGAACATGAAGAATGACCCACTAGCAAACAATGAAAATGCACTCTACTGGAACTTTGGGCCCAAACTACGAGAAGGCCATTTCCTTCGCAAAGGTGAAGCTCAGGAGTGAAATAGTGAACAGATGTTTTCCACTATGGTGTTGAGGGTAGAGAGTATAGCTCCAGGGTTTCCTGGTAGAGTTTCAAACAGTGGAGCCCTCTTGTCCCTCTTCCCTGCTCTAGTCGGTTTCTTTTACATGATGTCTGCCTGGTGCTCTCCATGCGACTACATTGCCTGCTTCCTAAAGAGTATGTGATGGATAACCTAAAAACTTCTTCTATATGGTCCTGAAAACCTGTCTTCTGCCCATGTCTTCTATATGGCCCTGAAAATCTGCTAGCAGAGTATCTACCTACTATCATGGATATTCACTTAGGATTAGATTATACCCCCACCTATACAAGGCCACAGCACCGGACAATGAAATCTTGATAAACATATTGGTCATCACTTGCTCTCTTGCATCTCCATGATTTATCTGGAAGTCTGACTGTGGTGAAAGAACAACACACACTGGCTCTTCTTTTGTTATTGGGATGACTGCAACATGTCTTTTATTAGACTAGTATAATACATTAAAAATTTATAGTTATATTTCATTTTTCTGCCTCAGGGGAATGAGTTTTTAGAATACATGATTTCTCCTACTATTCTTAGAATTAAAAATATTAAAATATTTTAATTACTTTACTCTATCATCCCATGTTACATTTCTTATTTGTTAACATGGTATATTACACAGAGTTAGAGACATAGGTTTTACCAGTTGATAATTTCATAGAGTTATATATATTATGTCACGAAGCAATAAATATTGGTTTTGTATACCTCTAAGTTAGCATTTCCTTCCCTTCCTCTGTTTTTGTGTCCTTCCCTCTTGTATTGAAATACCTGAAGCACTGGTAGCACTGAGCTGACAAGAAGTGAGACACGCCCATTGCCATTAGGCCAAATACACCCTACTGCCTTCCAGATGCTCAGGAAATTGCCCACCTCTGTTAGCACTGCACTTGCATTTTGTATCTGAAAGAAGACATTTTTTCTGTGTTTGTGTGTCCTTTGGAAACCCTGACAATGAGAGACTCATATGACTATAAGAAATATAAGAGTAAGCCAAATGTCTTTGTGGAAGAGAGCCATGTATTTATTTTAAAAGGGACTCAAAGAGTTGCTCCTTGATTTTATCCACTTTATCATCATTTGCTGTGGCTTTAGCAGTCCTGCACTAGTTGATTGTGTTCTTAGTTCATTCAGTGCTTCAGTCATTTGTTTCAGTTTTCAGTGTGTTTTCAAGCACAACCTATTTTTCAAATCAATCTTTCCTTTTTTGCCTCTCTTTGTGTCAGCTACTATTCCTCATGACAACTGTGTGTCTTTTCAAATTTAGTTTAAGGCCAAGTCCCAAGTAAATGGGGTAAAGGTGGAATGATTTCAGCTCTGCCATTATAAACTGTATGATCTGGGGCTGTTTTACAAAATCTCTCTGAGCATCCCAGTTTTTACCTATAAGTGTTATCTCAGTGATGACTTATCTTAGAGAATATTATGAGACTTCTGTAGATTAGAGGAACCAATGTGATCTTGGAACAAAACAGTGATAAAGTTGTAATTTTAAATTTCCCCAGTGCCGACACTGAGAATGTGGGTGATGATCATATGTAATTACAGTAAAATTGCAATGATAAGTGTGTTATCTGCTTGCCATAAAGTGAGAGAGTGAAGTCTCAGCTAGGTATAGGAATGCCTGGGACCTTAATGAGCAGAAAAATAAAATTGGGGATAACCTTTCTCCAAGCAGTGAGTGATATGTTTGTTTTGCCCCTGACTACATGACAAAACATCACTGAAGCTATTTCTCTGTTCTTTTCTACCAGGTACCATTGGAGACTGGAAAAATCAAATGACCGTTGAGCAGAATGAAAGATTTGACAAGATTTTCCAAAAGCAGATGAAAGACATTCCATTGCAGTTCATCTGGGATGTAAATGAAACATGGTATTAAGCCCAGCACACAGAATCCTAAGAAAGCACCTTTAGCGGGAAATACATTAAATCTTACATTTCAATATTTGACTCTGAACCATGTTGAAAAATCTCACTCATTAATGTTTATTAATACCTTTATATTTTTGCCATCAGGAGAGCTTCCTATGTCCTGGAATTCCTCCTTTTCTGATCCACTGAGGATTACTCATATCAATTTGTCATATAATCATGGAGAGCTGGACTCTTTACTTTTACATTTACTTACAAACTGCTTATGATCTTCCTGACATATTCAGAATTCTAATTTTATGTAATAACATTAGTCAAACATTATTTTCATGGCTCATATGGTTTATTCTTTAATTTGGTGGACTGCTTTCTCAAATGTATTTAGGTATCTTGGAACTTATCCAAATTTTATTTGGTTATTATTCCCATGCTATAAAAAATGTACTAACTTTTTTCTTCTTACAGATGACTAGTTGATGCTGCTTCACTTATTGGATTGTCCACCATTTTATTACTGCTTAAAGTAGATGCTGTTATGTTCCAAAAAAATTGTGTGTACCTAAGTTGACTCTGTATACATTGCCCTGCTTTGATTTCCTTTATCAAATCCATGGCAAATAAATATCTGAAATAATGTTATGAACTCTCATATAGAATTCTGTTGTATATTTTCTCCCATTCTCAAGGTTGTCTGTTTGCTCTCAGGATAGTTTCCTTGGCTGTGCAGAAGCTTTTTATTTTGATCAGGTCCCATTTATTTATTTTTGTTCTTTTGTATTTGTTGTGAATGCCTTTGTAGTCTTCTTCATAAATTCTGTGATTAGGCCAATGACTATAAGAATTTATCCAACATTTTTTTCTAGAAGTCTTATAGTTTCATGCCTTAGTTTACGTCTGTTATCCACTGTGAGTTGATGTTCATGAGAAGTGTGGATTGTGTTTCAATCTTCTACATGTGGCTATCCAATTTTCCCAGCATCATTTTTTGAAAAGGATTCTTTTCCCCACTGTATGTTCTAATGTGCTTTGTCAAAGATTAGATGACTATATGAGGATGATTTTATATCTGAGTTCTCGGTTCTATTCAATTCATCTATGTCTCTGTTCCATTGCCAGCAACAGGCTCCTTTAGTTACTGTTGTCTTGTAGTATAGCTTGAAGTCTGGTAAATTGATGCCTTCCAATTTGTTCTCATTGCTTAAGCTTGCTTTTGCTATATGCTGTCTTCTATGTTTCCATGTGAAGTATAGTTTTATTTTTTATAGATCTTCAAAAAATGATTTTGGTATTTGAAGAGGGATTGCATTCAATCTGTAGATCACTTTGGGTACAATATTTTAACAATGTTGATTCTGTTGACCCATGAGCATGGTCTGGTTTTCCACTTGTTTCTGTCCTCTGCTCTTTCCTTATTCAGTGTTTCATAGTTCTCCCTGTATAGGACTTTCTTCTCCTTAGTTAAATATATTCCTAGGTATTTTATTTTCTTTGTTGTTATTTTAAAGGGTATTGAGTCTTTGGTTTGGTTCTCAGTTTGACTGTTGTTGACATATACAAATGCTACTGATTTCTGTACATTGATTTGTAAGCTGGAACTTTCCTGAATTTGTTTATCAATTCCAGTAGTCTCATGGCAGAATCTCTGGGATTTTCTCAATATAATATCATCTTGTCAACAAAGAGTGATAGTTTGAACTCTTCTGTCCCCAGTTGGATGCCTGTGATTTCCTTTTCTTATCTGATTGCTCTTGCTGGGACTTCCAGCACAAAGTTCAATAGAAGCGGTGATAGAGAGCAACTTGTCTGGTTCCATTTCTAAGCAAGAATGCTTTCAATTTTTCACCATTCAGCACTATTTTGGCTTTGGAAATTGTCATATGTGGCCTTTATCCTTTTGAGGTAAATCCCATCTATGCCTATTTTGCTAAGCATTCTTATCATAAAAAGGTGTTGAATTTTGTCAAATGCTTTTTCTGCATCCATTGAGAAGATCTTATGGTCCTTTTTCTTACATCTGTTTATAGGTTGAATTACATATATAGATTTGCATATGTTGAACCATCTCTTCAACACTATGATGAAGCCCCCTTGGTCGTGATGGATTATTTTTTGATAAGCATCTGAATTTAGTTTGCTAGAATTTTGTTGATAATTTTTACGTTTATATTCATAAGGGATATTGGTCTGTAGATTTCAATTTTTGTTCCATCATTTCCTGGTTTTGGTATCAGGGTGATGTTGGTTGCCTTCATGGTATATGTGGAGAGAATTCCATCCTTCTCGATGTTGTGGAATAATTTCTGCAAGATAGGGACCAGTTCTTCTTTGTAGGTTTGGTGAAATTTGGTATTTGCAGACTTCACATTTGATAAAGAGCTGGTAACTAGAATGTATATAGAACCCAGGAAATCAGGAAGAAAAACCATCCCATTAAAAATTGGACAAAAAGGCCGGGCGTGGTGGCTCACGCCTGTAATCCTAGCACTCTGGGAGGCTAAGGCGAGCGGATTGCTAAAGGTCGGGAGTTCAAAACCAGCCTGAGTGAGACCCTGTCTCTACTAAAAATAGAAAGAAATTAACTGACCAACTAAAAATATATATACAAAAAATTTAGCCGGGCATGGTGGTGCATGCCTGTAGTCCCAGCTACTCGGGAGGCTGAGGCAGTTAGGATCGCTTGAGCCCAGGAGTTTGAGGTTGCTGTGAGCTAGGCTGACACCATGGCACTCACTCTAGCCTGGGCAACAAAAGTGAGACTCTGTCTCAAAAAAAATCGGACAAAGGATATGAGCAGATACTTTTTAAAAGAAGACATAATAATGGCCAAGAAACATATGAAAAAATGTTCTACATCTGTAATCATTAGGGAAATGCAAATAAAAACCACAATGAGGTATCACTGAACTTCACCTAGAATGGCTTTCATAGGAACAATCATACACTTCTGGTGGGACCAAAACTGGTACAACCTCTGTGGACAGTAATATGGAGCTACCTCAAAGAGCTACAAGTAGATCTACCATTTGATCCCATTACTGGACATCTACCCAAAGTAACAAAATATATTCTATCAAAAAGACATCTGCAGTAGAATATTTATAGCAGCACGATTCACAATTGCAAAGATGTGGAAATAACCCAAGTATTCTTCAATATATGAGAGGGTTAATAAAAAGGGGTATGTGTATACCATGGTGTTCTACTCAGCCACAAAAACAATGGTGATCTAGCATCTCTTGTATTCTCTTGGATAGAACTACAGCCCATTCTGCTAAATGAAGTTTCACAAGAATAGAAAGACAAACACCACATGTACTCACCATCAATTTGCCATTAACTGATCAACACTTATGTGTACATACAGTAATAATATTCATCAGGTATCTGGCATGTGAGAGGGTGCAGGAGAAAAATATATCCTGAAAAAGATTCCATTTTTCCTCATTTTTCCTCCTTTTCATTATTTAAACTTTTTTTCAGTTTTAATTTTTATGCATACAGAATATTAATAGTTGTATATCTTTATAGAGTATTGGATGTTTTCATACAGGCATACAATCTGAATTAATCAAATCAGGGCAATTGGGGTATCCATCCCTTTGGCATTTAACATTCTTTGTGTTAGGAATATTACAATTCCACTCTCTAAGTTATTTTGAAGTATACCTTATCTTATTGTTGATTATACTCACTTTTTTCTGCTATTAAATATCATTCATTTTATCTAAATATCTAAATAAATTTTAGTACACATAAACTGTCCCACTTTATCCTCCCATGCCCACTACCTTTCCCAGGCTTTTGTAATCTTCATTCTATTCTCCATCTCCATGAGATCAATTGTTATTAATATTTAGCTCCCACATATGAGTGAGAACATGTAAAATTTGTCTTTCTGTGTTTGGCTTATTTCACATAACATAATGTTCTCTGGTTCTATCCATGTTTTTTCAAAAGACAAAATTTCATTCTTTTTTGACTAAAACATTCCACTGTGTACATGTACCACAATTTCTTTATCTATATATATGCTCATGGAGAGTTACATTGATTCCATATCTTTGTGATTATGAATAGTTTTTCAATATAAATGGGAGAGCAGAAATCTTTTTAATGTCTTCAATTCCACTTCTTTGGATATATAGCCATCAGTGAGGTTGCTGAGTCATACAGTAGTTGCATACTCAAGTTTTTGAGGAACATCCCTACTTATTTCCACAGTGGTTGCACTAATTTACATTCTGCTAGCCAAGTACTAACCAGACGACCCTGCTTAGCTTCTGATATCAGATGAGATCGGGTGCATTCAGGGTAGTATGGTCATAGACTACATTTTCACCAATAGTGAAGGGGATTCCCCTTTATATACCTCCTCAATAGCATATATAACTGTTGACCATTTCTATGTCTTCTTTTGAGAAATGTTTATCCAGATCTTTTGCCCATGCTTTAAATCAAATTATTTGATTTTTCTTATTGAGTTGTTGGAGTGCCTCACTTATTCTAGTTATTAATCCATGTTAGCTGAGTCATTCATAATCATTTTCTCCCATTCTGTGGATTGTGGCTTCCTTTTATTGATTGTTATCTTTCCTGTGCAGAAGCTTTTTTAGCTTGATATGATTCCACTTGTCCAATTTTGCTTTGGTTGCCTGTGCTTTGTGGGTGTTACTGAAGAAATCCTTGTCAAGACCGACATCCTCAAGCAGTTTCCAAAAGCCTTTTTTAGGAGTTTCATAGGTTCAGGTCATAGATTTAAGTCTTTAAGCCATTTGATTTGGTTTTTGTTTAGGGTGAGAAATAATGGTCTACTTTTATTCATCTGTATATGGTTAGCCAGTATTCCCAGCACAATATAATGAAGAAACAGTCCTTTTGCCATTGTATGTTCTTGACACCTTTGCCAAATATCAACATCACTGTAGATGTGTGGATTTATTTTCAGGTCCCTGTTCTGTTCCATTGGTCAATGAGTCTGTTTTTATGCCAGTTCCAAGCCATTTTTTGTTACTACAGCTCTGTAGTAAAGAGCTGACTATTTGAACTCAGGTAACGTGATTCCTCCAGTTTTGTTCCTTTTGCTCAGGATGGCTTTGGCTATTCTGAATCTTTTGTGGTTCCATAATAATTTTAGCATTATGTTTTTTATTTCTGTGTAGAATGTCATTGGTATTTTCTTGGGGGTTGCATTGAATTTGTAGATCGCTTTGGGTACTATGGACATTTGAAGAACATTGATTCTTCCAATCCATGAGCATAGAACATCTTTCCATTTTTGTCTTTACTCTTCAAATTCTTTCATCAATGTTTTATAATTTTCATTACAGAGATTTTTCACTTCTTTGTTTATGTGTACTTCTAGATATTTTATTTGTAGTTCTTGTAAAGTGGATTACATTCTTGGTTTTCTATTCAGATTATTTACTGTTGGTATATAGAAATGCTACAAATTTTTGTATGTTGATTTTGTATCCTGCAAATTTACTGAATTTGTTTAACAGTTCTAGTAAGTTTTCAGTGGATTCTTTAGGTTTCTCTAGATATAAGATCATGTCATCTGTAGACAAGATATTTTGACTTCTTCCTTTTCAATTTGGATGATCGTTTTTTGTTTTTTTTTTTTTTCTTGTCTTCCAGTACTATATTGAATGACAGTGGTGTACATAGGCATCCTTGTCTTGTTTTATATCTTAGAGGAGGGACTTTCAGTTTCTCCGTATTCAGTATGAAACTAGCTGTCATCTTTCATAGATGTCTTTTGTCATGTTGAGGTAGTTTGTGCTATGCACTGTTTTTTTGAGAATTTTTGTCATGAAAGGAGGTTGAATTTTATTGAATGTTTTCTCAGCGTCAGTTGAAGTGATCATATGGTTTTTGGCCTAGTTCTGTTGATATGATGTATCATATTGATTTATGTATCTTGACCCTTCTTTACATCTCTGGGATTTATCCCATCTGATCATGAGGAAAACTCTTTTTAATATGTTCTTGAATGTCATTTGCTACCATTTTGTTGAGAATTGTTGCCTCTATGTTCATCAGAGATAATTTGCCTACAGTTTTACTTTTTTTGTGTGTCTTTGGTTTTGGTATCTCAGTGGTATAGGCCTTGTAGAATGAGTTTGAAAGTTTCCCTTCTCCTTGATTTTTTTTGGAATAGTGTATGTAAAATTGGTACTATTGTTTCCTTGAATGCTTTGTAGGATTCAGCAGTGAAGCTATTGGGTCCTGGGTTTTTCTTTGATGGGAGACCTTTATTCTTGCTTCTATCTCATTACTGGTTATTGGTTTATTCAGGTTTTTGATTCTTTCCTGGTTCAATCTTTGTACGTCGTATGTGTCTAGGAATTTTTCTATTTCTTCTAGGTTTTCCAATATATTGGCATACAGACAGCTGCTCATAGTAGACTCTTATGATCCTTTGAATTTCTGCCATGTCAGTTTAATGTCTCCTTTTTCATCTCTGATTTTATTTGTGTCTTTGGTCTTTTATTCTTAGTTAGTCTGGCCAAATTCATGTCTATTTTGTTTATCTTTTCAAAAAACCATCTTTTTTGTTTCCTGGATCATTTTTGTTGTTGTTTTGGTTCCAATATCTATTTCTCTTCCGATCCTATCTATTTGTTTTTCTACTAGTTGTGGGTTTAGTGTGCCCTTGTTTTTCTACTACTTTAAGAAGATGCATTAGTATGTTGATCATTTGAAGATTTTCTACTTTTTATATGTAGGCTCTTACTGCTATAAACTTTCTTCTGAATACTTCTTTTGATTTATTCCATAGGTCTTGGTAAGTTGTGCTTTCATTTTCATTTGTTTTGAAAAGTTTTTACATTTCATTTTAAGTTCTTCATTAACTAGCTACTCATTAAGTAGCATATTGTATGACTTCCATGTGTTTGAATATTTTGCGATATTCCTCTTATAATTGATGTCTAGTTTTCTTCCATCGTGGTAAGAGAAGATACTTGGTATGATTTCAATTTGTTTGACTGTTTATGATGTTGTTTTCTGGCCTAACATAGGATCTATCCTTGAGAATGATCTATGAGCTGAGGACAAGAGCATGAATTCTGCAGCTACTGGATGACAGGTTTTATAAATATTTATTACATCCAGTTGGTCTATAGTTCAGATTAAGTCCCAAGTTTCAATATTCATTTTCTCTCTGGATGACCTTTCTAAAGCTGAAAGTAGAGTACTGAAGTCTCCAGTGATTATTGGCATTTATCTCTCTAGCACTAATTATATTTGTTTTATATATCTGGGTACTCCAGTATTGGGTGCCTATATATTTAGAATTGGTATATCCACTTGCTGAATTGACCCCAATTTGAGCATATATTGACCATTTATTTGTATTTTTATGGCTCTTATCTTGAAATCTATTTTATCTGAGAAAAGTATAGCTACTCCTGCTCACTTTGGTTTCCGTTTGCATAGAATATCTTCTTCCATCCATTTATTTTTAGTCTACATATGACTTTACAGGTGTGTGTTTCTTTTGGACAACTACAGTTCACTCATTTATTTAAATCAGCCACTGTCTGTCTTTTGATTGAAGCATTTAGTCCATTCACATTCAATGTTATTACTGATAGGTATGGATTTACTACTGCCATTTTGTTATTTGATTTATTGTTGTTTGTGTTCATTTGATTCTTCTTTCCTTCCTTTCTTTCTTTGTTAAATATAATATTCCCTGGTAGTGTGATTTCATTTTTTGGTATCTGTTAAGGATTTTTTATTTGATATTACTACAAGTCTTGCAAGAGCATTTTATAACAAATTATTTTAAACATATGCCAACACTACTTACAAACAAATAAATAACCAAGGGAAGACAATTCTAACAGAAATTCAACCCTTTGACTTCATTCTTTCATTTTTTAAAAGGTTATTCTTTCTATCCACATCTTTTTATGCTATCTTTTTGTACTATCTATCTCTCAAAAAGTTTTTGTTATTTTTAATTGGTTTGTCTTTCCGTCTTCCTACTCAAGATATAAGTGTTTTATACACCACACTTACAGCAACATGCTGTATTTGTGTCCTTAATGTTACCAATGAGTGTAAACTTTCAGAATATTTCTTACTGTTCATCAATGACCTTTTCTTGCACCTTGGAGAACTCCTTTTAGCATTTCTTGTACAACAGGTCTGGTATAAATTAAATCCCTCAGCCTTTGTTTGTCCGGGAAAGTCTTTCTTTAGACTTCATGTCTGAAGGATATTTTTGTAGGATATAATATTCTAGGGTTAAAGTATTTTTCCTCAGCATGTTGAATAGGTCATGCTCCTCTTTCCGAGCCTGTAACATTTCCACTGAGAAGTCTGTTGCCGGATATACTGAAACTCCTTTCTATGTTATTTTTTTCTTGCATCTCTTAGGACCTTTTATTTATCCATGACATTTAGGGAGCATGATTATTCAGTAGCTCGAGGTAGCTCTCTTTGGGTTAAATCTGCTTAGTATTGTATGACCATCTTGTACCTGAATATTTATATCTTTCTTTAGGTTTGGAAAGTTCTCATTCATTATTTCTTTGAATACATGTTCTATCTCAATCTCTCTTGCTACCTCTTCTTTAAAACCAAAAACTCTTATATTTGCTTTTTGGAGGATGTTTTCTAGATCCTGTAGGTATCCTTCATTCTTACTTATTCTTTTTATTTTCTCTCTTATGCTGTATATGTTCAAATTGCCCATCTTCAAGCTCACTAATCTTTTCATCTGCTTGCTCAACTCTTCCGATGAGACACTTTGATGTAGTTTTCAGTTTGTCATTTGAATAGTCAAGCTATAGAATTACTACTTTGTTATTTTTAATTGTTTTAAGCTCTTTGTTAAATTTCTCTGATAGACTTTTAAATTCCTTCTCTGTGTTGTCTTGAAGTTCATTGAGCTTCTTCAGGACAGCTATTTTACAATCACTGTCTGAAAGGTCGCATATTTCCATCACTCCATGATTGGTCACTGGTACCTTATTTCGTTCATTTGGTAAGATCATGTCTTACTGGATGTTCTTGATGTTTATGGATGTTCATTGATGTCTTGGCATTGAAGGGATAAGTATTCATTTTAATCTTCACAGTCTGGACTTGTTTGAACACAACATTCTTAGAAAGCTTTCGAGATACTCAAATGGAATGGAACGCTGGGGTCTACACCTCAGGTCACTGCAACTATATCAGCAGTGGGTAATGATGTGACTCTTGCAGTCTCCTGATGGTACCACCTTCATGGGCTTGGTTAAAAAACAAGACAATTCCCTGATGGCCAGACAAGTTTCTCACTCTCTTTCATCATTATCTTTTCTGGACTACTGGAGTGGAGGAGGATTGCTGTGGGCACTCTATCATGGCCATCACAGCTAGAACTGTGACAGAGGCCAGCTCACACTCACTGAAATCCAATGGTGACTATTGCCTCACTACCTGTGGTGTTTATTAAAAACCTAAGAACTCTTTAGTCACAGGAAGTGAATCCTCTAATGACTACATGCTGCCCTTCAAGGTAGCATGTTTCTATCTGGCCCAGAGTGTTTCCAGAAGTACCAAACAGGAAGTAATTCTGTACTCAGAGATAGCAAGAGTCTAGTTGGAACTTAATTTTCTTGTGGCTGGGTTCCTGTCTAGGTTGGAAAACAAAATCCTCTGAGCTCTTTCCTTTCATTTCATCAAGTTGAAGAAAACACTCACTGACCTATGCTGCCTGAAGTTGGGGGAAGGTTGACAAAACCCCAGGCTTGGCCATAGCTGCTGGTCTCACACTGGATTATGTGCACCATAAGTACAATGGCTCTGAGCCAGCACAGCCATAGGAATTCCCCAGAGGTCCTCCCTTGAGGTCCTACTGCTTTGCCAATTTAGTCCAGTCATCAGACTTTTCTTTTTCATAATATGCTGAAATGAAAAAAAAAAAAAGACAGAAAAAACCCATAGTAAAAATAGAAAAAATGAGAAATAATAAAAAAGAATCAAAGTATGTCACAACAAGAATAATGAAATCACGAAGAGAACAAGAGAGGAAGGGAAGTCCTGAAGAAGTATTAAAAAGGCAGAAAATAGTGAACAAAACAATGACACTAAATTCTTCCCTATATGATTTAGTGTAAATGGATTAGTTGCACCAATCAAAAGAGGTAGAGTGACTCAATGTATAAAATCGCAAAATGCAAGGATATGGTAGCTCCACAAGACCCACATTAGATATAATGGCATACATAGGCTAAAACAATGAGATGGAATAAGATATTTCATGATAAGGTAACCAAAAAACGAGGGGTCGCTATATTGATTTCAGTGAATTTAGACATTAGGTAAAAGGCTGTCCCAAGAAACAAAGGCTTTTTAAAATTAATGATATATGTGTCAATTCAACAAGAAGACGTAACAATGACTCTTGCATTCAATCTGAAAATACCAAAATAAATAAAGCAAAAATTCAGAGAACTGAAGAGAGAATTGGAAAACTGTACAAAAAATAGTAGGAGAATTTAATACCTCACTTATATTAATAGATCATACCAACAGCAAATCAACAAGGAAAAAGCAGAGGTGAACAAAAATGTAGACCAATTGAATGTAGCAGACATAAACAGAATATTCTAGACAAGTACACAGAAGAGTACACACTCCTGTCAAGCACACGTGAAATAATTATGAAGATAGATCACATGCTATATAACTAAACAAGTCTCAAAATTTTAAAGACAGCAATCATTCCAAGCAACTATTCTGACTCAAGGGGGATGAAACTAAAATCAATAAGAGGACCAGATGGAAAAATTCACAAATACATGAAAATTAAACAACACACTCCAGGAAGCAATGGTTCAAAGAAGAAACCAAATGGAAATAAAATAATATCATAAGAAAAACAAAGATGAAAACACACATACCCAAAACTTATGGTAAAGAGAATGGAAGTATTATGATTTATAAACTAGAATAGTAAATTTATCAAAAGAAAAGGTCTGAAATAAACAACCTAACTTTACACCTTAATAAACTATCAAAATAAGAAAAAACTCAGCAAAAATTTATAAGACAAGGACATTGTGAACAATAGAGCAGATATAAAAATATAAAGAATAGAAAAATGATAAACAAATAAATAAAATTAATACTTGGATTTTTGAACAAAATAAACAGAAATTACAAACCATTAGCTAGGCTATGCAACAAAGAGAGAAGACTCGACAAACAAAATAAGAAATGGAAGAGCAGACTTTGCAATATGCTAAAGGGGAAAAATTTATAAGGGACTATTATGAACAATTATATGCCTCTCAATTGTACAATTTGGAACAAATGTGCCATTTCCTAGAAACATAAAAGCTACGAAGACTGACCCATGAACAAATAGCCTGAATAGAGTGATAACAGATAAAGAGATTGAATCAGTAATCAAAATTCTTCCAATAAAGGAAAACCCAGGACCAGATGGCTTCACAAGTGTGTGAACCATTTATTTATAGAAGAATTTATATCACTCATCCATTAACATTTTAGAAAAAAGAGAATAGGGTACACTTGTAACTTCTTTTTGCAATGAAGATATCACCCCTGTTGCAAAGCCAAAAGCTCTACAAAAGAATACTGCAAGAAGATATGCTTAATTAATATGGGTAAAAAATCCTAAATACCATATTAGGAAACTGAATTCAACAGCACATTAAAAGGATCATATTCCATAATTAAGTGACATTTATTTCTGCAATGCTAGAAAGATTCAACAAATGCAAAATAATCAATGTGATACATAACGTTAATGAAATGAAAGATACAAATTACATGGCCATCTCTAGTGATGCACAAAAAGCATTTGATAAAATTCAATACACTTTTATAATAAAAATGCTTAAAAATTAGATATATAACAAAACTACCTCAACACAATAAGGGCCATGTATGAAAAGCCCTCAGCTGACATCATACTCAAAGGTGAAAAACTGAAACCTCTTCCTCTAAGATCTAGAGCAAGGCAAGGGTACCCACTCTCATCACTTCTATTTATTAGGGTATTTGAAGCCAGAGCCAGAGCAATTGGGCAAGTAAAAAAAACAAAAGTCATCCAAATCTGAAAGGAAGAAGTCAAATTACCAGTTTGCAGAGGGGGAAAGCTCTAAATTCTTTACAAACACACACACACACACACACACACACACACACACACACACACACACACACGTTTTAGAACAAATAAAAAAATTCAGCCAAGATGCAGTATACAAAATGAACATCGAAAAATCAATTGTGTTTTTTTATACACTACCAACAAATTATTGAAAAGAATATTAACAAAGCAATTTTATCTACAGTAGCAACACAAAGAAGACTATATTTCTGAATAAACTTAATCAAAGAAGTGAAAAACTTGTCACCTGAAAATTATAAACACCATTGAAGGAAATTATTACAGACACAAATAAATGGAAATTTATTTAGTGTTCATGATTTGGAATAATTAATTTTGTTAGCATATTCATATCCCCCAAATTCATCTACAAAGTCAAAACAATTTCTATCATAATCACAATGGTATTTTTAATAAAAAAGGCTATCTTTAAAATATGCTGAATAGCCAAAGAAGCAATTTGTAGGAAGAAGATAACCTGAAGGCAACACATTTCTCAATTTTAAAATCTCTTTCATAGCCCTAGTAATCACAACAATGTGGCACTGGCACAAACACTGACATATGCACAAATGGAACAGCATATAGCCCCAGAGTAAACCCACGTGTATGTAAAAAGGTTCTCAATATCTCTAATCACCAGGGAAATGTGAATCAAACCACAATGAGATATCACCTCACCTCTGTGAGGATGATTATTATTAAAAATATGACAAGTGTTGGCAAGGATGTGGAGAAAAGGGAATTTTTGTATACTGATGGTAGAGATGTACACTGGTGCAGCTCCTATGGGAAACATTATTCAGCTGTCTTAAAAACTTTAAAGTAATAATGTATGTTTCATCAAACCTACATCTGAGTATATATCGAACGAAATTAAAATCAATATCTCAAGGAGATGTTTTCATATTCATTGTAGCATTAGTGATAAGAGCCAAAGTCATAAGCAACTTAAATGTTTATTAATGGATGAATAAATAATTTGTACTATAACTAACAATGTAATATTATTCCACCGCATAAAAATAAACAAATGAGGCTTTTCTAAGCGGTCTACTGTGAGAGCTGCATGTCAGCAACAGTTTAACCCTCCCCTTGAGTGAATTGTTGATTTTAGCAGCCCTGCTATTTGATCCGTCATTAATTCTCTTTGTTGAATATTTAGTCTCCGTCTATATATTTCTCCATCCTTAACAACAAAATTATTCTTCTCATTTGCCTTTATATATTAGACATTAACTCTTAATTCTCACATAAATCCTACAGAAAATAGCTTCTTTCCTGTGTCTGTTGTATACTAGTTATGTGCAGTTCGATTACTGTGGTTTCCAACCACTAGACTAAATATCCTTAAGATATCTCCTCTAATCTATTAGAGGCAAAATATTATTTGAATGTTTTGCTTTGACTTTCAACAGACCTAGCGATGATGTACTCTAAAATATCAATTTAGAGATTCAAGAACATACTCTACTAAAGCAAAGATATAGATTCTAGGCTAGGTACGGTGACTCAAGCCTGTAATCCTAGCGCTCCGAGAGGCTGGGACAGGAGGGTCACTTGGGGTTAGGAATTCAAGACCAGCCTGAACAAGAGTGAGAGCTCCTTTCTACTGAAAATAGAAAAAGTTCACTGGGCAAGTTAGTGCTTGCCTATAGTCCCAGCGACCTGGGAGGCTGAGGCAGGAGGATCCCCGGAGCCCAGGAGTTTGAGGTTTCTGTAAGGTGCACTGACACCATGACACTGTAGCCTTGGAAACAGAGCTAGACTCTATCTAAAAAACAAGATATAGATTCTATATATAAGTAGATTATAAAGCAGTGGAACTTCTATATAATAGTAGAACTAGATATCAGATACAGCTTGTTTATTTCCTATTCTACTCCTATTCATGATCTCCTTAGCACAATCACAATTTTCCAAAGTTTTTCACATCCCTTTTGACATTTTATTTCCTCAGAATAAAGAGCTCACCTGCATTGCCCTTCCTGCCATATTTTTTTAGTTTCATTATATCCTACTGCTATAGAAAAATATTAGAAGAAAAAACGTAGTTTCTGTCATTGCAACATTCTGCATTATTCTACACAAGATTTCAGTAACCTGAATACCTTTTCATCAGAATTCCCTCCCAACTGGGCTCAGTGTTGCACTCATACACAATGTCTTCTGGCTACCATAAATATTGAGGCCAATTTCTTTTTCCATTTTATATTGCATTGAATAAGAAAAGGTTATTCATATCCTCCCAGCCACTCCCCACAGAATCGTTAATCACTATACTACTTGCTTTACACTTAAATATAATTTCTCTTTGGCTACCTCAAGCTAGTGACAAATTCCCTAGCTGTCATCCAATTTTTTGGTTCTCTGAAACATCAAGATATACATGCTAAAAACATTTAAAAATTTGTCAAATGGGTCATTTGAACAGATTGTGGTTGAACATCACTCTAATTATAATTCTACACCTCAAAATGCCACAATATGTCATTGTGCTGACATCACATCTCCTGTGCTCCTTCCAATCCAATTAAGAATCAGGTAGGGCTCAGGTGTGGGATATATGCAATCCCCCAAAGCCAGCTGAATATATTTTTCTGCACAAAATAGCATATAATCCACTTGATCTATCAGAAGGAAGTGGCATCCCAGATCATGACCTATCTCTCTCCCAGATGTTCTTGTAACTATATTTTAGCCCAGGTGACCATCAGGTACTGTTGTTTCACTCTTGTGAAAAGATAGCAAGGGACAAACATTCAATCCCTCACATTCCTCTACCTTGCACAATTTTTTTTAATAATTTCTTCTCTCACTCTTAAAAGCCCCTATGAATTTTCCACATTCTTCTTAATAATTCTTTTTCTCCCTGCATCTAAACTAATGAATTAAGCACGCACATTTTAAAATGCACTCTGAGCATGTCCTCTTCTTTTTACCAATACTCTGTAATCGATGACCTGGTTGTTGATTGGAATTCCATGTGCAGAAATAGAATATCTGTTAGGAGTTCAGATATTTGTTGCACATCACATGAAATTTGTGTCCCTTCCTGTAAATACTTTGGCTATTCTTCATGGAATTCTAGTTCTTTCAAGCAGAAATTAATAGTGGAGTGTAAATCTAATCTCTAAAAGAGGCAAATTCGGCTGTTTTGCTTTAACACATGGGACAGAAAAGAGGCTCTTTAAGTAACTCTAGTGACAGAACAAGTCTCTGTCTCTCTGCTGTCCTCCTTCCCACCTCCCTTCCTGTTCCTTGCTTTGGCAAGAAACACAGGTTGATGGTGCCAACTAATCTTTAACTTTCATAAATCTCATTTTAGAAGAGAAGCTATCCAAAGTAAGATTTATAGTTAGAGTGTTTCCTTCAAAGTATATTTTTAAAATTACTTATTTCCTTTTCTGTTGGAATGACTATTGGCCCAAGCTACCTGGAATTGCTTTCACATTGTGCATTTCTTATGCCATTCTTAATTTTAATTCTATGATTAGCAAGTTGGAAAGAAGAGGCAAACACTTGAGCTTCTTCTGGAAGAACTCCCAAATTAAAAAATATCTCAGAATTTGCAGTATTAAAATAATAAAATAATGAAAGGTAAAATATATACATAGATGATGACTCACAAGATTTGATTTAAAATCTTCCCTGTACCACTTTTCATGTTGATCCACTATCTGAATGTTTTCTTTCATATTCTTACATTCTTCCAATGTTAATTTTGGACAATTTAATTGATCATCTTCAATTTCTCAGGCTTCCTTGAATATATTCATATCTGTGACTTCCTGGTTCTATTATCCCAATTGCTCTACAAAATTATAACTTAAGAAATAAGATCATATTTTAGTAAAAACTTTTCAGAAAATATAAGGAAATAACTCCAGAAAACATACAAAGAACATCTTCTGTAAAACTGCTAAAACCTAAGCCCGTGCTTTACTTACAAACCAAAAAAGAAAAAAGAACAAGAAGAAAAGAAAGATCCAGCTGATAAAAGATTCTTTGACGAGTCCAACAGACAAATGTTTCTCATACCTATTTAAATGCAATGCTTGTATTTGTTTATAGTGGAATATATACCAAACATCTGAGAAAAACATTCTTTGAAATTCTTACAATAATTACTTTCACCTTTCCTCCCTGTAGCTACATGAGTGAGGCATACACACAGAAAACAATGACCTACCCCTTGAACGGCAGGCTCCTGGGCATTGGAGCAAGTAACACACACCCAGCATTGGTTTTTAGTGCTAGAATGTGATATATGTTTATGGGGAAAATAAAGAATCAATATCTTTTATGAATCTATGAATGAAAGGCAATAATACTGATGGAAACAAGATACAAAATTCATGTAAATATCATTCAGAGAATGTTATACGTCTATTCCAGGTACAGATTCATGGAAGATTTAAAAAGAGATATATTGAAATTTAAAGGATTTTATTTTCAGTGTAGAGCATTTGTTACTGGCTTTTTAGAAAATTTAGATGATTTTGAAATTAGAGATGATGATGTCTTCATAGTCACATACCCCAAACCTGGTAAGTTCAGTATTCTAAAAGCTAATCTAAGACATAAAATGACACTTCTATAATAAGAAAATTTAGTTTTGTCACTAGAATTACATATGGCCATATCATGTTAATCCTTTGGACATACAAAACTCACTGTTCAATATACTGTGTAATGAGGTTTTTTACAATTCAGTTGTATGTTATTTCCAACATTCCCTTTGGAAGCAGGAGACCTAAAAAAGTCTGTGGTGTATTTGAGACCAAGTATGAAGGCCTCAGAGCCAGGGAGACAACGGTTTATCTCCCAGTATGAGAACAAAGCCTGTGCAATCGGGAAATTTGTTGATACAAGTCCCAGGGTTCAAAGGACCAAGAACCAAGACTCTGATGTCCAAGGGCCAGAGAAGCTGATGTACCAGCTCTAGGGAGAGAACGTAATTGCCCTTCCTCCAGTTTTTGTTCTAATGGGTTCTCAATGGATTGAGTGATTTCTGGCTGTATTGGTGAGGGAGGATGTTCTTATCCTACTCATTAAAACCCTAATCTGTTCCTGAAACACTCTCACTGACATAACCAGAAATAATGTTTTTCCAGCAATCTAGGCATCTCTTAGTCCACTCAACTTACACATAATTTTAACCATCACATAGAGTAACAAGAATCAGAATGGTCAATATGTCAAATGCGGACAGGGATTAGATGGAGTTCTACGTGCATTAGCGTATTACTGATGGGAGAAGATACTAAAACAGCCATTCTCTGCAGATCAATCTGGCACTCTTTGACATGTTAGATACAGACACACTAAGTGTCTAAGAAAGAGTCTGAGGATTCATAACTTCAGAGAGGAGAACTTTGTTTCTTTATTTCTCAGAGAGAGTCAAAGTCTTCAGGGAGGAGGGTCAGCTTCTGGTTGAAATTGGTATTCAACCACTTTGAGGGAGCAAAGATGAGACAGGAATTTACACTTGAAGAGGTTAGGCAAGTATACCTGTTCAATAGATTTTAGAGATAGTTATGAATATTCTGCAGGGGAGATGCACACATGCACGATAAGCAAACATGAATGTCACATACCTTCCATGTTCACTTTTGGGCTGGGTACAACATTTAAATGCATTCCAGTTACGCCCTGTGCATCAAAAGGTGAAGGACACAAAGGCACTTAGTGATCAGCTTCTATAAATTGGCCAGAACTGCTCCATGGGTGGTGGTCTCCAATAAGGCAAGTTACTGAAATCAGTCTCTTTTCCAATCAAAGGTACAGTCGTGGTGTTGGAATAGTGGTTCAGTTAGTCAGCATACCACCCTCGATGAGAGATAATTGTGTCAGTATTGCTTATCACCTGGCCAGTGTTTAGCTGCTAGGACAAAAAGCACCTTGTGGCATCTCAAACCCAGTTCATACTTTAAATGTAGGGGTGCATGACTGAACCCTTGCCTGGCATGACCTTAGGTTCTCTTTATGATTTGGTATCTTTTTTAACAGAAATAGTCCATTACTTCAGCCTTTTGATCTCAGTTTCAACACAAGCAATTGCTCACCTGAGAGATATGCTAAAGAAATTCTTAAATAGATCCATGCAAAGGAACAAAATGAGGATGTGCATTGCTATGCCACTTGGGCGGGAAAGACCCTCAGTGAAAAAGTGGATAGGTAAACCCAGGGGTGCACACTATGAAAAAGGACAAGCAGCTGATGGGGGCAATAAATCAGAGGTAGCACAGAATGGATCTTAAAATCATAGTGTTCAGTGTAAAAAGCATAAAAAATAAGATCTTACACTTAAATTGAAAATATAAGAACTCACAACAGTACACTTTCAAAAGAATACACTCAAGGAAACAGATGCACTTTAAAACCAATTGACTGGTTGCAATAAAAGGGGTAGGTGTAGCATTTGAGGTAGGAAATGGAAATAAAAGAAACATACAAGCAGATAAATGAGGGACTGAAATGAATCAGTGATGTTAATATATCAGGACCTGCAGGAAAAGATAAAGATCCCTTTACTCTAACATCTGACATCCTAACAGGCAGCCTCTTTTGCGTGGGCTGTGACCACCTCTAGTCACTGTTGGGAAACCCTCAGCTAAAAGAGCTGTGGCCTTGAAGCTGTGATATCTCTTGTAGAAGAGGTATCTGTTAGCTGAGAAATAAGGAAAGATGTAAGACACTTTGTAGAGTTTCATATCAATGAATATACAGCGGAATATTTGGTCCAGTTTTGACAGCAAGTAGGCACATGTGGTCATAGTCTTCCCCTGCAACACTGAAGACCATAGCCACCAAAATTTAGGTAGTAAGAGGAATAAATAAGGTGCATATCACTTATACCTGCCATCAAGGAGTGTATGCTCAACAATGATCTTACTCACCAGGTGTAGCTGCTCACCAGAGGTTATTGAATATTCTTTGGAAACAAAGGCTAGGATGGGAATTGTTAGGGGCAATGGGTTTTCTCCTAGCAGAAATCTGATAAATATCCCACTGGGACTTGTGACTTTTTGGTGAGGTAAACCATTTCAACATATTTTGACTGAAAACTGGAGAAACAACGTATATACAAGGAATGTTTCAAATCTTAGTCCCAAATATTAAGCATACATAAGTGGTATAAGAAAACTAAATGTCTGCTGTAGTTGGAATTAATCTAATTGCTTTTCTCATATCCCACTTAAAAGCCAGTGGTCAAACTTCAGTTGTTAACTTTTTATTTCTGTCTACATGTTGGTGTCAAGTCCTTTTGTAGGTACTTAAAAGTAAACACCATTTCCTTAAGCAGCAATCACAAGGGAAACATGGGAAAACAAGAAAGATTCAAAATTACTTCTTCACTGAAATTTACTTTTTCTGTGATTATATTATCTAATACTCTAGGGATGAGGTTGAGGACAAAAATCTAAAGGTAAGCACAAAAGATAATTTGAAAGGTACCATGGGTGAAGCATAAGAAAGCACAAAGAAGGAATCAAAGAATAAACCTCTGTGAAAAACCCACACGTAACATCCTAAATGAAAAAGCAATATATGTTCCCTTTATCCTTATGTCACTTTGCATAAATGAAATTGTCATAAAACCTACTGTAATAACAAACTTTAATTGACCACAAAGCTGGTTATATATATTTTTCTGAAATCCATGCCTTAATAAAAACAAAATTATTTCTTTTATAGGAACCACCTGGTCTCAGCAGATATTAAGCTTGATTTATTTTGAGGAACATCACAAAAGAATGGAAAATCAGGCAACATTTAATTGTGTTCCCTTTTTTGAAAACTGCTTTAAATACATAGATTTTGGCAATAGACCAACTCTTCGTCTCTTCGCTACCCACCTCCCATACTACTTGGTTCCAAGAGGGCTGAAGGACAAAAAGGCCAAAGTAGGGCATAGAAATACTATGACTGCTGACAAGAACAGCCCTCTTTCCTTACCTCCTTGTAGCTCCTTACACTAGACCACGTTCGTTCAGTTGGTAGCAAATAGCAAAGGATGAATTGGAACGTATTTTACATACTGTCATTTTCCACACACATCTGCCTTCTTCTGTTATAGTATTTGAATTTGATTTTTCATCTTGTCTCTTTCCTAATTGTGTCTGTAATAGAGCTAATATAAACATTAATAGGCATCTATATATACACACATCACTTTAGCACCCCTGTCCCCCCTACACCCCAAGTGGCTTCCTAGGTTCCCTTTGACATTCCCAACCTAATTCCGAAGCCCTTTTCTACCTAAAAACCTAGTTATTTTGAATTTCAAGGGAAAATCAGGCCAAGTCATTCCTGTTATAGTGATTCTTTCCCTTTCTCACATTCCTAACTGGATCAGTGACCACCATCTATTGAAAATGTTAGCACTTTGCTCTCTACCTTTCTCTCTAGCTCTATGCCAGCCCCCTGTGATTAAATCAGTTGATGGAATGATCTTCTGGCAGAGCCAGACAAGGCAAAGAAGAATAAGGCACCTAGGCTCAACATTTAAGGAGGCACAAGCTCTAGGAGTGGTGCAAGTGCAGGATCAGCCCTGCAAGATCCTGAGAGTGAGGGCCTCCTTAAAGTTTATAGCTCAGGCTCTGCACTTGCCTCACCCTGGTCCTAGAGCTGCCCAGCCTCCTGGTGTTGCTTCTTAGACTCCTGTGATCTTTTCCTTCACCCACCTCAGCCACTGTCTCCTATAACACACCTCCATGTATGGACAGCACTGATTGGCATCTGATATAATATATATTTAGGCATTCATTTACTTTGAAACTTTCTGGCCAGACCATTCCACTTTCATGGCAGAGGTATATGTGGGCTCACCGCTGTGTTCAGAGTGTGTAGAACAGTGCCTGGCAGGTGGCTTGGTTGAAAGAATGAATGAAGGAATCATCTGAAACTAAATTGTGCCTTCAAGCCCCTGGTTATCTGGCTGCAGCCTCCTATGCTTTTATTTTTTGTAGGGTGCTCCCATTGTAACAAACTTCTGGCCTATGACACAGGAAAATGAGTTTACTGGGGATCTTCTCAGGAAAGTCTCTTCCCTCTTTAAAGAGGCCTTGGGGAAGAAGCAGCAGTGGTGGCTCAGACATGGAGGAGAGTCAGCTTGTCAAAGTAGAAAAGCAGGGAGACCATAACTCACTGCTGACAACTCTGAGATAATGAGTTAACCAATTCTGCTCCTAATTAATCTTGGGCTTTGTGAGAAAATAAACACCCTTGCTATTAAGAAAACATTACTTGGATTTTCTCTAACACACAATAGCATGCTGAGGCATTGCCCTTTCCTCTTTACTCATTTCTGCTCTGTCCAGCCTCACAGTGTTGATGATTCCAGATATTTTTCCTCTCCTTCTCCTCTTTCCATGTGCAGTTAATTGCTAGGTAATATTATCCAATCACATCATGTTAAATACAGTGTATATCTAAGTGACCTCTTTTCTCAATTTTAGAGTGACATGAAATATTTAATATCTTCTATTGTATGTGTATTAAGCACTTCAAACTTAAAATATCCAAATAGAATATTTTTTTCACAACTCTCCATGTCTCAAGTTCCCTCTGTCATGAACATGTGTCATTATCTCTATAAGAAGGGTAGGGCGAGGACTCGTGGCACAAGTTACTCAGCGATACTGTTAATACCTATATGTGTGCCATTTTTACATAAGTGAATGGATGAATGGAAAGAAGCCATTCTTAAACCCAAATAATCACAGCAAGGAACATAAAGAAAGTTCTTTTGGGGAGCAGGAGGTCAATTGTTCCTTACAACAATGTCAACAGTTGTTGAAATCCCATGGAGGAAGGACTATCCCTCAATGCACTGGGAGATCACTCAGGGTTGAGGAGACCTGTAGATACACCCTGCATCCATCACCTCACTTCTCAGCATTAGGGGCTAGCTCCAGGCTGTGCGCAGGGAGGCTCCACATAGATGAAACCTTCTTTGTACCAAACTTGGAAGTTTTCCTAGAGATATAATAAAAGTTATACATTTCATTTTAAAACAAAGATGGAGGCCTACCATTTTTTCAAAGTCCCTAAATATTTGTGCAAACACAGATTAAGCCAGTGAATTGTGGTTTAGAGTAGATATTGATGATTTTTTTGTATTCCAATATGATTGTATATCTTAATTTTTATTTGGAATAAATGTATTCTGGTTGGTTCTGCTAGACAATTTAAAAAAAACAAATGTTCTAGGCTGGTTGAGTGCAGTGGGGTTTGTAAATAATTGCTCTCAGCCAGGGTTCCTGCTGTAAAAGTTTCCACTGTTCTTTTTCCACTCTAACAGTTTCTCTTCTCTGGCCTAAAAAACCCAACAACAAAAAACAAATTACAAAACTCCACAAAATTCTCTATTTCTTGATAGTTTCAAAAGAAAAATACTTAGAAAGTAACTTCTGTTGGCCAAGCACTTGTGCTTGAGTCACTAAATATGTACAAATAAAAATTAGGTAAACCTTACATTAAAAGATGAGTGAAGTAAACCATAAGAAGAAGTAACTTCTGAGATATGTCTTGAATGGTGTTGCAGAGAAGAGAAAGCACTAAATATAAAGGAGAAGCTGTGAATATTGAGGACACACTTAGGGAATTATGAAAGCTAAAAATATTGGGCTTAATCCTATTGAGATGCATTATGAAGAAAATATGATAAATGAAAGCATCAGAAACAATAATTCCTATTTTTTCTTTGCAGATTATATACATATGCCGAAACCCTAAGGATGTTATGTGCTCATATTTTCATTTGTTAAACACGTATCCAGCATATAAAGCAGCAGACACCATTGAGGCATTTATGAAACAATTTTTGGAAGAGAAAGGTAACTGATATTCTTACCCAAATAATATGTTTGCTGTGCTGTGGTGAGTTTTTGTGCTTTATGAATTTGGAAGGTGGAAAAGAGGGTGGTAAAAATACAGTAGAATGAGGGTAGGCGGTCAATTGATCAACCGGTGTCATCATAATTATAAGACAGTTGTGAGGGCTTCAGACTCAGGTCCTCATCTGGAACCACCTGATGAAAAGTTTTAGGGACTGGGTCCCTTGCTTTGTTCCCACCTTCTCTCCATGATGAAAGCCAATCTCAGAAGTTTCTTACATTTGGCTTCCTCTTCTGGTTCAATATCCAAAGTGAGGTCTCATGTGTGTGTCCAGTTGGGTCCATGTGACCAACTGTAGCCTCCCTACCGTCTGGTCTCACACATCTCTCCAGACATGTCTCCTACCTTCTCATCCTAGGCCTATTGGGATGGACTATAACATATATTTTATTAAAGTAGTATAACACTTTTAAAATATTTATAGTTATATTTCATTTATCTGGCTTCTGGGGAAAGAGTTTTTAGAATACATGTATTCTTCATACAATTCCTACAATTAAAAATATTAAAATATTTTAATTACTTTATCATTCCATGTTATATTTCATATTTGCTAAGATAGTATTACACATAATTATAGACATAGTTTTAGCAGTTGATAATTTCATAGAGTTATATACCTTATGTCAAGAAGCAATAAATATTGGGGTTGTAGTTCTCTAAGTTAGTATTTCCTTTCCTTCCTCTCTTTGGTGTGTCCTTCCCTCTTCTATTGAAATACCTGAAGCACTGGTAGCACTGAGCTGACAAGAAGTGGGACATGCCCATTGCCATTAGGCCAAATACACCCTACTTCTTCCAGATGATCAGGCAATTGCCCACCTCCATTAGCACTGCACTTGCATTTTGTATTTGAATGAAGACATTTTTCTGTGTTAGTGTCCTTAGGAAACCCCGACAATGAGACACTGATATGTCTATAACAAATATAAGAGTGAGCAAAATGTCTTTGTGGAAGCGAGCCACGTGTTTATTTAAAAGAGACTCAAACAGGTCTATCCTTGATTTTATCCACTTTATCATCGTTTGCCATGGTTTTAGCAGTGCTGCACTAGGTGTTTGGGTCCTTAATTCATTCAGTGCTTCAGTCGTTTGTTTCAGTTTTCAGTGTGCTTTCAGCACCTGTTTTTCAAATCAGTCTTTCCTTTTTGCCTCTCTTTGTATCAGCTACTATTCTTCATGACAACTGTGTGTCTTTTCAAGTTTAGTTTATGCCAAGTCACCAGTAAATGGGGTAAAGGTGGAATGATTTCAGCTCTGCCATTATACGCTGTGTGATCTTGGGCTGTTTTACAAAATCTCTCTGAGTATGTCAGTCTTTACCTGTAAGTGTTATTTCAGTGATGACTTATGGTACAGAATTTTTTAAGAGACTTCTGTAGATTACAAGAACCAATGTGATCTTGGAATAAAACGGTGATCAGGCTGTAGTAATTTTCGGTTTCCCATGTGTGGACACTGAGAATGTGGGTGATGATTGAATATAATTATAGTAAAATTGCAGTGATAAGTGTGTTTGAATAAACACACTTGCTTGCCATAAAGTGAGAGAGTGGAGAGTCTTAGCCAGTAGATGAATGCCTGGGGGCTTAATGGGCTAAAAATAGAAGTGCGAAAACGTTTCTCCCAGCACTGAGTTACATGTCTGTTTTGCCCCTCACTACACAGCAAAACTTCACCAAGCTATTTCTCTGTTATTTTCTACGAGGTACCATCAGAGACTGGAAAAATCACATGATCGTCAAACAGAATGAAAGATTTGACAAGATTTTCCAAAAGCAGATGAAAGACTTTCCATTGCAGTTCATCTGGGATGTAAATGAAACACAAAATTAAGCCCAGCACACAGAATCTTAAGAAAGCACTTAGCAGGAAATACGTTAAATAATACATTTCAGTCTTTGACTCTGAACCATGTTGAAAAATCTCACTCATTAATTTCTATTAAAACCTTTATATTTTTGCCATTCATCCATTTTTGATCCACTGAGGATTCTTCATATCATTTTGGCATATAATCATGGAGAGCTGTACTCTTTACTTTTACATTTATTTACAAATTGATTATGATCTTCCAGACATATTCAGAATTTTAATTTTTGTGTAATAACATGAGTCAAACTTTCATTTCATTGAAGTATCACCAGAACAGAAAAACAAGCACCACATTACTCACCATCAAATTGGTATTAATTGATCAATACTTAAGTGCACATATAGTAATAACATTCATCAGGTGTCAGACAGATGAGAGGGGTGAGGAAGGCGACGGGTATATACACACCTAATGGGTGTGGTGTGCACTCTCTGGGGAATGGACAGGCTTTAAGCTCTAAATTGGGTGGGGCAAAAGCAATATATGTAACCTAAATATCTGTACCCTCGTATTATGCTGAAATAAAAAAAATTAGAAAAAATTATCTTAAAAATATAAAATAAAACAAAGTGATGGTTATCCCAATTACCATGATATGGCCATTTCTCATTGTATACATGTATCATAATAGCACATGTATACCCCAAAATATGTACAACTCTTCTAAGTCAGTAAATATTTTAAAGAACATCAAGAAAATTTATTGCATTGAGGGATATCCCTTCCATACCCCTTATATTTTGTTGAGAGTGTTAATCAAGAGTATATGTTCAATGTAAGACCTGATATAGCACGACTAGAAGGAAACATAAGAAAAGCCTATGTACATTGGTGTGGGCAAGGAGTTTTTATATATGACACCAAATGCACTGGCAAGAAGAACAAAAATAGATGAATGACTTGCATCAAACTAAATAACCATCAACAGAGTGAGTGAAAAGGCAACCTACAGAATGGGATAAAATGTTGTAGTGTATACCTGTAATGTATACTCAATAAAAATAAATACACTATTATAAAATATGCAAAAGCATGTATAAATCTTTAGAATATGGTATTGAGCAAAAATGACAACCACAAAAGTTTGGATATCATACATGTATGACGTTCAAATAGAGTAAAATTAATCTGTGGTTTTGCAATTCAGGACAATAGTTACCCTGCAGAGGGTAGTGACTGGCAGAGGGCACAAGAAAGGTGCCTGTATATCCATGTGTCACTAGTCATACAGTAGCCCTGTGTTCTTGGACGAGTTACATCAACTTTTGCCTTCACTTGTCATATCCATAGATAAAGATAATGAGTGCCTACTTTGTATAATTGTTGGGAGGATTACATAAGTTAATACATGCAAAAGACTTAGAGTGGAGCTAAACATTTAACTATTTTCCCAGTGTGTGCTAGATGTTATCATTGGTGGTGGCCGTGATAGTGTTATTCCACAATAATATTCAAAATATGTAGGGTCAGTAGGACACAGACACTGACAATTCAGAACAGACACTGCCTTAAAGCAGTGGGATGGGAGTGTTCATGTGTGCTGGCGGACATCAGCCCTGTTTGTATCACCTTTCTACCAACAGTTATGCAGAGAGTGATAGAGGTCATCAAATATTATTGACAGTATTTCTCATAGGGGCATTTGAGATCTTTTAAAATTAGTTGTGCAATTTTATATTATTGTAAATGTCTAAAAAAATGTGTATCATTTCTATAAAAGCATTTAAGGCAAACATTAATATGACTAAGATCAATTATATATACTCTATTCAGGAAATAGTGACACATAAATGCAATCAATTAAAAAGATGAAAACTCACCTGCAAGATACTGACCCACTGAATATACACACACAGAAGTCTAAATGTGCTGATAGTATTAAGTCCTAACATAAAAGTTAATACTGTTTCTAAACATGGACGGGATTTCCCCACTGCAAACAAACAAACAAACCAACCAAAAGAGACATATTTCAAAATCGCTGAAAACACAATATCAATTTTATCACAAATGGCAACCTAAAAAATGGCATGAAGACCTTTCAGGAAAATCACAGGAATGGATGGATTCAAGTGATACAGCAGAAGCAAGTGTATTAGTCACTAGATTATGTGTTAGTAAAAGCCACAAAAGCTGGGAACATATCAAAAATTTCTATCTGGATCCAAGCAATTCTCCAGAACAAATGTCCTCTAAGTACAGACCCTGCCTTCCAGAATGCCTTGATCTTACCACATTTCCATTACCACACATGGTCCCATGGCAGCGGAAGGGCAGGTTGAAGAGTTAGACAACCAGGTATTTGTGGGCAGAGTAATGTCTACCCCACAGGGTGCTCACTCTCCTCCCTTCTGGGCTTCTGGCCAACTGAATATATGTACAAACTTTGGACAAATAGATTTTGGGAAGGCAGCATCTTCTCATCTCTTCACTACCAACCTCCCATACTACTCGGCTCCAAGAGGGCTGAGGACAAAAAAGCAAAGTAGGGCATAGAAATACTATTACTGCTGAAAATAACTGCTCTCTTTCCTTACCTCTTGTACCACCTTACACTGACACCACATTCATTCAGCTAGTAGCAAACTGCAAAGGATGATATTGAATGTATTTTGCATACTGTCATATTCAGTACACTGTCTGGCTTCTGGGGACTCAGTTTTTAGAATCCATGGAATTCTTTGTATGATTGCTAGAATCAAAAATGTTAAAACACTTTAATTACACTATCATTCTATATTATATTTCATGTTTGTTAACTTAGTATTTTACAGAATTATAGACATAGGGTTGGCACTTAATAATTTCACGGGATATATACCTTGTCTCGAGAAGCAATAAATATTGGGTTTGTACTTCTCTAAGTTAGTTTTCCGCTCCCTTCCTCTTTTTGCTGTATCTTTTCCCACTCTCTTGAAATATCTGAATCATTGGTAGAATTGAGCTGACCTGAAGAGAGGCACGCCCATTGCCATTAGTCCCAACACACCCTGCTGTCTTCCAGATGCTCAGGCCACTCCCCACCTCCCTTAGCACTGCACGTGCATTTTGTATTTGAAAGAAAACATTTTTCTTTGTTTCTGTGTCCTTAGGAAACCCTGACATTGAGAGACTGATATGGCCATAAGAAATATAAGAGTGAGCAAAACGTCTCTGTGGAAGTGAGCCATGTGCATATTTTAAAGAGAATCAAACAGTTCTCTCCTTGATTTGATCCACTTTATCGTTGTTTGCTTTGGCTCCAGCAGTGCTGCACTAGGTGTTTGTGTTCTTAGTTCATTCAGTGTTTCAGTCGTTTGTTTCAGTTTTCAGTGTGCTTTCAGTACAGCCTGTTTTTCAAATCAATCTTTCCTCTTTTGCCTCTGTTTGTATAAGCTGCTATTCCTCATGACAACTGTGTGTCTTTTGAAGTTTAGTTTAAGGCCAAGTGAGAAGTAAATGGAGGTAAAGGTATAATAATTTCAGCTCTGCCAGTAGTAACTGTGTTATCTTGGGCTATTTTACAAAATCTCTCTGAGCATCCAAGTCCTTTTATGTGGTGTTATCGCAGTGATGACTCATCTTATAGAAGTTTATGAGACTCCTGTAGATTATGGGAACCAATGTGATCTTGGAACAAAATGGTGATCAAGTTGTAGTCATTTTCAATTTCCCAGGTCCCGACACTGAGAATATGGGTGATGATCGTATGTGATTACAGTAAAATTGCAGTGATAAGTGTGTTTATCTGCTTGCCATAGAGTGAGAGAGTGGAGAGTCTTAGCCAGGTATAGGAATGCCTGGGAGCTTAATAGGCAGAAAAATAATGGTGGGAAAAAGCTTTCTCCCAGCACCGAGGTACATGTTTGTTTTGGCCCTCACCACACCACAAAATTTCACTGAAGCAATTTCTCTATTATTTTATACCAGATACCATTGGAGACTGGAAAAATCACATGACCATTGAGCAAAATGAAAGATTTGATAAGATTTTCCAAAAGCAGATGAAAGACTTTCCATTGCAGTTCATATGGGATGTAAATGAAACACAGGGTTAAGCTCAGCACACAGAATCCTAAGAAAGTACCTTCAGCAGAAAATACATTAAATCATACACCTCAGTCTTTGACTATCTGAACCATGTTGTAAAATCTCACTTATTAATGAATATTAATACCTTTATATTTCTGCCATCAGGAGAGCTTCCCATATCTATGGATGCCCCCTTTTCTGATCAACTGAGGATTCCTCATATTGTTTTGGCATATAATCATGGATACTTATACACTTTACTTTTAAATTTACTTACAAATTGCCTATGATCTTTTTGTAACATTTAGAATTTTCATTTTTATGTAATAACATGAGTCAATCTTTCATTTCATGGCTTCTATTTTTATGTTTTAGTTTGGAGGACTGTTATTTCAAAAATATTCATATATTCATAAGTCATATCTTACATTTATTCTCATGCTGTAAGAATACTATTTATTTATTTCTTTTTATAGATAACAAGTTGACTCAACATCTCTTGTTGAATTGCACACCATTTTCTTACTGCTTCTCATAGACATTATTATTTTCTAAATAATTGTATAAGTTGACTCCAAATATGTTGTTCTCCTTTCATTACATTTATCAAAACCATGCCATTTAAATTTCTAAAATAATGTTATGAACTCTCATATAGAATCCTGCTGGAATTTTGTTGGTTATTGCTTTACATTTAAAAAGTAATTTAAAATTGACTTTATAAATTGAGATTGCCATTCAGCAATATTTTATGTTCATCTTCTATTTGTGTTTTTGCTCACATCAATTGTTAAGGATTAATGGTCCTGATAAAAACCATACCAAGTTGCAATTAAGTGTATTCTAAGCATGTGTATATCGAATTTGTAGCTAACAGGAGATATGTTTATTCTTTTGCATTTTCAAACTGATTGCTGCTGTTTGTGGATTTCACCTGCTCATCTATATTCTGGCATTCTGGTCATAGGCTTGGCTGAGTGGAAAGCAATGCAGTTAGTCTGAGGTTGGCAGTACTATAGATGGTGACACCACCAGCTGGCTGATTCTGCAGTTGCACTGGGACACCCACTCACTGGGTCTCCACCTGGGGCTGCTGGCTGACTCAGTCACTCTTATTTCAATTCTCCCTATCATTCTGTTCACCTTTCCTAAGAAACACACACACATTATTTCTATCATAATCTACTGCTTTAAAGAAGAATACAAGGGCCCTGACACCCTTGCACCAGGAGAGGATTCACCATTCCCCTTGTCCGTCCTTGTACACTGCCTTTGCAGGGCAATTGGGGTGTCCATCACCTTAGGCATTTAACATTTCTTTGTGTTGGGAACATTCCAATTCTGCTTTTTAAGTTATTTTGAGATATACTGTTATTATTGGTTATACTCACTTTGTTGTGCTGTCAAATATCCTTCATTCTATCTAAGTATCTAACTATATTTTTGTACTCATTAACGTTCCCCACTTTATCCATTCCTGCCTGTTTGCTACATTTTCCAGCCTCTTATAACCATCATTCTACTCTCTGTCTCTGTGAGATCCATTGTTTTTAATATTTAGCTTCCACGTATATGTGAGAACATGCAAGATTTGTCTTTCTGTTCTTGGCTTATTTCACATAACTAATGTTCTCCAGTTCCCTCTATGTTTTTTCAGATGACATGATTTCATTCTTTTTGTGACTATGTAATATTCCTTTGTTTATATGTACCCAAGTTCTTTATCCATTCATCTGCTCATGACCAATTACATTGATTCCACACTTTTTCCATTGTGAATAGTGCTGCAGAAAACATGGAGGGATAGATGTCTTTTCCATATCTTGAATTCCCCACCTTGGGTACATAAACAGCAGTGGGATTGCTGGGTCCTATGGTAATTCTATTTTGAGTTTCTTGAAGTACCTCCATACTGTTTTCCACAGTGGCTACACTAATTTACATTCCCACCAGCAGTTTATGAGGGTTCCCCTTTCTCTACATCCTCACCAGCATTTATTATTGCCTGTTTTTTGGGAAAAGCCATTTAAATTTGGGTGCAATGATATCTTTCTGGTTTTGACTTGAATTTCCCTGATGACTAATGATGTTGAGTTTGTTTAATATACGTGTTGGCCATTTCTATGTCTTCTTTTGAGAAGTATTTATCTAGATTTTTTGCCCACACTATAAATCAGGCTATTTTATTTTTTCCTACTGAGTTGCTGGAGTGCCTTGTCTATATAATAGTAATTCATCCCCTGTCAGATGAGTAGTTTCCAGTTATTTTCTCTCATTCTGTGTGTTGTGCCTTCCCTTTGTTGTTTTCTTTCCTGTGCAGAAGACCTTTTAGCTTGGTGTGATCCCATTTATCCAATTTTGCTTTGGTTCCTGTGCTTTGTGGGTATTACTGAAGAAGTTCTTGCTCAAATGAATGTCCTGACGCATTTCTTCCAAGTTTTCTTTTAGAACTTTCATAGTTTTAGGTCTCAGATGTAAGTTTTTAAGCCATTTTGATTTAAGTTTTGTATCGGGTAAGAAATAAGAGTCTAGTTTTGTTCTTCTGCATATCGTTGTCCAGTATTGTCAGCACCACTTATTGATGACACTGTCCTTTCCCCAAGGTATGTTTCTTGACACCTTTGTCAAATGTAAATTCACTATTGATGTGTGGATTTATTTCCAGGATTCCTATTATGTTACATCAGTCAATGATTTTGTTTTTATGCCAATGCCATGCTGTGTTTGTTACTACAGCTCTGTAATAATATTTAAGTCAGGTAATGTCAGTATTCCAGTTCTTTTCCTTTTGCTCACAATGGCTTTGGCTATTCTGGGTCTTTTGTGATTCCATATAAATTTTAGGATTATGATTTCTATTTCTGTGTACAATGTCATTGGTATTTTGATTGGGCTTCTGTTGTATTTATAGATTGCTTTGGGTAGTATGGACATTTCAGGAACATTGATTCTTCCAATTCATGAGCATAGAACATCTTTCCATTTTTGTCTTTCCTCTTCAAATTCTTTCATCAATGTTCTATAATTTGCATTGCAGAGTTTTTTCACTTCATTGATTATGTGTACTCCCAGGTATTTTATTTGTAGCTATTGTAAAGTGGATTACATTCTTGGTTTCTTTTTCAGATTATTTACTGTTGGTATATAGAAATGCTAGTAATGTTTGTGTGTTGATTTGCATCCTCTAAATTTACTGAATTTGTTTATCAGTTCTAGTAGTTTTTCAGTGGAATCTTAAGTTTCTCTAGACAAAATGTCATGTCATCTGCAGACAAGATATTTTGACTTCTTCCTTTCCAATTTGGATGGTCTTTCTTTGTCTTGTCTTCCATTACTATGTTGACTAACAAATGGTGTACATGAACATCCTTGTCCATCCTATATTATACAGAAAAGACGTTCAGTTTTTCCCTATTCAGTATGAAACTAGCTGTCATATTTCATAGATGGCTTTTGTTGTGTTGAGGTAGTTTGTTCCATATGCTTTTTTTTGAAAATTTTTTTCATGAAGGGAGGCTGAATTTTATTGAATGTTTTGTCAGCATCGATTGAACTAATCATATGATTTTTGGCCTCATTCTGTTGGTGTGATGTATGACATTGATTTGTGTATGATGAACTATCCTTAGATCTCTGGGATGAATCCCATTTGATTATGATGAATATCATAATTATGACCATATATGTGTCTTTTAAAAATAATTTTATTTTATTTTTCTCAAATTCTGTGGGTATAAATATAGTTAGGGTTACATATCTTGCCCTGCCCCCCCCCCGGCTCTGCCAGAGCTTTAAGCATGTCCAATCTTCAAGTGTTGCGCCCTGCACCCACCATGAAAGTGCATACCCTTCCCTTTCTCCCTCCTTCCACCAGCTCACCTCTCATTAACAAATTTTTTTTTTTTAGACATTTTGGTTACAATGTGTTTCTTTGCCTCTCCCTTAAGATATGGTTCTCCCTCCCCCAGGTCCCTGTTGAACACTACAATTATTTGAACACCATAGGTTTAGGTTGTCAGTGCCAATTTGATGGCGAGTAGATGTGTAGCCCATTTTCCAGGTCTGGTGTGTCTCGCTTTGTATAACAGGCTTAAGCTTAATCCAAGATAGCATAAATGGTGCTAGTTCACTATCGTTTCTTAGGATTGAGTAATATTCCATTGTGAGTATATACCACATTTTAGTTATCCATTCATGAATTGACGGGCACTTGGGTAGTTTCCATGACCGTGCAATAGTGAGTTGTGCTGCTATAAACATTCAGGTGCAGATGTCTTTATAATAGAGTGACTTATGTTCTTTTGGATAGATTCCCAACAATGCTATTGCTGGGTCAAGGGTATTTTTATTTCTAGTTGTTTGAGGTATCTCCAAATTCTTTTCCACAAAGGTCACACTAATTTGCAGTCCCACCAGCAGTGTAATAGTGTTCCTGTCTCTCCGCATCCTCACCAGCATTTGTTGTTTTGGGATTTCTTGATACAGGCCATTCTTACTGGGGTTAGGTGGTATCTCATTGTGGTTTTGATTGGCATTTCTCTAATGATTAGAGATGTTGAACATTTTTTTATATGTTTGTAGGCCATTATTCTGTCTTCTTTGGAGAAGTTCCTGTTCATTTCCATTGCCCTTTTCTTGATGGCTCTGTTTGATTTTTTCTTGTTTATTCTTTTAAGTTATAGATAGATTCTTGTGATTAGACCTTTATCGGAGGTGGAGAGAGCAAATATTTTCTCCTATTCTGTGGGATGTCTATTTTCTCTAATGGTGGTTTCCTTGGCAGTGGAGAAACTTTTTAATTTGATCAGATCCCATTTGTTTATTTTAGCTGTGGCGGTGATTGCCTTGGGGGTCTTCCTCATAAATTCTTTGCCTAGACCAATATCTGATAGGGTTTTCCCAACATCTTCTTCTAGGATTCTTAAAGTTTCATGTCTTAGGTTTAGGTCTGTTATCCTTCTTGAGTCTTTTTATAGCTCTTATCTTTCAATCTATTTTATCTGAGAGAAATATAGCTACTCCTGCTCATTTTTGTTTTTCATTTGCACAGAATATCTTCTTCCATCCCTTTATTTTCAGTCTATATATGCCTTTATAAGTGAGTGTGTTTCTTTTAGATGAGTAGAGTTCACACCTTTTTTCATACTAAACACTCTATGTCTTTTGATTGGAGCATTCAGTCCATTCACAATCAATGTTATTAGTGATGGGTACAGACATACTACTGCCAGTTTGTTATTTGATTTCTTGTTGTTTGTGTTCATTTCATTCTTCTTTTCTTCCTTTCTTTCTTTGTTAAATGTAATATTGTCTGGTGGTGTGATTTCATTTTTGTGTTTCATGTTTTTTGGTATCTGTGAGGATTTTTGATTTGATGTTACCAAGAGTCTTAGAAGAAGCATTTTATAACCAATCATTTTAAACATATGCCAACACTGCTCACAAACAAATAACCATAAAAGACAATTCTCACATAATTTCGACGCTTTAATAACTTTTCTCCATTTTTTAAAAGGTTATTCTTTCTATCCATATCTTTTTATGCTATCTTTTTGTACTACCTATCTTTCAAAAAGTTGTGTTATTTTTTTTCTTTTTTTTATTTCAGCATATTACCAGGGTACAAATGTTACAGTTATGTATATTGCTCCGCTCTCCCCTCTCAAGTCAGAGCTTCAAGCGTGATCTTCCCCCAAATGTTGCACATCTCACTCATTATCTTTGTATGTACCCATCCCGTCCTGCCCCTTCCCACCTGCCTAACACCCAATAAATGTTATTCCTATATGTCCACTTAGGTGTTGATCCGTTAATGACAATTTGCTGGTGAGTACATGTGGTGCTTGTTTTTCCATTATTGAGAAACTTTACTTACTAGAATGGTTCCAGCTCTATCCAGGAAAATGCAAGAGGTGCTATATCACCATTGTTTCTTAAAGCTGAATAGTACTCCATGGTATACATATACCACATTTTATTAATCCAATCATGTATTGATGGGAACTTGGGTTGTTTCCACAACTTTGCTTGTGAATTGTGGTACTATCAACATTCGAATGCAGGTGTCTGTTTTTTAGAGCATCATTTGATCTTTTGGGTGGATGCCAGTAGGGGGATTGCTGGATCAAAAGATAGATCTACTTGTATCACTGTAAGGTATCTCTATATTTCTTTCCACAGAGGTTGAACTACTTTGCAGTCCCACCAGCAGCGTAGGAGTATTCCTATGTCTCCACATCCACGCCAACATTTATTGTTTGGGGACTTTTTGATAAAGGCCATTCTTACTGGAGATAAGTGAAATCTCATTGCAGTTTTGATTTGCATTTCCCTGATGATTAGAGATGTTGAGCATTTTTTCATATGTTTGTTGGCTATTATTCTGTCTTCTTTTGAAACATTTCTATTCGTGCCCTTTGCCCACTTTTTGATAGGGTTGTTTGATTTTTCCTTGCTGATTTTCCTGAGTTCTAAATAAATTCTAATTATTAGCCCTTCATCAGATGTGTAGCTTGCGAAATTTCTCTCCCATTCTGCGGGTTTTCTGTTTGCTCTCTTGACAGTTTCTTTGGCTGTGCAGAAGCTTTTTAATTTGATAAGTTCCCATTTATTTTTTCTGTTTGCTCTCTTGACAGTTTCTTTGGCTGTGCAGAGCTTTTTAATTTGATAAGTTCCCATTTATTTTTTCTGTTGTTGCTGAGATTGCCATTGGGGTCTTCTTCATAAATTCTTTGCCTAGGCCAATGTTTAGAAGAGTATTTCCTACGTTTTCCACTAAATTCTAATAGTTTCACACCTAATGTTCAAGTCTGTTACGCAGCATGAGTTGATTTTTGTGAGAAGTGAAAGATGTGCATCCTGTTTCAGTCTTCTACATGTGGCTATCCAGTTTTAAGGAACAAGACCTTCCCTTTGGGGCCCTACAGCAAGTGAGGGATACTGTGATGGTAAGCTCCCTACCCGCCAGCCATCCCTGGTGCTGCTGGCCTAGTTATTCCAGGAGAAAGGGGCAGACACTGACGCTGAGAGACATAGACCCAGCTTAGGCTCCCCACTGGTGAATTAGGACTGACACTCCTCTCCCTGGTGGGGTCAGGGATTGAATTCCAGGGACCAGAGGTCAGACCTGCAGACCAGATCCTGTGCACCTAAGTCTTGCATTGCCAGAGGCACAGAAGGGATATTTTTGAAGGAGCCCACTAAGGTATGTGTGCCTTCAGGGGCAGATCAGCATGCTTGAGGACAACCCTTCTCCCAAGGGGGGCTGTGTGCCCAGCCCAGGCTGTGACCCTATACAGGGAATCTCCCAGCCTGTATCACAGCCAGGGAAGACCTGGTGGCATAAGGTCTGGCCTGCTGGCAAAGACCCAGGAGAAGCCATGGAGTTGGGGAGGGTGGAAAGGAGTGAGGCCTGTTCCAGACTTCAGGTCATAGACAGTCACACCCCTACATGCAGACTTTCTGACTGAGTGGGGCCATTCCAGCCCCTCCCTGACAGCTTTTCCTGGAAGCAGAGAACAGAACTTTCACCCCTGCTAACACCATTTGCTATGCTTGAGGGCAGGCTTACCCAACCAAGCTCCATCTAGACTCATTCCCAGTCCAGCCCTCACTGAGGTGGAGAATAGGGACACACCTGGAAGACTCAGGGCCCCACCGACCACCTGAGGTACTAGAGTGCCTCTCCAGAGGAATAAGCTATTTATAGGACCCAAAAACAACAGCCTACTCCTCTGAGTAAGCACTACCTACTGATAGGGAGGACATTCTGCACACACTTTTACAGCATCTACTGACTCATCATACAGGGTGTGGTCAAATCTCACCCACAAACACTACCTACTGCCTCAGAGACTAAACAAGGCGTGTCATTATCCAAATGAAAATCTAAAGGTAAAAAGCAACAACTGATTCACATGGGAAGAAATCAGGAAAGGAATTCTGGAAATATGAAGACTAAAACAGAAAGCACACCCGCAAAGGAGAACACCAGCCCCTTAGAAAGGGACATCAACCAAAATCAGAACACTAAAATGACAGAAGAAGAATTTTGTATGTGGATTATAAGAAAATTCAATAAATTGCAAGAAAAACTGGATATCCCGACACAAAGAAAACACAAAAAGTTTCCAACACCTGTAAGAAAAATTCAATAAACAAATTGAAATAATAAAGAAAAATGTAACTGAACTCCTAGGAGTGAAGAATCAATTCATTGCACTACAAAACACAGTGGAAAGCCTCAAGAACAGGGTAGATCAAACAGAAGAAAGAATCTCAGAGATTGACAAAATTCAACACCCTTTTATGATAAAAAACACTCAACAAAATAGGCATACATGGGGCTTACCTAAAAATGATACAAGCCATATATGACAAACCCACAGCCAATATCATACTGAATGGGGAAAAATTGAAAGCATTCCCACTTAGAACTGGAATAAGTCAAGGTTGCCCACTATCTCCACTTCTATTCAAGATAGTGCTGGAAATCCTTGCTACAGTAATCAGACAAGACAGTGGAATTAAGTGTGTCCAAATTTAAGAAGAAGAGATCAAACTCCCACTCTTTACTGATGACATGATATTATACCTAGAAAACCCCAAGAATTCAACCAAGAGACTCCTCAAATTGATAAATGAATTTGGTAAAGTCTCAGGATACAATATAAATACACAGAAATCAGAGGCATTCATATATGCTAACAACAGTAAAAATGAGAACCAAATTAAAATCTTAATTCCCTTGAAAATAACAACAAAGAAATAAAGTATCTAGGAATATATTTAACTAAGGAAGTAAAAGACCTTCTACAGTGAGAACTGTGAAACACTGAAGAAGGAAATAGCAGAGGATGTAAAAAGGTGGAAGAATATACTATGCCCATGGGTTGGCAGAATCAACATTGTTGTTATTTTTAATTGGTTTGTCTTTCAGTCTTCATACTTAATATATAAGTTGTTTATACACCATATTTACAGCAATATTCTGTATTTGTGTCTTTACTGTTACCAATGAGTTGTGTACCGTCAGAAGATTTCTTGCTGTTTATTAATGGCCTTTTCTTGCAGGTTGGAGTATTCCTTTTGGCATTTCTTGTGCAACAAGTCTGGTATTAATTAAATATCTCAGCCTTTGTCCAGGAAAGTCTTTATTAGACCTCATGTCTGAAGGATATTTTTGCAGGATATAATATTCTAGGGTTAAAGTATTTTTCTCAGCATGTTTAATATGTCATGCTCCTCTCTCCTGTCCTATAAGTCTTCCACTGAGCAGTCAGTTACCAGATATTTTGGAATTTCTTTATATGCATTTTTTTTTCATTTTTATTGCATCTCTTAGGAGCTTTTCTTTAACCATGAATTCTTGGGAGCTTGATTTTTAAGTGGCTTCATGAAGCCCTGTTTGGGTTAAATCTGCTTGGTGTTTATGACCATCTTATACCTGAATATTGATATCTTTCTTTAGGTATGGAAAGTTCTTATTAATTATTTCTTTGAATAAATATTCTGTCCCAATCTCTCATGTTACCTTTTCTGTAAAACCAAAAACTCTTATATTTACTTTTAAAAGGATGTTTTCTAGATCCTGTAAGTGTGCTTCATTCTTATTTACTCTTTATTTTTTCTCTTACGCTGTGTATGCTCAATTACCTGTCTTTGAGTTCACTAACTCTTTCTTCTGCTTGCTCAACTCTGATGAGAGACTTTTTTATTTCCACATATTATGGGGGTACAAATGTTAAGGTTACATATATTACCATTGCCTCCCCTCCCCCCTTGAGTCAGAGCTTCAAGTGTGTCCATTCCCCAGGTGATGTGCATCGTACTCACTATGTATGTGTATACCCATCCCCTACTCCTCCCTCCCACCTGCTCGACACCTGATAATTGTTTATGGTTTTTTTTAACATGTTGATTACACTTTATATATTTGCCTCTCCCTAGCAAGGGTTACAGATATGCCCTTCCCCTCCACAGTGTTCACCACATCCCTAAGATGTGGGTTTACCCCTGAATCCCTGGTGAACACTACCACCATTTGAGCACCATACTGTTAATCAGTCAGTATCCATTTCATAGCGAGTACATATGGAGCCCATTTTTCTGATCTTGTGTTGCCATACTTTGGATAATGGGCTTAAGCTTAATCCAGGATAGTACAAACGGTGCTAGCTCACTGTCATTTCTTAGAATTGAGTAATATTCTATTGTGAACATATACCGAATTTTAATAATCCACTCATGAATTGCTGGGCACTTGGATTGTTTCCATGTCCTTGCAATAGTGAATTGTGCTGCGATAAACATTTAGGTGCAGATGTCTTTATAAGAGAATGTCTTATGCTCATGTGGGTCAGACTTTGGGGTGGATAATTTCCCTCTAGCTATGCTGGGAAAATTGATTCCTCTGTGGGCACTGACAGAATTTTGCCCTGTGTTATATTCTACTCTGCCAGTGTGGCCCAGACTTTCAATGGAAAGTACCAGAATTACTTCACTTTCCTTCCTATGGCACATAGATTGTCTGTCCATTCTGTGAGCTGACACATCACTGCTAAAGATTGGGGGTTGGTGTAGGCAATGAAAAAATGCCTCTGTGCCCTGTTTGGTTTCTCATCCCTTACTATAATATGAAAACTGGGTAGTATAATCACTCAAGTAATTTTGGACGTTCTGAAGGTGCTTGCTTTGGTGGGTAATTGTTGAATTAGGTGTAATGTGGATAGAATCTTTGGAAGTTTCTATTTGGCTTCATTGCTCCACCCCATCTTTTCTACTATTTTTTAAACATGGGTTTAGATGACAAGAAAATGTTACGCTTTACAAAAGTAAATATTTGGCACTGTGTGGTCACTGTTACATTGCCATAGAGAAATTCTCTCACCTGCCTTGCCTGATTGTGTGCCATAAGACTTTCAGTTCCGAAGGGGTCCTGCCCACATTACATAGGAAAGAATATTACACAGAAGAACAAGAAGAATCTGAACAGACTTTGCTGTGTTTCCTTAATCATTTTTTAATATAACATCATTCTCTTTTTGCCCAACCATATTTATACACAGTCTATACTCTGATAAATTTAAGCATAAACATGGATAATTTCACCTCTACTTTGGTTCTTCATCCTAAAAGACCTCATGTGGTCATGTTAAATAAATTGTTATGCCTTTTCTCCAGTTAATCTACATTTTAGAGTTGATCTTTTTAAAAAAACATTCAAGGTCCAAGGAGAAGTTTCTATATGTGTGATATGGCTAGATGATATGAAAGTCAAAATTGTGTGTATCTATAAGGGGGTGGGCTCATTGTCTGAAAGTAGCAATAAGAAGGAAGAAAAATCTCCACTCTGAGAATGAAAATATCCATCACTTGAGAGAGTGATAAATGAAGCATTAAATTCAGAGGGAAGAAACACATTTGTTACAGAAAATTGGATAAGGACCAGTTTTCAGAAGGGGTTGAAGTGACGCAGTACTTGGTTGATAAGTGACCATGGATTAAAGGGATTTAGGAGGTGGCAAAGTGTAAAATATAAAGTTATGCTTAGCAAGTGGGTGAAGTTCAGATTAAAAATTAATTGGTCATTATGTCTAAGGACACTAATATAGCATATCAGGAATTTGGAGCGATAGAATATATACTCAGCAAAATTTGTGTCCAGAACTTGTTGGGGGACAATAGGGGTAGGGTTGAAATCCAAGGACACTTGTGATGAACAATGTGCCTGGGACCAAGAGTATAAGAGGATTAGTCCGAAAGACTTCAGAGTAGAGAAGAGTCGGGCTGCTGTGAGAGTCGAAGACAGGAACTGTGGGAGACTAGCCAGGATCACACAGGTATGCTACGTCTTCTCAGAGCTTGCTGCTGGGTACATGTTTGCCTGAAAAAGTTATTATTCTAAGAGTGTGCTGAAATGCCCTCTTGATCTCAGCTGGGAGAAGATTGCTTTTATCTCATTGTGCTGGCTCTAATAATTTGAGGAGAACCTGCTAATGAATGATCAATTAAAATGCACAACTTTTAAGTGCTGTTATGTTAACATATGGGAGTGAAAACATTGAACTAAGCATTTTACTGAAGAACCTAGAAAATAGAAAAGGAGAATGGCATTAAATATGATAAAAGCTGAAACTAATATTTTGAAAACAGAATAGCAATGGAATTAAAAATAAGTACAAATGTTCATCTCCTTTATGTTTTTCTGAAAAGATGAAAGGCCAAAGCTGGCAGGCTAAATAAAAGGGAAAACACAAGCAAGAAAGAGTAAACCATAAGTACTACTGCATTTAAATAGGTGATTAAATGAAACTACTCTCTTCAATACCTGGCTGATAAAGTGTAAAATATTGGTGGCATTAACACTATTCCTGAGAAAATACAAATAAGAAATATTGAATTAAGGATAGAAAACAATGAGGAACTTTCAAAATACTATGGAGGATGTTAAAAGGACATTATAAAGTGTATTACTTTCCTAGGGCTACAAAAACTAAGTACCTCAAACTGGATGCCTAAAACAACAGAAGTTTATTTTTCTACAATACCGGAGGCTAGAATTCTGAAATCAGTCTTCTAGGGGAGAATACTGTCTTTCCTGAAGTTTTTGGTAGCCCCAAGCAGTCCTTAGCTTTGGGCCTCTTCACTCGAATTTCTCCAACAACTTTACCTAACAGTCTCCCTCTTTGTCAGTCTTCACATGGGTTCTCTTTTCTGTGTGTGTCTCTGTCTATATCTTACCTCTTCTTGTAAGGACACTAGTTCATCCTGGGTTAAGGACCTAACCTACTCCACTATGAATATGTGCATGCGCTCACACTCTCTAAACACATTCCCCTCCCCACCCCCCACTGCTGCAGGACTTGCTACTCACAGCACAACTTGGACCAAACTCTCAGACCCTTAAATTTCTTCCATTCTGGATTACATTCTTCCTACATTGTGCTCAAGGTCCATGACCAGGAGTTCTCGGGTTTCCAACTAAGACTCATAGAGTCCAAGTCAAAATGGGTACATCAGCAAGAATGGAAGGGCTCCACTAAATCACAAACCTAGAATTTTCATCATTCCATATCTCCTCCCCAGATTCCGAACAAGAGATATGCTTCATTTTTCTTGGAGAAACCATACGCAGGGTTGCTATGGAAATAGGAAGCAGCACCTCTCAGAGCCAATGTAGCCATTGACCACATGTTAAGCAATTACCTCAGCAACAACCTTGTTTCTAAATAAAGTCAAATTCTGAGAACCTAAGAAGTGCAAGAACTTTTGTGGTAATACTATTCAAGGAACTCTCTGCAAAGTTTAAAACTGTCTTTGAAACTTTCAGGGTTAGATAATATATTTTATTTAACCTTTCCAGAGCATGGCAAATGATTCATATTCTCTCAAATATTATACTATTAAAAAATTTAACTGCTACCAAAAACTGGACCAATCATAAAATAATTATAGATTACAAATAGAGAAGTAGAGAATTCTGAATAAAATATTGGCAAGGGATATTAAAGAGAATGATTAAATACAGTGTATGTTGGACAGTTCCATTTAATTCATATATATTTTATCTTAAGGCAAGTAACAATAAATATATTAAGAGATGAATGTTGCCAAGCTTTCTGATCATTGGCAAGAATGTCGTCAATCCCAGTAATGAGAGGTAGTCCTCTACCTTCTATGCTTGTGTTTATATGCATATGCATATCTAGTGGAGTTTGGTTATTTAACAAGTTTTGTTTTATGCATAACTCTTTGACCACTTTTGCCTTCATAATGTCTCTCAGGGTTTGAAAATAAGGTTGAGAAAAAGAAAATTTACATTAAATTTCACACAACAGGGTTAAATTTGATGAAAGTGTGATAGGAAATTGGTTTTAATTGACCATGTATAATATATAAGTACAAACAGAAAAATCTGAAAATAAAAATGGTTTATATGAGAAAATACCTAGTATTATCTGACACATAAATCAAAGTCAATAAATGAGAAATTGAGAAGACTCATAGAGTATAGTGTATGAGTTAGCATGTGTTAAAAGGATTGCTAAATATTTGAGGAAATGACAAAATGTTTGTTGAATGACTAGAAGACATACAGCATTAGGTCTTAACAACAAATTAAAAATATGGGAAAAATCTATGAGTAGAAATTACGTTAGCTAATGGAAATGTGATAATTGTATATCATTGCAAGACTACAGATAACTAACTAATGGGTCACATCTTAGTTACAATAACTTTTTTTCTCCTTTCTAAAATAATCTGTATCTTAGTAGTAGCCTTTCATATAAAACTAATACAAAATTAGACTTTTGTGCTAGGAGAGTCATGTGCAATTTTATTATCTTACTAAATATCTGCTGTTGGAGCATTGAAGAAGGAATAAACCTAATGAACTCATGTTGGAGGTAATCCATGGTCTTGTTAAGAAAACAGTCAGACACTGCAGATTGTCTAGGCAAGGCAAAATCTTTACTCCTGATCAGAAGGCACCTAGCAGCAGCCAAAGCACCCAGCCAGCAGTGTGCCTCAAGGAGGTTCTTCATATTTTATCTCTAATGCACATACAGGGCTGTGTCTCATCCCATCAGTAGGGACTTTGAATTCACAATCTTGCTCTTACCTGATTGACTAAGGCACATTGTTGAGGTAAATAGAGAACAAAAAAGTTTAAACTGCTAAACATGGTTATATTTTTTTTATTGCAATAAAGTAGATTAAAGCAAGGTTGTTGCTCTTGTAGAGTTTTTGCTATGTACTAATAATTATGTAGAGCTTGATATCAGACAGAGTATTTATTCCTTTGGCAGAAAAGATTAGGCCGAGGTCATCTCCTCCTAAAATTTTCACATCTTTTGTATTAGATTTTTTTACTCTTTTCCTCAAATTAGGTAAGGAGGAGCTAAGTTTGGTGTTCTTGGTTTTTTGATAGTAACAACTTGTTTTCATATGGAGGTGAAAAAGGTTGTTTGGTTAATGCTGTTTCTATTAATCTCTGGATTAGTCTCCTAACACAAGGGATAATGCAACAACCCACTAATATTAAGACATCAAATACAATAATTAAGGAGGTTAGTACTGACGTAATCAACCTTTTTCATTTTCTTTCTTTCTTTTTTTTTTTCAGGATATTATAGGAATACAAATATTTTCGTTACATGTTATGACTTTACCATACCCAAGCCATGCTTTGAGGCATACCATTGCCTCACTACAACTCTCACTGTGTTCATTAGATGTGAGTTTAACTAATCCCAAACCCCAACCCTTCCAAAATATTGCTAATGCGTGAGCACCTTAATGTTGATCAGTTAGTGACAATTTGATGGCAAGTACATGTGGTGATTATTCTTCCATTCCTGTGATACCTCACTTCAGAGGATGGGCTCAAGCTCTCTCCAGGAAAATATAAAAGATGCTAGATCACCATCATTTTTTGTAATTGAGTAGCATTCCATTGTATGCATATACCATGTTTTATTAATCCACTCATGGATTAATGGGCACTTGGGTTTTCCACATCCTTGCAATAGTGAATTGTGCTGCCATAAACATTCAAGTGCTGATGTCTTTATTATGAAATGTCTTTTGTTCCTATGGGTGGATGCCTAATAGTGCTATTGCTGGATCCAATGGTATTTCTATTTTTAGTTCTTTGAGGTGTCTCTGATTTCTTTTCCACAGAGGTTGTACTAATTTGCAGTCCCACCAGCAGTGTAAGAGTGTTCCTATCTCTCCCCATCCTCGCTAGCATTTGTTGGTTTGGGATTTTTTTATAAAGGCCAATGTAACTGGGGTTAGGAGATTTCACACTGTGGTTTCATTTGCATTTCCCTGATGATTAGAGATGTTGAGCATTTTTTTACATGTTTGCTGGCCATTATTCTTTCTTCTTTTGAAAAGTTTCTGTTCATTTCCGTTGCCCATTTATTGATGGGGTTGTTGGATTTTTTCTTGTTGATGTTTTTGAGTTCTAGATAGATTCCAGTTTTCAGCCCTTTATTGAATGTGTAGAAAGCAAATATTTTCTCCCATTCTGTAGGCTATTTGCTCTAATGATAGTTTTTTTTGCTGTGCAAAAGCCTTTTAATTTGATCAGGTCCCATTTCTTTATTGTTGTTGCTGCTGTGATTGTTGTGGGGGTCTTCCTTATAAATTCTTTGCCTAGGCTGCAGTCTGAAAGAGTCTTCCCTAGATTTTCTTCTAGAATTCTTAAGGTTTCATGCCTTAGGTTTAAGTCTGTTATCCATCATGAATTGATTTTTGGAAGAGGTGAGAGGTGGGGACCCAGTTTCAATCTTCTGTATATAGTTATCCAGTTTTTCCAACACATTTATTGAAAAGAGATTCTTTTTCCCAGTGCATATTTTTCTCTGTTTTGTTAAAGGTTAGATGAAAATATGTGGATGGTTTCATGTCTGGATTCTCATGCCTTTTCCAAAGGTCTATATTTCTGTTCTTGTGCTAGTAATATGCTATTTTTGTTACTATAGCCTTGTATTACAGGTTGAAGTCTGGTAGACTAATACCTCCCAGTTTATTCTTTTTGCATAAGATTGCTTTGGCTATAGGATGTTTTTCTGGTTACATACAAAGCGTACAATTAGTTTTTCTAGATCTGTGAGGAATGATGATGGTACTATGATAGGAACTACATTAATTCTGTAGATCACTCGGGGTAGTATGGCCATTTTAGCAGTGTTAATTTTGCCAATCCATGAGCAAGGTAGAATTTTCCAAACCACTGCTCCATGACGCTAGTGAAATGGTCATCTACATTGGGGTTTTCAGTTACCTCATTAGACAAGGGAGTAAGTCCTCGCAGAGCTTTGGTGATTGCGCCTTCCAGAGCTGTGTTGTTGGGGATTTAAGTGCAGAACTGGCCTCCAATCTTGACACACACTGTACCTTTTTCTGTTAATATCAAGTCTAAAGCCATTCTATTTCCCCAGGTCATTTTATTGGTGGGCCCTAGTTGTTCAGCTATGTCTTTGATGGCATCCCTGATATAATTTACAAATCTTTGTTGATTCTAGTATACGTAGATGATTCAGCCTACATTTTTATTTACAGTGGACCACCAGAAGAATAAAGATTCAATATAGCCCTTATTTGATATCTAGTTTTGAATTCATTTGGTACCCTTCAGGGGACTCTAATAGCATCAAGAAAAATATGGCAATCAAAAGATCCTCGAAGACAGTTTCTCTTTTTTGTCTGATGTTCTCTCTCCTGAATTGGGAGCTGATGTAACGCCAGCGTAAAGGGACCTCCACTTGCACCAAAGTGCAGGTGCCACTCTAGCTTTTCAGTAAGACGTCAAATTGTTGGTCTTTCATTACCACCAGAGGTCTCCTCATAATATGGAGAGGGGACACTGATCCTGTAGCTTCTAGCAGGCCAGGCTTTCATTGCACCCTATTGTGGTTCTAAGAGTTTCTGCCCCCTCCTCCTGTCTAGAGAGACAGGAGGTAAAGTTGACATCAGAGGCTGGTAGCCTCACAGTCTTCGAAGGCTGACCAGGAAAACTTCTCATGTCATGGAAAAGTAATCATAGGGTTTTGCATGATTTATTTCCTCATGCCATGGTCTACTGGAGGAGAGCTACCATGCAGTGCATGCCCATAGGATCTACAGACCATCCAAGTGTAAAGGAAACTCTTTGGGTCTTCAGGCTTCCTGTCACACAGGCATAACAATCACACTTATTTAGGGTTCCAACAGATATTTGATCCATATTAACCAGGCTCTTTCATTTTTACACCCAGTTTCTATTGAAACTGTTTGCCTCACATCATTGACTTTTATAATGGCTACCTTAGATGGGTCATTAGGGAAAGATATAGTGTTGTTGTGAGTTTATTTCTCTTATTTTATGTTTGATAGTTTATTTAGGTTAGATAGGTCATTAGAAAGATTACCTTTCATTTCTCCCTCTATTTGGTAAAAAAAAATTATATTTAATGAACTTAAAATCTGGGAAGTAAAGGTGGAGGTCTCTTCTGTAGTTGCTTCCTGCTGGACATGAAGGTTGAGATGGCCCTACCTGAACTGAGAGTTTATTTGTTCACAAAGGGGGAGAGGTTTGAATTTTGAGGATTTTAAAACTGAGAGTAGAGGCAGGACAGGAATCACAAAATTTTAAAGGTTTTTTCACCTTTGTTTTGTTTTTTTCCTTCAGTTTCAAATGAGTAACTGGCTGTTCCCAGTTGGCCTTGAATTTAATATAATTCAGTGATAATATAGTTCAGTGAGTATAGATAATATAGATAATATAGTTCAGTGAGTTTTATTGCAATGCCAGTAACTTATCAAATATAGCTTTAGTAGGCAAAAGATACATAGAACCTTTACCCAACTCTATATTTTAATTCTATACTGGCAGATTGATTAAATTTGGAACTTTTAATATTTTGTGTTTATTTGTTTAAACATGTATACAAAAACAGAAGTTTCTAGAAGCCTTGTACATAAATCTTATAAACTGAGAACAGAAAACTTTGTTGGTGTAACTAGAGATTATCATTCATTATAGCCAATTTAATCACATATAAAATCATTTTGTAAATTCTCCTCCACAAACATTATCTCCACTTGCACAGACTATCTTCGACATCCTTGGAGTTTCTGTTTTTGTTCCAGATTTTCTTTCTTAAACCACCAGTTATTTGTTAGGACAAAAATTTTCATACAAGTTTCCTTTCTATACAAAACTATTCTCTTTCTTCTAACTTTCCTTATCAAGCAATCCCATTACTGGGCATCTACCCAAAAGATCCAATGACACTCTACAAAGAAGACACCTGCTCTCGAATGTTTATAGCAGCGCAATTCATAATTGCAAGGCTGTGGAAACAGCCCAAGTGCCCATCAATCCAAGAATGGATTATTAAAATATGGTATATGTATACCATGGAGTACTATTCAGCTCTAAGAAACAACGGTGATATAGCACATCTTATATTTTCCTGGTTAGAGCTGGAACCCATACTAGTAAGTGAAGTATCCCAAGAATGGAAAAACAAGCACCACATATACTCACCAGAAAACTGGTATTAACTGAGCAGCACCTAAGTGGACACATATGTACTATAGTAATAGGGTATTGGGCAGGTGGGAGGGGGGAGGATGGTGGGTATATACATACATAATGAGTGAGATGTGCACCATCTGCTCATGCTGGAAATGTAGATTTGTGGGGGAGGGGAGAAAGGGCATTTATTGAAACCTTAAAATTTGTACCCCCATAATATGCTGAAATAAAGAAAAAAAATACATTTTCATATCTTTAACATTCTTTACATCTCTCTCTCTCCTACTCACTGGTTCCTTCCATCTTATTTCTTACTTTCCTGCTAAAATCATAGAGATAAGACTCCAGGTCTAGATAAAGCATAAAAGAAGGTTGTATGTAAATTCTCAGTTAAGTTTTTCCATGAGCCCAAGAGAGGAACCCTGTGATGTTAAAGGAGTTAGGTGCCTAACTGAACCATATATCTTTTTCCAGTGTAGGGTAAGGCAATTGGGAAGCACAAAAAGGGATGGGCAAAGACTTTATCTCCCAGTGGGCAGAGAGGCTATAGAATACACAAAGAGTTTGTATTTTACCTTTCACTCTGATGATGGAGATAGAGAGGTCATGAAAATTCAGGGAGAGTAGAGTGATCAGGGCCAGTGTTTACTGAAGTCCATATGCATACGGTGACAGAGGATGCTGGCTCAGGGGAGGACTGTCAGTTCTGGCCCCAAGCTCTGATCCCTGGGGCCTTTTTCTCCAGGTACCCAGTTGGTTATATAGCAATCAAGGTGTACTTTTCAGAGCAGGGCGTGCTCCTGGTGTCTTCTTTCCTTAGCCTTCTGGGTATCTCTGTCTGTGAAAAACTCTTTTGTAGAGGCAGACACTGTTCAAAAAGCTTTTTTCTACGCTCAGGTCCGCTATCCATCCCACTCTCTCTTTTTCCACTTGCCTCTCCCCATCTTTGCTATCAAAGACCTTGAAAGCCAGTTTAAACTTCCACTTGTGGAATCTAAGGCACCTGTGAGTAGTTCAGGATCCATCTCCTTTGTCCTCCCTTGTTTGGCTCCTCCCTCCAGGAGGTCAGATAAAGGCCTGACATTTTGAGAATCTTCAGCACATGGGATTTTAGGGTTGGTAGGGGAAAGTAGAGGGGAAACGGGGGGTCAGCAGGGGGATTGAGATTCTCTTTTTCCTCTTTTCCTGTTTCTTCATTGTCTCTCCCTTTAAGACAGAACAAAACAACACAGTCTCTTCTCTACCACAGGGCATAGTCAATTTCTTCCTGAGAGCAGGACTTTTGCTATTAACACATTCTATTAAAAGTTGGTAAACAAACTCAGTCTTTGTATCAACCAAATTTGGGCAGGTCTAGGATCTATTTTGAGTTAAAATTTTTAGTTTTCTTTTCTCTTTTTCTTTCTTTTGTCTTTTTTTTTTTTTTTTTTTTTTTTTTTTTGCATGTTGATGCCTTCTTGATTCAGCACCATTTTTTGAAAAGATGATCTGGGCTCCATTATTTGCCTTTGCCAAATATCAGTTGACTATATTTATGTGGATCTATTTCTCAGTTCCTTATTCTGTTCACTTTATCTATGTGTCTTATTCTTTCATATATACCATACTTTCTTGACTACTGTATCTTTGTAGTAAATCTTACAGTTGGCTCATGTTAATCCTGCAATCTTGTTCATCTCTTCAATAATGTGTTGGCTATTCTGAGTCTTCTCTTCACCATATAAACTTTAGTATATTGTTATTCAAAAAATAACATGCTGTAATTTGATTGGGATTGCCTTAAGAAATTGATTTGGAAAGAACTGATAGCTTGACAATATTGAATCTTTCTATCCATAAACATGGAATATATCTCCATTTATTTGATATTTCTTTGGTTTCTTTCTGTCAGAACTTGGTTTTTTCCTCATATAGATTTTGGACATGCATTGTCAGATTCATACCCAAGTATTTTATTTTACTGTGTGCTAATGTAAATGGTGTTCTATTTTTAATTTTAAATTACACTTGTTTGTTGCTGGTATACATAAAAGCAATTAACTTTCATATATTAACCTTTTATCCTGCAACCTGCTATAATCACTTACTCCAGAGGTATTTTTTCTTGTTGATTCTTTCAGATATTCCACATAAATAATCATGTTTTCTGTAAAAAAGGCAGTTTTATTTCTACTCTCCCTATCTATATTATTTTTATTTTCTTTTCCTGTTTTATTGCATTAAGTAAGATTTCCAGTGTAAGGTTAAAAAGAAATAGTGAAAGCAGAAATCCTTGAGTTATTCCTGATCATAGTGGAAAAGGTCTGACTTTTTCAATCTCTCATACTAATGATATGACATTAGCTGTAGAGTTTTTCTAGATATTCTTCATTAAGTTGAAGAAGTTAACTTCTATTTCAAGTTTATTGACATGTATAGTTAATGGATATTGAATTTTATCAAATGCTTTTTCTGCATTTATTTATTACATGATCATGTGGTTTTTCCAGTTGAATTATCCTTGCATACCTAAGATAAATCCCATTTGATCATGATATATGATTCTTTTTACACATTTTTAAATTTTATTTGCTAATGTGTTAGTTGGGATTATTGCATCTATATGCATATATTTATGAGAGATATTGATATGTAATTTTATTTTCTTATAATTTCTTTGGTTGTGGTATGAGGGTAATGCTAACCTTGTGAAATGAGTTAGAAAAGTATTCCTCCTGCTCTTACTTTCTGGAAAATGTTGTGGAGAAGTGATATAATTTATTTCCTAAATGTTTGGTAGAATTCACATGTGAACCCATCTGGGCATGGTTTCTTTCTTTTTGTTTTGATAGTCTTTAATTATTGATTCAATTTCCTAATGTGCATAGTCTAATTTTTAATATCAATTTCTATAAAGATTTTATAGATTTTTTTCTTTTAAAAGACAATGCTCAATAAAGTAGACAAAGAATATTGACCTAAAATTCAAATAGTTTGGGGTGTTGGCCTCCTATAGATCAAAATGTTTTTATTTTTATATTGACCATATCAGTTATAGTTATAAAAAACAAACATACTCAATTATACAATGTCTATAAGAAACTCATTTTAAATATAAAGATGGGTAGGTTAAAAGTAAATGGGTTGAGAAACAGACACCACGCTTAGACTGATACAAAGAAAGTAGGAGTAGCTATATTAATTTCAGACAGACTGAATTTCAGTGCTAGGAACATTATCACAGAGTAGGAGAAGAGTTACAATAAGAAAGAGGTCAATTCTCCAGGAAGCATAACCATCCTTAATATGTATGTACCCAACCACAGAGTCTCAAAATACATGAGGCAAAAACTAATGGAGCTGTATCTTAGTCTGTTTAGTCTTGTTTAATAGAATACCTGAAACTGGGTAGGTTATAAAAAAAAAAGAGGTTAATTTTGTTCATGATATTGGTGGTTTAAAAATTCAAGATTGGACACATGCAATCTAGTAATCACCTGAGGCTGCTGCAACTAAAGGCAGAATGTGGAGGAGAAGCCAGTGTTTACCAAAAAATCACATGGTGAGAGAGAAATGAAAAGAAAACTAAGCAAGCCTTATTCATTTTTTTTTTTTTTTTTTTTTTTTTTTTGCAACAGAGTCTCACTCTGTTGCCAGCGGTAGGGTGCTGTGGCATCAGCATAGCTCACAGCAACCTCAAATTCCTGGGCTCAAACAATTCTCCTGCCTCAGTCTCCCAAGTAGCTGGGACTACAGGCATGCACCTCCAGGCCTGATTAATTTTTTTTATATATTTTGTAGTTGTCCAGCTATTCTTTTTTTTAAGGGACAAGGTCTCACTCTTGCTCAGGCTGGTCTGGAACTCCTGTACTCAAATGATCCACCTCCCTCAGCCTCCTAGAGTGCTAGGATTTCAAGTGTGAGACACTGTATCCAGCCTCCATACTCTTTAAAACAACCCATTGTCTGGGATACTAATCCATTTGTACAAGACCAAAATTCACTTCTCCCTCCTCCTCTCAAGAGGGCATTAATCTATTAATGAGGGATCCACCTCTATGTCCAATACACCTCCACTTTGGCCCTACCTCCAAACACTTACACATCGGGATCAAATTCCTACATGAGCTTTGGTGGGGACAAACTAAACCATAGCAAGTTGCAAAGAGTTATCTGTTTAGATATCACCACTATTACAGTTGGACGTTTCAACATCCAGTATTAGAAATGAACCGATTCAGTAAGCATGGACAAAATAATCAGTAAGGACATAGTTGAACTCAACAGCACCATCAATCAATTGGATATAAAGAATGTCAATCAACTACTTCACACAATAACAGCAGAATACAGATTTTTCTCAAGATCACATCGACCATTTAACATGATAGAGCATATTCTGGGCCATACAACACACCTTAACAAATTTTTAAAAATAGAAATTACGTAATATCTACTTTAAGACTACAAAGGAATTAAACAAGAAATAAATACCATAAAGAGGGTCTGAATCTCATAATACTTGGAGATTAAAATACACTTCTAAATAACACACGGGTCAGGGAAAGATATCTCAAGATACAAGATATATATATATATAAAACATATCTCAAGCAACATGAAAATATATCTTGAACAAGATGAAAACACACTTCTCAAATATTTGTATCATATAGGTAAAGCAGTGTTTAGGGGAACATTAACACTGTATATAAGGGAAGAAAAAAAGAACTACATATATTATTTAAGCCTCCACATTAGGAAACTAGAAAAAGAGCATCAAATTAAATCCAAAATAAGCAGAAAAAAGAAATAATAAAAGAAATTGTAGAGAAGAGTTGATGAAACTGAAAATAATAAATCAATAGACAAATTGAATGAAACTAAAAGCTGGTTCTTTGGAAAGATAAGTAAAATCAATGCAACTCCAACCAGGGTAACAAAAACAAAAACAAGACAAATAAACAAAACAAGAAAAAAATCAAGAGACAGAGAGGACACAAATTACTCATATCAGAATGATTGAGGGGAACATCATTGTAGATATTACAGACATAAAGGTTTATAGTGGAAGAGTGTGAACCATTATAATCCTTTATGCCCAACTGGACCTGGTAGACATACACAAAACATTCCACACAACAGGAGCAGAATGCACATTCTTGTCAAACACACATGAAATAGTCACCAGGATAGATCACATGCTACATAACTAAAGAAGTCTCAAATTTTAAAAGACTGAAATAATCCCAGGTATCTTTTTCTGAATCTAGTAGAATGAAACTAAAATCAGTAAAAGAAGCAAAAGGAAAAAATTAACAAATACATGCAAATTAAAAAGCACAATCATGAAAAGTCAATGGATACAAGAGGAAACCAAAATGGAGATAATATACCATCTTGAGACAACAAAAATAAAAACATAACACAGAAAAATTTATGGTATTGAGAAAAGGAGTATTAAGACTGATAAATAGGAGTAGTAATTTTATAGGGTTGAATGCATACATCAAAAGAAATGGTATCAAATAGGCAACCTAACCTTAAATCTGAAGAAATATCAAAATAAGAAAAAGACTCAGAAAAAGTTAGAAGAAAGAGGAAATTATAAAGAATAGAGCAGAAACAAATAAAATGGAGAATAGAAAAAGACCAATAAATTTCATAATTGGTTCTTTGAAAAAAATAAACTAAATTGACAAACCGTTAGCTAGGCTAAAAAAAGAGAAAGAGAAAACAAACAAATAATCAGAAATGGAAGAGCAGACTTTGCAACATGCTAAAGGGGAAAAAGTTATAAGGGACTATTATGAAAAGTTATATGCCAACCGATTGTACAGTCTAGAATAAATGGGTAAATTCCTAAAAGCCATCCAGACTGACTCATGAACAAATAGAAAGCCTGAATACAGTGATAACAAATAACGAGAATGAGTCAATAATCAAAGTTCTTCCAATAAAGGAAAGCCCAGGACCAGATGGCTTCACAAGTTGGTTCAACCAAATAGTTATAGAAAAATTTATATCAATCCTCCTTTACGATTTTAGAAAAAAATGTAGGCATTTGTCACACATCATGCCAAAAATGAATATGAACTTTACCTCTAAGGCAAACAACCCCACTCCCCAGACAAAAAAGTGACCAGATCTGTGTTTAACAAAGATATTCCATGTGTAACTTTCATAACCTACTACTGAATCCACCCCATTGTTTATTTGTTAAATTGTAATCTCAGTAACATTAGTTTAAAAACTTTTCAAATGATAACTTACAAGCTGAATTGTGTTGAAAGCAACAGATATTAAAATCATCTCAAAACTTAAAAAAAATTTTAGAAAAAGTAGAATAGGGCATACTTCCAACTTCTTTTTAGACTGAAACATTACACTCCAAAGACAGTTATATTACAAAGACTTTACATTCCAAAGACAGTCAAAGGCTCTACAGAAAGGATATTGCAAGCCAATATGCCTAAAGAATATAGGTAAAAAATCCTGAACTAAATGTTAGCAAACTAAATTCAACAGCATATTAAAAGGATCATATACCATAATTAAGTGAAATTTATGAATGAGATGTTAGAAGATTCAACAAATGCAAAATAATCAGTGTGATGATTCACATTAATGAAAAGAAGGATACGAATTACATGATCATCTCCACAGATTCAGAAAAGGCATTTGATGAAATTCAACACACTTTCATAATAAAAACTCTAAAAAATTAGGTATATAAGGAAACTACCTCAACACAATAAGATCTACATATGAAAAGCCCTCAGCTAACATCATACTCAAAAGTGAAAAGCTGAAACCTCCTCCTCTAAGATCTAGAGCAAGGCAGGGTACCTATTCACATCACTTCTGTTGATTATAGTATTTGAAGTCACACCCAGACAAATTAGGTAAGAAAAAGAAACAAAAGTCACTAAAATCTGAAAGGAAGAATTAAAATTATCAGTTTGCTGATAACATGATCTTGGGGGAAAACTCTAAAGTCTTTACCTACACACAGATGTACACACAAACACACACATGTGCACACACAACGAACATCAAAAATGAGTTGTGCTTTTACACACTACCAAGAAATCTGAAAAGAACATTAAAGAAGCAATTTTATCTACAATAGCATCACAAAGAATAATATATTTCTGAATAAACTTAATCAAGGAAGTGAAAAACTTGTCACCTGAAAACTACAAACACTGTTGAAAGAAATTATAACAGATGAAAATAAATGGAAATGTATTTAGTGTTCACGGTTTGGAATAATTAATTTTGTTAACATATCCATATTACCCCAAATGATCTACAGAGTCAATGCAATTCCTATCACCATCCCAATTATATTTTTAACAAATAGAGACGATTCAAAATATATGTGCTGTTCAGGGTTCAGCCTCTCAAGTGTGGTGGAAGAACCCTGATCAGCACATATATTTTAAAATGCACTCTGAGCATATCCTCTAACTTTAACCAATACTCGGTAATTGATGACTTGTAGATTGGAATTGGTCGTTGATTGGAATTCCATGTGGTAGTCATGGAATGTGTGTTAGGATTTAGAAATGTCTTGCACATCACATAAAATGTGTGTTGCTAACTGTAAATATCATCATCATGAACGCATGCTCCTCAAATCAGGTTTACTTTTCTAAATGATTGTACTTATTTTCTGCCTTCTCATGTTCAAATAGTCTCTCCTGGGTCACTAGCCATCCTTGTTATGATCTTTTGTCCCTTTGGCATGACTCCAAAACCACTGAAATTACTTTGCTTTTCTGATAAGGTAAAGGTCTCACAGCTTCACCATCTTTGTTCTGATCCCAAGGCATGTATTTGGCTACTCTTCATGGAATTCTACTTCTTTCTAGTAGAAATTAATAGTAGATCCCAAATCTAATCACCAGTAGAGGTAAATTAGACTATTTTGCTTTAATACCTGGGGACAGAAAAGCGGCTCTTTAAGTCATTCTAATAACAGAACTAGTCTCTGTCTCTCTGCTGTCCTCCTTCCCACCTCCCTACCAGTTCGTAGCTTTGGCAAGAAACACATGTGGATGATGCTAACTAATCTTTAACTTTCATAAATCTCATTTTAGAAGAGTAGCTATCAAACTAAGATTTAAACTTATAGAGTCTCCTTCAAAGTATATTTTTAGAATTATTTATTTCCTTTTCTGTTGGAATGACTCTTTGCCCAAGCTACCTGGAATTGCTTTCAAATTGTGCATTTCTTATGATTTTATTGATTTTAATCCTACAATTAGCAATTTGGAAAGAAGAAGAAAAGATGAGCTTCCTATGAACGAACTCCCAAATTAAAAAATTTTCAGAGTTTGCAATATTAATATAATAAAATAATGAAAGGTAAAATATATACATAGATGATGACTCACAAGATTCGGGTTAAAACCTTTCCTCTACCACTTTTCATGTTGACCCACTATTTGAATTTGTTCTTTCATCTCCTAAAATTCTTTCCTAAAGTTCTTCCAATGTTTATTTTGTCATTATGGACAATTTAATTGATCATCTTCAATTGATCATCAATTGATCTTCATTTGATCATCAATTGATCTTCAATTGATCATCTTCCCAGGCTTCCTTGAATATATTCATATATGTGACTTCCTGGTTTTATTATCCCTATTGTTCTAAATAAGTTATAAGTTAAGAAATAAAATCATATTTTAGTAAAAAATTATCAGAAAATATAAGGACCTAACTCCAGAAAATGTGCAGAGAAAAGCTTCTATAAAATTGCTAAAACCTAATGCCCATACTACAGTTACAGACCAAAAAAAAGAAAAAAAAAGACATAGATGATAAAGAATTCTTTGACTAGTCTAACAGGCAAATGTTTCTCACACTTGTTTAAATCAAATGAATATATTTTTTTATAGTAGAATATATGAAACATCTGATATCATCATTTTTTGAAATTCTTACAGTTATTACTTTCAGCTCTCCTCCCTGTAGCTATATGAGTGCAGCATATACACAAAAACAATTACCCACCCCTTGAATAGCAGGCTCCTGGGAATTGGAGCAAGTGACACACACCCAGCATTGGTTTTTAGTGCTAGAATGTGATATATGTTTATGGGGAAAATAAAGATTCAATTTCTTTTTTGAATCTTGACTGAAAGGCAATAATTCTGATGAAGATATAAAATTCATCTAAATATCATTCAAAGAATGTTATATGTTTTCTGCAGGTACTGCATTATGGAAGATTCAGAAAGAGAATTATTGAAATTTAAAGGATTTTATTTTCAGCGTAAAGGATTGGATATTGGCTTTTTAGAAAATTTAGATGATTTTAAAATTAGAGATGATGATGTCTTCGTAGTCACATACCCCAAATCTGGTAAGTTCAGTATTCCAATAGCTAATCTAAGACATAAAATAATACTTCTATAATATGAGAATTTAGTTTTTACTAGTATTACATACGTCCATACAATGTTAATCCTTTCGACATACAAAACTCATTATTCAATATCCCCTGAAAAAGATTTTTTACAATGACATATAAGTTATTTCAGATTTGGCATTGGAATGGGCATGATTTTAAAACTGTTAGACTTAAGATAACATCAAACAATGAATGCTGAGATGGGATGAGAAAGAAAGCAAGAATATTAGCATTTAGTCAGGTATTGGAACATATATTTGAAGAGAAAAGAAGGAGAAAGTTAACATACTATTATATTACAAAATAATTCCTAATCATTTTTAATTATCTCTAGGTCATAGAATTGTGTGTTTGATTAAAGCAATACGCTAAACAGAAATTCAGTTAGGAAAACCCTAAAGGGTTGTCTCTCTCCTTGCAATTGCCTTGCTGTGCTTTTACTTCCTGCCTGAGCATCTGCTTCAGGGCCTGGTGCCTCCAATCTTTCCTTGAGCCTGCTTTTCCTGCTATTTGACCCAACAAACTAAAGCCTGATTTCAATTCCATTTTCTACTCTCTTTAGCACCTCTCAGGTGGCCCAGTTTTACATCATGTATTGTACTCTGAAGACACATTCTGTCTGCAGTGACCCCTGCCGCTCAATGAGTCTGACAGCTCATCACACTAGTCCAATTCCAATGCCATAGCTTCCTGGTCACTTTGAAAAAGGTGGCCAAATGGTGAATCTTTTAACTTCTTAAAAAAGGGTCTCTACACCATAGAAATGTATCACCATTTATATCATCACAGACATTTCAGAGTCTTTGTATATGCAAAACATTAATTCTTCACAAAAAAGAATCATGTGCTCTGAGAGCCATTCAAGTGTCTAAATAAATGAACAGGACATACTTCTATATTATAAGATTCAGAGCGACGAAATACAAGGTGTGAGTACTTAAAAATATTTTTGGTGCTTTAGCTGACTTTGATCCAACACATCTGCTCTAGGGAATCTCTAAAAGCATGTTGCTGCCTCAGGCCCTTAGCACATCCTGTCTCCTCTTGCAGAAATGCTCTTCCCTAGACATCTGTATGGAATATTTCCTCTTCTCCTTTGCTTCCTTATTTTACTATTACTGTATCAGTGAAACTATTCTGAATGGCCATAACTAAAAATGCAGCCTCACGAGAAAAATATTCCAATAATTTTTGCTGATTAATTTTCCCTTCACAATATAATATTTATGACCTTACGATATATGACATATTTTGTACATTAAACTTTACATTATGTTCAAACCTAGGAAAACCACAAGGCATTTATGGAAGAATATATGCACCTTCTAATATACATAAGTATATTATTTATATCTAGTAGGACTATAGATCATATATGTACTATATTAACAATATATATGTATGGGACTTGGTTCACATAATTATGAAGTATAAGAATATGTACTTAGGAAGTAGGAGATGCAGAAAGTCTGTGGTGTAATTCAGACCAAGATTGAGGGCATCAGGACCAGGGAGACAACGGTGTAACTCCCAGTATGAGGACAAAGCCCTGGGACTCAGGGGGTTTACTGATGCAAGTGCCAGGGTTCAAAGGCCCAAAAACATGGAGCTTCAATGTCCAGTGGTCACAGAAGCTAATATCCCAGGTCAAGGAGAGAAAGAATTAGCCTTGCCTCCACTTTTCTGTTCTATTTGGGTTCTCAATGGATTGTGTGATTCCTGGCTGCAAAGGTGAGGAAGGATGTTCTTATCCTACTCATTCAAACCCTAATCTGTTCTTTAAACACCCACACTGAGACATCCAGACATAATATTTTACTGGCAATCCAGGCATCTCTTAGCCCACTCAAGTTACATATAATATTAACCATCACATAGACTAACAAGAATTAGAAAGGTGAATATGTAAAATGCTGATAAGGGTGGATAGAGATCTACATGCATTAGCGTTTACCCATGGGAGAAGAGGCTGAAGCAGCCATTTTCTGAAGAGCAAACTGGTACTACCTGGACATATTAGGTACAGAAACACTAAGTATCACAGAAAAAAATCTGAATAGTCATAACTTTGGAGAGGAGAACTTTATTTCTCATAGAGAGTCAGAAGCTCCAGGGAGGAGGCTCAGCCTCTGGTTGAAATCAGAAATGAACCACTTTGAAGCAGGGAAGATGAGACAAGAAGTTATTCTGAACAGCTTGGCCAAGTATACCTGTTCAATAGATTTTAGAGGCAGTTATGAAAATTCTCCAAGGGAAGATGCACACATGCACAATAAGCAAACATGCGTGTCACATACATTCCGTGTTCATTTTGGGGCTGGATACAACATTTAAATGCATTCCAGTTAGGCCCTATGCATCAAAAGGTAAAGTAAGGACACAAAGGCACTCAGTAATCAGCCTCTATAAACTGGCCAGAAATACTCCATTGGGGGTGGTCTCTAGTCAGGAAAAAGTTACTGAAATCAATCTCTTGTCCAATCAAAGGTACAGTTGTGGCGTGTTGAATAGTGCCTCTGTTAGTCAGCATAGGGCAGTCAGTGAGTGAAAATTGTCTCAGTATTGCTTATCACCAGGCCATTGTGTGCTTAGCTGCTAGAAAAAAGAAACACTTTGTGGTACTTCAAACCTAGTTCATACTTTAAATGTAGGGGTGCATGATGGAACCCTTGCCTGGCATGGCTTTGGTCCAGATTATAGTTTGGTATCTAAGACAGCAAGTAGGCACATGTGGTCATAGTCTTCCCCAGGAATACTGAAGACTACAGCCACCATTATTTAGGTAGTGAGAGGAACATATAAGGTGCATATCACCTATACCTGCCATCAGGGATGTATGCTCAACAATGATCTTACTCACCATTGGTGACTGAATAGTCTTTGGAAACAAAGGCTAGGAGGAAATTGTTGAGAAGCAACAGGTTTTCTCCTAGCAGAAATCTGATAAACATTCCCCCTGGGACTCGTGAAGTTTTAGTGGGGTAAATCAATACTTTCAACACATTTTGACTGAAAATGCTACCAATACAAGGAGTGATTTAAATCTTAGTCCCAAATATTAAGAAAACTAAATGTCCAGTCTAATTGGATTTAATCCAAATGCCTTTCTCAAAGCTCACTTAAAAGCCAATGGACAAACTTCAGTTAATAACTGTTTATTTCTGTCTACATGTTGCTGTCAAAAATTTTGTAGGTACTTAAACACCGTTTTCTTAAGCAGCAATCAGGAGTCAAACATGGAGAAAGTGGGAAAGTTTCAAGGTTACTTCTTCACTGCAATTCCCTTTTTCTGTGATTTATTAGCTAATGCTCTAAGGATGAGGTTCAAGACAGAACTCTAAAGATAAGCACAGAAGATAATTTGAAAGTTACCATATACAAAGCAGAAGAAACCTCAAAGAAGGGATCAAAGAATAAGCCTGGTGAAAAACCCAAATGGAACATCCAAAAAGGAAAAATTAAAGCAATATATGTTCACCTTAGCATTATGTCACTTTGCATACATCAAATTGTCATACAACATTTATGTAAACATAACAACAAACAAACTTTATTTGACCACAAAACTGTTTATATATATTTTTATGAGAGCCATGCATTAATATAAACAAAATTATTTCTTTTATAGGAACCATCTGGTGTCGGCAGATATTAAGCTTGATTTATTTTGAAGAACATCGCAAAAGAACAGAAAATGTGGAAACAAATCTTCGTGTCCCCTTTCTTGAGTACTCTAAACATATAGATTTTGGCAAAAGACCATCTCCTCGTCTCTTCGTTACCCATCTTCCATACAACTTGGTTCCAAGAGGGCTAAAGAACAAAAAAGCCAAAGTAGGGCATTTGAATACTATTACTGCTGACAAGAACTGCTCTCTTTCCTTACCTCCTTGTACCTCCTTACACTGACACCACATTCATTCAGCTGGTAGCAAACAGCAAAGGATGAAATTGAATGCATTTTACATTCTGTCATTCTCAGCACACACCTGCATTCTTATGTTATAATATTGAATTTGATTTTTCATCTTGTCTCTTTCCTAATTGTGTAGGTAATAGAGCTAATTTAAACATTAATAGGCATCTATACATACACATATCACATGAGCACTCCTGTCCCTCCTTCACCCCTAGTGCCTTCCCAGGTTTCACAACCTAATTCCCAAGCCCCTTTCTCCCTAAAGACCTAGTTACTTTAAAGGTCAAGGGAACTTAGGACCTAGTCACTCCTCTGTATAATGACATTCTCTCCCTTTGTACCTTCCTTCCTGGATCACTGACCACCATTTACTGAAAATGTCAGCACTTGGCTCTCTACCTTTATCTCTGGCTCTATGCGTGTCCCTCATGTGATTTAACAAGTTCATGGGAATTATCTTCTGGCAGAGCCACACAAGGCAGAAACTAACTAGGCACTTGGGCTGAACATTTAAGGATGCACATGCTCTCGTGTTTGTGTAACTGCAGGATCAGCCCTGGCAAGAGCCTGAGTGTGAGAGCCTCCTTGAAGATTATAGCTCAGGCTTTGCACTTGCCTCAGCCTGGTCCTAGTCCTGCCCAGCCTCCTGGTGTGCATTCTTAGACTCCTGTGTTCTTTTCTTTCTCCAACCTCAGCCACAGTTTTCTATAACTCATCTTCCACTATTGGCAGCCCTGATTGGCATCTGATATAATATATATTTAGGTATTCATTTATTTTCAATCTTTCAGGCCAAACCGTAGCACCTTCATGGCAGAGGTACAGGTGTGCTCACTGCTGTGTTCAGAGTGTGTACAACGGTGCTTGGCAGGTGGTTTGGTTGAAAGAATGAAGGAAGAAATCACCTGAAAGTTACCATATATGAAGCAGAAGAAAGCTCCAAGAAGGAATCAAAGAATAAACCTGGTGAAAAACCCAAATGGAACATCCAAAAAGGAAAAATAAAAGCAATCAAGTTAATTAAGTTAACTGCGACTTCAAACCCCTAGTTATCTGGCTGCTACCTCCTATGGTTTTTATTCCTTTTAGGGTGTTCTCATTGTAATGAACTTCTGGCCTATGACACAGGAAAATGAGTTTACTGCGGATCTTCTCAGAAAAGTCTCTTCACTCCTTAAGGAGGCCTTGGGGAAGAAAGAGCAGTGACTGCTCATAGATGGAGGAGAGTCAGCTTGTCAGAGTAGAAAAGCAGGGAGACTGTAACTCCCTGATGACAACTCTGAGATGATGAGTTAACCAGTTCTGCTCCAAATTAATCTTGGGCTTTCCTGTTTCTGAGAAAATAGACATCGTTGCTATTCAAAAAACAGTACTTGAATTTTCTCTACCACACAATAACTTGCTGAGGCATTGACCCTTCCTCCTTAATGGTTTCTGCTCAGTCCAGCTTCTCGATGCTGATGATTCCAGATATTTTCCCTCTCCTTCTCCTCTTTCCATGTGCAGTTAATTGCTAGGTAATATTATCCAATCATATCATGTTTAATACAATGTATATCTAATTGACCTCTTTTCTCAATTCTTTACTGACATGAACTATTTAATATCTTCTATTGTATGTGTAATAGACATGTCATGCTTGAAATATCCAAACAGATTATTTTATTTTTCCTCAAACCTCTCCATTTCCCAAGTTCCCTGTACCAATAACATGTGTTATTATCTATACAAGATGGGTAGGACCAAGACTCATTGCAGAAGTGACTCAAGGATACTATTAACAGCTTTACGTGTATCATTTTTACGTAAGCAAATGGATGAATGACAAGAAGCCATTTTTAGACCCTAAGAATCACAGCAAGGAAATGAAAGAAAGCTCTTTTTTTCAAGATATAAATAGCCATTGTTCCTTTCCAACAATGTCAACGATTGTTGATATTCCACAGCTGAAGGACTCTCCCTCTATGCACTGGGAGAGCACTCAGGGTTGAGGAGACCTGCAGATACACCCTGCGTCCATCACCTCACTTCACAGCATTAGGAGCTAGGTCCAGGCTGTGCCAGGGAGGCTGCCCGTGGATGAAACCTTCTTTGTACCAAACTTGGAAGTTTCCCAGAGATGTAACTAAAGTTGTAGTTTTCATTTTAAAACAAAGAAGCAGACCTATAATTTTATCAGAGCCCCAAATATTCTGTGAAAAGATAGACTGAGGTAGTGAGTTGTAGCTTAGAGTAGATATTAATGATTTTCTATATTCCAATATGATTGAATGCCTTAATTTTATTTGGAGTTAATTTATTCTGGTTGTTTCTGCAAGACAATTTTAAAAAACAAATCTTCTAGGCTGATCTGAGTGCAGTGGTGTTTGCAAATAATTGATCACAACCAAGGTTCCTGTAATAAAATGTTCCAGTATTCTGTCTCAACTCTCACTGTCTCATTTGACTTGCCAAAAAAAAGAAAACAAACAAACAAAAAATAAACAAAAAAACCAACAAATTCTTCATTTCTGCATAGTTTCAAAGCAAAAAATACTTAGTAAGTAACATCTGTGTGCCAAACACTTGAGTTTGACTTAATAATATACAAGAAAAATTATGTAAAACTTCCATAAAAAGATGTGTAAAGCAAACCATAAATTTTACAATATGATTTTAAACCATTTTAGTGAATTATTGCTATGCTCACATATTTTTATAGAATATGAAGCATTTCCATAGGCGTTAGTGAGTCGGTGGATTGAAGAATGAAGTTGCTCTCTTTGCCTCAGCAAGATAAGAAGTAACTTCTGAGCTGTGTCTTGATTGGTGTTGCAGGGAAGGAGAAGGACTAAATATAAAGGAGAAGCTGTGAATATTGAGGACACACTTAGGGAATTATGAAAGCTATAAGTAATGGGCTTAATCCAATTGAGATGCATTCTGAAGAAAATATGATAAATGAAAGCATCAGAAACAATAATTCCTTTTCTTTCTTTTGCAGATTATATATGTATACAGAAACCCTAAGGATGTTATGTGCTCATATTTCCATTTTCTAAACACATATTCAACCTTTAAAGCTGAGGACACCATGGAGGCATTTATGAAACAATTTTTGGAAGGGAAAGGTAACTGATATTAATACCCAAATAATATGTTTGTTGTGCTGTGGTGAGTTTTCGAGCTTTATGAATTTGGAGGGTGGAAAAGAGGGTGGTGAAAATAGAGAAGAATGGTGGTCAGTGGTCAATTTAGCAACCCGTTGGTAGGATTGTCTAAAAGGACCAATTCCTGCCATTCATGCCAATTGCTCTAGTCTGACCCACTCTCCAAGGGATGACTATTTTACAAAATCATTTCCATGGAAAGAGTGTGGACAGATTAGTATTTCAGTAACTCAGAAGTGTGTGTCTGAGAGTTCCTTTCCACTTTGTTTTTCTAAGAATCCAATGTAAGTAGGTGAGAAGGAGCAAGGCCTGCAGAGACAGAGATAATAATATTAAACAGGACGCCTAAGCTTCAGTTCTGGGTCACTGTGCAGAGCAGAAGTGACTCCTCTGGGACCCTATGGTGGCACACAGAGAGTAGAAATGTCTCTCTGTGTGTGTTTGGGGACAATAAGAAGAGCAGGAAGAGAGGAATTGTTTGTCCAGCTGCTCTCAATTTTTGGTCTTTACCCAACACACATTAGGCTGCTTTCTGTTCATACAAACTGCATTTTAAAAGACTAACTTGTCTTTGATTTTGTGTAATTGTTCCCTGCTCAAAGCTAAATGCTTCCCCAATCACCACATGGCAAGGAAAATCTAGAAACTAGCAACAGACGTCTGTTTACTATTTTGTTACTAAAGATTCCCACACCTTATAACCTGTTCAACCCTCTCAACATATCTACCTAATTACTTACCTCTTCTTCCCACAGTGGTAGGAAGCCTTTGGTTTGACCATATCAGAGGTTGGTATGAGCACAGAAATGACTTCAATATTCAGTTCATGATGTATGAAGAAATGAAGAAGGTGAGATGAGATCGTGTTTGTCCTTTGATCTAAGGTCTTACCTAGCGTGGCCTAATGAATTCATAGTTCATGCTTACAACACCCAAAGAACAATATGGAATTTGAGATCCAAGATTAAGCTTCACATGAGGGTTTTTTCCAGTATCTCTTACCTTATCTGTGTTGTCTTCAGTTATCCACTGCATAATAAATTCAATGAAAACATTGAATACAGCAGAGCAGCTCCCTCACAGGAATCCATTGAACGTCATCCTTCAACAGAAGGGTTTGTAATGAAAAAAGAAAAGAAAAATTACATAAATAAGAAAATGTCTATGTTTCCTTGGCAAGAATCTGGCTCATAGGAGCAGTCAATTACAAGTGGCTTTAAATACAAGAACATCTATTATTTAGTAATTGAGATGCAGAGGCTGGCTTTCCTAGGCTGTGCATAGTAACACAAGGATGTCATGAATGTCTCAAGCATGTTCTTCCTTTCCATGTTGTCATATTTGCTCTGTCAGTGACAGATCTCTCCATAATTGTAACACACTAGTCAGGGCTCCAACTCATGTCCTCATCTGGAAGCACCTGATACAGGAAGAGAGGGACTGTGTCCCTTGTTTTGTTGCCACCTTCTCTGCAGGACAAAAGTCAATCTCAGAAACTTCTTACATTTGTTTTCCTCTTTTTGTTTCAATGACGAAAGTTGGGGCTGACATGTGAGTACCATTTTGTCCATGTGACCAATTTGCAACCTTCCTTACAGTCTGGTCTTGCTCATCTCTCCGGGCATGTCTCTTACTTTTTGATCCCAGGCCTGTTTCCCTCATGTTCTGAGGATACCAGTTTCTAACTTTTCTGTGGCCTGATATCTCACACATACCATACAACAATGGTACTGTGTATTCGTTTTCTTATGTTCACACTGCATATCTCCTGTTTTGTCCACCTAGACAATTACTGTTTTTCCTTGAAGACCCAGAATAAATATCTCTTCTGTGTTGTAACTTTCTCTCAATTCTATTCCTCAATCACTCTGTTGCCCTAGACCTTGGACTCAACTCCCAGCACTGATTTCCTTCCTGTCCCTGTGTTCACTTTCACATCACGTAGGACAGTGCCTCACAGTAGAAACTTTGCTAAGTGAACACAGAGAAAATGAAAAATGTGCAAATAACCTAAGTTCTCAAATAGCAAACAAAATATTTTTATCAGTAAAGAATAAAAAGTGAAGTGGCAATGGCCAAGTCCAAATTTACAATAAGCTGAAGCAGCTACATGTTTTAGTCTTGCAATGATTATTTAGCTGTGATGCCTGCATATGTCTCATGTCTTATATATTGCATAATTTACCATACTGTAATTTATTTCAGGATCTCAGAAGTTCTGTGTTAAAACTCTGCAAATTTCTGGGTGAAGACCTGAATGAGGAGAGTGTGGATGCTGTGGTGAGACAGGCCACATTTGAGAACATGAAGGATGATCCACTAGCAAACTTTGAAAACATACTTAAGACGAATGTTGGATTAAAACGTGAAGGCCATTTTCTTCGCAAAGGTGAAGATTAGCAGTGAAGCAGTAAACAGTTGTTTTCCCCTGTGGTGCAGATGGAACAGAGTACAGCCCCAGGGTTTCCTGGTAGAGTTTCAAACAGTGGAACCCTCTTGGCCCTTTCCCTTCTCTAGTCAGTTTCTATTACATAATGTCTGCCTGGTGCTCTCCATGTGCCTACATTGCCTGGTTCCAGAAAGGTATTTGATGGGTAAGCTAAAATCGCAAGGTTTTCTACATGGTCTCTGAAAATCTACTGAATCCTAGCACAGTGCTTACCTGCCACCAACTGGATATTCACTTGGGATTAGACGCTTTTTCCTCCTAAACAGGGCCACACCACCTGACAATGGAGTATTGACAAGCCTATTGGCCATCAATGGCCACTCTTGCATCACCATGATTTATCCTGGATCTCTGACTGTGGTGGATAACAACACATATTGGCTCTAATTTTGGTATTAGAGTACACTGTTAGCTACATGCCTTTTATCAAACTAGGATCTCACTTTTAAAAAATTTATAATTATATTTCATTTATCTGGTCTGGGGAATCAGTTTTTAGAATGCATGGATTCTTCATATAACTGCTAGAATCAAAAATGTTAAAACACTTTAATTACACTATCATTCTATATTATATTTCATGTTTGTTAACTTAGTATTACACAGAATTATAGACATAGGGTTGGCACTTAATAATTTCATAGAGTTATATACCTGTGTCAAGATGCAATAAATATTGGTTTTGTATTTTTCTAAGTTAGTATTTCCTCTCCTTCCTCTCTTTGCTGTATCTTTTCCCACTCTCTTGAAATATCTGAATCACTGGTAGCATTGAGCTGACCTGAAGAGACATTGCCATTAGTCCCAACACATCCTACTGGCTTCCAAATGCTAAAGCTACTGCCCACCTCCCTTAGCACTGCACTTGCTTTTTGTATTTGAAAGAAAACATTTTTCTGTGTTTCTGTGTCCTTAGGAAACCCTGATAGTGAGAGACCGATATGGCTATAAGAAATATAAGAGTGAGCAAAATGTCTTTGTGGAAGTGAGCCATGTGTTTATTTTAAAGAGACTCAAACAGATCTCTCCTTGATTTTATCCACCTTATCACAGTTTGCTTTCACTTTAGCAGTGCTGCACTAGGCGTTTGTGTTCTTAGTTCATTCAGTGCTTAAGCCGTTTGTTTCAGTTTTCAGTATGCTTTCAGTACACCCTGTTTTTCAAATCAATCTTTCCTCTTTTGCCTCTCTTTGTGTCAGCTACTATTTCTCATGACAACTGTGCATCTTTTCAAGTTTAGTTCAAGGCCAAGTCACAAGTAATTGGGGCAAAGGTGGAATAATTTGAGTTCTGCCATTAGAAACTATATGATCACGGGGTGTTTTATAAAATCTCTCTGAGCATCCAAGTCCTTATTTGTAAGTGTTATCTCAGTGATGATTTATCCTATAGAATTTTTAGGAGACTTCTGTAGAATATGGGAACAAATGTGACCTTGGAAATAAACAGTGATCAAGTTGTAGTAATTTTCAATTTCCCAGGTGTTGACACTGAGACTATGGGTGATGACTATATCTAATTGTAGCAAAATTGCAATGATAAGTGTGTTTATCTGCTTGCCAGAAAATGAGACAGTGGCGAGTCTTAGCCAGGTAGAGGAATGCCTGGGAGCTTAATGGGCAAAAAAATAAAAGTGGGAAAATGTTTCTTTCAGCACTGAGATATTTGTTTCTTTTGCCCCTGACCACACCACAAAACTTCACCAAAGCAAGTTTTCTGTTACTTTCTACTAGGTACCATTGGAGACTGGAAAAATCACATGACTGTCGAGCAGAATGAAAAATTTGACAAGAGTTTTCAAAAGCAGATGAAAGACTTTCCATTGCAGTTCATCGGGATGTAAATGAAACACAGAATTAAGCTCAGCACACAGAATCCTAAGAAAGCACCTTCAGCAGGAAATACATTAAATCATACACTTCAATCTTTGATTCTCTGAACCACGTTACAAGATCTCACTTATTAATGAATATTAATATAATGACCTTTATATTTCTGCCATCAGGAGAGCTTTCCATTTCCAGGCATTCCTGCATTTTTGATCCAGTGAGAATTCCTCATGTCGCTTTGGTATATAATCGTGGATAGTTGTACTTTTTGTTTTACATTTACTTACAAACTGCTTATGATCTTTCTGCCATATTCAGAATTTTGATTTTCATGTAATATTATGAGTCCCTCTTTCATTACATGGCTTGTGTGTTTTATGTTTTACTCTGGAGGACTCTTTCTCAAATGTATTCATATATTCATAAGTCATATCTTTCTTTTATTTGGATTTTATTCTCAGGCTATAAGAATACTATTTAATTATTTCTTATGAATAACGAGTTCACGTAACATCACTTACTACTTAAAATAGATGTTATTATTTTCCAAATAATTGTAGGTATAAAAGTTGACTCTGTATATACTGTTCTGCTTTTGTTTCCTTTATTAAAACCATTCCACTTAAATTTCTAAAATGACATTATGAACTCTTATATAGAATCCTGTTGGAATTTTGTTAGTTACTGCTTTACATTTAAGAAGTAATTTAAAATTGACTTTATAAATTGAGACTTGCCATTCAGAAATATTTTGTGTTCATCATTTATTTGCGTTTTTATTCACATCAGTTGCTACAGATACCTGGTCCTTATAAAAGCCTTACTAAGTTGCAGTTAAGTTTATTCCTAAAGAGGTATATGTAAATTTGTAGCTAACAGGAGGACGATGTTCATTCAGTTGTGTTTTTTAAATGCTTTGCTGCTGTTTGTGGATTTCGCCTGCTCATCCATAATCTGAGATTCTGGAGTTAGACTTGGCTGAGTGGAAAGCAATGCAGTTAGTCTGAGGTTGGCAGTACTATAGATGGTGACACCACCAGCCGGCTGATTCTGCATTTGCACCGGGATACCCACTCTCTCTGTCTCCACCTTGGGCTGCTGGCTGCCTCACCTGCTCTTATTTCAATTCCCCCTATCATTCTGTTCACCTTTCTTAAGAAACACACATTATTTCTCTCATAATCTACTGCTTTAAAGAAGAACACAAAGGGCCCAGAAACTCTTGCACCAGGAGAGGATTCACCATTCCCCTTGTCCCTCCTTGTACACTGCCTTTGCCTTTCTGGGCTCCTTTGTCTCACAGGCTCACAAATTTCATGTGTGTAAGTTTAAAAGGAGACATATGTTTCCAGAGAAGCATTCCATTTCTCCCCCTTATTTAAAATATTTTTTTATTTTTAATTATTATGGTACATAATGTTAATATTTGTATATCTTTATAGAGTACATGTGATGTTTTGATACAGGCATACAATGTGAATTAATCCAATCAGGGCAATTGAGGTGTCCATCACCTTTGGCATTTAATATTTGTTTGTGTTAGGAACATTCCAATTTCACTTTTTAAGTTATTTTGAAGTATACCCTAATTTATTGTTGATTATACTCACTTTGTTGTACTATCAAATATTCTTCATTCTATTTAATTATCTAACTATATTTTTTGCACTCATTAACAATCCCCACTTTATCCCCTCCTGCCCGCTACCTTTCCCAGGCTCTTGTTACCATCATTCTACTCTCTGTCTCTGTGAGATCAATTTTTATAATATTTAGTTCACACATATGTGTGAAACCCATGAAATTTGTCTTTCTGTGCTTGGCTTATTTCACATAATATAATGTCCTCCAGTTCCACTCATGTATTCCAATGATAGGATTTCATTCTTTTTGTGACCATATAATATTCCATTGTGTATACGCACCCAATTTTTTTATCCATTCATCTTCTCCTGGCCAGTTACATTGATTCCATATCTTTGCAATTGTGAATAGTGCTGCAATAAATACGGGAGTGCAGATACCTTTTTGATATCTTGAATTCCCTCTTTTGGGTACATACCCAGCAGTGGGATTTCTGGGTCCTACAGTAATTCTATTTTCAGTTTCTTGAAGTACCTCTATGCTGTTTTCCACAGTGGCTACGCTAATTTACATTTCCACACACAGTTTAGCAGGGTTCCCCTTGCTCCACATCCTTGCCAACGTTGATTATTACCTATCTTTCTGGAAAAGCCTTTTAAATTTGGATGAGATGATATCTCTTTGTAGTTTTCCTTTGCATTTCCCTGATGACCAATTATGCTGAGCATTTTTCATATACATGTTGGCCATTTCTATGTCTTCTTTTGAGAAATGTTTATCCATGTCTTTTGCCCATGCTTTAAATCAGATTATTTGTTTTTTTTTCCTACTGAGTTGTTGGAGTGCCTCATATATTCTAGCTACTGATCCCTTGTCACATGAGTAGTCTGCAATTATTTTCTCCCATTCTGTGGGTTGTGTCTTCCCTTTGTTGATTGTTTCCTTTCCTGTCTTTTTCAGCTTTATGTGATCCCATTTGGCCAATTTTGCTTTGGTTGTCTGTGCTTTATGGGTATTATGAAAGTCCTTGCTCAGATGAATGTCCTGAAGTGTTTCCCCAAAGTTTTCTTTTAGGACTTTGATAGTCTCAGGTCTTAGATTTAAGTCTTTAAGTCATTTTGATTTAATTTTTGCATATGGTGAGAAATAAGGATCTAGTTTTATTCTTCTGCATACATTTCTCCAGTATTCCTAGCACCACTTATGACAACACTGTCCTTTCCCCAACGTATGTTCTTGACACCTGTGTCAAATGTTAAGTTCACTATAGATGTGTGGATTTATTTCCATGTCCCTATTCTGTTCCATTGGTCAATGTGTCTGTTTTTATGCCAGTACCATGCTATTTTTATTACTACAGCTCTGTAGTAAAATTTGAAGTCAAACAATGTGATTCCTCCAGTTTTGTTTGTTTTGCTAAGGATAGTTTTGGCTATTCTGGGTGTTTTATGGTTCCATATAAATTTTAGGATTATGTTTTCTATTTCTGTGAAGAATGTCATAGATATTTTGGTTGGTGTTTCATTGAATTTGTAGATTGTTTTGGGTAGCATGGACATTTCAAGAACGTTGACTCTTCCAATCCATGAGCATAGAATATCTTTCTAAATTTTGCTTCTTCTTCAACTTCTTTCATCAATGTTTTATAATTTTCATTATAGAGATCTTTCATTTTTTTTGTTATGTGTACTCCTAGGTATTTTATTTTATTTGTAGCTATTGTAAATTGGATTACATTATTAGTTTCTTTTTCAGATTATTTACTGTTGATATATACAAATGATAGTAATTTTTGTGTGTTGATTTTGTACCCTGTAAATTTACTGAATTTGTTTATCAGTTCTAATAGTTTTTGAGTGGAGTCTTTAGTTTTCTCTAGATGTAAGATCATGTCATCTACATAAAAGGATATTTTGACTTCTTCTTTTACAATTTGGATGCCCTTTCTTTGTCTTGTTTGATTGCCTAGCTGAAATGCCAGTACTATATTTAATAACAGCAGTGTATGTGGGCATCCTTGTCTTGTTCTAGATTATAGAGAAAAGACTTTCAGCTTTTCCCTATTCAGTCTGATACTAGCTGTCATTTGTCATATATGGCTTTTGTTGTGTTGAGGTAGTTTATTCTATATCCTGGTTTTTTTTTTTTTAGAATTATTATTATGGAATGAGGTTGAAGTTTATTGAATGTTTCATCAGCATCAATTGAAATGATCATATGGTTTTTGGCCTCATGCTGTTGATATGGTGTATCACATGAATTAATTCATGTATGTGAATTAATATCCTCACATCTCTGGATGAATCACATTTGGTCATGATGAAAACTCTATTTAATATGTTGTTAAATTTTGTTGGCTAACATTTTGTTGAGAATTGTTGCATAATAGATTCACTTTAGGAAAATCATGTTTTCTTTCAGATTTGCACAATGTTTATTTGGGAAATAACTCATCAACTTTTGGGACACTGCTCAGATGATACAAAGAATAGTGAGCATAAAAAAAAGAAATTCCATTGCTCAGAAGCCTAAAATGTAGTACTAGTTATTAGGTTGCAGCTGTCCACTAATTATAAAGCAAATGGAAGTACTTGCAAAGAAACAACTAATCTGATCCTGCTAAGCAGCTCAATTATACGTACAATAATCATTAAAGACCATGACTATAAGATTTAGTAACTTAATTATATAAAAAGCATATTTGTTACTGAGTACTTTAATATTCAATTTAGTTATATTTCTCTCTTATTCAACTAACGTGGCAAAACTCTGAGGTTATTATGTAATCATGAAATTTACTCTATTATCAAATGAGAAAATTTATAGAAAATTTTCTGATTTGGGAGTTTGACCGTATAACAATACTTTTACCTGAAAGGTTATTAGCCATAGGCACAAAATTTCCTGTTTTCTGTTTCACTTTCTTCAGTTGTAACCATTGCCTAGGACCAACCATCTGAAGGCAGACTGAAACACCATCTAATAATATAAAACTTATTGAATGTTAATCACTGTGGAGACAATCTTCTGAGATAATTAATCAATTTCATTCTCTTTTACATGTTCTGGTATTAAGAAATCCTAATGATATTTTATTATGACTTCTCAAAAATTAATGGTAAAGATTTTGACATTAAATACAATAGAGGCATTCATGGAAAGATCTTCCACTGGTGAAGGTATTATTTAATCTACTAAATATAGGAGCAACCATCCTGCTTTATGACTTTGCAATTGCAGACAGAGCAGAGAACATTAAATATGATCTTTGTGACAATAAATACTCAGGAGTCCACACCATGAGAAGAAGACCCTTAAAGGAAATGGTGACCTGAATAAAAGATTCAATGTTGAAATAAGAAGTAATTTAGTGGCTTTACATAGTCTCACTGTCTTTAGAATTAGGAGAAGTACCAAAATAAGCTACTTTTAGTTATTTCAAGAATAAGCATAGGAAATTAACACGTATTGAATTCTGTCTTTATGTGACACATACTTTGACAATTATGATCTTTTTATCTCCTCTGTTCCCTGGAAAGTAGGTAGTCTTACTACCTCTTTATTCAAGAGTAAACAAGGCTTAATAAGTACAGTCCCTTAACCAAGGTTATAAGAGCTAACCTATGACAGTAGACCTCTTTGACTCATGATTTACTAAATTGACCCTGCTGTGTTTCTGACAATCGAGGGCTGTTTGTGTTTAGTTTTATCAGTCAGAGACAAAAATATTGGTTGATCAAACACAGTACAAAAAGCTAAAAGAAACTAGATGTTGTATATGCAATTTTATTTTCCTTTAGGGCTTGTTATTATATTTTTGAATTTCTGATTTATTAAAATTTACTCTTCTTTCTACTAGTGGTTAGCAGTTCCTGATTTAGGTCTTATTAGAGACTGCTACACTCATTAGGATGACTTCAATATTCTCTTTCTTACCTATGAAGAAGATCTGTTGTGTGTTTAAGTGGACAATGCAAGAATTATATTGTCAAACCAGGTTGTAACATAGATATAAAAATATATATTCAGACACATGTATTTATGACATATTTACATGGGCATTTTGAAAAGTTTTACCATTTTTTTCTTTTTTTCACATCTAGTCTAAGAAATCATGTTTTAACTCCATTTGTCTGAAATAATTGTAAGTTTTCACAAAGTTGTAAAAAATATACACAGGCAGGTCCCATGCACCCTTGAAGCAACTTTTTCCCATGGAAACATCTTGAGTAATGACAATGCATGATCAAACCAGGAAATTGGTATTCATACAGATCCCAGAGCTTATTCATATATCATTAGTTTTATAAGCACTTTAGTGGGATGTTTGCATGTGTGTGTGTGTATAGTAATATGCAATTTTACCATGTGTGTAGTTTTTTTTTTTCTTTTATTTTTCGGCATATTATGGGGGTACAGATTTTAAGGTTTTAATAAATGCCCATTTCCCTCCCTCCCCCCACAAGTCTGAGTCTCCATCATGACCATCCCCCAGATGGTGCACATCTCACTCATTATGTATGTATATACCCACCCCCCTCCCCCCTCCCACCTGCCCAATACCCTATTACTGTAGTACCTATGTGTCCACTTAGGTGCTACTCAGTTAATACCAGTTTGCTGGAGAATATATCTGGTGCTTGTTTCTCCATTCTTGGGATACTTCACTTAGTAGTATGGGTTCCAGATCTAACCAGGAAAATATAACATGTGCTATATCGCCATTGTTTCTTAGAGCTGAATAGTACTCCATGGTATACATATACCACATTTTATTAATCCATTCTTGGATTGATGGGCATTTGGGCTGTTTCCACAGCCTTGCGATTATGAATTGTGCTGCTATAAACATTCGAGTGCAGGTGTCTTTTTTGTAGAGGGTCATTGGATCATTTGGGTCGATGCCCAGCAATGGGATTGCTGGATCAAATGGTAGATTCACTTGTATCGCTTTAAGGTATCTCCATATTGCTTTCCACAGAGGTTGAACTAGTTTACAGTCCCACCAGCAGTGTAGGAGTGTTCCTCTCTCTCCGCAACCTCGCCAGTATTTATTGTTTGGAGATTTTTTGATAAAGGCCATTCTCACTGGGGTTAAGTGATATCTCATTGTGGTTTTGATTTGCATTTCCCTGATGATTAGAGATGTTGAGCATTTTTTCATATGTTTGTTGGCCATTCTTCTGTCTTCTTTAGAAAAATTTCTGTTCAAGTCCTTTTGCCCACTTTATAATGGGGTTATTTGATTTTTTCTTCCTGATTTTCGTGAGTTCTAAGTATATTCTAGTTATCAGTCCCTTATCGGATGCATAGGATGCAAAAATTTTCTCCCATTCTGTAGGTTGTCTGTTTACTTTCATGACTATTTCTTTGGCTGTGCAGAAGCTTTGTAGTTTGATCATGTCCCATTTATTTATTTTTGTTGCTGCTGTGATTGCCTTTGGGGACTTCTTCATAAATTCTTTGCCCAGGCCGATGTCTAGGAGAGTGTTTCCAACTTTTTCCTGTAGTGTTCTAATAGTTTCCTACCTTAGGTTTAAGTCTGTTATTCAGCGTGAGTTGGTTTTTGTGAGAAGTGAAAGGTGTGGGTCCTGTTTTAGCCTTCTACAGGTGGCTATCCAGTTTTCCCAGCACCATTTATTGAAGAGGGATTCTTTTCCCCAGCGTATGTTTTTGTCTGCTTTGTCAAAGATTAGATGGCTATATGAGGATGGTTTTATATCAGGATTCTCACATCTGTTCCACTGGTCAATATTCCTATTTTTGTGCCAATACCATATTGTTTTAATTACTACAGCTTTGTAGTATAGTTTGATATCTGGCATATTAATGCCTCCCATTTTGTTTTTGTTGCCTAGAATTGCTCTTGATATTCGGGGTCTTCTTTGGTTCCATATGAAGCGTAAAATTATTTTTTCTATATCTGTGAAGAATGCTGATGGGATTTTAATAGGTATTGCATTGAATCTGTAGATCAGTTTGGGTAGTATAGACATTTTGATGATATTGAGTCTGCCGATCCATGAGCATGGTATGGATTTCCATCCGTTTACATCCTCTGCTATTTCCTTCCTCAGTGTTTCATAGTTCTCCCTGTAGAGGTCTTTTACGTCCTTGGTTAAGTATATTCCTAGGTACTTTAATTTCTTTGTTGCTATTGTGAAAGGAATAGAGTCTTTGATTTGGTTCTCAATGAGATTGTTGTTGGCGTATATGAATGCCTCTGATTTCTGTGTATTGATTTTGTATCCTGAGACTTTACTAAATTCATTGATCAGTTCCAGGAGTTTCTTGGTTGAATCTTTGGGGTTTTCTAGATAAAATATCATATCATCAGCAAACAGTTTGATCTCTTCTGCCCCTATTTGGATACCTTTGATTCCATTTTCCTGTCTGATTGCTGTAGCCAAGACTTCCAGCACTATGTTGAACAGAAGTGGAGATAGTGGGCAGCCTTGTCTGGTTCCAGTTTTAAGAGGGAATGATTTCAATTTTTCCCCATTCAGCATGATGTTGGCTATGGGTCTGTCATATATGGCTTGTATCATTTTTAGGTATGTCCCTTCTATGCCTATTTTTGGAAGTGTTCATATCATGAAAGGGTGTTGAATTTTGTCAAAAGCTTTTTCTGCATCTATTGAAAGAATCATGTGGTCTTTGTTTTTGCTTCTGTTTATGTGGTGAATTGCATTTATAGATTTACGTATGTTGAACCATCCCTGCATCCCTGGGATGAAGCCCACTTGATCGTGATGGATTATTTTTTTGATAAGTGTCTGGATTCGGTTAGCTACGATTTTCTTGAAAATTTCTGCATCTATATACATTAGGGATATTGGTCTGTAGTTTTCTTTTTTTGTTGCTTCCTTTCATGGCGTTGGTATCAGAGTAATATTCGCTTCATAAAAGGTGTCAGGGATGTTTCCATTTTTCTCAATGTTGTGGAATAGTTTCTACAAGATAGGTACTAGTTCTTCTTTGTAAGTGTGGTAAAATTCGGGTGTGAACCCATCTGGACCAGGACTTTTCTTTTTAGGGAGACTTTTAATTGCTGTTTCTATTTCAGCTGTTGAGATTGGTCTGTTCAGGGAATGTATTTCTTCCTGGTTGAGCCTAGGGAGGCTGTGTGTTTCTAGAAATTTGTCCATTTCCTCCACATTTTCCAGTTTGTGTGCATAAAGATTTTTGTAGTATTCATAAATTGTATCTTGTATCTCTTTGGGATCAGTTGTGATATCTCCTTTTTTATTCCTGATGGAGCTTATTAGACATTTCTCTTTTCTGCTTTTTGTTATCTTAGCCAATGGTGTGTCAATTTTTTTTATTTTTTCAAAGAACCAACTTTTTGTTTTATTAATCTCCTGAATAGCTTCCCTGTTTTCAATTTCATTTAGTTCTGATTTGATCTTGTTGATTTCACTTCTTCTGCTGGGTTTGGGGTTGGTCTGCTCTTCTTTTTCCAACTCTTTAAGTCATTTCATTAGATTGTCTATTTGTGATCTTCTTGACTTTTGGTTATAGGCATTTATGGAGATAAACTTTCCTCTCAGAACTGCTTTAGCTGTGTCCCAGAGGAGTTGATAACTTGTCTCTCCATTGTCGTTTTCTTCATAGAATTTTTTTATTTCCGTCTTGATTTCTTCATTTACGAAGTAATCATTTAGTAGGAGGTTGTTCAATTTCCACGTTTTTGTGTAGAAATGTGAGTTTCTGTTAGGGTTGATTTCTAGTTTTATTCCACTGTGATCTGAGAAGGTACATGGTATGATTTCTATTTTTTTAAATTTCTTGAGATTTTCTTTGTGTCCTAGGATATGGTCAATCTTAGAGAATGTCCCGTGAGCTGATGAGAAGAAGGTATATTCAGTGGATTTTGGTAGGATGTTCTGTAAATGTCAGTCAGACCCAATTGTTCTAGAGTTTTGTTTAAGTCCATTATTTCTTTATTAATTTTCTGTTTGGAGGATCTGTCTCGTGCCGTCCGTGGGGTGTTGAAATCTCCGGTGATTATGGAGTTGCTATTAATCCATTTGCTTAGCTCCAGTAAGGTTTGCTTTATTAATCTGGGTGCACCTAAGTTGGGTGCATATATATTTAAAATTGTTATCTCTTCTTGTTGGACTGTGCCCTTCACCATTATATAATGGCCCTCTTTGTCTTTCACTACTTTTGTTCGTTTAAAAACTAAGTCGTCTGAAATTAGAACTGCCACTCAATCCTTCTTTTGGCTTGTATTTGCTTGGAATATTGATCTCCACCCTTTTATTTTTAGTCTATATGCATCCTTGCAGGTTAGATGTGTTTCCTGAAGACAGCATATACTTGGCCTGTATTTTCTTATCCATTCAGCCAACCTATGTCTCTTGAGTGGAGAGTTTAAGCCATTCACATTTATTGAGAGAACTGATAGGTAAGGTAGATTACTGTTCATTCTGTTGGGTTGGATGTTGTTGCTATGACTTCTGTCTTGAGCCATTGTAATATCTGGCCTTTAATATCTTTGGGTTTTGGTTGTTTTTATATTCGTGTGTTATTATTATGATGTTCCGCGCGTAACGCTGTTTTAAGTACTTGTAAGGCTGGTTTGACTTGGTGAATTCTCTGAGCCTTTGCTTGTCTGAGAATGTTTTTATTTCTCCTTCATATACGAAGCTTAGTTTTGCAGGGAATAATACTGTAGGCTGGGCATTGTTTTGTTTCAAAAGAGTGAGAATGGGGCCCCAGTCTCTCCTTGCTTGTAAAGTCTCATTAGAGAAGTCTGATGTTATTCGAATTGGCTTTCCTTTGTATGTTTCTTACTTCTTTTGTCTTACAGCTCTTAGAAGGGCCTCTTTAGTTGATACTTTGGTCAGTCGTGACGTCTTCCTGTTTGCATTGAATCTCCCAGGGGTCCTCTGAGCTTCTTGAACTTGTATATCAAGATTTTGAGCAAGGCCTGGAAAGTTTTCCTCTATTATATCTTCAAACCGCTTGTCCAACCCTTTAGTGTTGTCTTCTCCCCTTCTGGTACCCCTATGACCCTCACATTAGGTTTCCTCACATAATCCCATAGCTCTTGTAGGCTTTGCTCTTTTCTCTTGTTTCTCTGCTCTATTTCTGTGATTGATTTATTTAATTGGAGGGTGTTATCTTCAAGCTCTGAGATTCTTTCTTCTGTTTGATCTACCCTGTTCTTGAGACTTTCCACTGTATTTTGTAGTTCCCTGAATTGATTCTTCATTTCAGGAGTTCGGTTAAGCTTTTCTTCATTGTGTCTATTTCTTTTTCCATATCCTGGAGGCTTTTTGTGGTTTCTTTGTGTTGGTTATTGAGTTGTTGTTTCAGCTCGGTGAGTGTTCTTATGATCCACATACGAAATTCCTCTTCTGTCATATTGGTTGCCTGATTTGGGTTGGTGTCCGTTTCTAGGGGGCTGTTGCTCCTCTTTGGGGGTGTGTTTTCCATTTGGTTCTTCATATTTCCTGAGTTCTTTCGCTGATTTTTTCCCATGTTGATCAGTTGTTGTTTCTTTCCTTTAGGTTATTGTTTGGGTATTCACACACCATGTTTAGTTTCTGAGGCGTTAGGTGGTGTCTGTGGGTGAGATTGGACCACTCCCTGTATATTGAGTCAGTGGGTGCCGTGGAAAGGCTTTGCAAGATGCCATCCCTGTCAGTAGGTGGCGTTTGCTTGGAGGAACAGGCTATGCTGTTTATTTTGTGTCCTGTTATCAGTTCGTGTTCTGGGCGGAGCTGGGTTGGGTAAGCCTGCCCTCAGGCAGTTAGCAGGGGTCAAAGTTCTGTTCTCTGCTTCCAGGAAAAGCTGTCAGGGCAGGGCTGGAATGGTCCTGCTCAGCCAGAAAGTCTGGGTGTGGGGGTGGGCCTGTCTGAGACCTGCAGTCTGGAGTGGGCCTCGCTTCTTTCTACCCCCCCACCTCCGCAGCTACTCCTGGGCCTCTGCCAGCAGGCCAGACCACAAGCCAACAGGCCTCCCCGGAATGTGATGCCGGTGGGGAGGTTCCTCACACAGGAACGCCACCTGGGCTGGGTGCACGGCCTCCTCCTGGGAGGAGGGTTGCCCTCTAGGATGCTGATCCGCCCCTGGAGGCACACACACCTCAGTAGGCTGTTCACGTATAACCCTTCTGTGCCCCGGGCAATGCTAGCCCTCGGTGCAGGGGATCTGGTCTGCAGGTCCAACCTCTGGGTCCCAGAATTCAAACTGTATCCCCACCAGGGAGAGGAGTTCCGGTCCCAATTCACCCACAGGGAGCCCAAGCTGGGTCTATGTCTCTCAGCCTCTGAGTTGGCACCATTCTCCTGGGAACACCGTGCCAGCAGCACCTGGGAGAGCTGGCAGGTAGGGAGCTCACAGTCTGAGTTCCCCTGAGTCAGCTGTAGGGTCCCAGAAGGGAAGGTCCCATTCCCTGGAGGTGGCTCTGGCTGGTGGCTGTATTGTCTCTCTGGGCAGCCACGGGTAGGGTCGGCAGAGGGGAGGAGGAGGCAATATGGCGCCTGTCACGCGGCTCAGGTCTGTGCACACGGAGGTGCCCGGAGGAACTTGGGAACCCGGTGCCACATCTGCTACAGGCTCACCGCTGGCTGGTGGTGGCCGTCTCTGGGCTGGCGTCCGCAGGTCTCTCCACCCGCTGGGGAGCCCATCAGCAGTCCCAAATGCAGGGGAGGGGAAACAGCAAATCCACCTACCCTTGCCGCTGGTCTCCGGGCTGTTCCGGTGGTCTCAGCCTCCAGTTCTCCTCCGCAGCCTCCTCCCGTGCAGTCTCCTGGGGTCTCAGGTACCCCTCCTTCAGGCCCTCGTCCACTGTATGCTCGTCTTCTTGCTTCTTTTTTCTAATTTCTGCTAGAATCTGTCTTTTCTGCAGAGACACTCTGTCTGGCAGTGTTTCTCGTCCGCCATCTTGCTCCACACCCCCCCATGTGTGTAGTTTCATGTTGTTGTTACAGTGCCTGGCAACTCTTATTTATCCTTTATCTCTTTAATTTTATTTCAAAGACATTATGTAAATGTGAGCATATGATAATTAATGGAACAAATACCTTTAAAGTATACTTGCATAAAGCCTTTCTAGATAAAGTTATTTTATATTATCAGTGAGTGAAACTTGACTAAAAGTTTCAAAAAACAAATGGGCTTAATTTATCCCTAAACCTTCATATTTCCCTTGATTTAAGTTAAGCAATAGTAATTTATTCATTCATTCTTTCTTACAACAAGTTTATCCAGTGCCTACTACATGCTGGGAACTGTTCTAAGCACTTTATGAAACAGATTAAAATCCCTATTTTCCTTTCAACTAATATATTATGAGGAAAGATATACACTAAACAATATACATAAGAAATAAGAAAATTGTTTAGTAAATTGGAAGGTGATAAATGCTCTGGAAAGTGAAAAGGTGGAGTAGGGAACTGGTGATGAGACACACAGGAGGGTGTTGGGAAGTTTGCATTAGTGACTAGGGTAGTCAGGGTTGGCCTCATGGATACAAATGCAGGCAGAAATGAATGGAATGATGTTGTAAAAGGCATTTCTTCTTGTATTTCTAGTTAATTCCTGAACATTTTCCTCAGATTGTTCAAACTACGGATAGAAACACATATATCTTTGAGCTGTATCTGCCCTACAGGATCCTTACGCACACATAGTTACATTGTGAGGCTTTACTCTGGCATGCAAATTGTTTCCTTCATCATGGGATTCATGTATAATCGCCCTAACCCATTTCAGGACCTCGGAAACACTGTGCTAAAAATCAGCAAATTTCTTGAAAAGCCGTGGGTTAATGAAGATGTAGAATCTGTGGTGAACAGGCTACTTTTAAAATCATGAAAGATGTCTGTAAAGCAAATTATGACATTGTGGTCCACATTCTTGGAAGGACAGAGAAACAAGACTTTTGAGGAAAGGTCATAATAAAGTACTGTGCTCTGCTTCAAAATCAGGAATAGGGTCCTACTATCAGAATGTTTGTTGAAATATTTTTCTGGCAAAAAATTTTAGGTGAGTTTTGGTAATGTTTTCTCACTCTACCTATCTCTTGTGTCTAGTGAATTGCCTTAGTTAACTATGATTCCACAGCTCTCAGGCAGTGCTTGGAAATGTAATTGTTTGAAAAAGATGGTGTTCTGGGAAACTGATCTGAACTTTGAATATCAAATGAAAATCCAAATATATGTAATTTACAATTCAACAAGAGTTATCAGACAGGTGATGTGGTTAACCAAAATTTTAATGCTACAGTACACATTATTCATACCATGTCTGGAATTAAAACAATGCTTGAATTTCTAATATCATCTCGTATGTTATGGTCACACTCTGACAATCCTGCTGTTTTTATTTGCCTCATTGTTCTCTTTGTAATAAGATTTGTCTGTGAACCAACATTTACACTATTGCCTTTACCTGGATCTTTGATTTCTAAATTGACATTCCTTAACTATCATTGCACATTTGATTAAGAGTTCTTTTTATACAAAGGGCACCGCCTTTTCCTGACTGAGTCCCTTATAATTTTAATTACTCATTGTAAATGTGTGGTGGCCTTTTTACCAGTTACTTTTCCATTGGACTTTTCTATATATTCTGTGGTTTCTAATAAGAGAGAGAATTATGATGATGCTATTAAAGCCCAAATTACAGCTCATAGTATCCCTGTCCATTTAGCAAAAATTTGATAGATCTCATTTTCCTGGATGGAGCTGGAACCCATTCTACTAAGTGAAGTATCCCAAGAATGGAAAAATAAGCACCACATGTACTCACCAGCAAATTGGTTGTAACTGATCAACACCTAAGTGCACATATAGGAATACCATTCATTAGGTGTCAGGCAGATGGAAGAGGGGAGAGGGGATGGGTATATATATACATAATGAGTGCAATGAGCACCCTTTGGGGGATGGACATGCTTGAAACTCTGTCGGGGGTGGGGGGCCGTGAGGCAAAAGCAATATATATAACCTAAACATTTGTACCCCCATAATATGCTGAAATACAATAAATTTTTAAAAATTTGCTAGATCTCAAAATAATATTTAGAAATTTATCATTTTTCCAGCTTATTTATAAATCTAGGTGCGTAATATAATCCCCAGAAAAGACTACCAAATTCTTTTTCTAACTTGTGCCCATGTTGATTATTCTAAAAGTAACAAACTTGAGAGTATCTCTCTTCTCCTTTAAGAACTGTCGATATTCTTTATCCAGAAAATATAGTCTTTTCTTCATCTTTCACAAGTCTAAATCTTTATCCTTTATATAAGAAGATCACACAACATTTCAGAAAGTATTTCTTTTTATAGGATGAAAAAGGGTTTCCTTTACCCTAGAAAACACTACTGCTTTATCATCTGTTGTCTTTAATCTGAAGCCACAGCCTTAATTGCAGACATATTCTCACAGTCAGTTATTTTTCTCTAGATTCCTTCCTCAACTTCTCTGAGCCAGACTTACCAAGAAACTAATGAAACTCAAGCTGCAGGGCCCCACACTTGTATAATCTCATTGCCATGCCTTACAATTAATTTTATAATCATAATTTTGTATTATTTTTCTTGAGACTTCTCCAAATTATATCAACTTCAGGCCCTCAAAATCCTGGCTTTTCCTTATATGGGACTCAAGAGGAGAGGGTTAGTACAATTAAACAGCAAGACAGTGTCCTGATTTTAAACTGAGATTGTAACTCTACATATTAGCAATCTAATTCTCTTGGGTGGCCAACTCTCCTGGGTTAGTTTGAAGTGAATGGATATAATTCATCGTGGCTTTAGTTAACTTTAAGTGCAGTCTCCTATAGAACCCTATATTACAATGAGGAGTTAATAGTTTGGGGAACAACTGTGGGCCATGTTGTTGATATAAAATACTTTATTTGACCCCTACTGAAATCTCAAACCATAGGAACTATAGTCTCAAACTCTGTGTCAGAATATTAAGGTAATTTGTCCAAGGTCAGATAGCTAGAAAAATTTGCATCTGAGATTTAAACCTGTTCTGTCTTACTCTAAGGCTCATGGAGCCTCCGCACAACACAATTGTAATTCTCTTCCCCCACCCACCCATTGATATTTCATTTTATCGAGATCATCAAAAGAATACAAAGTTAGCAACAGTGTAGGAGATAGGATAATCATAAATTTTCAAAATAAATTACTCAATAATGTGAATTAGACATACCACCTTTTTTTTATTTGCCACGAGGAAAAACTGTCAATGAGGACTATTTAAAAGAAGTGTTCAACTTGTAATAGCGTGGTGGCCCAACATTTGCTCTACAGCATAACTTTTTACTTCCCCATACAATTAACATTGCTGTTCTTTTGTCTGGAGCTTTTACCTGACAAAGGATGATTAAAAATAGAGCATGTCCCAGTTTACTATTTGGCTAATGGCAAACTCATTTAACATTTTGGGATGGATTTATAAACTCTGGCCATAATTTTGCTAAGCATCTACAAAGCTACTTAATTCCTTAATTCTTAGGTGCAGATTTCCACAGCGTCTGCCAAATGCCTGAAGCTCTGCTCAGTCCCAGCTGTGACTCTTCTGTCCTTGCTGCAGAGGGGGCTAATAATCACAGTCCGGAAGGTCATGGTAGGAGTAGCCCTGGCAGCCTCTGTATGCTCCATAGGCGACCAACAGGTGGTAAAAACCAGGCAGGAACACCAGGATGCCAATAACCAGGACAGGAACCGCCCGGTGGGCCTCCACTTCGCTGATGTAGCCTGCCAGCAGAAGGCAGCCCGTGATAATGAGAAAGGAGCCGATCAAAAACTGCACAGTGGCGCAGGCGATGGCCTTATAAGGAATCTTAGGAGGGCTTTTCTTAAACTTTAAAAAGTGAGATCTCAGGACACGTGACCATCTTTTTGATTCAAAGCTAGCTTGAACAGTTAACGTTTTCTTCTGAAGGTTAATGTGTCCATCGTCAGTGCTGGAGATCAAGTATTTCGCTTTGCTACTGGGGATCCCAGTGGCCACGTTGGGACGAGTGGGCACCATAACCCGCGGAGGGGGTGGGGCGCTTCCAGGCAGCCGCGGAGGGGGCGGCGTCGCAGCCCCAGCGCAGCGCGCCAGCCCAACCCAACGGACTGTCCCCACGCGCCATAGGTTCCCGGGATCTCGCATTCTTCTGCTTGCACCTAACTAACTGTTTCTGGGACACTGCCATTTTTTAATGCTATCTCATTTTTTTGTCATACGAAATTGCGATTATCATTGAAACTATTTATTAACAGATTCAGTAGATTATATTGTATTCATTAGATTTCACTCAGTCAAATGCACAGAATTTCCAAGCTCTCTGTGGCCTCTCTTCCTTTCCATTTGTCTAACATGCAGTGGACATAGCTAATCTAAGCCTCAAATGGTCAATCAAGATGAGAAGAGAGATGATGAGTTTTGGAATCAAACCTGGGCAAAATCCTGGTTCTGCTTCTTACTAACTATGTAGGCTTGGTCTTAGTGCATAGCCAGGAGTCTAGTTCCCTCTGGATAAGGAACATAGTAACTTTGCTGCATAAATTATTGTGAATATTTACTGAATGAAGACTGCAAACTGCCTTGCATGGCTCCCTTCATGGAGTTCACACCCTGACATCGTCAAGCCCAAGGCTGTTTGTTCAAAGAGTTTGAGGCATTTCGCTCCTAAATTTTGGTTCATTTTATAGATAATAGTTTTCCTGCTAGTTGTATTGAATCGGCTGCCTTGTGAGAGTGCTGTGCCCTTTGTCATGCTAGGGTCTAATCAGAAGTAGTGTGGTCTTCTAGGTATTGTAGAGGAGGTGCCTACTTCATGGAGCTTGAACTGAGACTTCTAAGCTCTTTCCCACATCCACCTAGATTCTATAAACCTGAGCTACAGCCTCTTCTTGGAAGTTCTTTTTCAAACAAATACATGATTCTTCCTCCTCTGTGCTCTAGGCCTGCTTTTTACTAATCTAAGCTCTTAGTAGTTAACAAATCATCTTAATATTTATTACCTACAACATTTATCATTTAATTCAATTCAACCTCATTGGGGTTATGTATTTTAAATTCAACCAGTGAGTTCTATTTTTGAAATGTATTCTTTTTCACGTGGGATTATATCATCATCCCAACTAGAATTACTTCACTAGGGAAGTAATAGTAGTTCTTCAGAATTTTCATAAACACCAGAGCCTAGCAGTGATTTCATTTACTTCTGTAAAACCAGTGTTCATTGTTTAAATTTACTATAAAATGTAAATATATAACTAAGATAATTCTCTACAATTTTTTAAATTTGTAACTATTCAATTTAACATGAAAGCTTAAATCTTACCTTCATTTTCCTAACATTTCCTACAATCTCTTTCCTCCAATGTATCTCAGAAATATAAAGTTGGACTTGTATACTTTACTAAAGTGTCACACAGTTAGTCAATATTAAAGCCAGGAATTACTTACATGTAGAAGATCTCCCAACTATTAAGAAACTGAAGTATAGTCATTTGTAATGGAATTGAACTTGAATTTCATTCCAATTTAATGTGTTATCTGTATATGATCACATCTGGTATAAAGTACATGATAGAAATAGTGTTTCAGAACTGTCAGTTATGGGTTATTGAGACTGGATCTTTGTTTCATGAAAGAGAAGAGCAGTTAGGTGAGATCTGCATGAGAAAAGAGAATTAAACTAGGGCAAGAAAGTGCATTTTCATCCTGACTGGATCAACTTTCAAAGCTAGACTGATATTATGGCATTCTAGCCTGGGCAACAAAGTGAGACTGTCTCAAAAATAAATAAATAAGCCCCAGAATAGTGTTGAGGTGCCATATAGTATTCCTAAGTGCAAAAAGGTTGTGATGTGCCTTAAAAGGAAAGAACTTGTATTAGATAAACTTTGTTCAGGCATGAATTATAGCACCGTAGCTATAAATTTATGTTAATGAACCTCTAATGTGGTACATCACCAAAAAAGAAAGAGGACATTCATCACTCTCTATATGAGGCCACTACAGAAAGTGCTAAAATAACATCTACAGTGTGGGGTAAAGCTATGGAAAAAGTGGAAAAGTAGCTAAATTGATGGGTTCATGAGATGCTGAACAATAAAAGCAGCATAGTGGACAGCACTGTTATGAAGAGGAAAGCTAAAGTAATTTATGGTCATATAACTGGGTTCAGGAGAATATTAAGCCTTTCTTTGCTAGTACTAGCTGCCTTACATGATTCAAAAGGCAATATAGTCTAAAATATTAAAAAGAAATGAGGAGTCCAGCTGCTGATTAAAAACATGTTGATTTTTCAAGCTTGACCATAGGCAATTACAAAGACTTTACCTGGCAGGCCTCACCTGAGAAAACTGCCCTCCCCGCACCAGTACACAGCCGATGCACTGCAGTCACTGAAGGGAATTAGAGTCAAGGATGCTGGCCTGTTGTTCTCTTCATAAATTTGCATCTCGCCCAGGTGGCTTTTTTCCTAGGTCTCTTCATGTGAGGACTTGGGCAGAGGTCTTCTTTAGGCACTTCTGCCCAGTCCTCCTTATCAGGGAGAGGAGGAGGAAAGCTTGAAGACAGTTTTCACCATTCTAACTCAGTACCTAATAGCTTTCACTCCTAACTCTGCCTCCCCCGGACCCTAAGTTCCATAAAACTCAAAAAGCCTTCTTGTTTGGAGCTCCCTCAATAATGGAACACCCAAGTCAGTAGTGGTTCAGCTGACCCATCAGCAGCACACTGTTCCTGGGAAAAATGGACAGGGGACTTTGTGCTTTATCCTGTTTTAAACTCATGCTTGTGCCAGGGCAGGAAGTCATCAAAGACTTCGCTGTTATTTTCATTTTGGCTCATGGTTGCTTTAATTGGCTACTGTGAAACTAGACAGCTCAGCTCTGTCTCCAGTTCAGCTGAGCTCCTGACAGAAATACTGAATATAACTAATCATAAAAAACATTAATTAAGTTTAAGGTGTTTATAAATAGAAAAACACATAAAACAAATTCATGTCTTGATCAATTGATGAAAATGTTTTTAATAGAACCTTACTTTACTGAAGTGTCACACAGTTAGTTAATATGGGCTATAGTTAGCCTATATTAACTAAAGTTAATATAGTTAATAATACAGGCTTAGGCAGAAACCTAAGCCTGTATTTCCCCTAGGAACAATGGCTCAGTATTCACTAATCCACTACCCATGGTAATTGTATAGAACATAACTACTACATAACAAGAATCAACTGTGTATGTGTTTGTATGTTCATACACATGTGCATTTCTCTAATTTCTAATTTTTTTCAGAATATTATGGGGGTACAAATGTTTTGGTTACCTGAATTGCTTTTGTATATATTGAGTCAAAATTATAAGTGTGTCTATCACCCAGATAGTGTGCATTGTACCCATTAGGTGTCAATTCACCCATTCCTTCCTCCCTCCTCCCACTGCTTGATTTCCATTGAATCTTACTATTATATGTGCACATGAGTGTTGATCTGTTAGTTCTAATTTAGTAGTGAGTTCATGTGGTTTTTATTTTTCCATTCTTATGATATTTCACTTAAAAGGATGGTCTCCAGTTCCTTCCAAGTTGTTAGAAAAGGTATTAATTCACCATTTTTATGGCTGAGTAATACTCCATGGTATACATATACCACATTTTATTAATCCACTCATGTATCGATGGACACTTGGGTTGTTTCCACATCTTTGCCACTGTGAATTGTGCTGCAATAAACATTTGAGCACAGGTGTCTTTTTGATAAAATGACTTATTTTCCTTTGGGTAAATACCCGATAGTGGGATTGCTGAATCAAATTGTAGGTCGACTTTCAGTTCTTTGAGCTATCTCCATACTGCTTTCCATAGAGGTTATACTAGTTTGCAGTCCCACCAACAGTGTATAAGGGTTCTTTGCATCCAGGCCAGCATCTATTGTTTTGGGACTTTTTGATAAAAGCCATTCTCACTGGAATTACGTGATGCCTCATTGTGGTTTTGATTTGCATTTCCCTGATGATTAGAGACCTTGAGCATTTTTTCATATGCTTATTGATCCATGTTCTATTGAAAACCTTCTATTCATATCTTTTGCCTACTTTTTAATGGGGTTGTTTGATGTTTTCTTGCTGATTTGCTTGAGTTCTTTGTGGATTCTGGTTATTAGCCCTTTATTGGATATATAACTTGTAAATATTTTTTCCTGTTCTGTAGGTTGTCTACTCATTCTATTGATCATCTCCTTGGCTGTGCAGAAGCCTTATAAGCTTTTTAATTTAATCAGGTCCCATTTATTTATTTTTATTATTGCTATGATTGCCTTTGGGGTTTTCTTCATAAATTCTTTGCCTAGGCCAATGTCTATAAGAGTTTTTCCAATTCGTTCTAGAATTCTTATAGTTTTATGCCTTAAGTTTAAGTCTGCTTTTGTGAGTGATGAGAGGTATGGATCCTGTTTCAGTCCTCTCCATGTGGCTATCCAATTTTCCCAGCACCATTTATAGAATAGGGATTGTTTTCTCCAGTGTACGTTTTTGTCTGCTTTGTCAAAGATCAGATGACAATACGAGGATGGTTTTATCTCTGGGATCTCTGTTCTGATCCACTATTTAAAACAATGATTATAATACAGTTTATTGAATGTATAAAATGCATAGATATAATGTAAGTACAAAGCTACACAAATCAGAGGCTTTATTATTTTTATCTCATTGAAATAAAAAGAAATTATAATGAAACTTAAAAAATAATTTGAACTGGATGTAAATGAAAATATATAAAATTTATGAGATGTACCCAAACAGTGCTTACAGGGAACTTTATAGCTTTAAATGTCTATATGAGTAAAATTATCTCAAATTAATTACCTAAGATTCCACCTTAGGAAACTAGAAAAATAGAATAAAATTCTGCAAAGGAAACAGAACAAAGTAAATTATTAAGATTAGAGTAAATATCAATTAAATAAAAGCAAGAAAACAAAAATCTAGAGAAAATCAGTGAATCTAAAAGTTGCTTATTTAAAGAGATCAACAAAATTCTCAAACCTTAAGGTAAAATAAATAATGAAAAAGAGAAAATACACAATTAAAAAATGAGAGAACATCAGTGCAGATACTATAGAATGAAAAGAACAATAAGGATTATTATGATGAATGTCATATAAGCACATTTGGTAACTTAGAATAAATGGGAAAATATCATAGAAAAACAAAAAAGACCAAAACTGACTCAAGAGGAGTTATAAAATCTGAGTTGATTTATATCAATTAAACAAAAAGAATTGCTAAATTAAAGTTTACTACAAAGAAAAAAATCTAAGCTCAGATGGATTTTCAAAACAATTCTATCAAACATTTTAAGATGACACAACACCAATCATTCACAAATACTTTCCAAAACTAAAGAGCTAGGGAGAACTTTCTAAATTGTTTTATGCACCCAAAGACATACAAATATGTGCCAAGAAGTTAAACTATAGACCAAAATAGCTCATGAAATTATTAACAAAATATAAGCAAGTGGAATCCAGCTACTTATATAGGGAAGTATTCACTATGACAAAGTGAGATGAATCCCAAGAATACAAAGTTGATTCAAGCATCCAAAAATTAGTTTCATGAAATGTACAATATTAATAGAATGAAGAAAAATACCATAATAGATAGCATCTTGTTAGAAAAAGAAAAGGTAATTGACCAAATCTAAACTTAGTTTTCATAAAAACTCTCAGCAAACAAAATAGTAACTTTGAAAAACCGATAAAGGAGATCTACAAGAAACTCACACTTTATCTCATACCTAATGGAGAAAGACTAAATGCATTTTCCAAAAATAGGGAACAAGGCAAGGATGTCCATTCCCATCATTTTTATTCTACCTTATACTGGAGGTTTTATCCAGTGCAATAGATTTAAATTAATGGAAATTAAAGCATCCAGATTGGATAGGAAAGGGTAAAACTATCTTTATTTTCATAAAATATATTTTATTCCCAAGATACCTATAAAAACAATTCCAGAAATAAATCATTTTAGTAAGGTCATGAGACACAAGAATAATAAAAGAAATGCATTATATTTTTACATAATGATGGAAAATATGAAAAAGAAATTAAGACAAAAATAAAATTTATATTAGTACCCAAAAACAAATTTAACAAAAGAAATGCAAGACCTTACATTACAAAAATGTAAAAAATAAGTGAGAGAAGTTAAAAAGGATCTAAATAAATGGGAAGATTTACCAAGTTCCTATATCAAAGTTCCGATATAGTTAGGATGGTAGTTCATCCCAAATTTATCCATAGATTCTGTGTAATCTCAAACAAAAAACAAGTAGGGTTTTTTAAGCATAAATATGTGAGGTGGTACTATAATTTATTTGATGATTTTCAATTTGTATGATTATTATCTTAGTGGTTGCTCTAGGGCTTACATTTTACATATTAACTTTTTAGCCTCTACTTCCAAACTATACTAATGTCATTGTTGTGAGATATAGAATATTTACTTCTGCATCGTTTTATTCTCTCCTCTCTATTTTGTATTATTATTGTTACACATATTATATACATATATATGATATATTACATATATAATAACTTTATGAGTTTTATTAAAATCCCCAATAGTGCATGGTTATAATTATTGTTACATACCCTTGTTTTCTAAAAATGTTCAGAAAAGGGGAGCAAGTAGATATGTATACAGTTTTTATATTAATCTCCTTACCATTCTAGTTGTGCTTAAGCACAAAGTATGAGGAATGTGACCCTGTGTGGGAGAACTTTAAGGGTCTGAGAGTTTCATTCAAGTTGTTCTATGAAGAGCAAGTTTTCCATTAGTGGCAGGATAATGTATTTAGTGTGTGCACGCATGTGTTCATAGTGGAGTAGGGTGGGCCCTTAATCCAATATGCACTAGTGTCCTTATAAGAACAAAGAAGATACAGACACAGACACACAGAGAAGAGAACCCATGTGAAGACAGACACAGAGGGAGAATGCATTGGCAGAAAGTGGAGTGAAGCAGCCTCAAGCTGAGGAGTGCTTGGGGCTACCAGAAGCTGGAAGAGGCAAGGAATAATTCTCCCCTAGAAGATTGATTTCAGACTACTTGCCTCTAAAACTGTAGAAAATAAATTTCCATTGTTTTATGCCACCCATTTTGTGGAACTTTGTTACCACAGCCCTAGGAATCGAATACACTTGATAATGTATTTTTAACATCCTCCACAGTATTTTAATACTTCCTCATTCTTTTCTGTCCTTAATTCAATATTGCTCATGCATATTTTTTCAGGAAAAGCATTAATGTCACCAATATTTTACAGCTTATTAGCCAGGTATTGTAATGAATAGGGTCATTTCATCACCTCCTGAGATGTGGTCATGTGTATAACTTACTCTTTCTTGTCTATGTTTTCCCTTTTATTTAGCCTGCCAGGTTGTACCATTTATCTTTTCAGGAAAACAGAAGATGAGCATTTGTATTTATTTATAAATCCCACTGTTAGTCTGTTTTCAAAATATTAGTTTCAGTTTTTGTCTTGTGAATGCCTTTCTCCTTTTCTATTTTCTAGCTTCTTGACTAAAATGCTTAGTTTATCATTTTCATTATTATATGTTAAAATAAAAGTACTTAAAGTTGTACATTTTAATTGACCATTCACCAATTCACTAATTTGAGGGTCTCCTCAAACTAGAGCCAGCACATTTAGATAAAACTAATCTTCTCCCTGCTTCTCCCAGAGGTCAAGAGGGCATTTCTGCACACTCTTAGAATAACCACTTTTTCAGGCAAACATGCACCCACCACCAAGCTCTCAGCAGGTGCTCCATAACATATGTGATCCTGGCAGGTCTACCACACTCACTCTCCTCAACTCTCACAGCAACCCCACTCTTTTCTGCCATAGAGTCTTTAAGAATAATCCTATTATACCTTTGATCCCCACCATGTTGGTTTTCACAAGAGACCTAGGATTCCAACTCATCCTCCCCACTCCTCTTCCCCCTTGCCCAAGCTCTAGACATTACTTTTGCTGAGTACATGTTCTTTCACTCCAAATTCCTGAAACACTATTTCTGTGCCTTTTGAAATCATGATTAAATATTAATAAAATCCTCTAAAATCTAAGCTTTTCCTCAGAATCTGAACTTCACCCTCTTGCTAACTGAACTTACATTCCACTCTTCCCCATCTCCTGAAATCTTTTGAAATCCATGGTCAATTATCAACCAAATACTGTGTAACTTCAACCTCTTCTGGCAAGGTATTCTTCATCATCTTGTTGTAACAAACTTGTCTCTTCCCAGTGAAGTTAATGCTGCCCTTGTAACTCTTGCAAATATTGGCTGTTTTCTTTCTCATGAGTGGGGTTTTGTCTTCCTTCCTTCTTGTTGCTTCTTTCATACAATGGTCCCACCCTCCTCCACAAAAAACACCCAGTTTTGAATTTCATGTCATCTACTCATAACACCCATGTAGAGGCCAAGGGGAATCCCTCTGAATTTTTCTGAAATATCAACTTGCGAAAGGCAGATTAATTGAGAGAAAAAGTCATACAAATTTATATAACATGTACACTTGGGAGCCTTTAGAATGAAGACCAAAAGATATGGAGAAGATTGTCCATTTTTATGCTTATGTTCAACAAAATATAGATAGCATGTAGCAATATGATTGGACAAAAAGGGTATGATCTAACGTTAACAGACTAAATGGGGAAACTCAGCAGAGCCTGTCTGTCTAGATTCTTCTTGGCTTCTCTGAGCATACATTGCTTCCTTCTGGGTTTGGGTCAGGACCCTCTCTAGAATGGGGGTCTCATGGACTATAGCCAGACAAGGTAGGTCAGATAATTTCTTTATGGCAAATTTTTACACAGAAAGGTGCAGGGAAGGTTAAACTAATATTTTTAAGTTTTATGGCTAGCTTTAGGAATAAAGAGTTCTTGTTTCTGTGACTCACCTTGAAGAAGATGGATTCTAGTTTCCATGGCTAACTTTTGGGGGGTAGGGAAATGAGATTGAGAGACAGGAGGTCAGGAAATGGTCAGAAAAAACTTTTGTTTCTGAGGCCTTCTTTTTGGGGTAATTTTCTGAGCCCAGTACCCATCATCTATCCTTATTATAGTTATTGACCAACTCCTCTCATTTCAGCTTTTTGATCACTGAAAGATAAAGTAAGCACATTCCAGCCTATTACTCTCATCAATTACAACTGAAAATCCTGAATAAAATACATAATGAAACTATCAGAAGATTCTGAATGATGCAAAAAAGAAGAAAGACTGGCCAAAGATCACAGAACTTCAGGGATGACCTAGTGGTGAACTCTCTGTTGTTTATTTTTACCTCCTACATATCCAAGCCTGGACACTACAGCAATCTACACCTGGAAATTCCAATGTGCACAGACTTTGAAAAGCCCTAAAAAGGTCTGCTTTCCATAGACAAAGAATGAGAAAAGAGAAGCCTTGCAAAATCATTTTTTATGCTACTGACTCTACTCAAGGCAAAGATGAAGGTAGAAGTCACACTCTGTCTCCTGCACATTGGGTACTGCAGAGCCAGTGGGTTATAGCCTGTTCAACCATCCCATCTCTACATGAGCACAAGGAGACGTGGCATCTCCTCCCCTCCCCACTGAGCCCTGCATTTGTGGAGACTGTGAGATAGAGTCCTGTCAATCATCCTCACCCTGCATTAATAGGAGCAGAGGCAATGCCTATTTCCCTCATTTTCATTAAGTGAACAAAGGCAAAGAGGTAGCTCACCACCCTCTCAATTACAGAATGGGGTGAAGAATATGGATAGGAGGCTGGGGTGGAGTGGAATTCTCTAAGTCTACATATAAATTTCTAAGCAAAATCCCAAATGGCCTATGCATAAAATCAATAAGAATCAACACAACAAAAGCTGTGAAAACCAAACTATTGTGTGAATACTACTGATATTTCAAATTGACCTCTCTGTAGCACATACAGAGGCAGACCAGAATTTTACTTCACAGGTTTTGAAAAATACTAATGTGACTTTCAAACTATGGGTCATAAAATTGGATTTGGACATATACTATGAATTTAAGAAAGTTGACCACCTACTAAAATAGAGGATTTATATAGGAACTAGGGTCTCAAAATATAAAAATATCTAGGATACAATCCAAATTATTTGTCATACCAAAAACGAAGAATTCTCAGCTTAAATAAAAAAAGACAGCAGATGCTAATGCCAAGATGGCACAAGTGTTGGAATTCGCTAACAAAGATTTTAAAGCAATTATCATAAACATGCTCCAAGAAGCAAATATAAACACCCTTGAAACAAATGGAAAAACAGAAAATCCCAGGCTGGGCATGGTGGCTCACGCCTGTAATCCTAGCACTCTGGAAGGCTGAGGCGGGCGGATTGCTCGAGATCAGGAGTTCGAAACCAGCCTGAGCAAGAGCGAGACCCAGTCTCTACTATAAATACAAAGAAATTAATTGGCCAACTAATATATATAGAAAAAATTTGCTGGGCATGGTGGCACATGCCTGTAGTCTCAGCTACTCAGGAGGCAGAGACAGGAGGATAGTTTAAGCCCAGGAGTTTGAGGTTGCTGTGAGCTAGGCTGACACCACGGCACTCACTCTAACCTGGGCAACAAAGTGAGACTCTGTCTCAAAAAAAAAAAAAAAAAAAAAAAAAAAGAAAGAAAGAAAAAGAAAGAAAGAAAGAAAGAAAGAAAGAAAGAAAGAAAGAAAGAAAGAAAGAAAGAAAGAAAGAAAGAAAGAAAGAAAGAAAGAAAATCTCAGCGAACAAATAAGGGAAGAAATAAGAATAAAATGAAAATTTTAGAATTGAAAAAAAAATAACATTTAAAAACTAACTAGATGAGCTCAAAAGCAGAATGAAAACAACAGAGGAAATAACCAATGATCTTGAATATAAATCAATAGAAATTATCTAACTGAGCTTTATAAGGTGAATAGTCCAAAAAAAAAAAAAAAGGCTAGAAACTCAGGGATCTGCAGAACAATATAACAAAGCTTCTAGCATTTGTTTCATTGGAATAGCAAAAACAAAGAATTAGTGCAGGATGGCTGAAAAGTTCTAAAATTTGGTGAGAAGCATAAGCATACAGATTTAAGAAGCTGTGTAAATACCAAATAAAATAAATCCAAAATCAGAAATTTAACTTTGACATAACATTATACAAAGTATATTCTCAGATAGTAATGGAATTATATAATTATATATAAATTAATCACAGAAAAAAAAATAAGAAAATCTCCAAACATGTAGAAATTAAAAACCACACTTCAAAATAATTTATAGGTCAATGAGAAATTCTCAAGGGAAATTTTAAAATATATATTGAACTGAATGAAAAGGAAATAAGACATCAAAATCTGTGAGATAGAGCTGAAAGAATGCATAAAGAGAGTGTATAAAACCTTAAATGCTTATATTAAAAAAGAGACCTCAAATCAATAATCCAAGTCTACCTCAAGATACTAGGCTAAAGAAGAGCAAAATAAAGACAAAGTTAGGTGAAGGAAAGAAACAAGTAAGAACAGAAATCAATGAAATTGCAAAAAAAACAATAGAGAAATAAAACTCAAACCAATTTTTATAATAAATATCCAATAGAATTTATAAGCTTCCAATAAGACTGATGAAAAAAGAGAAGACAAATCATCAAAATCATGAATGAAAAAGAAGATATCACTATAGACTCCACAAATATTAAAAGGATAAGAAGGGATTACTACAAAGAACCCAGCATACATAAATTCAACAATTTAAATAAAATGCATAAAATCCTTTAAAATCACAAACTACCAAAATGTATCCAAGATTAAAGAGATCACCTGAATAGTCCTATAACTATGTTTAAAAGTTGAATTTGTAGTTAAAATCCTGTTAAAGTAGAACTCTCTAAACCCATACAGTTTCACTATAAAATTTACTAAAAATTTAAAGAAATTATGCCAATTTTACACAATCTATTCCACAAAATAGGAAAGGGGGAAACACTTCTCAACCCATTTTATGAAGCTAGCATTAAATGGCTTAAGTTGAAGATGAGAAGGAAAGTGGGCTAAGAACTTCGGTCTTTATCCTAAGAGCAATGAGAAGCAACTTTAAGATTACTATAGTTGAAGTCTAGTTAGAGCTTTGGGCTGAAAATGAAGAAGGAATAATAATAGGCATTTTCTTAGGTTGTTCCTTTCAATTGCTCTTCTTTCCTAAAGTGGAAAGATAAGTTAAGTCTGTCCCTTCACGCTTCCTTTCTCCCATCCCTACCACCCTGCTCAATCTTATCTTTCCAAGAAAAAAAGCCTCCATCATAGCCTGCCAGCTGCAAGGGAGGAAAGAAGAGAAAAAATGCTAATTCCTTCAACCCTTCTACCAATTATCAAAATAACCCAATTTCTATTTCTAGTTTATCCTAACCTTTTGCTTTGTTTTTAGAACCCCAAACATTCTATTTAAATCCCGGGAGTCTAACTTTAAAGAGTCATGTGCCAGCAGAAATTATATGCAACATTTTTTGTGTGTGCCCACATGTGGATTTGGGAAATAGTAAAAATCCAAAGCTTTTATCAAATTATCAAACTGGGTGGAGGAGTATTATGTTCTCTCATTAATTTAGAATTTATGACAAACATTTTACTAAATTGAAGTCATTTCAATGTAAAGGGTCAAATACCAGTTAAGAGTTGGTATATTTTAAAAGAGAGACAAATGCAGAACAGATTAATATTAAAGACTTTAATTAATTTATGGATTATAGTCAAGGCTAGATATGGTCCCTTCCTCTATACCTTCTTCATGTTGGACACTGCAGAGTATAAATTAATAGTCATAATCCTGACCTTAAATCATTGCAAGATTATGAAATCACATTTAGATGATCAAATAAAAGTTATATTATGCCAATGTAGTGTAGTGTTAATTCGAATTTCAGTAGTCAGAAAACCAGATAACCTGTGAACTGTCTATTTATAATATAGGGTAAATTTTCTACATCACCTTCTCACGGAAGGTAATATTCTGCCTACTCATCAGAAAGATTTCATATAAGAGGGAAGAACGAAACTCAAGACTTCTTTGTTTATTCTCCAAAAGTCTCCGTAGTAGGTCGGTTAGCACAGATGAGACATCACTCTTAAGTATAAGACTTGGGCTCTCCTGGTCTGTACACTGGGATTCCACTGTCACCCACACCTCCAACATCCCCAGAGTCCAAAGTTTCTCCCTCTCACCTCTCTCTCTCTCTCTCTCTCTCTCTCTCTCTCTCTCAATCTCGCTCTCTCGCCCTCTCTCTCTCTCTCTCTCTGTCTCTCGCTCTCTCGCGCTCTCTCTCTCTGTCTCTCTCTCGCTCTCTCGCTCTCTCGCGCTCTCTCTCTCTTTCTCTCTCTGTCTCTCTCTCTCGCTCTCTCGCGCTCTCTCTCTCTCTCTCTCTCTCTCTCTCTCTCTCTCTCTCTCAATCTCGCTCTCTCGCCCTCTCTCTCTCTCTCTCTCTCTCTCTCTCTCTCTCTCTCTCTCTCAATCTCGCTCTCTCGCCCTCTCTCTCTCTCTCTCTCTGTCTCTCGCTCTCTCGCGCTCTCTCTCTCTGTCTCTCTCTCGCTCTCTCTCTCTCTCTCTCTGTCTCTCTTTCTCTCTCTGTCTCTCTCTCGCTCTCTCGCGCTCTCTCTCTCTCGCGCTCTCTCTCTCTCTCTCTGTCTCTCTCTCTCTGTCTCTCTCTCTCTCTCTCTGTCTCTCTCGCCCTCTCCCCCTGCCCCCCTCCCTCTGTAAGTGCACTGTCTGTACTCTCCACTAACGCACGCCTCGCTCAGCAAACCACAACTTGGATCAAACTCCCAGACCTGTAAAAATCTCCCGCTCTTCCGCGCGGGGTCGCCGTTCCTCCTATTTATGCTCCGGACTCAGAACGAGGAGTTCTCGGGTTTCCAACCAGGACTCAGGGAGTCCAGGTCGGATTGGCTGCAGTAGAAAGAGGGGCAGGGGCTCCACCAAATCACAAATCTAAGATTTTCATCGTTTTTAGTCTCCTCCCTCGAATCCTGGCAACAGGCGTGCATTGTTGTTCTTAGAGGAAACCGGCCCGGGGTTGCTATGGAGACAGGACGCTGCACCTTGCTGAGCAACTACCGCCCAGAACTCGCTTAGGAAGCAGCGGCAAAGCGACTGTCCTGCGTTGTCTCCTTCCATATTTGCACGCCCCCTTTATCCAGACCTTTTTTTTTTCTCTTGACACCTTCCATGGAAGATTTGACCTCCCTGAAGCAAGAACAAGAAAACCAAGAACCAGGAAAAGCAGGGCCGCCATGGGAAGGAAAGACAGCAGCTTCTCCTCAGTCTCCTGAGCCAGAGTCCTCTGAGCCCTTGGAGGAGGAGCTGGGACCAGATATTGGACCCCAGCCCAGAAGCAGGCCTCCTTGGAGCCCCCAGTCTAAAGTCATCACGTCTCTGGGTGACCCCAAAGAACCAGGAGCGTCATCTTCCCCAGCCTCTCTACAGGAGCCCTCTCCCACTCCTTCTCCCCTGGCTCTATCCAGAGAGGACCTTGTCGCAGCACTGCGGTCAGACAGGACAGCTAGTGTGACTCTGGAAGCTGGGACGCTTCATTCTGATCCTTTGGAACAATCGCCTGACAAAAGAGAATCCACTCCTCATCACACAGGCCAGCCCGAGGCAAACACCTTTCAACAGTCTCAGCAACCCAAATCTCACGTGTGTGGATCAACGGATGTGAGCTATAGCAACTCTAAACAAAAAGAGCTGAGATTTCACACTTTTCAGGAGGAAGACTCAAACAGTGAACATGAGCTAGACCAGCTCCGGCCTGGGGCCTCTGAGGCGGTGCCCAGTGTGCTTGACACAGCCATTCAGAATGCCAAGGCTTACCTGCTGAAGACCAGTAGCAAGTCGGGCTTGAATCTGTAAGTCTTGGAGGAAAAAAAAGAGAGAGAGAGAGAAAAGTTTGGCAAAGCAGAAGGGTGTTTCTCTGTGTGAGAGTGTGTTTCTTTGGTGTTTTGTTTTTGTTTTGTTTTGTTGAGACAGGGTCTCACTCTGTCACGTGGGCTAGAGTGCAGTGGTGTCATCATGGCTCACTGCAACCTCAAACTCCTGGGCTCAAGCGATTCTCCTGCCTCAGCCTCAGGAGTAGCTGGCCTACAGGTGTGGCCCACCATACCCAGCTAATTTTTCTATTTTTTGTAGAGATGGGGTCTCAGTGTTGCTCAGGCTGGTCTCGAACTCCCAGCCCCAACTGATTCTTCTGCCTCTGCCTCCCAAAGTGGTAGGATTAAAGGCATGAGCCACCATGCCTGGCGCGCAATGTGTTACTCTGGGTGAATAGAATTATATTTGAAAAGATTGCATTAGTAAAAGAGAGTTAGTGATTTAAGTCCTTGAATCACAGAACTCAAAACAGTCACTGGTAGAGATTCTTCTAGCTTCTTTTTTTTTAATTTTTAATTTTCTTCTAGCTTTGTTAAATACCCCAGACACACACAGAGAAATAAAACCTAGGAATTATGGAGTATCAGGCTTGAATGAGACAACAAGAACCATAAAGTCCAAACATCTTTCCAAGATGCATATAAAAAGCAATTTTCTACCAGTGTTAGCAAGCTAATGTCTAATCTAAGCATTCTAGTGTTTGCATGGCTTGGTTTTCAGTTCCCACCCAGACCAGTGTTTGAGTGACCAACCATCCCAGTTTGCCAGGACTGCACTGATTTGAGCATTGACAGTTCTGTATCCTAAGAAATCCTTTAGTTGTGGGCAAACTGGGAGAATTGCTCACTTTATAGACCACGCAGAATACTTGCCATTTAATCCAGGTCTCTCTTAAAATGTGATGACCAATGACCCAGGTATGTTCTGGCCAACCCATTATATCTTTAATTAGAACTCGTGATGAGAATAGATTCCTAGATATTCTTGCTTCCAGGGTTACATAATCATAGAGTCAACAGAATTTTAGGGCTACAAGGGATTTTAGAAAACATCTAATACAATCTATTTGTTTTTTAAAGGAGGGGACTGAGTCTGGAGAACCTAATTTGCTCAGGATTCCAGTGGCTCATAGCACTCCCTGACTCTTACCTCTCGCTCCATCGCTGTGCTCCATCCAGCCAGCCCATGGCTTCAGTTCCCATGCTGCTCCCTCTGCCTAGCAGAGTTCTTCCCTGAGTCTTTGCCTGGCTGGCTCCTCATTCTCCAAACTCAGCTTCTATAAAATGCTATTATAACATCTATTCTTGCCCTTCATAGCACATAATGCCATTTTTAATTATATATATATATATATATATATATATATATATATATATACACACTTATGTTTTAATGTCTGACTCTCCCACTAGATTGCAGGCCCCAGAGCCCCAGGACTGTGTGAGTTTTGTATGCCGCTATATACTTAGTGTCTAGCACGAAGCTATCAACTATTAATTGAATAAGAATGAATGAATGGAGCACAGAGACTAAAGTACACAGCTTCCAAATGTAGTTCAGTTTTCTGGAGAAAAAACTCATGAAAACTCAAAGTGCTTTTTCTATTCTCTCAACAATAATCACCATAGAAGACTTCTGTGACCAAATGTAGGGGAGGGGGTTTCCCCACCAACAAACAAGCGGTCAGTTCTGCAGTGGACACCAGCTGGGCGTCCTCCAATTTAATGTTGATACTGTCTACCTGAAGATAGCATCAGATCCCACAGGTTGAGGGCTTAGTTCCACAAAACCACCCCCCACTTTAGATACCGGACATAAGTCTGGGCCCACAGAACTTCTGACTTACCAGCTGCAAGTTGGGATTCCCACAAGCACCTCTTTGGGTTTGATTAATTTGCTAGAGGGCTCACAGAACTAAAGGAAATTCTTACATTCACCAACTTACTATAAAGGATATTACATGGATTCAGATAAAAAGATGCACAGGGAAAAGTATAGGGGAAGGGGTGCAGGCTTTCCATGCCCTCCCCAAACAAGCCATCCTCCAGGAACCTCTACATGTTCAGCTACCCAGATACTCTTGGAATCCTGCCCTGTTGGACCTTTTAAGGAGACTTCAATGGATAGGCATGATTGACAACCATGTAGAAATGTGAGTGGACAAAAAGGGTATGATCTAATACTAATAGACTGATTTCGGAAACCCAGCAAGGCTTGTCTATTCAGATTCTTCTTGGCCTCTCTGTGCAGCATTCCTTCTTATCTGATGTGGCATAAGACTCCTTCTGAGATGGGGGTCTTATGACCTATAACTAGACAAGGTAAGTCAGAAAATTTCTTTATGGCTAGACATAGGGGAAGATTGTAGTATATTTTTAGTTTCCAAGGCCCGCCTTGGGGAGAAATAACAAGACAATAGCAGTTATGAGCCAAAAACTGTGTGTGAAAACCAATATATATATATATATCACAATATCACAAATTCTCATCATAATATGCTGAAGTGCTTCCTGATTAATCAGTAAATATTAAATGAATGTCTACTGAATATATAATGTGTCAAATATTTGCAGCTATTATTAGGCTTTAAAAAATATGAATAAAAAATATTTATGTGAGAAATCTTTTGTTAAACCCAAGATTGGAAATTTAAAATATTATATATAAGTTATTTTAAACTACAATTTACTTAAGCTGCAAGAATGTGAGTTGCTACTCACTAATGGATTCCACTGGAATTTCTGATATAAACTTCTTGTTACAATGCCCTGGATTAAATAACAAGCATGAATTTATAAACTTGTTAAAATTGCAAAAGAGTGCATTATAAATACATACGAGTTCACTAACAATTTATATATGTATATATATATATATTTTTTTTAAGAGACAGAGTCTCACTCTGTCACCCAGGCTGGAGAACAGTGGTGCGATCATACGATCATAGCTCAATATAACGTTGAATTCCTGGCCTTAAGTGATCCTCCTGCCCAGTGCTGGGATTACAGATGTGAGCCACCATGCCCAGGGAGTTAACTAACAATTTAAAACTGAATACAAAAACATGAAATGAGAAAATTTCCTTTATTGAATTATTGTATAACTGACATTGCTTACATATATAAATTTAATTTTATTTCCAAATGCTATATCTGAGGTAATAAACAAATATCTTCCATAATAAACACTGTTATCTTCTAAATACTTCAGACCCTGTAGTTAAAAACTGCTTACTAAAAGATTATTTTAACTCTGTCTCTTATATGCAGATCTAATCTGACAGCTACAAAAGTTACTTGTGTGGTAATTAAAACAATCTTTGATTACCCTGATTTCATTACCATACATATGTATTAAAACATTACTGTGAGCCTCATGAATATCTACAATTAATTGTCAATTTAAAAAAAATTAAAATTTCTTAAAACAAACTTTGACTAAAATATAGGATCTGAAAATGTTTTTTCATCATTGAACAAAAAGCTCACAGATAAGAATTGCTTCCTTCTTTTCTACCATTCTTTAGAACAAGTTATTAATCCTCCCTAATTAAAAAAACTATAATTATGAATCAAAATCTAATAAACATACTTCATAATTTTACACAAAGGCATTTTCAGGTGTGGATTTAAAGAACATTTATATAATATCTGGACTGAAGAACAAGGAATAAAGCACATATAGACATTATATTGAAACCTGAAAATTAATGAAAATGTGATGTTATATCATACACAGCCCCTATTGAAGCAAATCAAACACTCCAATTACAAACCCAGCTTTTGCCTGTTAAGCAAAAGTATTTTTAGTCTTGAGGCTTCTCCATGAGTTTCAACACTAAATGAATAGTAAGGAAGTTTGATGAAGTTCTAAAGAAACTCCTAGTGAAAACATTTCTGTTCATTTATAAAAATAGTAATATTTGAGGAAAGAATGATATATTCTTCAAATGTCATGTTATATTTTTAACTGCCCTTTACATTGGTTGCCCACATAATCTACATATTTTTCTTTGACTTCCTTAAAGTCCGTTAGACAAATACAGACATTAAAGAAAAAAAATAGCTCAAATCAATAGAAAGTAGGCTATTAGTAAACATCTATTTGTTTTGTTTCACTATAATAAGAGAGGAGATACATAAAAAACAAAATGCAAATCTTGGCCATTGTAGAACCTAAGGCAGTTACTGAATAGGAAACACATAATGCATAAAATTTCATAGCAGCACACTAGTATTTTCAGAAAGGGCTACTCTAAACTGAGAAAGAACGGTTAGAGAATGACTTGAGTGCTAAGTCCTTGAGGATAAAGGGAGTTTTAAATTATTTTTGGAGAGAAATAATATATATGGGACATAGGAAGTAAAGGCCTATGGTAGGACTTAGCAAATGTATGAAAGTTATTTTTATTAGATTTGCTTTGCTGAGACAGAAAGTCTAGTTGAATTAATAATTAGAAACAAAATTGGAGAAATACAATGAATGTCCCCCAAAGAGGCAAGTTTATCCAAGTTTTCACGTTAAGCAGAGGAGTTTCATTTCAAGAAAAGAGCACTTTAACATGACATGAGAGCACTTTGACAACCTTTTTGGCCTCTTAAATGGTAAATCCACATTGTGAATCTGGTATTTGAAAAAGCACACACTAGCAGTTGTGTATAGAACGTAATGAATTAATGGGAGGGTAGAGGCAATTACACTAATTTTAATGTGAAATAAAAAGCTAGGGCAGTGTTTTCAATAGAACAGAACAAAATATTAGAGTGCATTTCATTTTAATAAAGGTAAATTTAATGACACCTTTGTTTTAGTTGTGTGTGGCTGGAGTTTGCAATATGAAATGTATTCTCTGTCTAAAGATCTAAAAAACACTGAAGTAGATAATTGGCTTTTAAAAAATGGAATGAAAGGAACAGATCTTAGAGTACACAGGATAAGAAATTAAATTGGATTTGGTGAGAGTAGAAGAAAGGGAATAAAAAGAATTTAGAATAAAAGAGTAAAAAGTAATGTTAATCACTTTTAAATATATAACCAAGAGGTTTTAATTTCAGAAATAAAATGTGAAAAGGTACCTGATATGGAATATGTATCTTGTTGTAATATGTTTTTCTTTAATAACTTAATCATCCTGATCCTTTCATAGTTCTTCAGTGTGATGATTAGGTGTTCACGTGCACCTGTGAGATGTACCTCCCTTAACTCTTGTTACAACATTGGCACATTACCCATTGACATGAAAAAATAATTTAAAAATTTAAAAAACCTTAAACATTCATATCCTATTGGAGGCATTTCCAAAGGAAAATTCTAGAATAGGTTATTTCGGGCACAGTAGAAATTACCTTAAGTGTTTCTCCCCTGAAAATCTCTGAAGGCATCAAAATATTGCAGTTTCCTAAAAACCAACCAGTTGAATCTGTGTGAAATGCTTCTTCAAATGCTCCTGACATGTATACTGTCTGGAATTTTCTCTGTTTGAGTAGATATGATCATCTTTCTAGTATGCTGACTAAGATACTAGATGAGCGTCCTGAAAATGCTGTTGACATCATTGAAAATATTAGTCAAGATGTGAAGATGGCACATTTTAGTAAAAAATTAGATACACTCCAAAATGAGAAGGAGATGCTTCCAACCTATGAAATAGCAGAGAAGCAAAAGGCTCTTTTTCTTCAGGGACATTTGGAAGGAGTTGACCAAGAACTGGAAGATGAAATAGTAAGTTACTATTATAAATTTTATAGTTAAATCTTAAGTTTTTATTTGGGATGCATGAGTTGTGGCTTTAAGTTTATATCACCTGTCCTTTATAGCTTCTTAAGTTGAATATGTATCTTTTTAAAAAAAATCTCTTCCACCTTTCTCCAATCAACCTCATTTCACACCACTCATTTCCTTGTTTATGGGTTTCTTATTTTGTCGCATTGTGTTTTAGTATTTTACAAGCCTTAGCTATTTCTTATACGTTTGTGAGCTAAGTTTCTTGATATTAGGGAAAATGGATTCTTTATATATTATAATCTCCAAGGTGCCTAATATAGATCTGGGTATATAACTGTTTCTTGTTAAATATTTGCTGAATAATGAATGTATTTCAGATAGTTAAAATTAGATTTTAAATCAAATTGTATATTTTCTCCTTTAACCTGCTAGAAAATTTATAAGTATTTCTGATAGCATTTGTATTCTCTTCTAAGGCAAGCTTCTCATATTATGGTTTGATATTATGCATATTATGTGAATGAGACATAATACAAGAGGAGAGGTGTAAAATACTTCTTTTGATCTTGATAGACAAGTTGTTGAAAATATTTAGAGAAAAATTTGGTGACAGAAGAGAGCAAAGCTATAATTAAAGAATAAAATCTGGTGGATCACAGAAATTTTAGCTTCAAATATTTCAAAATAGTATCCAACATTTTATTTTCTAAATGCCTTTATACATGTTTGCCGAGCTTCCATATTCTATTACCACTAGACTATTTAAGATATATCTATGTACTTGCAAATCTGATGTTTGGAGTAAGATATAGAGTCCTTCCAAAAAGGACTCCATCAGGGAAAATGTAAGAGAGAGACTTAGACGGGAGATGTACCCTCTAGGGCTCAGCAGCCTGTGATACGAAACCCAACTTGACACAGTGAGATCCCTACTACTCAGACAGAAGTAACAGGTGATATATGTCAAGAAGTTGACATCAAACAGCTTTAACAAGGTGGCATATGGTTATGTAGCAATATATAGTGATGATGAATCTGGAAGCAAACAGCATGTGGAGACCAGGCAAATGGATATGTTCCTGGAAGACTTTTAATCAAAGAAAGGTCAGATTTCAATATAAGAATGGGGCATTATGTTATCTGTAGACATAAGATTACATGGTAGGGATCTGCATCCTAAACTAGGATATGGGATGAGAACACAAATAAGCTGTTTTGATCCTGGAACCTCATCCCCTTAACCAGATCCCACACATTTTCCTCATAAAGGGTAGGATTGGTTTTAGAACCTAGGACAGCTGGGTCATAAGTTAAAGATTGAAAGCTCCACCTCAGAGAGTGGAAAGATGCAGGAACAGGAAGAGAGGCAGGTCTCTGAAGCATTGAAGTACAAGCCACGTGACCAACTCTGTCCCAGACTTACCTGATTAGAGTATTCATGATTTCATTCCTGTCTTTGACTACACCAGAACTCCTATGCTTAGCCTTCAGCATTCATTTATTCATTCACCCATTCATTCGCAAACATTGTGGCCACTTACTGCATACCAGATACTGATATATACATGTGAAAAAAACTTTTCTGACTTTAATTTGTTTACAGTTCAGTGAAAGAAACAAAAAGATTGGAAAGCTATTTGATTAGTACAATAAATAGATAGCCTTGTTACCAAACCAAATTGGGGGCATTTGCCAGTGGGAGAGCCAAACAGTGAGGCAGAAAGAATTGCTTTCTAAATTTTGTAGAAAGAAAAGTTCATTGCAAAGCTGCTGAGCAAGGAAACAGGAGCTGGGCTCAAATCTGTTTTCCCAAGCTGGGGGTCTGGGGCAGGTTTCATAGGCAGAGAGTAATGAGACATGATTTGATTGGATCTTGCAATGAGGTAATGCCAGGGTTGATCTGATTGGATCATGTATCATGCCATGAAGTGTCCGCTTCTTAATTAGATCCCAGTTCTTGGTCCTAGCAGTTAGGTTCTGCCTATCACTACACTCCTGGTTCCTCTGTGCATGCTCAGGTTATGTAACTTGCAACCTTGGGGTCTATGGCAACTGAAAAACAACTTGCTATTTATTATGCAAAGTTGAACCAGATTGAGCTGTTTCTGTGGTTGAAGCCTCATATGATAGAAAAAATCATGGGGTTTGGAGTTAGCCGGATCTGAGTTAGAATCCTCATTCAATCAGGTACTAGTTGTGTGACTTTGAACAAATGACTAAACTTTCTAAGCTTCAGGGATAATCATATGAAAACAACCTGAGGAGTAGAGGTGGTATATATAATGGCATATAGTAGGAATTTAATCAATGGTAGCAATTGTTATTATATTGTTTTGACAACAGGCTACAAGACAGAATGGAACAACTAATTCTGCTATTGGGACTTGGGCAAGGATTTATAGTGGAGGTATTATTTCTTTTGGGTCATAGAGGATAAGTCAGAGTTCACCAGGTGAAGACTATAAGGAATAAAATTTTGAGAAAAAAAGAACGATAAAAAGCAGTAAAGTTTATTTCATGTTTGGAAAAGAATAATGTGAGTTTGAGAGAATAAGTAATGGATATGAAGCAAACAAGGTGCTTAAAGCCAGACTGCTCTTTGTACGTTTATAAGAAATTTCTTTCTTATGTACAATGAGAGGATTTTAATAGAATAACATGGTCTGGCTTTTGGTTTAGAAAGATAACTCTGGTAGTAATGTAAAGGAGAATGAAAAAAGAGGTAAAATCGGGGCAAGGAGGAGAGCATTTAGAAGCCTTTTGTTATAGCACAAGTAGCAAGGATGGTGACTCATGTGACAGAAATGGGTAAAAGAGGAGAGGATAATGCCAATAAATTGTTATATGCTCAAATCAATAAGACTGTAACTATTTAAATATTAAAGGTCAAAGGAGTCAGAGGAAGCAAGGATGACAGGACTTACTGGTGTGAGAAACTGAGGGCATAGTGATATTATCGGTGAAGAAAGAGTATATAGAAAAAAGAGAGAACTTTGAAATATGAATTAAATATTAACTTGAGATATCTGTAGAATACTCAGATTAAAATTTCTCCTAGGTGGCTAGAATTACAGGTATGAAACATGGAAGAAAAGTCAGAGTTTGAGGGAAAATTTTTAAATAGCCGTATGTTACTTGCCGGGGTGTGGAAGAAATCTTCCAAGCTTACAGCAATGAGTGATGAGATGACTGAGAAGGAAATTTTGAGGACACCACTATTTACAGCTCAATTAAGGAAAAAGGAACCAATAATTAAAGAGATTAGGAAGAAATAGTACTAGAGGGCCAAATAAGATCAAGAGTGAGTGGTACAGCAAATGTCAAGGAAAAAGTTTTAGAAATCTAAATCAATGAGATGAGAATTGAAAAATGTCATTATATTTATATTGACACTACAGTTATAAATAAGAGCACATCATACATAAGGATAGCAAAGTGCTCTCAATTTCTTCATCTTGAGCAGGGGTCCTCAAACTTTTTAAACAGGGGGCCAGTTCACTGTCCCTCAGACCATTGGAGAGTGCGCACTGTGGGCCCGGGACGATTCGGCTGCTTAAGCAGGACACGCAGTGGCCGCAAAAACACCCAGAGGGCCAGATAAATGTGCTAGGCGGCCCATATGTGGCCCACAGGCTGTAGTTTGAGGATGCCTGATCTTGAGGGTCATGACTTTGTCTTGCAAGTTATCCTAACCTCAGTTAAGGTTCTTTCCTACCTTTTCACAAATATTTCTCTATAATCTTCTTGAGACTCTGCTTATTTATTATCCTATATTTCTTTTATAGAATTATTTTTTTCCTCATTGTTTTAAATTATTTAAGTAGAGGAAAGTATCTAACTATGTTATGTCTTCAAGTGTAGTCATGCTGAGCATTTACTTTATTATACATTTCCTTTATCCTGTGTTACCCTATATATACGATGCCATGTTGATTTTTATTTACCCTATATTTATAAAACCATGTATTTAATGAATATTTTTTAAAATATGGTAATATAAACATATATAAAACCATATTTTTCTACATATGTGTGTACATAAGTTATACTACATCTTATTTTAGGATAGTAAGAGAGTTTCTTAAACACTTTTCATAAAACAGGGATGTTGAACCATTATTGTTAATAGTTATTAAATCTCTCTGCCTAAGATACACACATAAAACAACGTAGGTATTATAATATATTAATCAGTATAAGATACAATGGTAGAAGTTACATTTATAAGTAATGAGAGAAGAATTGAAATTCAGGAATTATCAGTTTGATCAAACTCTTTTTTAAAGTAATTTCTCCTATTTTATTTCATTTAGGTTTAATTATTTTTTTATTTCATCATATTATGGAGATACAAATATTGTTAACTCTTGAAAGTAATGTTGAAGAAATTAGTGGAGAGGAAAAAGTAGAGCTAATATCAAGATGTATAAAAGAGTAAAGGGAAACAAGCATTCGCCTTATTGATAAAGTTTTAACCACAGCATTTGTTTTCCCAGGCAGAAAACTCTCTTCCAAATGTAATGGAGTCTGCTTTTTATTTTGAACAAGCTGGAATTGGTTTGGGCACAGATGAGACTTACCGCATATTTCTTGCCCTCAAGCAGCTTACTGACACCCACCCAATCCAAAGATGCCGCTTCTGGGGCAAGATCTTGGGTCTGGAAAAGAATTATATTGTAGCTGAAGTGGAATTTCGTGAGGGGGAAGATGAAGAGGAGGTTGAAGAGGAAGATGTAGCTGAGGAGAGGGACAATGGAGAAAGTGAAGCTGATGAAGATGAGGAAGATGAACTACCAAAGTCCTTTTACAAGGCCCCACAGGCTATACCAAAAGAAGAAAGTAGGACAGGTGCCAACAAATATGTCTATTTTGTTTGCAATGAACCAGGAACATCATGGGTGAAGTTACCGTCAGTTACACCTGCACAAATTGTTATTGCAAGAAAAATCAAGAAATTTTTCACTGGGCAATTGGATGCTCCCATCATAAGCTACCCACCATTCCCAGGAAATGAGAGCAATTACTTACGAGCACAAATTGCCCGAATTTCAGCAGGAACCCACATCAGTCCTCTAGGATTCTATCAGTTTGGTGAAGAGGAAGGAGAGGAAGAGGAAGAGGTAGAAGGTGGACGAGATAGCTTTGAGGAAAACACAGATTTTGAAGGCATCCAAGTGATTGATCTAGTTGAATCCTTATCCAATTGGGTTCATCATGTACAGCATATTCTCCCTCAGGTATGGGTTTTGTGATTCTCAAACTATAAGCTAATTAGCAAATGTTTATTAAATTGTCCCTACCTTGCATAAAGCTATGCAAAATGAAGGCCTTGAGACTCTAGAGAAAGAGATCATTGAAAAGATAGGTAACGGCTGGATGTGGTGGCTCACTGTAATCCTAGCACTTTGGGAGGCCGAAGCAGGAGGATCACTTGAGGCCAGGAGTTTGAGACCAGCCTGGGCAAAATAGCTAGACCTTCTGTCTACAAAAAATAGAAAAACTAGCCTGGCATGGTTGTGTGCACCTGTAGTCCCGGGTAATCAGGAGGATGAGGCAGGAGGATCGTTTGAGCCCAGGAATATGAGGTTTCAGTGAACTATGATGATGCTACTACACTCTAGCCTGGGTGACAGGGAGACTTTGTCTTGAAAACAAAACAAAACAAAACACAGAGTACTATGTAATTGCCAGGGCCCCAGGAATCTTCAAACATTTTTTTTTATATTTTCAGATGGAAATAAAGCAAATACTTCTGTGGAGTATTTGACAATTGATGTATCGATTTAGATTGATGTGTTCAGAAATTATTCTATTTTTTATATATTGAATACAGATGAGTACATCAATTTTGAAAATAGTTCTTTTATTCTATCTCTATAAAATATGGCAATTTTATGCCAAGAATAATAAAAGAGTATAACAAAAACAAAAAAGAAGCAGACAGTGATATATAGCAACTATATATAGCACCAGGTGCTGTTAATAGCATATATATAATTTAATCCTGGCAACAACCCTATGAAAGAGTTGATATTTCCATTTGAAAATATAAAAAAATGTTTGAAGATTCCTGGGGCCCTGGCAATTACATAGTACTCTGGGTTTTGTTTTGCTATTTTACAAATGAGAAAATTGAAACAGAGAGCTTAGAAATGTGACAAGGGGAATATAGCTAATAAGTGACAGAATCAGATATGAGGTTGTGCAGAATGGACCCAGAGTCCATCCTCTTAACCTCTCTGCTATACTGACTCACCCACAGGTAGAACATCTTCATCATACTTTTATCTAGATAAGATATAATCTTAATTATCTCTATATAAGAGTTAATTAAATCAGAAATTATTAATATAAACTTCAAACCTTCATACATAACTTTATTACCACATTTACAATTTTATTGTTAAGCATTATCATCATCATAGCTTTACCTCTTTCATGTAATTTATTACAAGCCAGCAAAATGCATTATTACCTTTTTCACTAAGTTTCTGCTAATTTTAAAATATAACTGAACACTCAAGTTCTGTAACTTCAAGAAGTTGGTAAATTCTTGAAATAAATAATACAGTCTTTTCCTTGAAGGAAGCTAGATCAATATAGCACTTGGAAAATAAGGCATGTTAAATGAACCAAATGAATAATTGATGAAATATGTACACAGTGAACCCCATCCTGATAATCGCTTCAATATAAATGAATAAATCATGCAAAATTCATTCCTAGGGTCGCTGTAATTGGTTCAACCCTATACAAAAAAATGAAGAGGAAGAAGAGGAAGAAGATGAAGAAAAAGAGGAAGAAAAAGGAGAAGAACCTGAGTTTATAGAACCAGAAGTGGGGCCTCCTCTTTTGACACCAATCTCTGAAGATTTAGGTTATTTTACATAGCTATTATCACATACAAATACACAAACTATATAATATACTATATACATTATATAGGAAATATAGGAGAGTTATAAACCTCTAAAACGTGGACAGGAGCCAAGGTTTCATCCCTTTCCCCCTTTGTGTGTTCTGGGATGATGGGGAGTAAAGAATGTAGTTGGCACGCCAATATTCTCTGACAAAGTTGAAGGAGTGATGCAAACAAGAAACATAAGTTGGCTGCCTCTTATTGAAAATGCTGACAGTTGTGTATCATTCTTGTCTTGCATTCTACATCATAAACAAACTACATAATTATATTAAAATACCATATATGGTACTTTTTAAAAAATCTACTTTGGGCCCTATATTCTTGTTTTTTCCCTTTCAGTTTTGGAGTATATATGCTTATAACCCTTTATCTTTTTAATAATAATGATTTGAACTTTCATTTGGTCATCAAATATTACTCCCTTTACCACATAAGCCTCCTCTTCCTTAATAAAGTCTTGTCTCTGTTGCAAAAATGGAGATATTTCAAATTTCATTGTTCTAAAACATTCATCAAATATCCTTGACTTAGCTTCTAATATTTTAATTTTCTTTCTATATCAAATGTGTATGTGTGTGTATATGAAGATTTATTAATATAAAAATAGCTTCTCTGTTGCACAGTAGATTCTTGTCTATTTAGGAGTTAAGATTTTGAATTTCTCTTTGGGTTGCAGAAATTCAAAATATACCCCCTTGGACAACACGATTATCCTCAAATCTTGTTCCACAATATGCTATTGCAGTCCTTCGATCCAACCGTTGGCCTGGAGCATATGCCTTTTCCAATGGCAAGTAAGTATCTGACCACCTACAAAACCATGATTGTGACTATTTAAGCTATGGAAATTATGAATTATCACTGGAATGTTAAGCTGCTATTGTTTCAACTCATCTTTGGCGTATTAGGTATGTGCCATAAGATTAACATAACATTTGTATTATACAGTAAAGTGTCACATTCAGGACATTAGAGTAATTCAGACCTCTGCTCCTTCATCGTAATTATCCAATTAATCAAAATAAGACATAATTTTTCATCTGTGATTATTTGGGTAATTGACTTCATCATTCAATAGATGAATGGAGGCAATTCTAAGCAATGTTTAGTTTAAATCTCAGGTAATTTTTGTTGGACATCTCTATAAAAGATAATTAAAAATTTGCTTTATTTAGGCTATCACTTTCAAAGGAATTAAGACCTAAAGAGGAAACTAAAAATCCTTTTATCCCTCACTTATAACATACATTTCCATTTATGGTTCTTATGGTTTCATTTTTTCCCTAAATAATCCAGTGTCAGAAGCTCAGCTGAGCTGGAGAGAGAGCTGAGTTGCCAGAGCAGCCATTAAAGCAACAAGCCAAAAATGAGAGTTAAGTCTTTAATCATTTGCTGTAATAGTATAAGAAAAAGCATTGACTTCCCCATCTCATTTTCCCCCATGGAATGGCCCACTGGTGGAGAGTTGGGTGGGTCACCACAGATGCAGATATCATAGATATGGAGTCATGGGGGTCATCTCATTGACAAGGGAGTCCCCAAACAAAAGGCTTCTCCAGTTTTCTGGACCCGGAGGCTAGGAGGAGGGTGTGAGGGCTAGAAATAGAAAATTACTGAGTACAGAGAGTGGGGAAAATAAATGCCAGAAGGCCTCTCCTAAAGAGACCTAGAAATGAGGGCACCTGGGCTAGGAATACAAATATATGAAGAGCACGGCCAGCCAGAGGGGCCAGCGTCCTTGACAGCAGTTTCCCTTAGAGACAGCAATGCATTGGCAGTGCACCAAGTCTGGTGGGGAAGGGCATCTTTCCCTGGGTGAGGCCTGCCAGGTAAGGTCTTTGAAGTTGCCTATGGTTGTGCCTGAAAAATAACACATAGGTTTTAAACCACAAGTCCAACTCCTCACCCAGCCAAGAATTTGCTGGGTTAGCAATTTCTTAAAATCTAACTTTATGAAAGATAGTAACTTCTGTTTTCCTGAAAATAACTGAATAAAAAAAGGCCTTTACTTGTGGTCTAGTTGTAGGATAGCTTTTGACAGTGTCTGGCCCAGTGGTTTTCTTAACCAGCTTAAGTGGTTCAGATCAAAATAATTCTTAGGTAGAACCATTGGGAAATATTTCACAGTTAGCATTTAAAATTTTTTTAATGGGACGATAATATTCTAAGCACTTTATTACAGAAGAGTCAACTTTTCTAACTGAGAAATTATATGATTTTTTTTTATAGAAAGTTTGAAAATCTCTACATAGGCTGGGGTAATAAGTATAGTCCAGACAATTATACACCCCCATTTCCACCACCAGTTTATCAAGAATACCCCAGTGGACCAGAAATTACAGAAATGGATGACCCTAGTGTGGAAGAGGAGCAGGCTTTCAGGGCTGCACAAGAAGCAGTTGTACTTGCAGCTGAGAAGAATGAAGAAACCGAGGAAGATGAAGATGATGAAGATGATTATGACTAAGAAAATCAGCCTGGTCTTATGTGGCACTGATATACACTTCCTTATGTGGGACTGATTTTATATGTGTGTGTATGTGTATATACACACATACAGGAAATTATTCATCTGCAAAATGTCATTCCTTAAAAATACACAACTTGGAACTGCATGTGTATAACTATTCGTGTTTATAGAAAGATGCTCAATAGATTTTCTGGAGGCTAAATGAGAAGCAATCACACTGCTCTAATGGTCATGGCTAATGTGCTTGTGTATTCTTGTTTTAAAAAGTTCTGAGGTTTAAGTTCTAATATGGCAAATATTGAAAGATATAACACAGAGAAGCTTCTTGGAAACTTTAATACTTTTTAAAAAGTGTCAAGGGGTATAAAGACCAAAAAAAAAAAAAAAAAACTGCACAAAATAAAAACCACCTGACAACCACTGAACTAGAGCATGTATTCTTAACCTTTGTAAGAAGTGAACCAGAACATGTATTCTTAAGCCTGTGTAATTGCCTATGGTTGGGTCTGTGATCCTGTGTGCAAGTACTGCGTATGTGTATTCATTTTTCACCCAGAAAGTGATCATAATTCCATCACCTGCTCAAACACTATAAGAAAATTTTTTAATCCTTTTGTTACTTTACTCTCTCAATCTGACTCCTTCATCCTACATAAATTGATTTGAACTGATTGGGGATTGAGGAAAAATAATTTGCACAGATATGGTTAGTTGGAATATAGAGACTTCAGATTAAATTTCCACCACTGTTTCCCTAAAACATAATTATCCTTCACTAAAAAAAAAGTATCTTTAAGTCCTATATGTACCAAACATGCAGCCATGAATAAAAACTAGGCACTGCTCCTGAAATCAGAGCTTTCATTCAAAAAAGGAATATAAAAAGATAAATAGAATATTAGAATACATTGCAATTTAGCAAGTACTATGATACAAATATTACAGGGTACCACAGAACAGTGGTAATTCTGTGGTAAAGAACTAATTTTTAAAAATTCCAATCCATTGCTGTTATTTGTGTAAAATAAAATGACACAGCGGTTCTCAATTTCTGCACTTACCTTCTCACAGACTGTTTGCAGATCACCAAGCTACACTTTGAGTAACATTACCAAGCGTGCGGTAGGTGTGCTTAATCCAGATTTAAACAGGTCAGGAAGCTATAGGGGAAAGGTTCTAAGCAGCACTAGCTACATTTTGGCAAAAGATTTTTGTCTGGAAAGAATGAAACTTCCTCTGAAGAGTGAGCCTGGCGAGGTAAGCAGAAGCCAGATTGTATAGGAAGTCTGGATTTTACCCATAATGAAAAAAAAAACACAAAACAACTAGAAAGTCACACAAACATATTTGTATTTTAGAACGTTTTTGGCTTAAGTGCGGAAAGGACGACAAAAGAATCAACACTTGGGACAGGGAGACCAGTTAGGAGGTTATCACATTATCTAGTAAGAGATATTGCCCGAATGAAAAGAGTATAACTGCATGGGGATTATAAAATAGAGAACTGGTTACTAGTCCAAAAGACAGAATATTAGAAGGGTTTCCACAACTCTCCAGTTGGCAATACTATTTCATTCTTGAAATGCAACTTTCGGTCTTTGTTGGAGTACCTAAAATTCACAAAAGTTAATTCAAGTAGGTTCTTGTTCAGTTTTTCATGATATAATAGACACTTGGCTTTTCTTTCTTGTTGCTTAATATCCTTTTCCTCATCTACCCTGATTTCCTTTTGAGGATCTACCTCTGTCCCATTAGATAGTCTCGTGCCAATCAGATGTACTCTCTTTGGAATCTGAATGTTGAGCTGAGACATTACCATGGCTCCTAACCGTATTGCTCCTGCTATAAATGAGAACATGTTCTAGCTTCAAAAATTGCCTTGGTTCCACCCCAGTTCTCTACCTACCCACTGATTGTGAACTTCTGACAATCTTTTAACGAATTTCCTCCTGTTTATATTGGCCAGAGTAAGATTCTTGCTTGTAATCACACATGGCATACCAAACAAGAATTTGAAAGATTCTTTTCCACAGAACACCTTAAACACAGGACTCTAAATCATAGCTGTATAGTGTAAATATTTAATAAAAGCAAATCCATGTTTCTAGAACTATCTTAATCTTATTTCTAAGCAGTGGACAAGTAATTTCATTATATATGTTCTCTAACAAAAGACAGCCAAATAGTGTAACGGTAAGAGCCTGGAAGTGAAATGGCCTAGGTTCACAAACTGGGTCACAATCATTTTTGGGGGGCAAATTACTAACCTCCCAGAACTACAGCTTCCTCATGAGGCTAATGATAGTACTTATCTCACAAAACTATTTTGAAGCTTGAATTCATTAATACATGTAAAATACTAAAAGTACCTAACACAAGGACCTAATATATACTAGCTTATGGCTATAAAACAAGTTTCTGAAACGTGGATAAGAAAAAAACAAAGCCCACAATGTAAACAAGATATTTTATTGAAATAATTACTAAACAATAAAGTTACAGGAGTAATTAACATAAGCATTTTAGAAATTAAATTATATGTTGAGTAGTTAAGAGACTTCATAGATTCGTAAGTTGTTATTAAGGAGTTCAATATCTGAATTGGGAAAAGAAAGCATAATTTTCAACCACGGAAATGCTTAATTCTTCAAGGAATCTTCTCGGCTGTAAAGACTCGAGAAGCTTGTCTCCTGGCCTTGAAAAGGAATTTTAAAAAAACATCAATTATAAGCTAGAAGTCAATTAACTAAAATAGGTATTATCGTTCTACTATAAAAATAAAATCTGGAATTTTTTTCAAGATAATAATGAAAATTCTTAAAGAAAAATTACAATCTCAAACTTATGAAATTAGGAATAAACATTTTAAAAGATAAGCCATAACGAAATTAAATAAATGAAACAGAATGTGGTGCCTTTTTATGAATAATGATCAAAAGTAAAATGCTGGCTCAAAGTCAGAGAGACAGATAAAAAGGCAGAAGAGGGCCAGAAGGAGACAGGGATATGAACAAGGAAACTCATCTCCCTCATTATGGCCTTAAAAATATCACTTCAAAAAGCTTTTCAATGATTGTGCTATTTTCACAACCTGAGTTCCAAATCAAAACATATTAAACCAAGCTGAATTAAAACAAACTAATTAAATCAAGTTGAGAGTAAAGGATGGCATAATAGAAAACTAAGACTGTAGTGAGGTAATTTAATAACTGTGTATCAAACTGTGAAAAAGAGTTGAGAAACATGGTTATTATATAAATTTATATTTATTATTTGACTGAACTGAATTAGAAGATATTTTTTAAAATAAATCCCTTCACCTAAACAAGTGCTCTAACATCTAGAACAGGGTCTGGAATGAGTAGATACTAAAAATATTAATATATTTATGTCAGAAATATGTTATGGTAATTTGAAGACAGCTGCCAGGATAAAAATATTTTTGAAAACCAATCACTCTCTTTGAATAATAGTTGCATGATTATTAACATATCATAACTAATCATAAGTCCAAATATGAAGAATAAAATATAAAATATAATTATAAATAACTACTTCTTGGTACACTGTAAAATACCAAATTTGTTTTTAATACAATTTAAAAAGTCATAGTTATTACTTAGAAGAAAATGGACACTTTAAAACCAAGTTATAAAAACTAACACAAAATAAAAGTCATTATTTTGTCCTTATTTAAAGCTACAAATTTCTGATGGCCTGCAGATCAACCAGTATGTCAATATTTGCTGAATTCCTATAGTATATAAAACACTGTTAAGAAGAACAGAATTATAAGACATAGATGCTAGAAAAAAAACCTGAAAAGAAGGCTTGGAGGTGACATGCAAAAACAATAAGTTATGTTAAATTACTAAGATTACATATTTACGTTTTTCAAAAAGTAGTATCTTTTCAACAATAAATGTGAAATTGTTCATATAGGAGGTGAGCAAACTTCACACTATGAGGCTTTTTTTCCTTACAGAAGAGGCAATATTGGGCAGGGCTTTAGATGCAAATTGCCTAGACTAGAATCGTGACTGCTACTTAGTATCTGTGTAAGGACAGGAATGTAAGGACTTCTTTATGACTCAGCACTCTCATCTGTAACATGGGGTTGTTGTGTGGATTAAATTAGTTAATATATGTAAACTATTTAGGATAGCATCTAGCACAGAATAAGCATTATACAAGTGTTATTTCTATCTATTATTATTATAATCATATTATATTTATTATTCCCTTTCTACCTGGCAGTATTGTACATTGTTAGCCAAGTTATGATTCTTATAAAGACACAGCTACACAGTTCATGGCTCAAAAACAATGAAACAACATGAAATGCACAGTGAAAAGTCATTTTAGTATTCTAACCCTAACAACGACTCAGTTTCCAAAACTAGAAAGATGACAGCTAACTAAAATGTTCAGCTAGAGTCCACAACAATATTTAACCACTCTCAAAAGTTATGTGTATATTGGTGAGCAAGGGTCTTAGTACTTTAAAATAATTTAAATGAACCCCTAACTTTATCTGGCCAAATTAATGATAAGGTGAAAAAAGTGAATGCAATTTTGGTATTTAAGTCCTTGCAAAGAAATCTTTTAATGTATTATAATTAAACTGAATAACCTCTTAAACAATCTTTGCCTTTATATATCATAAGGCTGAAAAGACTACTCTAACTTTATCTCTCATTTCAAAAAATTATAGTCCTTTTCCCCAAGATCCTATTATTCTCCATAACTGGTTCTTTCTAATCTTCTGTCTCTTTTCTCTTTAGAGGAAAATAAATCAATGTGAAGTACTCAAATAGGGGCATTATTTTAAGATTCCAGGGCCTGTGCATTTTCCAGACTTAATGTGCTATCATACAGTTTCAGTTCATACCAACCAAAGGTTTTCCAATTTCTAGAAATTTTTCTATAATATATCGCTCATCACTTAACTGCAAAGGATAAAGACAAGAGGCAACGCTAATGAAGTTAAATTCTGGAACTATGAATATCCCCAAGTACATAAAGTAGAGCTTCAGGAATCATAAGAATCACATTTTAATAATTATAAAACCAGTATGAGGTCTCTTTGGATTAAGTTAGGTTTTCTTACCATACATGTTGTTAGGATTCATCACTCACCTGACATTAAATATTAATTATAAAATTGAATATTTTTTGAAGCTCTAAGTAAATGACAGTCATTAGTTACCATTTCAAATTTAAGGATGCCTATTCTAGAAATTTAAAACCATAAAATGTCTTTGCCAACTTAATGAGATAGAATGAGGTGCTAGGAGATACAAAGGGATAGCACTGATTTTAACTAAAAATTCCAAACTTTAAGTTCAACCTACTCAAGCATTACATAATAAATATTTAGATACTTACAATTTTCTCCTCTGGAGAAAGTGCACCCTCTATTGCCACTATCTGGTATTGCTTATGTTTTAAATTTCCCATAGATTTCCGAAGTTGCTTGAGACTGCTGGCTTCTATGTCTTGCTTTAATAGTTTCTGCATTTCTCCAGAAGGACATCCAGGGTCAAATATTAGTAACCATAACGTTCGGTTTTTTCTCTCTTCAATTCCAACAACTGTTCGACTATGACCTACCAAAAGATTAAAAAAATAGCTATGTCATATTATCTATAGCTATACAGTCTCTCTATATAGTGTAAACACGTGTTTAGAACATAAATCCACATATAGTCTCTCTGACATATATATACCTGAGCTCTCCCACGACACCAGAGTTCAATTCTACTTCAGTTTTATTTTGTTCAATTTTAGTTTTCTAAAGGCTTCATTATAAAAAATTCTGCTTCTACTCTGCCACACTTTTCCTTTCCCAATCCCTTGATTCCTCTTATTCAAATTATCTCAAATGAAAGAATCTAAAATTTACCTATTTATCTATTCTGGAACAAAAACTCTCATGGTTCCAAAGGCAAATAAAAGTAAAATTATATATACTAGAATATCAATGGGGAAAGCTTAATCTCTTATAGCTTATATTCCTAAATAATGAAATTCCTAACATTTACTTCTCTTTATTCCTGTCAATTCAAATTATCAATTCAACAAACTATATTAAGTATCTATGTGCCAGGTACTATTCCAACTAGTAAGATATACAGTAAAAATCAAAATAAACACACTTGTGTTCGTGGAGCTTATATTCGAATAGGAAGAGATACTCTATAAACAAGGTAAATTAAGTGAAGTAAATGCCAGTGGTGGGAGATTAGGATAATGAGCTACACTTTGAAATAAGGTGAGGTCAGAGCAGGCCTCACTTAAGTGGCATCTGGGTAAAGATCTAAGAAAGTAAGGGAAGAACAAAGAAGGAAGGGTAAACCAAAAAAAAAACAAACAAAAAAACCCCAGCAAGTCCAAGGGGCCAGAAGATGCCAGGAGCAAACATCCTTCATTATTCAACAATATATTGTACTAACAAAGTAGGTCTGAAAATCAGACTAATGTCACAATACCTCCCCATTAACCTATCCTAAAGTAATAGATTGTTGTTTTATAAATAACATTGTTATCTATGATTTATACTAACCTTGATGCTGAAGATAGATAGGAGGTTTAGTTGTACACACTACCTTTGGACTTCCTTCCCTCTCTGAAGAATAATAGTTCAATATCCACTCAAATAAGCGAGGGTGTGTACCCAAAGGACCAGTCGACTTGTGAAAATCAACAATACGGCACCTATAAAAAAAATTTGACAAAATGGATTATGTAGAGAATATTTTTATATACTTTAATAGAGTTTTAATAAACAAAAAATTCTCAATTTGGAGCTAATTTTATCTAGTCATTACTTCTCTATGAAGGAAGAAAGAAAACTAATTTTTTATTAACTTTGTTAATTAATTTTGCAGGGAAAGTAATTATTTAAATAACTATTCACAATGCTGATGACTAATCTAGAGGTTGCAAACCTTTTCTGATATATAAACTTTCCATGAATTATAAATGAGGACCACACTTGGTTTTTAAGAAGTCATCTATATATAATCTGGGACACAGTTTTTATTCTAATGTTTAACCCTGATGATCAATGAGAAGCTGACTTATGATTTTAATTCAATAGCCATTTGCATATATCAAAAATATCCTGAATATTTTTCCTGTCAGTTCTCTCAAATTCCAATAACACACAAGAATGCGTGTAAAGATCATCGAAAAATACGTGTGTGCCCACATCTATACATCTCCTATTTAGCAGTGGTATTCTATTTTCAAGTGGAAGTCACCCTTAAATAAACAATTTTTTAACCAGAAGCACTGTATATATCACTAAACCATTATTTTAAAAAGGGTCAAGTATAACCAAAAACATTTAATAGATATTTAAACAGATACCTGTACTTGTCCCTCTTGTACTTTAAACAGATATCTGTACTTGTCCCTCTTGGTGATAAAACACCCAAATTGCAATGGTTGTTAACCCTAGCCTCAGCAAATTTACTGCTGATACCTTGCAATTGATTACTGAGTTTTAAGTGCTCACATGAACTTCTGAATAAATTGTTTAGAAATAGAGTGCTTTTGGGTTAGCAGTTTGCATGTTTACATTTAGAATATGAAATAATACCTACAGAGTATGATTCATATAGAGTGCAAAAGGAAGGCATTTCAAATAACTAGTAAACAAATTCAGGGTATATTAATAACAAAGATTTACTAAACTATTTAAGGTATCAAGAAAAAAGCTGGACATATCAGGCAATTTAAAAGGAAATTTTCCTTTCCTTAAGAATTACTTAAAAGCACAGAACATGATAGACTATATATAACTGAAGGTGTGAACAGATTGGCAAAAAGAAAAAGAAAAAAGCAGAAATAATTTTAGAGGGCATTAAAATAGTTTAAATAATTCAAGAAAGTTACATGCACAATATTATTTTCTGTTTAAAATGGAAGAAATATTTTTACCTCTAAAATAAAGAAAATGGAGGGATCATAATTATCAAACAGGTTACTAAGCACTTTATTATTTTATTTAATTGTTGTTTCAATTCTATAAAGTAGTTCCTATTAATAAGTTCTTTTATCAATGGTGAAATTAGAATACAGACAAGTTAAGTCATTCAGCTAGTAAGTAGGAAAGCTAGTATCAAGTTTAGGCAGTCTGACTCCAAAGCCCAAAGTCTTAACTATGGTACTAACTGAGATCTTACAATTGACAATTCCAGACTCAAAGGGAAGAAGTGTGCAACACAATGAATCAAACCCCACACTCATGGGGAAATTTCATAATATCAGGGCCAAGAGAAGATGTGAAAATTTTCCAAAAAAATAGATATGTAAAAAAAAAAAAAAAAAAATGAGAATCAGATGGCACCTTACCTTCTCAACACTAATACTGGTTTACTAGAAGTCAACAGAGTAAAAACTTAATTTGTCTGAAAATGATTTTAGAAATAAAGCCACCCAAACTATCATATAAGTAATAAGGACTAGACACCTTTTCTTAGAAGTTAAGGAAGCAAGTGCTCAAGCAAAAGGGTATAATCCAGAAAAGAGAAAGACATGGAATCCAGAAAAAAATCCAGGTCTCGTTACAAGAAAACAGTGAAGAAATGCTACACAGTAATATCTGTGGAGAGGATCTAGAAGGCCAATAATCCAGATTGGCTCAACTAGGACAGATGGCTCCAAGGAGGTAGTGTCCAGAAATAAGGAGGACTTCAGATGGAATGTTTAGAAAAACGTGGGACAATGATGCAAACAGTAAAAGGGGAAAAGAAAGGCAATTATTAACTCAAGAAAAATGTTTAAAGCTTGTTAGAAAAGGAAATAAAATTAGCAATGAGCAATAATGATGTAATGATGTTTACATCTAATGATGTAAACTCTGACTTTAATAAAAATTGAGATTTAATTATATTTTAATTATATTAAAAGGATTGAAGGTAAGCAGGTGGAAGATTTAAAAAAAACACGATACTATCTAAAACTGATAAAATAAGAAATAGTTATGAAAGAATATTATTTAAAAACAATGGAAGTGACAGTTGCCTGTGAAAAACAGAACTTGAGAACAGACAGGAGCATGAGATAGGGAATAAGTTGCTAGTTTTCATTATAAGCCTTTTAATGCTACTTAATTTTATTTTTTAACTATTTCTTTGATATAAATATAATTTAAAAAAACAAAAAAGCTCCCATATAGGGCAATAATATTTACTTGGGTTTTGGGTACATACTTTATCCTTAGGGAGGTCAGGAGTGTATATACTTCACATGCTCCAATCCAGGCCTTTGTTCCCTGTAACCTGTTATTAAGTTGAGAGGCCCCCTGAGGATCAAAACCTTCCTTCCATGCATCTTCAATCATAGACTGAATTTTTGGAATGCAAGGAATTGACATACCTAAAATCACACAAATAAACATGTTATGTGACAAGTACTAAAGTACTGAAGAATATCATTTAGCAGTACTATTATATACTATAGAGGAACCTACAACACAGTTTTTAAGACAGTTATTCCTGACATCTTCTATCATCTTCTCTTCTTCCAACCAGAATTCAGATTTCTTATGTAAATATCCCTTAACTTTGTTGAAGCTATAATTGTCCCTGCTATATATTAATTCATTCCACATCAAACAAGTTTTATCATATGACAAGTTCAGAGTCATACCTTTCAAGCAATCATCATAAGCATCATTTTGTAGTAACGATGAAAGAAGCATCTGGAAATTTCTGTAACCGCAACCCCAACCTTTGTCACCTAATGATGAATGAAAGTGATCCACCATTGTAGAAAGCCACACATGCCTCACATCTGTGGCAGCATTCTGATAATACCTATGAAGTGCTTCCATAATTCCTAAAGCAGAAAAGAGATATAGAGATTTAGAATGATTTGTTATCATCTTTATATGGCTACCTCATACATTTTTAGTATCAACCTCTACCTCAAGCTACAAATCTAAATCCTGCCAATTCCATCTTCTTCTTTACCTTCTTACTGCTCCAACTTTAGTTCGTGTCCTTGGCTTGTTACTACAATCCAATTTTCCTAACATCAGCATATTACCTGTTACACAGAATTGAAATTGTTTGCATCTTTCACCTCTGCATTTGCAGAGATTTTATTATGTGACAGAACTAAAATTTGAAGTGACTGTCCCAGGAAAAGGGTAAACATATGCACAACCTTTCCATGTTCTAGTCTTCTGATCTGGGTAGAACTGGAAGGCCAGTCACTTGAAGTAGAAAACACAGGCCCATGCTTAGGAAGTGAGTAGTTTTCATAGAGATTTTTGTTTGTTTGTTTTACTACTATCTCTCAAATTTTAAAACAAGGTATTTGGTGAGGACTGTGGATTTTCATGGGTTTGGTGGCAGGGAATATGGAAAGGATACACTGCTAATCTTTTGTCTAACAATAAGTAACAACTGAATGCAAGAAAACAAGCTGTTTGAGCTCACGTGTACACAACACAATTCAGTAATACCCAGGAGGATTCCTGCAGGCTTAAGGAATGGCATCCTATTAATGTGTATTACATTTATTATAAGAGAACATAAAACTTGAGGAAGCAAATTTTCTTTTATTTCTCACCCAACTAAAAGATAAGGAAGGTGAAACACTCACGAGAACAAAACAAATTTTTCCAAATAAGTACATCCATAGTACTGGGTTGGCAGTTAACTCTTTTAGCCTCCTACTAAATACAAGAGAACCTCCACCCTGTCCTGTGTATTTTCTACAGCCTGGGCAGCCTGACAAACATTTCTATGGTAAGGCTACTTGGTAGTGTCAATGGGCTACTTTTTAAACTTCTATTATTATAGCTCAAGCTAGTAAAACTTTATACTTCACTACTGTGCTGCCATTAAAAGCACCATTCGTGCAAAAAAAAAAAAAGAGACAAGAGAATAGAATTAGAATAGGTAATTCATTTAAGAGTAAATTAATTCAGGAGTAATCAGAGAAATGCAAATTAAAACATTTATCATCCCATGACCCACTAAATGGCAAAAATTAAAAAGTATCACCATACGAATTGTAAGAATACACAATGAATGCAGATTACAACTACTATGAAAAACAATTCCATAATAACCCTAACAAAGCTGAAGCTCTGCATTGATCTTTTTTTTATTTTTGAGGCAGAGTCTCACTTTGTTGCTCAGGCTAGACTGAGTGCCGTGGCATCAGCCTAGCTCACAGCAACCTCAAACTCCTGGGCTCAAATGATCCTTCTGCCTCAGCCTCCCGAGTAGCAGGGACTACAGGCATGTGCCACCATGCCCGGCTAATTTTTTTTTGTATAGATATTTTTAGTTGGCCAACTAATTTCTATTTTTAGTAGAGACAGGGTCTCGCTCAGGCTGGTTTCGAACTCCCAACCTTGAGCAATCCGCCTGCCTTGGCCTCCCAGAGTGCTAGGATTATAGGCGTGAGCCACCACGCCAGGCCTGCATTGTCCCTTAACATTTCAGTTCTGGATATAATGCTAGAGAAACTCCTGAAGAAGATCTGTTACTAACTTATCACAGTAAAAAAATGGAAACAACCTAATATCTGGCAATATGAAAAACAGGTAATTTGTATATAATTCATAAAAAGAAATACTAGAGAGCAGCTAAAATGAATGAGTACAGCTGCACAAGCCAATATATTTGAGCAAACAAATTTGCAGCATATATATCCATTTATATGCAGATTAAACACATGTAAATTATATATTTATAGAAATGTACATACACATATGATTAGAGTATTCGAACATGTATGAGACTGATAAATATCAAATTCAAGGTAATATTTTCCTTGTTAGAGAGAAGAATTAGAATCAGAGAAGTTGTACATAAAGGGCTTAAAATACACATAAAATGTTTTATAGCTTTAAAAACTTTTAATATGGCAAAATATTAACATTAAAAAAATCTGGGTGGTGGGAACAAAGCTGTTTCCATATAAATTTCGTTACTACACTAACATATATACAAAGAAAATAATTTTTAAAAATACTCATCACAAAAAAAAGGCATGCTTTGGAGTACAGCAGACCCTACTGTGAATACTGGCTGAGCCAATAATTAACTGGGTAACTTTGCCTTTGGGAAGTCATTTAACCTCTTTAAACATAATGACCTCATCCAGATTATATGACAGTACACAAGAGGATGTTTTTTTTTGAGTTAAATGATACAATGGATATAAAGCTCTTCTTAGTGTCCATAATGTACTGAATGATAAATAGAATAGCAGCTAGCCACTTGTGGCTACTGAGCATTTAAAATATACTTTTTCTAATTGAGATGTGCTGTAAAGTAAAAAATAAAAAATGCATTTTGAAGAATGTATAAAGAATGTAAATTATCTTATTAATTAAAAGATCTCAATATTATTTAATATTGATTACATGTTGAAATAACATCATGAATACATTCAGTTTAAACTATTAAAATTAATTTCACCTGTTTCTTTTTACTCTTTTTAATATGGATTCAAGAAATTTAAAATTATACTGTGTTTCCCTGAAAATAAGACAGGGTCTTATATTTATTTTTCCTCAAGAAGACACCCTAGGGCTTATTTTCAGGGCATGTGTTATTTTCCCCTCAAAGCCTCAGCTTACAGCACACACAGGATCGCTGGGACCTGACAGGGAAAGCCGACCTTGTTGGTGGGGCTGCCCGCACCTTTCCAGTCACCTCTGGGATAGTAGCTGTCACAATGGGGCAGATGAGAAGGGCTGCTCATCTTCTTTACCGCTCTGCGACAAAATGGATGGGTTGTGAAGATACACTGCGTAGCCACGCCCATCACTGGATCTTATTTTTGGGGTAGGGCTTATATTGTGCAAATGCTTAGAAATCCTGCTAGGGCTTATTTTATGGGTAGGTCTTATTTTGGGGGAAACACGGTATGTGAGGCTCATAGTGTATCTCTACTAGACAACACTGGTCTTCTAGACCATCGTTAGTACCCAACAATTTTTAAAAGGTTCATTTTTAAATGTCAAGTAAATTAACATAATATAAAAGAAAATTATCTTTTAAGTGAATTATTTATTGTAAAAACAGAAGTTCAGAAGTTTCAAAACACAATACATTTTAAAAAGATATTTGAACACGGTCTTATGCAAAACTACATAAACCATGGGTCATGAAAATTAAGCAAAATTCAAATGATTTTGATTACTTCAGTGGTATATGCAATATTAAAACTATGATTTTGGTGTACTCACCAGAAGTTTTTGTTTTTCCATCATCAATACCAACTGCTAGCGATTCCATCATATCAACTTTTCTTCTATGAAATTCAGATGGATGCATTCTTCCCCTATTTACTTCTATCTCCATATTTCGCAGTTGCTGCTGTTTGTAGCCTCCAGAATTATCTAAACCATATTGTCTCTATTGAGACATAAAAGACACAAAAAAACCTCACATAACTTTTATGTCCCTGTACCTTGATGAAGATGTAAACTTAACTACAATTTTATTTTAAAATATTTTTGAAACATTTTGGCTTATAGACTTTATATAAGTCAACTTAAAGATTTTTAGGAAACCTAAATCACATACATGCAGATCCCTGACTTAATAATAATCACTTCTCTATAGGCAAACTCTATGGCAAGAGTTCTGAACATATTGTTGATTTTTTCCAGGAAACTTGTCAGTCTTTGTTATTTCCTTCCCAGGCTGGTCCACAAAGGCCTACTTATTTCATAATTCATTCAATCAATCATGACACACAGTAAATGAACTATGTTCTGCACACTGGACTGAGACTCTCAAATTGTATGTAAACAACTAATTCTATCTAAAGAACTAACTTGCAAAGATAAATAACAAACCTCCTTAAATATTGGAAACTTTTTGTATTGATAATGTTCAAAATTACATAAGGCATAGAAGACTTAGGAAAAGCCCATTTTTTTCTTCCTCTGAATCCCGGTGGGAAAATATTTTGCAAGTAAATGAATCATCAGTGAGAAAAAAAATCCTAAATTACATCTTCCAAAGCATATTCCAAGGAAAAATGCACATGTGAGATGTCAAAGAAAAAAAGAGGTCAAATAAGTCTGGGAAAATTATGATACGTACAATGCATGTTAGTATATTAAAGGCTCTGAGAAGTCCTGAAGTATACAAACCTGTTTAATTGAACACTTTCAAAACTACTCAATCATAAACCCTTTTTATTTATACACTATCCTATTAACACATAGAAAAAGAACATTTAAAAACTCTATGAGCAGGCCGGGCGCTGTGGCTCACGCCTGTAATCCTAGCTCTTGGGAGGCCGAGGCGGGCGGATTGCTCAAGGTCAGGAGTTCAAAACCAGCCTGAGCAAGAGTGAGACCCCGTCTCTACTATAAATAGAAAGAAATTAATTGGCCAACTGATATATATATAAAAAAATTAGCCGGGCATGGTGGCGCATGCCTGTAGTCCCAGCTACCCGGGAGGCTAAGGCAGAAGGATCACTCGAGCCCAGGAGTTTGAGGTTGCTGTGAGCTAGGACGCCACGGCACTCACTCTAGCCTGGGCAACAAAGCGAGACTCTGTCTCAAAAAAAAAAAAAAAAAACTCTATGAGCATTATTAGCACAGATGATGCTAAGGTCCACAAATTGGGATTGAAAAAAGGAGAAATGGATGTTAAAAATGTAAATGTATTAAAAATATAACAGAAGCCACCAGTTTAGTTCAACAGATACCACCACCCACCTAAGATAAATAAACTCTCAAATATCATCAAGAAGCATTTTCCATTAAAAATGGTTCTTTCTAAATACCTGAAATTGCAATCTGTAAAAGAACTGAAGACTCAGGAGACATTAATTCTAAGTATAAATTTCATTTTCAAGTATCTATACAAACATTTAAATTCCAACTTGGTTTCCTAATTTGCCCCATCAACTTACAGAGGTTTGAATCCAAGCTTTACCACTTAATAGCTGCCTGACCCTGAGCAAGTTACTTAACCATTCTTTGTCTCCATTTCTTCATCTGAAAAAAAAAGAAGGGGGGCTAAAATAACTTCTTTATGTATTTATTATAAAGATTTTTAAGGTATTATATATGAAGTGATTACCCCAGTACCTAATCAGAATGAGTACTCATAAATGGTGGCTGTTATTAACTATAAAATATATATAACAATTTTTTTAACTATAAGGACAAAAATAATAGGCTGGAGTTTTGAAAGCATATTTGAAAAATAGTAACTCTACCAAATCAAAATACATAATTGTTATTAATCTTTGTACCTGTAGCTTCCGAAATTCTTCTCTTTCTTGTCTTGATTCCTCAGATTTCCTCTTTCTGTCTTCTTCTTGTTGAAGCTGGTGAGCCAATTCTAGACCACTAGAACACTGGACTCCATCCATGCCTGTTAAATATTTTTAATGTTCAAGATGAAATAACTACTGTAATCAAAGCTTATTAATTAATACATATTTTAAAAAGAGTAAATGCTATTATTTGTCATTTTTCCATGACCATAATGTCATGGAATCACCAAATCTAGCAAAACTTAAAACTGTTTCTATAAGGAATAACCTCCACATAAAGAACTAATGTTCACTGAGGGTTTAAGCTATGACATTTTCATTAATTATCTCATTTTATCTTCATGACAACCCTAAGAAGTAAGTATTATTATTTGCTGAGGAAATCAGAATTTAAAGAGGTTAAATAACACCCTTCATTGATGCCTCTTAACACAACTAACGCAGACTGATTTTTCAAAGAAATACTAGGGGAGAAAATGAAAATAATAGAAAACATAAAAATGTATGCTTACAAAGTACAAGTGTTAGATAACTTAATTACAGTTTGGACCCAAACAAATGGTACAACTTTGTAACATCTTGCCCTGCTTCCTCTCTACCCAGTGTCTACCAGATCCATTAGTCAGTAGCTGGCCAGTATCTTGTCTCCCTAACTCCACAACCTGATGGTTAAATTATGTTACTAAATATTCCTTCTTTTCTTTCAAGCCTCTCAACAACTGCTTTGGTCTCCCCTTCTTTCTATTTGGTCCCCACTTCCATTCCTGGGATATATAATTCACAAATGATTTTTAGTATACCCTGATGCTATCTACAGTGATTTACTGAGATGGTATCTTTCTCGCATTACCTACTATGGGCTTACAGCATAATATATGTACCTATACAAAGCCTATCATAAAGAGTGAGAATTATCAGATATACAGCTTCAACAGGGTTATCTATCTTTCCACAGTACTATCTTGCAATCTTGTCCACAGGAAGATAAGTCACTGGAATAGTTAGTAGAAAACCACCAGAATAGAGAACTATTCTCAGCTAGGGGTTAGGCTGAGTGAACAGGTAATGCTGTCCATGGAGATCACTGATATGTAGTAGGGTCATTGATACTGGACACTAAAGATCCCTGCATTATTAGGAGCTATCTATGTACCTTAAGAAACTATAATAGGGTAGAACACAATTGTTTTCTCTCAGGGTCCACTTTATATTTTCTTTTAGTGGGTTTGTAAAACTTACATAGGATCTTTCCACTTATAAGGCATCATAATGAATGATTAATTAAGCAATGCCACTATTAAAAAACACATGGGACAAAGGAAACTTTTAGAAGAGTCACTAAAAAAACCAATAAGTAATTTTGGAAGCTGGAGTAAACAGCTAGAAATATACTGAAAGACATTTTGGTTATATAGTTCATATTCATTTTAAACTCATATGTACCATACAGCAGTTTCTAGTTTAACAATTTTTGTTGACCAAATGCTAAAATCAATTACTTCTAGCTGCTAAAGGAATGGCCTCAACTTGTAAATATAACATTTTTTAAATTGCATAATATTTGAAATCATTATCTTAAATGTTTGTACCCACTAAATATTGGTGCTCTGGGGCAAAACCCAGGATGCACAGTCCTGGTTTGGATGCTCGTCAAATAGTTTATCCCTTACAACTTTTCTGTGAAACAATTTATAAAGAAAAAGTTGCAACTAGATAAGGAACAGATTCACTCTTAAAATAGTAAGGGGTTTGTTTTGTTTTGTTTTGTTTTTTTGAGACAGAATCTCGCTTTGTTGTCCAGGCTGGAGTGAGTGCCGTGGCATCAGCCTCGCTCACAGCAACCTCAAACTCCTAGGCTCAAGCAATCCTGCTGCCTCAGCCTCCTGAGTAGCTGGCACTACAGGCATGCGCCACCATGCCCAGCTCATTTCTTCTATATGTATTAGTTGGCCAATTAATGTCTTTCTATTTATAGTAGAGACGGGGTCTCACTCTTGCTCAGGCTGGTTTTGAACTCCTGACCTTGATCAATCCGCCCACCTCAGCCTCCCAGAGTGCTAGGATTTCAGGCGTGAGCCACCGTGCCCGGCCAATAGTATGGTTTTTTTTTTTCCTGTATCAGAATCTAAAAATCAGTATGTGTCCTAGGAAGTAGAAATTAAATCACAACATATTCATCTTTAAACATATAAACATACCTTGTTGAAAGGCGTTTTCTTCTAAATGCAAGTCAACATGTTCCTGGAGAATATGGTAATTTGTACATATGAGCCCACACATAGGGCAGTCATAGAGTGGTTGATCACAGTCTGTATAAGAGACATAATAAAGTAGATTTTATTTTTTAAACTTTTATATTTTTCATCCCATGTCAAAAATTGTCTACAACCTTTTAACCTATAAAAATAAGAGCTTTTTATAGTTGGATTTAAAAGTTATTTCTCCATGTCTAGGGTCAAGATGAAAGACTGAACATAGCACAAACCTCACTTATCATTCAAAAAAAAAAAAGGAAATATTAACAATAAACATTCAGATCTGTAGCCAAAACAAGAAAAGTAGGAAAGAAAACCAAAATGGAAAGTAGGCGCCAGTTTGGATACATGTTTTTAGAGCTAAATTCTCAGCACTTCCCAAAATGAGTGGTGGTAAGGTGCTGAACTTTAACATCTAGCATAAAGCTGGGAATTGGGACCATACTGACTATCTCAGAGCACAGATTAAGGAGATGTATCTACCAGATAGCACCATAACCAGATAGGTCCAGCTTGCCAATAACAGAAGCAGCAGAACCTCTGCAAGACCAAGGCCTAGCAGATAACAGGCACAGAAGAGGGACACAGAATTGTGCATATACAGAGTGAAAGCACTAAGCAATCCATACTAACAGGCCTTCTCTGGAAGTGGAGACACAACAGCCAAGGTAAAGGAATTATGAAACTGCTTCACTGGGAGGAATCATGAGCGAAAACTCCCATAACAGATGAATACTAAAATTTGAATTGCAAAACACATTGGGAGAGCTAATGCCAAGAAAAACAGTCCCCAAATCCACAAACTGAAGAAGTCACTTATGAAGAAATGGAGCTAACAGTAATTTATAAAGGATTATAAAATAAGTATGTTTCAAATAGTCACTGAAATAAAGGAGAAACTGAATCTTTGAAACCAGGACAGAAAGCTATGAAACAGAAACAGAAAGGTAAAAAAACAGAAATGTTAAAAATAAATGATATAGGCCGGGCGCTGTGGCTCACGCCTGTAATCCTAGCACTCTGGGAGGCCGAGGCGGGCGGATTACTTGAGGTTGGGAGTTCGAAACCAGCCTGAACGAGACCCCGTCTCTACTGAAAATAGAAAGATATTAATTGACCAACTAAAAATATATATACAAAAAATTAACCGGGCATGGTGGTGCATGCCTGTAGTCCCAGCTACTTGGGAGGCTGAGGCAGGAGGATCGCTTGAGCCCAGGAGTTTGAGGTTGCTGTGAGCTAGGCGATACCACGGCACTCACTCTAGCCAGGGCAACAAAGTGAGGCTCTGTCTCAAAAATAAATAAATAAATGAATGAATGAATGAATGAATGATATAATCATTGAAATAAAAAAATTCAATGGCAAAACTCAAGAGAAAAGGAAGTATCTAAAAGTATTCAGAAAATATTTCCAAAAGCAGCACGAAGAGATAAAGGTATAAGTAATGCTGCAGAATATAAGAGAGGACTTTCAGCTAGTTCTCTACCATAAAATGCCTCAGAGTTGGCCAAGGAGGCCTTTGTTCATCTCTTTGATCATCACACTACTGCAAGCCAATCCCTCCATCTATTCTAGTTTGAAGTGATCACCAACCTTCCTTAACACTGAACCATTGCACCTTATATCCCTGTATACTTTCTTTACCACCAGAAGTCTAATAAGCTTCATAGGTTAGCCATTATCATTCAATGGAGTCATCCAGGGCTGACTTAACCACCAACACTGTTCTGAGACAGTTAATCTATTCTAACTGGTTATTGGCTATGTCTTAACAGTCTTTCAATATTTGAAGTACATCCACAAATCTGACCCAACCTATCACCCATCCCAACTTCCCAAGGCCTACTACCTCATCCTCCAGAAATCACTGTTTATTATCAGTCAGCCTCTTTATATCCACAATCTTTCTCTAAATATTCACTTAACTTTCTTGCCTTAACTGAAATCTGGTTGGCCCACGAGACCCCATTTTTCCTATTGCCCCCAACACCCAGGCAATTCTTCGTCCATAATTCAGGGTCCTAGAAGCAGAAAAGGTATCCTTCTTTGCTCCATTTCATCACTGTTAAACCAGTTTTTTTCCTACCTTTTTGAAAGTGCCATCTTTTTACTAACTCATGTTACCAGAATATATAACATCCCATACTTTTCTTAGTGGCTAACATTTTCTTAAATCCTACATACTTCCTTTCATTTACTACAGATTTTGACACCTGGACCAAAATCTTCTTTTTCTAGCCCTTATACTGTGATCATTCTTAGCAACTTCAATATCCATGGGGATGGTTCTTTGCCTTCACTTCCGATAATCTTGTTCTTCACACTAATTTAGCCACTGAATGGCATAATCATAACCTTGATTTGTCAGCACCAATAACTGACCACTTTTGAAATCTCAATTTCAAACACCCCACTTCTAACTACCTATCCTTCCACCTCACTTCTTTTAATTTAACCACACTAAAGTCTTTGCCCTAATTAAAAGCACCGATATAGAATATAAAGGCCTATTTTTTGTCATTCATCACCTCTCTCATGTTCCTATTTACTAGATTCCATGCATCCTCTACATCAGGGGTCCTCAACTTTTTGAACAGAGGGCCAGTTCACTGTCCCTCAGACGGTTGGAGAGTGTGGCGCACATTCCAAACATGTGCACTGTGGGCCTGGAATGACAGTCAGCTGCTAAGCAGGACAGGCAGTGGCAGCAAAAACACCCGGCGGGCCTGGCCAGAGAAATGTCGCATGTGGCCCACAGGCTGTAGTTTGAGGACGCCTACTCTAAATGATAATCATTCCTTTAAATTACCTGCAAACTCACCTAATCCATTTGTTGTCACTAAAAGTTGGTTAAATCTAGCTATCTACCCATTCTACTTCTATACGTCTAATGACATCCAGATCTTTTTTGACACACCCAAATATATGGACTCATAAGACTACCATAAGCCACACTTGACAACAGTTTACTGAGAAACTTACAGGCAACAGTGCATCAGTGGAATGTGTCTGGCATTTCTCATCAATGGGAATCCTTGCAGCAGTCCATAAAATTTTCATTATTAGCAGAGAATAAAATCATGTACTTAGAACACTCAAGGTAATCAATGGACAACTACTAAAATTACTAAGGGTTGAATAAGACTAGATACCTTACCTATATAAAAAAAAATTGATAATGCTTCTATAATCCTGCAAAAGTTAATTAAGGGGAAAAAAATCTCATTTACAAAAGCAATACAAACTATAATCTACACAGGAATAAAATGAACACAAATGTACAATGAAAACCAACACAAAATTTTATTGAGGAATTTAAAAAGATGGCCTGAATTCAGAGGTGTACCTTGATCTAATTTCAAACAAAATTCCAACAGAATTTTCACGAAACTTGACAAAATGGTTCTAAAACTCAAAGACCTAATGAAAAGGTGTAAGTTGACAATGAAAATGAAGAATGAGGGAAGTATTATCCTATCTGGTGTTGATGACATGTTACAAAATTATAATTTTTACAATGGTTCGATAATAAGAAAACAATAGCCAAGCAGACAAATAAAGCAGAACTAAAAGACTTACCCATCTAAATATGAAAACTTAATAAAAGATAAAGTATTATAATCACTGGTAAACCTGGTCCATACAGGAAAAAACTAAAAATTAGTTTTTTAGTTCACACAATACACATAATACACACACAAACACACACAAGCCAGTTGGAATAAAAAAGAAATGTGAAGAAAAAAATATAAAACATTAAAATTTTTAGAATAAAATAAGAGAATACCTTTTTGATGTCAGGGTACAGAATACTTTTTTAGACAATACACAGAAAACAAACATAAACAAAATTTAAATCCTGCACAAAATTAAAGAATAATCAATAGCAGATGGCATACAGTCGAAGTCAAGGATTAGTACTGAGAATATACTTAAAAAGCCACTGAGGAAGACAACTCAATAGAAAATTAGATAATAAATACAGTTGGAAAATGCACATAACTTAATAGAAACACATACAAAAAATACAGAATGCTACTTCACAATAAAGGAAATTAAAATAACTATGTGAAAAAGATACTTATTTCACTAAGAATAAGGGAAATACATTAAAAAAAGAATCCACACACTGACTTTTTATCTTTTACAAAAATTCAAATGGATTGTAGATCTAAACGTAAAATGCAAAACTATCAAATTTTTATTTAGAAGTTGGCAATAAGTTTTTACGTACAACACCAAAAGTGTGATCCATGAAAGAATTAAGCTGCACTTCATTAAAATTAAAAACGTCTATTCCACAAAAGTCACTGTTAAGACAATGAAAAGATAACTCAGAATGGGAGAAAATACAACATACTTCTCTGATAAAGAACTTGTATTCAAAATAAAGAATTCTTAAAGCTCAAAAAAAGAAAAAAAATAAGATCCTAAATGTGTATATACCAATAACAGAGCCTCAAAATACATAAAGCAAAAAATTTGACAGAGCTTAAAGGAAAAGCAGATAAATTTACAGTTAAAATCAGGGATTTCAACAACCTATTCTCAAAAATTGGTAGAACTACTAGTCAGCACTAGCAGGAAATCAGCAAGGGTATATATAATCTGAACACAAACAAGAGGAGCTAACTGACATATATAGAACACTCCACCCAACAAAGCACAATACACTTTAAGTGCCCAAAAAACATGTACCAAGATAGACCAGATCTTGAACTATAACACATATCTCAACACATTTTAAAAAAACAAATATTGTACAGAATGTGTTCTCTAATTATAATGGAGTCAAACTAGAACTCAGTAAACAGTCTAGGACAGTCCAGATGCCATTGAGCTGGTGGAAATAAAAAGAATACTCTCTAGAAACTGGACAGAAAGGTTTCAAATTCACTCTCAATATAGCTGAAACACCTTATATCTACATCAAAATTCTTTCTCATAATTGTATTTTTATATTGCAATAATGGCAAATGAACAATGTTATAGACATAAAATAGAATAATGCAGTAATCTGACTTACAAACCAGCTTTTAGGACCAGGTATTAAATTGAGACTACTGTTACTTTTAATAATTTGTAATAAAATGAACACTTTACCTTCTAATGGATTGTCTAAAAGATTGGCATGCTTTGTTTTCACGTGAGTTTCCATATCTTGACTACAATCCTCTATTTTTCCACAGAATGGACATTCGGGAAGACTATATACTGTTTCATAAATCGATCCTTTTCTTTCAGTTAGGCCAGACTGTTCTTCCTTACTTTTCAGGAATTTTCTAGATTCAGTTAAGTTCTCTGCATAAAAGGCTTCATGTTTTAAATTACTATCCTTAGGCAGGCTTTGAGCTGAATTTTTCATATGATTAGATGCACAAGCTGAATGAATACTTGAATTAACTTCTATTCTACACTGTAGGGTGTCGTCCTTTTTGCGATCTGAAGTTCCATATTGTATTGTATTTATCCTCTCAAAGTTTCTTTCCAGTGTATTGTGCTCAAAATGAGCAGTTTCAATATGAAAACACATTTCATCATAATTCACACCTGACAACTTGCAAAATGGACATACAACTTCATTTTCCATGTGAACAATTAGTAGATGAGCCTTCATGTCCGATTCTGAGGATACTGTTTCACCACAAATATCACAGGAGAGCATGGTATGTCAGGTAGCTAGAAAAGAACAAAACATTATTTTAAGTTTCAAAGAATTGAATAAAAACTCATTTCATAAAAAGATTTGAGACAATTATTTAGTATTTAATGCTAGGTTATTTAGATGAAGCAATTTTCAATATTTACCATTGCTCACGTATACAAACTTATTTATAAATCTCAACCAAAATTTCAGGTTTCTGGTTTCAAATGAAGGCGATAATGTAAACAAATAATTTTAAGAAAACGTAACATTTAAAAAATTGTCCATTACAGTTTAGGATAGAGACTTAGTTAAAAAAAAAAAAAAAAAAAATTGTCCAGGTAAGATAAGTCTAGTAAAAGAAAACAAAGAGAAGAAACCTGTTTATCAACTGATGCATCTAAACACAGAACATTAAAGTTGATTATAATGGTGATGGTAAATAAACACATCTCTAATAAAAGGAGTTAACACTTAAACAGCTTTATATGTATACAACTAATTTAAGTACTACTGTTAGAGTAAAAGATTAGAAGACAAGGCTGGGACAAATGCAGAGGCTTGCAGATTGGGTGCAGGTGTTAACCCTCAAGCAGAAGCTAACTAGAGGGTCTGATAACCAGAACAAGAACCAGCTTCAAATGGCTTGTCAGCTATCTCTGCTACCTTACATGAACTTTGGCTAATTATAATATCATTTCCATCGTGATTTCAAAGTTTCTATGCTCCTGAAATCACTATGACAGTTTCCAGACAACTATATAAAGTATGAAAATGGGAGGGAACCTAATCCTAGAAATGACTACCCAAATTTTTAGTAAAAGCCAATCCTTTAGTCTTAAATATTCCTCCCCTCAAGTAGTACAACTACAAAAAATCTAAAATCACTTCCTCCCAGTACAGCAGCTCTTTCCTGAGAGTATACTTTTGTTTTCAACAAAAAGGTCTCCTTGCTTGGCTTACATGATGTCCTGAAATTCTCTTCTCCCAGTGTTCACAAAAAACCTGGAAGAACCTCCACTCAGAGGCAGGTAACACTATTATCATTCTACACATAGGGAAACCTTGGCTCAGGCAGGTCACCACAGCCAGAAAACAGTGGAAGCCAAAATGCTAACCCAGCCATGCTCCATAGCCTGTACTCTCACCCCAAAGTCAAAAAGCGGAGGCGGCATGGTAGAAAAGAACACTTATTCCAGAGTCGAGAGAACTGGGTTAAAATATCAGGTTTCATCATTTTTTATAAGACATCTCATCTCTTTGAGGCTCAATCAGTAAAATTAGTTATACTAGATCAGTAGTCACTTTTGGATTTTATGGACTAAGGAAGTACTGGCTACTGACACAAAGGTAATGTTAAAAAATGATTTTTCTAAAAGCAGTCACCGCCACCACCTTTCTACTACACACCAGCGTTCAGCTAAGAACTATTTAAAGACAAACAGGAAAAGAAAAAGAATGACACTATTTCCTTCGTTTGAACAAATTTATCTTTACAACACCTCCCTACATTGTCTTCGTTTCTCATTTCTCTCCAGTAAGTGTTAGAAGGAAGTTCTCCCGATACCCCATCCCCAGCGGGGAATAACGTCACACCCAGAGTTTCTTCTCTTCCGGTGGCTGGGACGTGGCCAAATACCGGATACACTTACATATGGACTCAGAAGGAGCGGGAGAGAGACATAAGCAGCCTGGTGGCAGGTGCCGGGCTGGGTACGTGCTAGGGGAGGCGGTCGGTAAGGGCCGCAATGTCACAAAACCGAGTCTGCTCCAACAGCCAGAGCCAAAACACAAAACCAGCCCAGAAACTAAGTCAAAGCTTTAGGCGGAGGAATAAGGAATGCAACCGTCAGTTCTTACCCGCCCGGAAAGGAGGCAGCTGCCGCACTGAGCTCCGCTCGGCTTTCTCTTCGGTCCTCGCTGAAGAGTGCACGCGCGGCATCCAATACCTCTCCCAGCCAGGCCCTCCCAAGTACCAGAGAGTCACAGTTAACCAAGAAAATAATCAGGGACTCCAAGAAATCTTTCGCCTCAGTACCGCATTCAAAAGAGCACTTCCTTGGTCTTCCGGAAGGGAAGGAATCCCAGCATGCCCCGCTCCACGCCAATCTCGGATGTAGTGCATTCTGGGAGACGTAGTCATTTTTACATCCCTCCCTTTCCCAATTTTTTTTTCCTCCTCCCATCTGGGTTCCAATCCCTGATTTGCGAGGAGAGAAAACTAGACTCTGAGGTCTTGAAGACTCAATCTGAGTAAGTTTATACGGCGGGTCCTAGGGCAAGCACGAGTCTGCCTTACTCTGTCTATGGCCTCCTGAATAGCACTCTATTCTATTAGTAGTATTACTAAAATGTTTATAATTCAGGGTATCAAATTACAAACTATACTCTGCAGATGGAAGATAGGTAAGATAGGTTTTTCCTTGCAGTTACAAGATCACAGATATTTTTGTCATTCAGCCCTTATTTAATTCCACAAATATTTAAAGAGTGTTTATTAGAAAAGCATTCTGTTTGGAAAAGGAGCTGCTACAGTAGTACACAAAATCCATGACATTTGAAGCTGACATTCTTATGAGGCGGAGAAAATAAAAAGTAAATGAACAGACCATCATAAGTGCTATGAGGAAAATAAAACTGGGCTATAGAGATACTGAGATACTGATGTTAGGAAAGGTTTCTCCGAGGAGGTGAGTGTGCTGATGAAGAAACCTTGCACCAACAGGAGGAAGAGCATTTAGACACAGAAAATATCAAGAACAAAGGCCTAAGGCTGGAGCAAAAAGCAAACTTTGTGACCAGAGCATAATGTGGTAGGGGGAAGAGATTACAAAATGAAGTCAGAGTTGTAGACAGGGACCAAATCGTGTAAGACCTTGTAGAAAGCTATTAGAATATTTAAATAGGAAGATGACATGATCTGAAAATAAATAGTATATTTTAAGAAATTATTCTGGAGGTTTGTGGTTTAACATGGCAGGCTGAATATTACATTTATATTTCCCTGCCTTTCAAAATCTACTAAAATGATAGGAGAATAAAAATAACAATAACACTGAAGAGCTAAAGAGATTCTTACAAAACTTTGAAAGCTAAAAAAAGGATAAATGAGTAATAATTAACTTAGCTAAGAAGAGATGTCAACAAAAAACAAGTTAATTCATACTTCCCCAAAGCCTGGAAGTGTTCAGATATTAAAGACATGATACTTCTGAAGAGGGTGAAATTTGGGACTGAAAAAAGAAACATTATGCTGAAAGTCTGAATAAGGAGCACTTAGAATCCCACCTCCAGGTTTCCTTTGTCACCAGTGTGACGGTTAATTTTAGGTATTAACTGGACTGGATTGCAGGATGCCTAGATGGCTGGTGAAGCTTTGTTTCTCGGTATAGCTGTGAGGGTGCTTCCAGAGGAAACTGATGTGTGAGTCAATGAAGAACTTATAGAGGAAGACCTGCCCATAGTTTGGGAAGACACCATCTATTAATAAACGGGGGCCCTTCTGAGACTAACTAATGAAAGAAGGGTGATTCTCTCCCTTCTCTCTCTCTTTTCTAGAGTAGGACACCTTTTCTCTTCCTTCCCTTGAACATCAGACTCCAGGTTCTTTAGCTTTTAGATGCCGAGACTTGTACCAGTGGCCTCCTGGGGGCTATGACTTTCAGCCTCTCACTGGGGGCTGCATCCTCAGCTTCCCTGGTTCTGAGGCTTCTGGACTGAGCCACATTACTAGCTTCTCTGGTGCTCCAGCTTGAAGATGGCCTATCATGAGACTTCTCCACCTCTGTGATTATGTGTCAATTCTCAAATAAATTTCCTCTCATATATTCTATAAGTTATATCTCTCTGGAGAACCCTGACTAGTACAACTGGGTTGTTATGTGACTCATCTTTTCTGTCCAGACAGAAGGCTACAGATTTAGTTCATAAAGAAAATGAACCAGAAAGGCTATGAACCCAGAAATGAATAGCTACGGGTAGGGTCAAGATGCTGCACTGAATGTGGGAAGTGAAGAAAGTTAAATACTAAATCATGAAACCTCTAACCTTTTTACCTATCACATTCTGATGTCTGTTTTGCGCCCCCAAGGCAGAAGATTAGAAAATTAATCTGCAGAGAAGTTGATTGTCCCAAGAGAAATGAGCTATAGATGTCAACTTTTAGTAAGTGCTGCAATAGAACAGCGAGGTCTCCATTTTACCACTCTATAGGGAGGCCACCAATTGACAAATAAACAAGCCCCACTGATACACAGCTTGCAGGTTTCTTTAGTGTCTTACTTTTAAATATGAATGGATACTGAAGGACTATCAGGCATTTGAGGACATCCTATGGTAGGTAAGATGGAAACCAAATGAAACAGAGAGTGAACTCTAAAGAATCAAAGAAGAAGGAGAAAAAAGTTCAATAGAAACTACAATTAATATCCTCAGAAAGATAAGAAAATTTAATCTTTGAATCAAAAATAGAAAATAGTTCTTGGGATTAAAAAATATAATCACAGATTTTAAAATACATATGTACTTAGAGGAGTGAAAGATAAAGCCCAAGAAATTTCTCAGAAAACAGAACAAAAAGAACAAGAGATGAAAAATAGGGGAAAAATCAAATGATAAATTGTGTTCCACATCCAACTAATAAGATGAAGGAAGGAAGGAACAGAACAAAGAAAGGGAGAGAGGAAGGAAAGAAGCAATTCACAGATCACTTTATATTTGTGATCTTCCCGAGAGAAATATACCCTGTAGTAGGCAGAATGTGGCTCTTAAAGAAGTTCATGGCCCAATTTACCAGTACCTGTGAAAATGTTACCTTACATGGTAAAAGGGAATTTGCTGATATGATTAAGTTAAGGATCTTGATGGGGAGATTATTTAGGTTAGTATAATTAATCACAATGGTCCTCATAACAGGGAGATAGGAGGTGCATTGTCAGAGAAGATGTGACAACAGAAGCATAAGTCAGAGTGATGCAATTATTGGAAGGGATCCACAAGCCAAGGAATATGGGCAGCTTTGAGGAACCAGAGCACCAACATTTAAAGGTCAGTTAGAGGAGGAGGACTAAGTAAGGACAATGAGAAAGAGAAGGCATGAAGTTGAAAGAAAGCCACCTGTTTCTCTTTGGAAAACTGAAAAAGCACATGACCTGGAATCTGTGGTGCACTGCCCAGATTTTTCTTCAGGCCTGAAGCACTTGTTCCCCCCACTTCTGAGGGCTCTAGACCAAATTCCACTCCAGAAACTGCCTTCTGGTCAAAGGGAGCTGCTGCTTTACTCAAGATTAAGCCCTCTCTCTGGATTTGATTCAGTGATATCCAGTGACTTCTTGATTCAGGGATATAAATACCCAATTACTGCTTCATTCAGGGATATAAACATGAATGTCTACCCACAATAGGGCCATCCCAGTTCCTGCGCTTCCTGTAATGTTGTCTAAGGACTCTGTTGCAACTACATCATAATTTAATTTATCTCTCTGTGGAATCCTGCCTTCTCATCCCTCACAGTTATTATTCCTGAAGAGTACTAAGCAATAGATGTTAGGGGGCAAATCTTGTTTTCTGGATGAGACCTATGGCAGCAAGGATACATGGTATAAGAGTGATAAATTCTCATATGAAAGTATAACAGTAAATAATGTCTATAATCAAAATTCAAAATTCTTTATTATAAAATAGGCATTGTTTTAGATGATTTCCCCACTCGATGCTAATTCAAGTGTTTGGGGCAAATTTCTAGTCTAGGGTAGTCTAGGCTAAGCTATGATGTTCAGTATCTTAGGTGTATTAAATGCCTTTTGACTTACAGTATTTTCAACTTAACAATGGATGTATTAGGACATAACCACATTGTAAGTCAAGGAGCACTTGTATTGCTCATAGTTTTGGAGGCTAAGAAGTCTAAGATCAAGGTTCAGGCAGACTTGGTGTCTGGTGACAGCCAGTTTTCTCACTAGCAGTGCCTCTAGTCTCACATGGTGGAAGGGGCAAAACAGTTCCTTTGGCCCTCTTTTACAAGGGCATTTATGCCATTCATCAGGGCTCCACCCCCATGACCTGGTCACTTCCCCAAAGTCCCACCTTAACAGTTTGGGAGTTAGGTTTCAATACATTGATTTGAGGGGGCATAAACATTCAGACGATAGCATCTATCTAAGTAAGAAAAAAAACAGCTGAGCCAATGTCATAGAACCTTTTCCCTTTCCATCATGGCCTTTGAAAGAGGTAAGCCCAAAGGGCAATATGCTCCCTACTTTTGAAGCAGTACCTTTTGGGATAGAGAGAGACCACTGAGAAGTAGATTCTATTTAGATAGGCAGAGTTGGGAAAGATGCCATAGGTCATATCTTAGAAGTTGCTGTGGTTGGCATTTTATACAACAAATGAAGTCAACATTCTATACCTTCAGTTCTTCCCTAGATAGGAAAAGCACAGCCTCAGATCCTGCTGAGCAGAGGTCCAAAAGATATCATTACCATCTCTTCCACCAGATCTATCCTGAGATGTGACATGTCCAGATAGTAGGAATCTTCTTCAGGAGTGTGGAAACAAGTGCAGAACAAGAAAAGGGAAATTTATTAAATTTATTCCAAGCTTACAATAGTAAGGGAGTCAACCACCATCACTTTTAAGACTCAAAGACTGGCAAAGGGGTGGGAAAGCTTTATAGTGGAAAAAGGAAAGCTTCAGATAAACCCTGATTTGAGGCTGCTGGCATGGAGAAGCTGTAGATGGACTAATTAGAAGCAGGGCATCCTATGTAATTATTCAGGGATGGATGCATATTTGGCTTTCTCTAGTTGGTCTTAACATGGAAGTGGAGACAAAAATTAGGGAAACTCAGTTATTAATCAAGTCCTGGCCATTTGGGATAGATTGCTACAAGGTTATTGTTTGGCTTCCTGGAATGGTTACCACATACAGAAGTCTGACTTCTTGGACTGGTTACTGTACATAGTAGGTTGGCTTCCTGGGCTGGTTGCTGCAGGTTGTAGTTCAGCATTCTATTTTTATATATAATCTGGCCACCATCCATTTATATATTTAGTCTCTCAGGAGGGAGGAGGGAAGAAATAAAAAAGGAACAGGGAAGCCAGGTGATTACAGCAAATAAACTTCTCTGCCAGTACTTCAATAGTCCTATATAGGTTTCCTTAGTCAAGCTTGTCTTCCCTTCTCAGTCCTACTTATCCACAGTTAAATACTCTTCTCTCTGTTTATTTCTCAACTATTGAACATAGCAAACATAACAATTTGTCATCATGTTTTTCCTCCTAATAAATTGCAAACTTCTTCAGAGTAGGAATCATGTGTCATTTATTTCATACAGTCTGTTCCTGGCATTGCATCTGGATATAGTCTGTTTTCAACACGCTTTGTTGAACTCCAGGGTAGATTACAGGGCTGCATGTGTGTTATAATTTACAGTACTTTATCTCGAGTTATTCGTTTAATGTCATTACATTTTCGTCAAAAACCCACAGGTGTTATAGAATCCAAAACTATAAATAAATGACATACTAGAAAGCGCCAAAGAAAATTAGCAAAGCATATAGGAAGTTAATATAGCTGAAGAAAGCGAGAGCCTCTCTATAAGCTTCATGAGGCTGAGATTTTTATCACTTTCTTTCACTGTTGTACCCCCAGTACAGTATCTAAAACGGGGCCTGGCACGGATTACATCCTCAGGAGTGAGTGAATGAGAGGTCGACCCTCGTCACACGGAAAAATAGGGATAGCACGATACAGCCTCACCACAAGAAGCACGCCACAGAAAGAAACCCAGGAGTCGAGCGCGGGCTCCTCCCTCAGTGGGAGGGGCTAGGGAGCGCACTCCTTTACGACCCTCGGCCAGTCTGCGCGGCCCGCCTCCCCCTCCTCCTCCTTCGCCGCCGCCGCGTGCAAGGGCTTCTGGGAGCCGAGCCTCAGGGTCTTAGAGAAGGGGCGCAGGTGGCCGCCATCTTGGGTTGCGAGCCGGGTCGCTGCGCTCCACGCTTCACGCTCCACGTTAGGGGCGGAGTGGCTGCTCCTCTCTTACCCGCGGCAGACTTCGTCGCTGGGGACTTGGAAGTCTGGGCACTGGAGAGTATCACATTAATGGGTAAGGGGGAGTGACACAGGCCAAGTCGGGGAAACCTCGGGTTTGGACCCTTTGGGAGCTACTAGTTCTTGGGGGGGGGGAGGTGTCACTATTTTTATTTACTCCTTACTTTACGAAGGGTTCAGGACCTGGCCTTTCCAGGGTGTTTTTCATCTTTCTCTTGGGGTGACAGCGGTCGCGGGGGCGTGGCAGGCGGACCTTTGCCTTGCAGACGCGGAGGTGCGGTGAGTGCAGATTCTCTCAGCCAGGCTGTCGGAAGGAGCTTCGGACAGTCCCTCTCATCCTCTCGCAGTGCTGCCTTGCCGTTTCTACGTAGTTCTTTCCACTAAATGGTCTTGCCAAACATTGCCACTCACTGCTGGTACCCAGCGGCTGTGTCCAACAGCTTATGGAAATTCCAGTGCCCAGAGAAGGGGCGGGTTCCGTGGCAGGGGCCTGCTGGCCGCACCCTCTACCTCCGCCCGCCGCCCTCCTCCACCTGCAAGCAGGTGCCTCCAAGCGCTCAGTCCCGGCGCTGGCTAGCCTATGTCCGACGCTTCTAATAGCTTCGTTCCAACATGAAAACGTAATAGTGTGTCATCGATAATGAGTTAAGAGATGAAAGGATTTGAAAGCTGTGAAATCGCATAGTGATACTTCAGAAGAATATGACATGGGCATTTACTCTTGAGTTTTTTAGACACATTAAAAACAAAAGACAAAAAGACTAATGACTTGTCTGTCAGTTACAACACTCAATAATGACATATTATGTAGGAAAGTGGCTTTCTTGGTAAGCAAGGAACAGCTCTATCCTTAAGACCTAAGTATTGCTTATTTGGTGTTAGAGGCTCTGGTCAGCATCTACCGCTTAGTGCAGTCTTGTAAATTTGGTAATGAGGCACCCACATCCATAGAAATGAAGGCTTTGCTAGCATAAGAAATTCTGTTAATAGGTATTAAAGAAAGAAAACCGCAAGTTCAGATTCTAGTTATTTGCCCAACTTTAACACAATTTTTCTAAAGACTGGGTTAAAAAATAAGCTTGCGAATGAAAAAACATTCCTCTTAGACAATTTTAAAGTGTCTGAATAGCATTGCTTATATTTAAAATAATTTATGAGCCTCCAGCCTTTGATGTAAATTAATTTTCAGTGAACAAAACAATCCCATTGGGTGAGTTACCTTCAGGGGTGATTTTCCTTGGCAATAACGTCTCCTTAAGGGAACTGCAGTGATGGTTCAGGTGTTAAATAAGAAGCAAGAAGTTAGTACTATAGAAGAAAAAGGAACAAGTGATAGATGAGTCGTTAGGGCTACATTTTATTTAGTTAACAAATTATATTGAACCATTTTAATGTAGTTGCCTGGATTAATGGTCTCAGAAGTAGTGTCTGTGTGTGGTAGAGGAGTGGAGCACAAGGCGATCCAATCAGATGTGGAAAGAAGATATTAGAATTATTTGCTTACCTTTTAAACCTATTCTATTTAAAAAAATTTTGTGTGAATTTTATAATGGATTAGTATATCAACATAGTAACGCATATGTGGAAAATACATTGAGGATGAGTGCACAAATATATTTTACATACATATTTTGCATATACATAATTTACCCAAATATATTTCATGTATATTTGATATGTGATCAAAAAAGTTTAGTCCAGTGGCCTAGAAAATGCTACATATATAGGCGATAAATATTTAAGAGGTTTATTTCTATGAACATAACTAAAATACTTTATACTTGTTTAGCATAATTCAACAAGTAATGTTGAGAGCCGGTTGGCTCTGTAATGAACTCTGATCTTTATTTTTTCCGTCCAAGAGCCTAAACTCGTACTAATGAGACAGTTTTTTTATATATAATTGGAGAATAATGATAAAAATACTGTTATTAATAAAGCTATATCGAGCAGTTTCTAATAACTGTAGGTGCATACAGTATTGCTGAAATTCATTAAATATTTAATATTTTAAAGCAGGATTTTGGTCAATTATAAATGCATTTTAATTAATAGAATGTACGGGTGTTAAAAGGTTAAGAGTACCTTTTAAATTATTCTAAAGTCCTCAGCTCATTTCAGTCTACCTTTATCTTCTCTACTAGTGAAATTTATCTTGCCTTCTTTACCAGTGACCTAATTATCAAATCTGATGACTGGTATGGTACTTGGCTTATTGTAGGTACTTAAGTTTGCTGGATGACAACTTAAAATACTCCTTTATCTGTTGAACTCTCTTCTTTTATAGTACTCTTATTTTCTTCTAATTCTCCTCCTTCTCTGATATATTTCTTTTTTGTTTCCTTCCTCTTACCTTTTTCCTCTAAGATGTAGATATCCTCAAGATTCTCCTTTGATCATCTTTGTTTTGTAGCTCTACATGATATTGCATATCAGTCAGGACTCCTGTCCTGAGTTCTGACCCATGTTTTTAACTATCTATAAATCAAAGCCTCCTTTGTGTACCCTAAATACTATAAATTTAACATGTTTATTTATTTATTTATTTATTTATTTATTTATTTTTGAGACAGAGTCTCACTTTGTTGCCCAGGCTAGAGTGCCGTGGCATCAGCCTCGTTCACAGCAACCTCAAACTCCTGGGCTCAAGCAATCCTCCTGCCTCAGCCTCCTGAGTAGCTGGGACTACAGGCATGCGCCACCATGCCTGGCTAATTTTTTCTCTATATATTAGTTTTAGCCAATTAATTTCTTTCTATTTATAGTAGAGACTGTGTCTCGCTCTTACTCAGGCTGGTTTCGAACTCCTGACCTCGAGCAATCTGCCCGCCTCAGCCTCCCAGAGTGCTAGGATTACAGGCGTGAGCCACTGCGCACGGCCAATTTAACATGTTTAAAACTAAAGTCACTACACATCTATTAGAATGGCTGTAATTAACAACAGCAACAACAAAAATCTTGACAATACCAAGTAAAGGTAGGCTACAGAGCAACTGGAACTCTGATACATTGCTCATGTGAATGCAAGATGGTGCAGTCACTTGGGAAACTGGCAGTTTCTTATAAAGTGAACATATACTTTCCATATTATTCCTCAGTCCTACTCCTAGATATGTACCCGAGAGCAATGAAAACTTATGTTTTCACAGTTATGCATGAATGTTTACAGCAAATTTGTAACCACCCCAAACTGGAAACCAGCACAAACTGGAAACCACCCAAATGTTCTTCAACTAGAAAATGGATAAACTGGGATAAGCCCATACAGTGGAGTACTATTCAGCAATAAGAAGGGACAATAAGAAGGGACAGTTATAACTGAAGCCATGTTTCTTGTGGCCTTAGAAAACACAAGGGAAAGAAGCCAGACCCCAATGAGTATTTGAGGTGTGCTTATTGAAGCCTAATAACCATATTTCATTAAAGATAGGATGATACTGTGTTGGTTATTTCCTGACTGATAATGATACAAGATGCTTCAGAAAGGTTAAAATACTGTGGGGGTGAAGGGGGATGGGGAAGGCTGTTGCATCTTAGAATCAGTAAAATAAGGGTAACAACTTTGTGTTTCAACCAGATTTATTTAATATGTTACTTCTAAAATATTTTGTCATTTTGCTCCAGTTTTGATATGAGAGTTAGGGAATTATTCTTTGTACATAATTTTCAGAATGGATTTTGTTAATCAGTGAGACTCAATTTGGTTGCCCTATAGTGTCTTGTGTTTTTTGAGAATTATCAGTCCATTTTCTTCTCTCCTTTCCCTTAAGATGCCATGGCTAGTCCGGGGAAAGATAACTATAGAATGAAAAGTTATAAGAATAAAGCCCTCAATCCTCAAGAGATGCGTAGACGCAGAGAAGAGGAAGGAATACAGCTTCGAAAACAAAAAAGGGAAGAACAAGTAGGTGTTTTTAAATATTTAACTTTGTTTAACAAAAAAAAATTATACAGAGATTTTTAGATGTTAAATTATTGTTGCTAATTTTTAGATAATTTAAAATGGAAAATTAGGATTGAACATAGCTAAGTCTATTCTTTATTAAATTCTAGGTATAATAATTACAGATTCATGAGTCAGAATCCTTTGCTATTTTTAGTCATTGAGAAGAATGACTTTTCTGTTTTATTGATAAACCTTTAATGTTAATCATAGCTCTACCTCACAGCAAAGAAATTTTTATTCTTGAGTCTGTTTAGATCACTTCCATTTGTCATTGTAAAATTGGCCTCCTACAAAAACATGACTATATTTATTTGCTGCTTTACAGTTGTTATAGCTCTTGCCCCTAAGTTAATTGTAGTCATCTTTCAGTGCTACTCATACTGTTGCTCCTGTAGTCTTACCTGTTTAGATAAGACTCATAGCCTTCTCTGTTTATACATTGCATATGTGACATAAATAATAGAAAATCATTTAAGAGTATATGTCAACATTTTTTATTCCAAGATATACTTAAATTTAGAAATATTTACAAACAAATAGGAGGGTGTGGTCTTTACATATACAAATTAAAACTGATGTGTGCAAAGGACTAGCAATAAACAAAGTAGAAAAAGTCCTTCTTTAGAATTGTGATTATGATTTGTTATCTCCCTAGCTATAGTATCTAGCATAGTCTTTAGTAGGTGCTGAAAAAAAATCCTATGGAATGAATGATTAGAGAAGTGGATAGAGAAGACTGAAGAAGAGCAGTATTTATTTAGCTATCAAAAAGAATATAACCATATTTTTTTCCTTAAATTTTGATATAGGAAACATATAGTCATCCCTTGATATCCACTGGGTGAATGGTCCCAGGCCCCTGCGAATACCAAAATTTGCTGATGCTCAAGTCCCTTCTATAAAATGGCTAGCTAGTACTTGCATGTGACTTGCACATATCCACCTGAATACTTTAAATCATCACTAGATGACTTATTATACCTAATACAATATAAATGCTTATAGATGAGTTGTTATGCTATATTGCGTTTTTTTTTAATTGTTGTATTGGTTTTTTTATTTTATTTTTTAAATAAAGAAGCAGGGTCTCACTGTGTTGCTTAGGCTGGCCTCAAAGTCCTGGGTTCAAAGTGATCCTCCCATCTTAGCCTCAAGTAACTGGGCCTAGAGGCTCATGCCACCATGCCTGGCTTATTATTTTTTGTTTTTCCCACAAATATTTTTGTTCTGAGGTTGGTTGAATCTTTGAATGCAGAACCCACAGATAGAGAGAGCCAGCTATACCTATACATCTCCCTTAGTACTTTCCTGTGTCTCCTTCTTCCTCTTTTTTCCCCTTCATTTTTATTCACTCCTGAATTAATAAGCATAGAGCTGTCTTTCCTGAGAATTCTTTTCTATTTCTGTTAATCAAATATATTAACTCTGTTAATATACCATGTTAGTCTCTCCTATGTAACAGATTTGTTTTTTAATTAAGATTTTCTTGGAAACATACTTAGACATCTATCTCATAATCTAGTATGGGAATATATGCATTTTCAAATGCCGTAAAATGTAAATGTGTACTCTACTGATGAGTTGGCCATTGGTAAAAGATTGGGGATTGAAAATGACCCAAAGTAGTCTGTACAGGGCAAAAACTAACCCAGCCTGGAGAGTATGAGTACTTCAGGTTTTCCTGGTATGATGAAGTTGGGAAGTACTAAAATACTCAGAATTTTTAAATTATAAAATTATTACTTTCTTTTGTAAATGGAATTTTATGGCAATTGGATGTTTTTTTGGAGAGCTTCATGTATAAACTGGTTTCTCTTTATTGCAGTTGTTCAAACGCAGAAATGTCTCTTTGCCCAGAAATGATGAATCTATGCTAGAAAGTCCTATACAGGATCCAGATATCAGTTCCACTGTACCCATTCTAGAGGTATATTTTACAAAAATGGATTTCAAATTATACTTTAACAATATTTCAGTGATATTATAGTTAGCAAATATTATTTATGCAAGGTATTTAAATGTTAATTATATTTTATTTTGTATGTTTTAGGAAGAAGTTATTACCACTGACATGGTTCAGATGATTTTTTCTAATAATGCTGATCAACAGCTAACAGCAACACAAAAATTTAGAAAGCTGCTTTCTAAAGGCAAGAATTCTTTCAGTATGCTTATTTGATATGGGATTTTGAGCTTTATTTTATTAGATTTTTTTATTTTAAGGCACCTGTCTTTGCCAGACACAGGTCTTATTTTTTCTTTAAAATATATTTTAAAATAACATCCATTTTGAACATTATATTATTAAAGTAACATTAATTATAGAAAAATTGTAAAGTATAAAAGAATTTAAAGAAGCAAATATAAAAATCATCAATTTTGCTGCCAAGAAATATAGTTAGCGATATATATTTTTAAATTCTTATAGAAATATTTTCCAGACTTGATTTTTGTAAATGGCAACATAACATTACAGAGAATGAATATAAAATAATAATTCAATCAGGCATTTCATTTTTTTCCTAATTTGATTATCATAAACAATTGTGCAATCTAAAACTTCTTTAATGTACACTCATAAAAGTAAAAAACTGGGTCAAAGGGAATAAACTATTAATTTACACTCGATCTTCAATTGGTACAAGTATTTATTTCATTTATTTTTATAAACACAATTATCTTTAAGAAACAAATGCCTATGTAATAGTAGCTCATTGTATTGTATATTTTTGGTAATTAGGTTGAATGTTTTATTTATTGACTCTAATTCATGATTGCTTATCTGTTATTTTTCCAATTTTATCTTGAGTTTATAAGAATTCATTATTAAATAAAAATTTCAATCTTAGTCTATCTTGTATTTCATATGTGGAATTTACAGAATTATTATTTTAAGTATATGGAATTGTACAGTATATATGAACTGCTAAGATTGTGAAAATGCCTTGGCTCAGCTGCCTTACCTTCCTAAGAGACACAGAATTTAGTAGCACATGAAGAAGGAAAGAACTGGTCTCAAACTCCTGGCCTCAAGTAATTCTCCTGTCTTGGCCTCACAAAGTGCTGGGATTACAGGCATGAGCCACTGTGCCTGGCTAAACTATAGTATCTTTTTCATAGTGATAATCGTTTTCTCTGCTTCTTCTTTGTAATGGAATTATGCTTGCCCAGGTTGGGCATACAGCAGGAATTAGAGCTGTTTTCTTTTACTGATTGATATGAGTTCTTGCCAAATCTATTAGGCCTAGAAAGATTTACTATATTTGATCTATCAATGTGGGAAATATGGAAAAGCAGCTAGAACTAGAACTGGAAACAGAAATGGCAAGAAACTTTTCCTCTGTTGTAAGCATTTCTTTATTGTAATTAGTGTTCTTGCTGTTGACAGTAGGTATATAAATATACTCTTACGCCAGCCATTACTCCTCTGACTTAAGTCTATGATGGTGACCTTTTGCTATATCTCCTTTTTATTTCCCTATCATGGCTACTATTTTGGATGTAAATCACTGGTCATCCTTTTCTTTTATCCCAGCTTTGTAGAAATTCTCCAAAGCTTTTTTATTGTGCATGATTCTTGCCTAGTTTTGAGTGCTGAAGCAGATATTCCCCCTATTTTGCTTATTGCCATATGGCTGGAAGTTACTGCCTTGACTAAAAGTCTTCTCTATAATAGTTCATCATGTTTATAAGATTATATAGAATATTATTTGTCAATTAATATAATTATAATAGTTCATGATACCTTATTAGCTAATGATTGAAGTGTACTTTAATGGCTTTCTTTTAGATTAAGGTAAGCATAAATGAATTGCTTTTAATTCTCCAGGGAGAGACTATATTTGGGTTCTTATATGGGCATATATGTCATATCTATATCTGTATTTACCTGCGTATATAGATATAGCTGACAATCTCAGTGCCCACTTCTCCCTACACCCTAACTACGAAGCCCTATTTTTTTCTTTTAACCTCATCTTTTCCCTTCAAAAAGAGCAAGACAAAATTTCTGTCCCTTAAATTTAAAAAAAATGTAAGAGAAGATAGTAAATTTAGAATTTTCCATGGAAATAAAAAACAAGGTGAAAGTCATAACTACAACACTCTAATTTTGTTTTGATTTTTTTTAAGGTAGAGAGTAAAAGGGTTACAAATATATATTGTTTTACCATATATAGCTATAATAACAGTATAAGCTAGGGCCTGTAATTAACATTTCGCAGAATATGGACTTTTTTCATTTAGAGCACCCAAACAATACTTTATGGCCATAACTTTACTAACTTTTCAGAAATCTCCTAATTTTTGACCAGGTTAGAAAAATAACAAATTTGTAGGAAAATGAAGGAAAGGAAAAAAGGAGTCTTTTCCTAAGTAAACTTTTTTTAACAATTAAGAACATGGTTTCTAGGATTTAAACTGACTTAAAATTTAATGAAAAGGTTTTTCTGTATGAAGAAGAAGGATTTGTTCAGATATTTGATGGCTACCATTTACTTATTCATCCTGCTCATTATATATTAGCATTTATATGTGAGTTATTTGTGATCAGTGACAGTCAAATAGAGGAAGTAAGAAGAAAAGGAAGACTCAAAAGTGGAAATGAGAATTCTCTCTTGTGTGACTAGATGTCTAGGTAACTTAGTAATAGACAGATTTGGGTGGTGTATGCAGGGGCAAGGGGAAGGAGTAAGCACACTGGTATAGTTAAGTTTGGTTTTGGTTATGCTACATTTTTAAAGAAGGTGTGAATATAAAAATGTATCTGATAGGTAATTAGAAAGATGGTCTGCAATCTAGGAGAGGAGAATTCAGTTAAGGAGGTTAGATTTGTGAGTTATCGTAAATGATAATGATAAGTGGTACTGAATTAACAAAATAGGTAAATTTTCTGAGAAGAGAATAAACAACAGGAATAAGACTAACTTAAAGAAACACTATCAGAGAAGTTACTGAAGAACCACAGAAAGTACTTTTTGCTTAAGCCAGGGTAGAAGAAAGAGTTCTTTGTTAGATAACAATTCCTGAAATAAGTTTCTGCGAATTTTACTTAAATTTCCAGGACATTTTGTGACTTTCAAAAGCCCTTTACATTTTGTGGAAATTTATTAACAATTATAGATAGTCCAATAGGATTTCTGTAAACAATAATACCCTAGCAAAATATAATAGAATTTCAGGTGGCTGAAAAACAATAGGCAAGGCGTGGTTGATAGTGAAGGAGAGATCCTTAGAAATTGAGAGTAGTACTGTAAAATATTAGTGGAAGAGTTATCCCTCAGTTGGTGTTTTGAGTATTTGACTAAAATACTCAGGGTTTTAAAGGTTGTCTCCTCAATAGCCTTTAACTTATGAAATTTATTTATGTAGGAAATTTTTTAATTTTTTTAATGAATGGGAGGAGGTGGAGACCACCAGCCCACTGCCACTTAGGAGTGGCCCATATAGGAAATTTTTAAAAAGTTTCTTCTTGCAATTAGTGAAAGTAGAATTTACTTTATAAAAAAATTGTAATTTTGAGAACATTTGTCTTAAGTCACATGCAGCTAAGGGTTTTAAACTTGGTTGAATGAAATTTAGGAAAGAGTATTTTCTGTGCCCTGTTAATTGACATAGGGACAAGATTCATTGTCTTTTTTTGTCTATTTAATAACTTAATTATTTTTAAATTTGTAGAACCTAATCCACCAATAGATCAAGTTATACAGAAACCAGGAGTCGTACAGAGATTTGTGAAATTTCTTGAAAGAAATGAAAATTGTACTCTACAAGTGAGTCTAAAGTTTGCTTTCTTAATTTCTTTCTAGGAATGACATATGATTAAAGTTTTTAGTGAAAGCAACTTCCACAATACTGACTATGTTGTAAGCATTCAGTAAATACTTGGCAATTAAAGGGAAAGGCAGTGTGAACTGTCTTGCTTTGGGCATGGTTGCAGTGCTGATTTTTTCTGGGAATTATTATTTTATTAAACAATTTTGTAAAAATATATGAAATCATTACTAATGTTAATAAAAATTTTAGAGTTGTCAATCTTTAATAACTCTTTATTTTTGAAAATCCCAAACTAAAAGGTTAACTCAATGGTTAAATTTATTTTGGTTCTTAGGTAACTAGAGTTGTAACTTTTACCTGTTAAAACATTTTTAGCTGATCAATTAGCTCTTTTTTCCAAAAAAGAATAAATTAGTATTATCTACTAAAACTGTGACCAAAGTTAGAGTTGTCCTAAAAAGCATTGCTTCTCAACCATGATATAGTTACAGTTTTAAGATGTCATTCAAATAATTTGCTACTAACGGTAAATTACTAAAGTTTCAAATATTTTAATGTTTTTTTAAAAAGATTATTTTTCCTGACTTTTATTAATATGTCTTAAGCAAGAATACAGAGTGGAATTCTATCTATGTATCAGGAGTTGCACAAGATTTACACCTGACTTATCAGTGCTATTGTTGGTAATGGTGGACTGTTATTTGAGTAACAGTTGTTGAATTTACAACTTAAGAGTTGTAAATAATTTGGGAAATATTTTAGGTGTAAGCAAAGGAATGTGTTACACATATGAATGTGAAAAATTGTTAAAAATGTTTATAATAAATGTCTCTGAGGAAAAGGCTACTTTATGTTATAATTTTATTGTCAATTATTTTGAACTAGAGATCATGAGATCTAGTTCCTTTGCTTTATATAAACCCTGAGTCCAGACTAAAATCCAGGCCTCCTGATAACTAGTTTATTATTTGGCTTTTTAATTCTAACTGAATGAAAGAAGAAATGAGTGAATATGAATAAATAAAATTGAGTGCTGGTTTGAGGCAAACATTATGGAAGATGTTACAGTTCCAAATTTAAGACGTCCCTGTCTATAGAAGTTCTCTTCTCTGCTGGGAAAGGCAGACATAAAACAGATCTGTGATAAACAAAAGTGCTCTGGGAACACAGAGAATATAGCAACTTATTCTAGTTAGGGGAAGTCAGGGAAGACTTCACAAAGGTAGTGTTGTAGGACTGATGACAAGGATGAAGGAGAGTTTGACAGACTGAAAAAAGGAAAACTATTAGGTTGAGAGAATAGCATATGCAGAGAGCTTCAAAGTGGGGCCCATAGGCCAAATTGGCTTAGAAACAAATTTTGTTTGGCCGTACGTGTTTTAAAACGTGAATTAGATGCTGAATTTTTAAAAATTGGGGAAATTCAAATGAATATCCAAATTGTTGGCTTCTTTTGACAAATCAGAAGAGTTGGCATTGTTGCCAGATGGTAAAGATGAAATGGAGCTGAATGGGAGTTCTGCCTTTTTAAAAAAATTTTTTTAAATTTTTAATTAGAGTTCTTTTTTTAAAAAATTGTAGCCATACACTCCAGTTTTTCACAGTTCTCACTTGCTTGTTATTGTCTGCTGGTAGGTTTATGAATTTACCAGTTTTCACTAATGCTTTCTCCTAGGGATACCAATGACAATTTTGTAGGTTTATCTTTTAATTGTCCTTTAGCTTATTTCATTATCTGCAATCAGTTAGGATTATGGTCTTCATTTTTTAACATCAATTCCTTCTCAATATGGACAAAGCAGAGCAACAACAAAAATAAATAAATAAAATAAATTCCTCACTTAAAATTTTTTCTTAGTTTTACACATAATAGTAACTGTATTTCAGTATTTCAGTAATGCTTTTTGGGTGCATTTTTTTATTATTCATAGTGATGTCTCTGTTCATGTGAAGAGTTGTCTATGTGAAGTATTTTTTAAACTATAGTTGCTGCTTAGATTGGCTGTGGATTTGTAAGTTGCTTTCAGTAATTCACTTGTATATTTTGGAATCATGGTTGAATTTTCTCAGTTGCTTCTGTTATAAATCCATAATGTATATTTGAATTTTAATTGAATTGATACTGAGTAACTTTTCAAAGATTCCACTGCTTAAAGAATACTAGAAGTCCTAATCTTGGGTCTGCTAATAATGAACATTTGATGTTGAACAAATACCTATATCCTTCAGCTTCTCATTTTCTTGTTTCTTAAAAGAGGAGGTTGTGGTTACTTGATCCTTAGGGAAACTTTATGATCTTAAGTTCCCTACTGCTCTGTTACGTAGGGTCTGTTATTTATTTTTTATTTTTATTTTTAATTATTATGAATACATAATAGTTGTATGTCTTATTTATTTTTTACTGCTTGCTTTAGGACACTTGGCGCTCTAATAGTAATTATAAATTCAGATGTGTTTATATTTTGTTGATTTTGTCAATTTTCATTATATTCTTTCTCAGTTCTTATTTTTCCATATTGAGAATTTTTCCCCCCTAAAGGTTTTTGTCTATGAAATCTGACTTCACAATAAATATTATTAATTATGTTAGTCTTTCTCTCAGACTTGTCCAGTTAAGTCTTTACTCCTCCTCTTCTTCCCTTCTCCTTTCTGACATTTCTTTGGTGCTTTTATTTATTTTACTTTTTACCCCTTAGTTTGAAGCTGCGTGGGCATTAACTAATATAGCATCTGGAACTTTTCTACATACCAAGGTAGTAATTGAAACTGGGGCTGTTCCAATTTTTATCAAACTTCTTAATTCCGAACATGAAGATGTTCAGGAACAGGTAAGTTTCTAATTTGTATTGTTATATATAATAGAATTTAATTTCCTCTGAAAAATACCATTTGTGATTATGATTTGTAATTCATTTTCTTATATTTTAAACATTAAATATAACTTTCACAGTTGAAAAGTAACATGTCCTTTTGTACTTACATGAAAAATTTGAAGTGAGAATATAATAAATGATAATTGCATTTACATAATTTCTCATCTAATTGAAATTTAGTAAGTGAATAATTTGATCTTTTACTACCATTTGTTGTTGTTGAGACAGGGTTTTTGTTGCCTGGGCTAGAGTGCAGTGGCCTCATCATAGCTCACTGCAACCTCAGACTCTTGAGCTCAAACGATCCTCCTGTCTCATCCTCCCAAGTAGCTGAACTACAGGCTTGTGTCACCAGCCCCAGCAAATTTTTTTTTTTGGTAGAGATAGGGTCTTGCTATTCTCCAGGCTGTTCTGGACTTCAAGTGATCCTCCTGCCTTGGCCTCCCAAAGTGCTAGGACTATTGGCATGATCCACTGCTCCTGGCACTGCTACCATTTATTTTAAAAATTATAATGAACCCTAACTAATCTTAAAGTTATTTTTAGGGATCAATTCAAGCTAATTCTCATATTAGCAATTAACTCATTTTTCCATGCTTTGTGTCTTTCTCCTCTTTTACAAATCCCTTCCCATTGAGTGGATTTCTTGGTGTAGTAGATTTCGTGGCATAGTCGATTTCTTGGATCAAACCTCTACTATAAGTACAGTCACGTGTCACTTAGAGACAGGGATATGTTCTGAGAAATATGTCATGTGATTTCGTGGTTGTGTGAACATCATAAAGTATACTTACATAAACCTAGATGGTACAGCCTACTATTCACCCAAGCTATACTGTATAGCCTATTGCCCCTAGGCTACAAACCTGTACAACATGTTGTTGTACTGAATATGGTAGGCAGTTGTAACACAATGATAGGTATTTGTATATCTAAGCACAGAAAAGGGTAAAAATAGGGTATTATAATTTTATGGGACCACCATCGTATATGTGGTCTGTTGTTGACTGAAATGTTGTTATGTGGTATGTGACTACCTGGAAAATTCGCTAAATAAATACATTTTGTCCATGTAGATTCAGAGTAGAAAAACTATGCTTTGTTGACCATTATAGGTATTTCACTAATATGCAAGGACAACTTTTAAAATGCACTCTCTTTCAATTTGATTAAAAATGTTATTAAATTACATTTTAAAAGTTTTCCTTTCTTACTGCCCTAGTTTTTTTTTACATGTTGCTAAAAGCTATCACTTTGTTCATTCTATACTAAAATCTCATTCTTACAAGAGCATCTTATTTAAGATATTATCTTAAGATTATATTTTGTTCTTACTTTTCTAAGGCGGTTTGGGCACTTGGTAATATTGCTGGTGACAACGCAGAATGCAGAGATTTTGTATTGAATTGTGAAATACTTCCACCTCTGTTAGAGTAAGTACTTTATTTAAATTTATCACAGTGAAGTATATATCACAAACTGTATATACCACTATATTTCTACATGCACAATTAAGTTCTAAAGTGATGCTTTTAAATTTGGCTTATGGTTAACCATGCCTTCAGTAGTTTGAAAATAGGTAAACCAAGAGAAATTTTCAAATTCTATCATATTTTTGTCTTTTATTTTATCTTAACCTATACTTAACACTACAGTGGTCATTGCTTACAGTGCTAAAATAATTATTCTACAAAACAAGGATATATAGTAGTTTATAATACAATAAAATTTTAATGTTGCTATAGCAGGGAATCTTTAATACTTGAACAGATAGTGTATCTAGGATGTCAGGAGGTTTTTATACTTCATCTTGAAATGTTCAGAGAACAGAAATCTTAAGAGATTTTTCTTTCAGGATTAGAATTTTATTTAAAATGACTTACCTAGTGGTTTCTTCTTCAACTTTGTACATTTTTAAAAAAGAAATTGCCCTGTGAAGTCCTTTATAGAAATGACATAAAATTATTTGAAAGATAGGTTTTTTTATACATGTTGTTTATGATTCACTAAAAGCATCTTTATTAGTCATTGCAAGTACTGAAAAAAAAAACGGAACTGAGATGGTTAGAAGGAAAAATTTTATCATTTCTTTGCCATTCTCCATCTTCTCTAGCTAAGGTATTAAACTGGAAGGATGAATTTCTAGACATTAGTTTGCAAAGGACATTTTACTCCTGTAGATAAAGTGGCTTTCTGTGGAAAGAAGTGATATCTCCACATGATTTTGTTTAACCAGTATTAATTGAGGACCTACTGTGTGCAGGCCATTGAACCACTCAGTACAATTTCATTTACTATGGGCTTATTCAGAGTTAATGTTTGATAGTATTTGACAATTTCTTTATAGCTGAGCTATAAAAGAAAATACTAATTTAGAATTCAATATCAGAGTCATTTTGAAGTCTATACTATTAAAATATATCTTAAAGTTTCAATTTGAGATTTTTTCTGACCTGATGTATATATTTTTTACTTTTGGTTCTCTGTCTCTAGGTCATTTTATTATTTGTTAATATCTCAAGTTGGTAGTAGTTTACCAACTAGTAAGCATTTCTTGGGTCTAATCCCAAGAAAAGTCCTAAGTAGCTTTTTAATCATAACCGAATAAATCAAACTAAAAAATAAAACTAATGGAGAGCAAACAGTACCCAGCTATGTAGTACTAGTTGTAAACATAATACATTTCAGAAAAAGTGTCAAAAAGTTGGAAAGTGTCAGAGTTTCATTATACAGTTTGATCATAGAAAGTTTTGAAGTTTCATAAAAAATTGAGAAAGGTAATAAATAAAAAGGAACTTACATCAAGGTACTAGATGCTCTTTATTTGGATAAGAGGAAAAAGTTATTAGGTTAATAATGATTATAGATTATCGTTCACTTTGAAATTCACATTTAGCTAATGCCTAAGTAAATATAAAACTCCTATTTATATATCATTTGATCAGTTCTGTGAGTGATGTTTTAATTTATTTATTACTAATTCATTTGATTCTCAGTAAATGTAAATCTTTTACTACTTTATATCTTGACATATTTTGTTGTTTTAATTTAATTCAACTTTATAACATATTAATAGCCTATCTGGACAAGAAAAGACTTATACTTTTCCATAATGACCTCATTGATACAAAAAAAAGAATAATAATATACAATAGGGGTCAGCCAACTTCAGCCCTCAGGCCAAATCTGGCTTGCTCCCTATTTTTGTAAATTAAGTTTTATTGGAACATAGTCATACCCATTTGCTTTTTTAATGTCTTTGGTGCTTTCATGCTGTGTCAGCAGAGTTGGGTAGTTGCAACAGAGGAAGAGAGCCTGCAAAGCCTAAAATATTTACTGAAAAAATGTGTCAGCCCCTGATACACAAAATCAGTATAACTTTTATTTCTAAATGAGTTGGTATTTTGGAGAGGCCTCAAAAAATCTATTTTGAAAACCTTTAGAACAGAGGAAAAGGAAAATCTTTAGAACAAAGACTTATTTTTTAGTGTGGTAAAATACATGTAACATAAAGGTTACCATTTTAACCATTTAGAGTGCACAATTTAGTGCCATTAAGTACATTTGCAATATTGTGCAGTTATCACCACTATAGTTTCAATGCTGAGCACAGTTGCACATGCCTGTAGACCCAGCCAATCTGGAGGCAGAGGTGGGAGGATTCCTTGAGGCCAGGAGTTCAAGACCAGCTTGGGCAACATAGCAAGACCCATCTCTAAAAATAAACATTAGCTGGGCGTGGTGCCACACACCTGTAATCCCAGCTACTCAGGAGGCTGAAATGGGAGGATAACTTGAGCCCATGAGTTTGAGTCCTGCCTGGGCAACAACATAGTGAAACTCCACCCTTACAAAAATTTTTTTAAAAAATTAGTTGGGTGGGATAGTGTGTGCCTGTAGTCTTTGCTACTTGGGAGGCTTTGTCACCTGGGCTAGAGTGCAATGGTGTTGTCATAGCTCACTGCAACCTCAAACTCCTGGGCTCAAGGAATCTTCCTGCCTAAGCCTCTCAAGTAGCTGGGAGTACAGGCTTGCACCACAACGCCTGGCTAATTTTTTTCCATTTTTGGTAAAGGTAGGGTTTACGCTCTTGCTCAGGCTTCTTTTTTTTTTTTTTTTCTATTTGTGATATCTTTTTTTCCCTCTGTATATTTTTTTAAGTTATTTTCGTAAGGGTTACTCTAGCGTATACAGTTAACATCTTAAACTTATAATAACCTTGTTTGAATTATAGCAATTTAGCTTCAAAATTATACAAAAACTCTGCTCCTGAACATTTCTGTCCTACTTTTTTAAAGTTGTTGCCACAAATTCATCATTATACATTGCTTACCCATTACCATAGATTTATAATTATTTTATGTGTTTGTCTTTTAAAACACACAGGAGCAAAAAAGGAATTACAAACCTAAAACTGCCATAATAGTGTCTGTTACATTTACCTATGTAGTTATCTTTAGTAGGGTTTTGTCCTTTTTTGTATGGTTTTTAGGTACTGTCTATTGCCCTTTCATTTCACCTTAAAGGATTCCCTTTAGCTATTACTGTAAAGCAGATCTGCTAGTGATGACCTTTTTCAGCTTTTGTCATCTGGAAATCTCTTACTTTCTCTTTCAGTTTTGAAAGGTAGTTTGCTGGATATGGTTGGCAGTCTTGGTTGGCAGGCTTTTCTTTTTTCTTTTGGCACTTTGAATATGTCATTCCATTGCCCTTATCCTCCATGGTTTTTGATGAGAAATCAGATGTCGATCTTTATGCAGAATACTTGTGTACACTATGGCCAGTTCTCTCTTTTTGCTTTCAAGATTTTCTCTTTGGCTTTTGACAATTTGATTATAATATGTCTTGGTGTGTATCTTTTTGAGTTTATCCTACTTCAAGTTCATTTAGCTTCTTGGTTGCATAGATTTATTTCTTTTATCAAATTTGAAAAATTTTCAGCCATTATTATTTCATATTTTTTTTTTTTTGCCCCTTTCTTTCTCAGACTTCTCTTATGCATATATTGGTATGCTTGATCTTGTCTAATAGGTCTCTTAGACTCTGTTCATTTTTTATCCTTTTATTTCTCCTCTTCAGACTGGATAATTTCTTTCAATGGACCTATCTTCAGGTTTGTGGATTCTTTCTTCTGCCTTCTCAAATCTGCTTTCAAAACCCCTCTAGTGAATTTTTAATTTCAGTTATTATACTGGATAAGTCCAATACATTCTATTTAGTTCCTTTTCATAATGCCTGTCTCCTTATTTATAATTCTCTTATTTGTCCAGACATTGTTCTCCTAGTTTCCTTAGTTCTTTGTCCTTGGGATTTTTCGTTGTTTTTTTAGGCATATTTCAGACAATGGATTTAAAATCTTTGTATAGTAAATACAATGTTTGTGGTTTCTTAGGAACAGTTTCTTTTAATTTATATATTTTACTCTTAATGGGCCGTAGTTTTTTATTTTTTGCATACCTCATAATATCTTATTGAAGAATGGGGATTTTGATTATTATAATATGGCAATTATGGAAATCAGATTCTCCTCTTTCTCCAGGTTTTGGTGTTGCTGCTTGTTATAATTATTTGTTTAGGAGCCTTTTGAATTAATTGTGTCAAACCTGTATTCTTTGTTATGTGCAGTCTCTGAAGTCTCTATTCCTTTAGCTTAGTGGTTAGCTAGTGATTTGATAATTGAGAGTTCCTTAAATGTCTGGAGCCACAAAGAAAGAAAAAGAAAATTTTCCACATCTTTGCAGATTGGCTCTGTGTTGGGCCACTCCTTCAAAGCTGAGCCAGGCTGATTACAACTGTGACTTAGCCTTCGCAGTTGTGCTAAGCTTAAAGTTCAACCAGAGGTGACAGCTTAAGGTCTCCTCAAGTTTTTTCTGATTACTCACTCTGCCCTGGGCATGTACATGCCTTTCTATATTGTCTGATACATGTGGAAGCTTTTCAAATCCCTCATTCCCAATAGTATTTCACTCCCACCTTTTCACCCAGGCTTTCAGTGTGTTTCTTGTTTGCCTCAATTATATCCTTTTTGCAAATATCTTATTCATTTGCCTTTTAATGCTTTTGAGGAACATTCTTTACATAGCTACTTTGCCACCTTGACAAAAGAGTTCCCAGTTAGGTAAAACAAAAACAAGTGCCTTACATCAGTTTTTCAGAGAGTATCCAAACCAGTTCAAATAGACAAACACAATTCCTTTGAAACAAGGTATGCTCAGTTACCTCTAGAAGAAGGAACCCACAGTGGAAATGCAGGCTGGCATCTTAAAGGCTGCTTGCAGGCTGGGGAAAGGATTAGGCAAGGGTAGATTAAAATGCCAGAAAGCTTTCCTACCACATTTTAGCCCTTTCCTGGTTAAAAGTTCTCTTAATTGCTGTGAACTTTCGACTATCTTCCGGAGTTCCCATAAAGATGATTCTAACAGTGTTTGCAAGTGTTTTCAGTGTTTCTGGGGAGGGATGGGCCCTCAGAGTTCTCTTCTGCATCATTTTTGCTTATGTCACTCCAAAACAGGGATTTTTTTTTTTTTTAACTTAGGTTCTTTGTACTTCTAGCAGATTTGTGGAGGTCCTTAGGAAGTTAACAAACTCCTGAAAATGCATGCCAAAATTTTGGTGTATGTGCTTTTTTTCTGAGGTAAGGATCTGTTATGGTCTCAGCAGGGTCCACAGCTCTCTAAGTTTTAAGGACTACTATTAATACTTCAGGTTTAAATATGAATAACTAAAACATAACTTACTATGTTGTAAAAAAAAAAAAAAAATCCCTGGTAGTAGTAACTCCTTAGAAGTCTGGGAAGAAAAAAATCTTGTTTTAGACACTCAGTTTCTTAGTAGATAGATACCAGGATTTATTGCAAACCAAATAAAAACACCGAGACATGCCATCTGTTAATAATAAAACAGAAAACTTCTCATGTCAATAGATGATCTTCATTTAACTTGACCCTATATTCCTTGCTTTCTGAATTGGTATAATGTTTTATTTTCATGGTTAAAACAAAGGTAATCTAGTACTTTCTAAAATGTATATAGAAATAAGTAAATTTACCGTGACACCCCTTATTTTCAAAGCATTTCATGATTTCTTTTAAGAATCCATTCAGATCATAGATTCAAACTTTAGAAAATAGAAATGTAATATGTTTGTTTTTGTTTCTGAAAACATAATGAATTTTAAAGATGCTTTTATCCTATTTTACCAGTTTGAATATCTTAATATTTACGAGTTGAATATCTTAATATATATTGAAGAGAATTTTTATGTTATGATAGAAAATAGCTAAAGAGGAAAAATGAATGTAAAGTGACAGTTGTTTTTTTCTCTTTTTTTGGCAGCTTATTAACAAATTCAAACAGACTTACAACAACAAGAAATGCTGTATGGGCCCTCTCAAATTTATGTAGAGGCAAAAACCCTCCTCCAAACTTTAGTAAGGTATGAGTAAAATATACAAATTAACAAGTCTGTCTCCATAAGCTTAAGTTTCTTTATGGTAGATTTTTTGAGGTTGAAAGGACTATTTTTTTGTTAGTCATTGTGTTCTTTATTGATGAGACAATATTTGCACATACACAAAATTCAAAAGATTTACAGTTAAATGGAAATTTCCTTCTCTTTTTTCCATTGCTCAAATTCATGTGCCCAAAGATAACCACTATAACCAGATATGTATGTATCTAGGAGTTGACTTTAGAAATCTTCTGGTTTACAAGAAATTGAAGGCTCCCGAGAGATTAAGGTAATTCCTTCAGGTCCACTGTTTGTGCTTTTGTAACTTTTATGTCCTAAGAATATCTTTTTCCCTGTCTACTAATATTTTTGCTTCTAGAAAGATAGATAATAAATTCCAATTTAGTTCTGTTGTTTACCAATAAGATGCTGTTAGAAAGACAGAACATGGATAAATTTTTAGAATACCATTCTACTTCTTTTGAATTTAGTGTCTGAACTAAAGGGCACAATGAGCAGTGACTATATAGCACTAAGAGAAGCTCAAAATTTGGTAAAGATCTGGTGATAAAGTTTCTGGGGGTAAAAAATAAAAAATTTTAAATTCAATAAAGATAATGCATGAATTGGTATGCCTTCTCATTTATACTTTCACCATTACAGTTTTAAGAATTCATGATTTTGCCACATTTCATCTAAACTGCAAGTATGACTTAAAAATCTCATTGTACTATGTCCATTCATCTATTATCATACTCTATGGCATATTATGTAATTAGTTTCATATGCCATGTTTGATGTTTCTCTTGTTTTTTCTGCTTAGTAGCACTATTGGATTTTTCTTAAGAAATGTTTACAATTCGAGATCTTTTTGTTCTAAATACATTTCATGTTTTTTATGAGTTCTTTAGCCATAGACAAATAGTAAAGATTTTGTAAAACTTTGTAATAGCACATACCTTATATAAATAATTTATTTTAAATACATTTTCTTGTATAATTGGTAATACTTTTGAAATTTATGTAGTTATCTTTTTCCTGAAGAATTTCCTTATTTGAAAGTTACTGAAATTTATAAAACTGGTAGTCTAAACCAGAGGTCCCCCACCTATCATAAGTTTTATAATTATTTCATTGTATATTACAATGTAATAATAGAAATAAAGTGTACAATAAGCGTAATGTGCTTGAATCATCCTCAAACCACCACCCCTACCCCCCAAACTCCCATTCGTGGAAAAATTGTCTTCTGTGAAAATGGTCCCTAGTGCCAAAAAGGTTGGAACTGCTGGTCTAAACCACATTTTCAAAGCATCCTTTTAAAGTTATTACCCATTACATGGGACATAAAGGACTTTGGAAAGTTATGTGGACCTTGAGAATTCATATAGTGATCTGAACTCTAGGCCAATTCACATTTATATTGGTTAATATTAATACACATTATTTGATAGCTGGCAGAGAAAGGATTCTTGATTAACAGGCTGTTTCTTGTTTCCTGCCCTCCTACCTCTACTCCATTCTCATTTACCCTCACTCTTAGCTTATGATCTTGCTTCCTATTTCACTGAGAAAACTGAAGCAATAAAAAGAGAATTTCCATAATTTATCATTACCACATTTACTATCATGTGGTTATTTGTACCTGCCTATTATACTTTCTTGTCATTGTTGATTATTTTTTTTCTCCATTATAAAGTTAATTCCACCATTTGTGTACTACATAGCCTTTTCTCTTCCCTATTCAGGGGTATCACTCCAATAATTTTCTTTCTCCAGCATTATCAGTTTGTTTGCTCCTCTAAATTATTGTCATTGCTATAAAAATATACTGTTATTTTGTCTTAATTCTCCTTTCTGCTTCTGAGAACCCCTGTCAATTTTCCTGTTAAGTCTGTGGTCTCCAACCCTGGAGGCCATGGACCAGTGAGGGTCCACAGCCTGTTAGGGATGAGGCCACTGGGCCTGTCCCCAGTCAGTGGAAAAATTGTCTTCCATGAAACTGGTCCCTGGTGCCCAAAAGACTGAGGACTGCTGTTTAAGTAACACTCTTATTTCTTTGCTCCCGTTTACAGCAAAAATTTATTATTTGTCTATTCTTGCATTGTTCACTTTCTCTCCTTGCATTCTTTCTTGAATTCATTCCAATCAGATTTTTCCTCAGTCACTATACTGAAATTGCTTTCATCAAGGGCATAAATAGTTCCACATTGTGAAATCTAGGGGTTAGCTTGTAGACTTCTTACATGACCTGGGATGTCCAGTGGTCGTCATTCCTCAGTCTTTATGTTACCTGCCTGACTTGCCTGCATTTAACAGAATTTAATCACTCCCTCTTCCTGTTTAAACTTTCTTCACTTTGTTTTCAGGCCACTGTTCTCTCTTGATTTTCCTTCCATCTCAGTGATTGCTCTTTTTCAGTTTCTTTATTAGTTCCCTCTCTTCTCCTTTACCTCCTAAAGTTGAGAATACAAAGAATGTGGTTTTGGCTTTTTTCTCATCTTTATCTTTACTCACTTTGTGATTTCACCCATTCTGTGACTTTAAATATCATCTACATATGAGCAATTTCCAAATTTCAGTGTTTGATTCATATCTTCTTCTGTACTCCACACTCAGTATCTTTATTTGGACATCTAATAGGCATCTCTGACTCAGCATATCTAAAACATAACTCCTGTCCTTTTTCCCCCAAACCTGCTCTGCCAACAATATAAGTTAATGGAACTTCTGTTTTCCATTACTCAAATGAAAAACTTTAACATTATTCTTGCCTGCCTTCTTTTATCTCCTATTCTACATCCATGTGATCAGGAAATTCTGTTGGCTCTACTTCTGAAATATATTCAGATAGAATTCCCTGTAGCTAAATTTGGTAATATTTAAGGATGGAAAAGAATAAGGAAAGGAAATATTTTTAACACATGGATAAAAAATCTAACTCTATCCTGATACTAAAATTAAACTGGAAAAAGGAAAGCTCTTTTTTACAGAAGAATGCCAACTAATACACATAGAAGGATTGTTAATAGAGAAGACAACCACCTTAGTAATAATTGATTTAAGTAGGAATCACAATTCTAAAACCTTAAGTTAAAAGGAAAGAAACCACACACAAGTGTCCAAGAAATTGGACAACAAAATGTGAACCACAGAAACTGAACTTTGGGATATCAGGCACAGTGGAGGCTGAAATGCCGTACTGGATTGGAAACTTGGAGAGTAAAATCTACATACTGATTGGTAAAAACCTGTAGCCCTCTTCCAATGCCCAGATCTCTAGTAGTGCTATAATTTCTTAAAATAAACTTTTAGTCTTTGTTAGCATTGAGAATGCTAGTCACCTACCTATGAGATAGGGACCCAAACCTGCTTCCTTTTAAGATTTTTAATTTTTCCCTCTATTTTAGCACCATCTCCCCTGCCTTCTGTGATACCTGGTGCCTCTGATTTCTAAGGCATTTGGGGGTGGTGGCGGGGGGATAAATAACTTCCTTCTTATTGGTAGCTTCCTCTCCTGGCACTAAGATTCCACTTTTTCCTCCTTTTCTAAGTCAATTACCATTCTTTTTTTCACTTTCATCTTTATGTATTATGGGCAGGATTATAAATGTCAATTAGTCTCCTCAAAGACGGAATTTGTATTTCTGTTTCTTTTCCTTCTTTCTGAGAAGACAGTGGGGCAGAAATGTTTTTTTTATTTTGCTCTCTTAAAGCTAGAAATATGTAGTACTTCATTATTTTTTAACTCAGTAAAAAGGTATATATCAGCTACACTGATTTTTTTTTAACTCAAAACTTTGTATTTTCTTTAAAAAACTGATTTCACTATTCAAGGAGGAGGTGGTTGGCAAGGGTGGAATCATGATTGTTGGATAAGGATCCAGATGTGCCAGTTTTATTTACTAACTTACAGGTGGACATGTCTACTTTGTAAAGTAGCTGATTTATGTACCTGGATCCTAGGATCATCCTTAAAGGAAGGGCCCAGCAGAAAAGATAACTACTTTCAGAAGATTATAGTTTATGTACTGATAGTCTTTAAAATAGAGATAAAGGGAAAACTCATCTAAAATATTAGGACATAAAGAAGATTTTGTCACTTTTTATTTGTGACATATCTAACATTTAGCATATAGATCTTACCTGGGGAGAAAGACTAAGGGATATCTTAGTCTTTTCAATAGGTTTGCTGATTTAAAAAAGCAACTTTAAGGAATATAGAATCAATACCGATCACGGATAAAGAGGGCCAATATTTAAGTACTTAGTATATCTCAGGTACTGTTCACGGATGCTACATGCATTCTTACCAGTTTAATTGTACCTTATCCCTGTTTCACAAATGAAGCAATTGGGGTTTAGAGATATTAGGTAATTTTCCCACACCTAGTAAGCAATGTTTGAAACTCAGTCTGGGTGAAAGGAAGACAAGAAGAATCAAAGCATTTATCTATTAATAAGTCAGCCCTGTTGTTTTTCAGATTGGGAAACAAAATCTCAGAGAAGTGAACTGGCTTGTTTACCTCTACAACTAATTAGTTATATTGTTAATGCTAGAGGGATTAAAAATCTCTGGTATAATGTGTTGTTCCTTAGTTGAAGATTTAGGCTTTTTGTTATATTAGGAAGAAATGTAGTTATTAGTGATTTCTATTCAAAGATCCTTCACAAACATATTTATATTTTCTATACCTTTGCTCCTCAAAGTAGATTTATTTCCAATAAAGTACATGTAATGAGTAAAGTGAGACTCATTTAAGTTAGATCATATTCTATGATCATCATGTTAAATACTTAACTGAAGCATTTGGACTTACTTCAGTTTTGGTATGTCTTTTTTTTGTGGGATGTGTATGATTTAGACGTAGAGAGGAGATCCTAAATATATATTTCATTAGTTAAAAAAGAACTTTACCACTCATCTTAATATAAAATTAACAGGAATCCTAGTCAATTTCATGTTTATATATCTGATCATAATTTTAAAACAATAGAATATTTTAATTTTTCATAGCATTAAATTTTTATTTTAAAATGAATTTCTATATTTTCCTAAGAAATTTGGCTTTAGATGGAGAAAAAATTTAAATATTGGCCTTTTCTTCCCTTCCAGGTTTCACCTTGCTTAAATGTCCTATCACGATTGTTGTTTAGCAGTGACCCAGATGTGTTAGCAGATGTGTGTTGGGCCCTTTCTTATCTCTCCGATGGACCCAATGATAAAATTCAAGCAGTCATTGATTCTGGAGTGTGTCGAAGATTGGTGGAACTTTTGATGTAATTATAATTTATGTTTTATAGTTGTATAATTGTGTATTAAGGTTAGCAATTAAAGTAATGACCTTGTAAATATCTCAAGAGTCCCTATCTTCAGGAAGAATTAAAAATCTACCAACCCCACACTTAGGAGAATAGCTATATTCCTAAAATATTGACCTTTAAACTTATATCTTGTAGTTGAGATTATTTTGTAAATGAATTTTCCTTAGTTTAGTGTGATCTTTTTATGAATGAGAAAGACTGAATTCAACAAGTATTTATGGAATGCCTGTTATGCAAGACATTGTTAATGAAGTATAGAACAAAGTTTCTGCTCTCACAGAACCAATAATCTAGTTTATTATTCATTATAGTAATTAATATGAGTAAAAGTTCATGTAGTGAAAATCATTTAGCATTGTTTTAAAGATAATATGTTTCTCTTTGCTGAGCTGTTATAGCTGTTTTCTTTAAAAAGAACAGGTTTTCTATATAAAGAAGTTAAACACTTTCAAGAAAACTTGTTTTAAAAAGATGTTATGCTGGCCAGTCATGGTGGCTCATGCCTGTAATCCTAGCACTCTGGGAGGCTGAGATGGGAGGATTGCTTGAGCTTAGGAGTTTGAGAACAGCCTGAGCAAGAGTGAGACCCATCTCTACAAAAAATAGAAAAAATTAGCCAGACATGGTGACATGCACAACTGTATGTAGTCCTAGCTACTTAGGAGGCTTAAGCAGGAGGATCACTTGAGCCCAGGAATTTGAGGTTGCAATGAGCTATGATGACACTACTGCAGTCTGCTCAGGGCAACAGAATGAAACTTGGTTTGAAAAAACAAAAAGATGTTATGGCTGCTTCATCCTCCTTCCTTCTTTTAAAAAAATGTGTTATCTTCCTCCCTTTCTTCTTCTGTCAAAAAGCCATTCGATCAGTCAAACAAGACAGGTGACGCAAGAGAAGTCTGACAGCATCAGAGGAGGGTGGGCAGGCAGGTCCAGTGGTGAGATTAGGCCCCACACTTGAGAATGGCACTTACCAGAGTGAGCACACAGCAGGCTAGAGTGAAGCTTGTAGCTAACACATCACGAGATAGCAGCTTAGGTAAGTTAGAAGACTGGCTGTATATAGGGAGATTAGTAAGATAGAAGCTATTTCTTGTTATCAGAGAATGGAAATAATAAATATGGAAGAGGAGAAAGCCTGAATAATCCTGTGGTTTTTAGATTAGAAGTAGAAACGTCAGTGTGAACTCATGGCTCTTAACAAAAATAGGTGTAGAAATATATAAACAAAAATAGATGTAGAAATATATATAGATAAGCATGTGTGTGTCCTCTTAAAGGGCCTGGGAACAATAACACTCATATAGGAATTGGCTCAACATCCTGAATGTCCAAATCTAGGTTTCTAAATACCGCTCTTCATTTAAAGGAATCAGGGTTGGAGAAATGACTGATTCCAGGGCTGGGAATGAGAAACATGACTGTGGAAAGTAATGAGTGCTCAAAGAATGGAGAAATATCAAAAGAACCCAGAAGCCAACCTGAAAGGGTTCTCACTTTCCAAACCTGGATAATTTGAGCTTTGAAATCAATTATTTTAATGTATAATTTACTAAATAAAAAAGGAAACCCATGAGTCCACACTAAATGAAGTCGATGGAGATAAGGCATAGTTAGAATAATAATAGTATTAGAAAATCATTGGTAATAATACTAATAATTACTAATAATTCAGACAATAATCATTAAGAGATGCTAAAGCTAGTGGTAAAAGTAGATTAAGGAATAGGATTTTACATACTTTCAAAGTATCCCCTTATAAGATATTAATTATAAAGGGAGAAACAATAATGGTAAAGTGGAAAAGTCTGGCAGATACCATGTGATTAGTGACCAGAGTTCATCACCACTGTAATGGGACAAAATAACCATATGTCACCCAGGAGAATGTAAAGAAAGAATTATAGCATTTGTGATAGTCCAGCCAAAAATACATAACCTTCGTCTTCACGAAGAAACATTGGATAAATATAAATAACTGGCTTATGATCGTCAAAGATGTCAAAATCATGAAGATCAAGGGAAGACTGAGAAACTACTCTGGGTTTAAAAAGACATGAAAACTGGGTGTAAATCATGACCCTGAATTAGATCTTTGTTATCAAGATATTATTAGAATAATTTCTGAAACTTGAATAAAATGTCAGGGTGAAAACTATATGGGAGTTTTTTGTATTATTTTTGTAAATTTTATGTAAATTTTAAATTCTTAATAGTATACAAGTTCATATTTTTATTTTTAGGCACAATGATTATAAAGTTGTATCACCTGCATTAAGGGCAGTTGGTAATATTGTGACTGGTGATGATATTCAAACACAGGTGAGTTCAGACTTCAATTTGATAAACTGTTAATGTAATAGACTTTAAGAAATTTATTATGTTTCATACCACTTGATATGTATTAATCAAGACTTTAGCATTACCATAATTGTATTGCCATCCATAATTTGACACTAAATATATTCTGGATAACAAGTGGTCAACCTCAAATACTTCTGTGAGAAAGCACTATCCTAGATCTGTATCAATGCAAAGAAGTATAAGAAATGGGCTCTGCTCTTGAGGGATTTATAATCTAATCAGGGAGAAACTATACATATATTTAAACAATGCAAATTACCCAAGGTAGTATGTTTACTCTGAACTGATCAGTCAGTAAATGCTAAACAGTTTAATAAAAGAGATCAATATGCTAAGAAATCTGTGTAGTTTCCACAAAGAGGTTGGAACTAAAGCTTCGTACAGAGGCAGACATGCATGAGTTATGTTTAAGAAGTATTAAACTTGATTGTAATAGAAACTGTTAGTAGAGAACATGATTGATTATAGGTTAGAAGTGAAGTTGTAAATGAGAGAGTCTTTTATACTAGATTGAAGACCCAGATTATGAGGATGGAAGGATGGATGGAAAGGAAACATATCTGGGATTGTTCATTAACAACTTTGTGTGTGTGTGTGTGTATGTATATTTTAAAGGATGGTGAGATGTCAAAGGTGTGATGTCAAGATTGACTCCAGATTTGGGGTACAATCTTTTTGAAGATAAAAACTTAGTAACATATTAGATCACCTAAAAGTGATTAATTGATAATTATCCATTTAAAATAGCTCTTTAAATGAAAATGCCTTTGTAAACGTGAACTGTATTTGTCAGCTGAATTTACATTCTTCACCAAGTAAATTTAATGTAAATCATTAGGGTATTTTGAATATAGGAACATAATTAATCTTGTACTAGAAGAAAGAATGTGAAGGGACAAAGCAGAATACACTCCTTTGTTACAAAACAGGAATAAAAGTGTTTATGAAACAGACTTACTCTACACATTAAGGTTTCCTAATGGTCATAGTATTAGATACTTTTAGACTGTTGGTATGCTCTACGTATTTTTTACTAATTCATTTCACAAAACTGGAGGTTGGATATTGACCTCAGTCATCAAATCTTTCTTCAAGTTGTTATATCAGTTGAACTCTGAGTACATTTGTAAATTTTTGAAGGATACACCTATGATTTGCATTTTAGTGGGTTGAGAAGAGGGCACTTTTCCTATACTGGCATGAGACAAGTTTTGGCAACAGCAGGAAAGCAAAAGGCAGCAAATGCTCAAGTTTTACCTTGAGAAGTTCTCTTTTCTTAATTTCGTTTTTCAGAATGGTGTTTGTACTTCTAACTAATTCATTATTAGATTTTTGTGTATATTATTTTCTGTAAAACTTTTTGTTTACATTTCTAACTTGTTTTAGGTAATTTTGAATTGCTCTGCATTACCCTGTCTCTTACATTTATTGAGTAGTCCAAAGGAGTCAATTAGAAAAGAAGCTTGCTGGACTGTTTCTAACATCACTGCTGGAAATAGAGCTCAGATTCAGGTAAGTAAATTTTAGATCTGAAAATAGAACAGGAAGTTCTAAGAAGCCATTTTGGACAAAAGTCAACATTTTATGAGTGTGTTTTTTAGTGAGACTAAAAAAGATTCTTTTAGAAAATAATTCCTAAAGAGTATTTTTAAAACCATGGCCTTTTCTTCTCTAAAATAATATTTACTTTTAGTATTCTAGTGAGGAATAGCAGCTCTGTGTGTGTGTGTGTGTGTCTGTGTGTGTGTGCGCGCGCACGCGCCTGGCACAGTGCCTGACACACAATGGTTAGTCTTTAAAAGGGAATAGTTTCTCATTAGTTTTAGATAAGTTAGGCAATGATCTTCTCTCAAAGCTTTTAATGATTTATTAGGGTCCTGTCAAGCTCCTTGTATCAGTGATTATAGTCTTATGGCCTTGTGTTTTATCATCTTTAAAATTTATATTCTGCTATTATCTTCTCCAGTCTTTAAAAAGCTAATTTCCTTTTTAAAAAAGGAAAGTATGTGAAAGTTTATTGACAGATTAGAAATAAAACATTTGCAAAGGTATTTCCAAAAACCCTGGCATTTTAAAACCACTGAGTTTCAAGACTCCTTTACTTGGTAATATTTTAGAAAGAATGTTTGTACTAATTATGCTATATATCATTTTTCCTCTTCTCAGGCTGTTATAGATGCAAATATTTTTCCTGTTTTGATTGAGATTCTTCAGAAGGCAGAGTTTCGCACCAGAAAAGAAGCAGCATGGGCTATAACTAATGCAACATCAGGAGGTACTCCAGAGCAGATAAGGTGTGATATAGATTTTTAAAACTTATTTTCTAAATGTAAATGAGACAAAATTTGAAATAAAACATACTTTTTATTTACTTATGAAACTAAAAAATTTTTTCTAAGTCAGTTTGATAAGCATTTTTAATATGAGATTTTAATATGAAATGACAATGATAACACTGTCATAAATCAGTTATAGCATTTATTCATAATTTTTAAAATTTAAATTATAATTAACATCATTACCATTGGCAGGCTATTTTGAAAAATCAGAGATTCAAAGTCTGAATAGGAACATTCTATTAATTTGTAAAATACATTACCATGGGCATTAAATATTTTTAAACCATTAAAATCACAAAAATATAGCTTTATTATATAGAAATGGCTAATAAATGTGGGTCTCTACTTATTTTAAATAAAATTGAAGTAGACATTTGTTTATAGAGTGATGGTCTGCTCCTAATTGGTTGTTAGCCTTGCCTATGGATAGTATCTTACTTCTATTTTTCTATACTAGTTACCTTTTTTCTCTTTTTCACAGTTTATTTTACTGACAGCATAAATAATAGGTATATGGGCTTTTAAGTCAGCTTGGTTTCAAATCCTGCTCCTGCAGTAAAAGTTGTGTGGTCTTGACAAAGTCATTTAACCTCACCCTAGTTTCTTTTTGTTAAAATTAGTTCAAAGAGAATAGTACCTTATGGTAGTATAGTCTATTGTCCATATCCTGGAATTCCACATCTGTAGTTTCAACCAACCACAGATCAAAAGTACTAAAAACTCAGTACAAAATAACAATACAATAAAAAAATAATACAGTTAAAAAAAATATAGTGTGCATTTAAAATTCTGAGTATAGTGTCTAAGACTTACTAAATTTTCAACTAAAGTAGCTACTGTTATCATTTGTAATCATCATAATTTTTATTATCCATATTGATTCTTAAATCTATTTTTATCATGTGCTTTTACTCTTTTTATCTCCTGTAGCAAGGTTTCACTTTGCACCTCTGTAAAAGCCTAACTTCCTACAGAATCTTCTTGTTCTGAAGATTCCTCCATGAAGCTCAAGGTTTCATGTTTTTAGATTTTTTGAAGTGACTATTTAGAAAATATTTTCTAATAAATACTTGACTTATTTTTTTAATTTATGAAATAAGTCAAAATATTAATACAATGCTGCATTACAAATTACTTACACATTTTGAAATCTGCCTGTTATGAGATCATCATCTTATATTGTCTTCATTTGTACTATTTTCTTTCTTAAATTCGTATCTCTGTATGTTGATAATATCTATTTTTGGTTTTTATTTTCCATTCCGCTCTTTTGCCTTAATATTTCCATTTCATTTTTATCATGAATATAAGCTGTAATAAAACAAGATGTTTCTTTTGTTCTATCTTGTATTTTTTTAATACTAATGTTATTTTTATCTGCTTTGAGTTGAAAGTTTGTTTACCTGCAAACTGTTGCATTTTTTTCAATCTATTTTGATGATTATATCTATTCCATATGTTTTTCCTTAAATTTACTAGTGTGGATCAAGTGCCCAACCGAGATAATTATCTTTCTAACCATTTTCACCATTTCATTAGCTCTACATATTTGGGAGGAAGACCTCAATCTCAATTAGGTTCAGCATGCATACCACTAATACTTGATGAGTGCCTGCTAGCCAGTTGAGCTAAGTAAGTCATTTCAGTTATTAAGCACCAGCAATGTATCAGGTACTTTAACTTATTTTATCTCTTTTATTCCCATAACTATGAAGATAGTTACTCATTCAACAAATATTTTTTATCAGTTATAGTACAGTATATGTCAAGTGAGTATTCCAATGAAGGTTTGTACATTTTTTTAAAAAGGGACAAAAACATTTATTAAATGCCTATTGTATTCTCACGACAGCTCTCTGAAGTTGGTACTGTCATTATCCCCATTTTAAAATGGGTAAACTGAGACACAGAGCAGTTGCTCAAGGTCACACAACTAATAAGGAGTAGAATTGGGACTTGAAAGCATCCATTCTGGCTTCAGAGCATGTTTTTACTTTTGTCCTTAATATGGACTTTATGCCAAGTGAACAAATCAGTTACTTCATGTATATTATAGAGGCTGGAAAAGCAGCTAATAACAACTATAAAAGGACAAAGTATTAGAAAAATGAATGAAAATATTTTGTGAATTTTATTTATGAAAATTGTTTGCAAGATGGCCTGTTTTGTTTCTAGAGGCATTTGTGCTTCTGAAACATAGTATTATGTTTCAGAACGTTAGCTATGATTTTTTTGTGAGAAATTTCCTGAAGTTTAATTTAGATATCCCTTCTCCCTCTTCATTTCTGCCTACCTCCATATTATACCTATGTGTCAATATAGGCTCTCCTTTAAAACAAACATAAAAAAACTTGTACCCACTATTCTTAGTGCTGATATGCCAAACAAAAACAAGCCCAAGTACCAATTTGCTTGTGTCTGTATTTTGTAGTATTTGCAATACTATTTGTTGCTAATTTTGTCAATTAGAAAATAGGAAAGAAGCTTTTGAAATTCCAATGTAAGTAAAAATGTAATTATTTTTTATATTTGAGTTTGTATATGCATAGTTTTCTTAATTGCTTATATAACATTTCACTATGAAGAATATTTGCATGCTGTTGTTATAAACACTGTTTAAGTCTTCTAAAATGTTTTTCCTTCCCATTTCTCTTTTTTAAATTACTCTGAAGGTATTTGGTAGCCTTAGGCTGCATTAAACCACTTTGTGACCTTCTGACCGTTATGGACTCCAAAATAGTCCAAGTGGCTTTAAATGGACTGGAAAATATTTTACGTCTGGGAGAACAAGAATCTAAGCAGAATGGAATAGGCATTAATCCATACTGTGCTCTCATTGAAGAAGCATATGGTATGCAATCAGTTAAAAAAATTATAGTAAATTTTTAATTATCTGTCATAGGCATTTTCCCTCTCTAATTTCATAAAGATTTTTTGTCATAAAAGCAGTACAATATTTTTTTAAATTTTTAAATGTTACTCATAATTTTATTACTCTAACAATTTATTTATATTATTTACCTTTGTTTTTACATTGTTCTTATGTGCAAATACTTTACATCAATTTAATTATACTGTATGTATAGTTTTGTGTTCTGGTTTTCAACATTTTGGAGAAATTGCATATTTCTACATAATTTTTATGATTTTAGTAGCCACATGATGTTATATTGAGAGCTGTTTAGCAATTTGACTGCAGGTTTAACCATAACACCTGTTGTTGACCATTTTGTTTATTGCTTTATATAACCAAAGTAATCATCTTTCTGCATATAAATTGGTTTCTTCTGTAGAGTTAACATCTTGGGATAAATTTTCTGAAATTTATTCAGGAGTATTAGGCACAAAATTGTTTTTAAGCTTTTGATATATCTTCTCATTTTCCTTTCCAAAGGCCTGTGTCTTGACAGTGTCACTGACATTGTATGCATCTACTCCACAACCTCATACTTATTTTGTTGATTTTGATGATTTAACAGATGTAAAGTGGTATCACCAAGTTGCTTTTATGTGCTTTTCTTGGTTTATTTCATATAGAGGGTAGTCTGTATTTTCCATGTTAGTGTATTTCCTCATCCAAATTTGCATATTTATTATACTTTATCCAGTTACCTATTTGACTTTTTTTTGGGAAAAATTAGAATTAATTTTATTTAAAATTTTTTAATTCTGATATGGCATTTCTTCTGTCTTTTTATTTTAATAAAACAAATCGTGTTTATTTATATTTAATAAATAACTCAGTCTAATCCTCTATTGCTTCAAAGTTTACAAAGTTATTGTCCCCACAGAAATTTGATAAAAATTATTTATTTTACTTCTGATTGGATTCTTAAAACCTTTAACTTAACTCATATGGAGTCTATTTTAGGGTAAGACATGAATCTAAATTGTTTCTTTTTCTTTTAAGTTACTTGAGTTAAATATTAACTTTTCTGTATTAAATCTCTTTATATTGTGTGACTGATTCAGACATTGATTTTTGATCCTTAAAGGTTGAGTTATCACTTTGCCTTTATTTCAGATTATATAATGTACTGATTAAGATATCACATAAATATAAGAAATTAATGACTTAAGAATATTTTCTTTCTACCGTCATTATTTTGACCCCAAGGTATATTAGGATTGGGGCTATTCTGTGATTTTGTATAGATATGACTACTTTGCTCATACTTTCTTAGAAATTCTACAATAATTCAATTGAAGTAGTTTATCTGTAATTAGGTGAAAAATATTTTCAACATTACCCAGACCTATCTGGAGAGTTTTTCTTGTTAGCAATAAAATAGATTGCTATAGATTCTCTTCATTCTTTCAAAATGAGATTTTTTCATTGTCACTTATATAATAGATTATGCTTTTGGTAAATGACACAACAACATATTTGGTGTTTTGTTGTGAAAAAGAATCATAGATTTGCAAATACTACACATTTATTCTATATTGATATCCTCTGGCTTACCATGTTTTGGCTTGTTCATTTAATGTTTTGTTGCTTTACCTTTTTGTGCTTTGTTATTTAGCATAATTACTCTGGAAAGGACCTGTGGAGTTTCTTAATCTAAAACTGTCATTTTACATTGAGAGACTAAAGTACAAAGGAATTGAACTTATACTTGGCTGACATCACACAGCTACCAGAGTGGTATCTTTGAACTCCTAACTCCCAGACTTGTGGTCCCTCTTCACACTACTCCATACTCACATTCTTGAATTATGAGGCATAAGTGTTGGCTATCAATATATGCAAAAATTAGATAAAAATAGCAGTCCTATCAACAGTGGAGTGATAGATGATGTTGATTTATTATTTTGATATAAATATATATTTAAATAAAAATTTGTTTCTATATATATGCTTTGTGTAATAGGTCTGGATAAAATTGAGTTTCTGCAAAGCCATGAAAATCAGGAAATTTACCAAAAGGCTTTTGATCTGATTGAACATTACTTTGGTGTAGAAGAAGATGACCCCAGTATTGTACCTCAGGTGGATGAAAACCAACAACAGTTTGTATTTCAGCAGCAGGAAGCACCAATGGATGGATTTCAGCTTTAATTCGGTGAAGGAAAAAAATTAATGATTGAAAAAGAGTAGCTTTGGATATCTCTTCTTTGTTGGAATGTCAGTAGGAATATTTGTTTTTTACATAGAAAAGGAAGAATTTGATGCACTATTAAAAAGCAAAATGAAACAAAAGTAAAAGCAAAATGAAACAGAAGTTTCCATTCAGATGCAACCTTTCTTTGTAGTTTTTTGTTATTTTTTGTGCCTGTATTTATGTCTTTTGTTGTTTGGATTTTTGTATCTCTTTGTGAACAATTAAATACATTATGCAATTATTTAATAACTTAAGCTTGAAAAGAGAACTTTGGTAAAGTATTACATAACAATTCTGAATTTTTTTAAGCATTCTTGGAAGCTGCACATTAGCAGTATAGCTGTTGATAATTGCATTTTGGCAGTAAGTCTTACACACTCAATCTTTACTAAATCTACCTCTATCTTGAAGCAAAAAAAACAAAAAAAAAGCGCTTCAGAAGCATGAAATAGTGTAAAAGCTAAATTAGAATGTGAAAGTATTTACCTTAAATTATAAATCACTGTGCTGTAGGTTATACTTTGTAAAAAAAAATTACAACAGAAAACCTATAAAATTTATTTATAAAACAAAAAGTATTGTGCTGATAATCAGTTAAAATGTGGCAATTGTGAAGAGAGAAGCTGTTCTTCATGTTGAACACATTAAAAAGATTACTTTTAAATAAAGCATTTCAATATTTGTTTTTAACATATAAATGCTATTATATTAATATATTTTGTATTTCAACCAGATGATACCATTTTTGAAATAGTGTTTTATTATTTTTTCACTCTTCATTTTAAAGAGCATCGTGATAGATGCCATCATGAATCTAAAGTAGTGCTGCATATCTAAAATAATACTGTAATTATTTTTCTGATTTTTCAGAAGAGTAATTGAAAAGTTTCATTCTCTGTATAATAGTAAAACTTGGATACTTGAATGGCAAAATTATCTTGAAGAAATAATCTTGTTATGTATTAAATTTTATTAGGTGCATTTAACATTTGGGCACTGATGAAAATCAAAATTGCTTAGGATTCTTTAATATGGTTGAAATCTATATTAGAATTTTTTCTTTTATAGAAGGTCATACTGCTGCTTGTTATGAATCGTGTTTTAGATTACATTTGTGTCAGATTGGTAAATATAATGTGTGTGTTTTATGAACTAACAGCAAAATCCTCTTCAAACTATGAAAGTTTAAAAGAAAGATTTCAATAGTAATATTATATATTTATTTATAGATACATATATATTTGTGTGTCTGTGTGTTACTCATGGTACTATGCTTGGTAGAATTTCTAAGCAGAGATGGTACTGTTGAACTCAGTCTTTTAATTTATAGTTATATACAGGCTATTTACATTTCCAATTATATACCTAGAATACTTATTTAAAACTTAGTTTGCAGCTCTTTTAAGGTGAACTAAAGCAATTTTGATATGATTCATAATCTATTCTGTAAAGAAAGATTTCATTTATGATGGCATTAATAATGTTTCTGCTGGAAATCAGAGGCATGTTCTAAGAGGAAAATGTATACAGGAGTACTTTTAAATAGTATGACACTTTGTAAATTATATATCATGAAACTAAGTTTTTGGCAAGACACTTAAAACCTATAGCTATAAAATACAGGTTTAAGTGGTGTCTGTAATGCTGAATGCATCTGCCAACCCTTTTTTTATATTGTTAAGTAGAGGATTGTATCTGTGCCCTTTTTAAGTAGTGGGAGTTAAATAGTTGAGTATAAAAAGTTTTTCATTATATATTCAAAAAACAGGGTAGTTAAAGATTACCAAATTGATGGCGAATTTATCAGATAAACACTTTTTTGTGGTGTAGACAGTTCTGATTATCAGGTGACAGGGTATTCTCTTTCTAGTCAATTGAAATTGATAATGCAGCATAATTCATAAATTAACCAGCTGTGCCTGCTTTTATTTTGAGGACCCCATAGTCACTATAATAAATCTCTAAATCAAATTTTTCAAACAAAGTAGCTCTTATAGAAGAAAAAACTAATACATGTGTGTGTGTACACACATAGAATGACCTATGAAGGGATATTTTTAAATTTTTGCCAGTAAAACAAACATATGTCTAAGTATAGAATATGACCATACTTTATAAACATTTAAATACAAAGTTATATTTAATTTCTTGAATCTGTTTCTTGAGTAATTAGTGTGATTATATTTGAGTGCAAAGAGTACTATCTAGAAGTTGGGACCAGCTCTAAGCCTGGTAATATATTTAATTGGATAAAGGCTAACAAATATTTCATTACTATAATTGTTTTTAAAAATATGATTACTCTTTTCAAATGTACCATTTAAAATGCTCCAAAATATGTTTTCATTATTCTTCCCTGGATCTTATGAAAAAAATAAATCTTTTTTTAACTCACTTTTCTAAGATTTGTTATATTTAAATCTAAGATAAACTGTGCCAAAATAATAATAAAATGCAGTATAAAGGGCAATGTGGATTAATTAATTCAATGCAAATACCAAAAAAACACTTAAAAGAGTCCTTTTCATTTAATTAAATTTGGTGTTTTATTTTATTTGAATTTGAATTTCTACTAGTTAATCTATGCAATGTTTCTCACTTATTTTATAAGTACTTTATTCAGTAGCTTGGTCTTTTTACTATAAATTTTATTTTAAAGGTGGTTTTAATTTTTACTGTCCTTAAATTTTATTGTCATTTGTTCACTTACCGGTAGCACCAGAACAAGAAAGCAACAAAACAAAAAGGTAATAAATTCTTCTGGCACAGAAATAACATCATTTGGTAACTGTAAAACCTATTTGCAATTAAAGGTAGATTTATTGGATAAAGGACTAAAAATAAGTGTTTATTGCCTTTGTCTTTATATTTTTCTTCTTCAAAGAAGCAGCATTTTGGAAAAAGTAAATACAATAAAGTCTTAGTGAATTTTTGTTCTAAATTCAGCAATCTACTGGCTACTTAATTGTGAAACTGTGAAATCAGATTGTTCTTAACCTTTATTCATTTTCATTTATAGCATTACTGTTTTATGAAATGTGACATTTTAGGAGCCAATGTAATAGGGCTCTAAAAAGGAGAGTGTGTCTTTAAATTCTGACTTGAAGAATAAGACATGGGGAAGATATTCTGACCTAAGTAAACCAACATTTGAGCAGTATGCAATATTATGAAATGTTACAGCACTATCTTAAAAATAATAAAATACTATTTTACAATTGCATTTATATAAATGTGTCTGTTTCATTTCTTCTCATTTAAGATTGTGTCTTCCTAACAGGGAGTAAAAACAGATGCTGTTATTGGCTAAAATTCCATCTACTTTATAAAACCAACAGAGAGAATGGAATCATAGAAAATACTTAGGTAATCTAAACTAGGCAGAAAAAGAGAAAAATATATATTAAAAAAGAACAGACATAGCAAGATTGTAGATCTAAACTCAGTTACATCAATAATCACAATAATTGTTAATGATTTAAACATGCCAGTTAAGGTATAGAGATTGTCAGAATACAAAAGGCCCATATCTTGTTTATAAGAAACCATTTTATAAAAAAGTGAATTGATTAAAAGGAAAAGGATAGAAAAAAGATATAACATGTTAACACAAATCAAAAGTAAGTTGGAGTGGCCATATTAATAGCAAAGTACATATTAGAGCAAAGAATATTTATTAACATATTCAAAAAATCATTGCTCAGAGAATTTGTTCTATAAAATTAGGATTCAGTTAAAAGGCCACACTCAAGGATCCAGAAGCCCACATGTAGCTCCTAGGCCACAGGTTCCCCACTCCTGGCTTAGACCAATGTCATGGAGCTTTTCTTCTGTGTTTCCTTCTAGTACTTTTATTATTTGAGGTCTTACGTTTAAGTATTTAAGTTTATTTTTCTATGTAGTTTGAGATGAGATTCTTATTTTATTCATTTGCATATAGATACCCAATTTTTCCAGCACCATTTAGGAAGAGACTGACTGTTCTTTGTGTGTTCTTGGCACCTTTGTCAAAAATCAATTGATCAGAGATATGTGTGTTTATTTCTGGGCTCTATATTCTGTTCCATTGGCCAGTGTGTCTTTTTTTATACTAATATGGTATTTTGATTACTGTAACTTTGTGATATATTTTGAAGTCAGCTAGTGTGATTCCTCAGCTTTTTTCTTTTTGATCAAGAGTGCTTGGCAATTTGGAGTCTTTTGTGGTTCCATGCAAATTTTAGTATTGTTTTTTTCTATTTCTTTAAAAAAAAAACAACTCATTGGAATTTTGATAAAGAGTGGACTGATTCTGTAGATCCTTTTGGGTAGTATGAACATTTAACAATATTAATTGTTCCAATCCAGCACAGGATTCTTCCCTTATATTTGTGTCATCTTCAGTTTTTTATCAGTGTTTTATAGTTTTTAGCATACAGATCATTACCTCCTTGGTTAAATTTACTTTTACTTTTTTTTTTTTTAGTTCTGTTGTAAATAGGATTTTTTCTTAATTTCTTTTTTGAATATAGTTTGTTGTTAGAGTATAGAAATGCTACTACTTTTTGTATGTTGACTTTGTAGCCTGCCACTTTACTGAATTCCTTTATCAGTTCTGACAGTTTTTTAGAGGTTTTCTATATAAGATCATGTCCTCAGCAAACAAAGACAATTTAAATTCCTTCTTTCCTATTTGGATGTCTTTCATTTCTTTCCCTGCCCAATAGCTCTGGCTAGCACTTCCAGTACTATGTTGGATAGAAGGAGTGAGAGTGGGAATCCTTATCTTGTTCCTGATCTTAAAGGAAAAGCTTTCAGCTTTTCACCATTGAGTATATTAGCTGTGAGCTTGTCATAAATTACCTTTATTGTTTTATGTTCCTTCTATGCCTATACTTTGTTCAGAGGTTTTTTAAATTATGCAAATCAGATGTTGAATTTTGTCAAATGCTTTTTCTGCATCTATTGAGATGATCATATTGTTTTTTGTCTTTGATTCTGTTAATATGGTATATCACATTTACTGTTTTTCATATGTTGAACCATCCTTGGTTCCATGATAAATCCCATTTGATCATGGTAAATGATTGTTTTAATGTGCTGTTGAATTTGATATGCTAATATTTTGTTGAAGATTTTTCATATTAATATATGTTCATTAGAAATATTGGCCTGTAATTTTCTTATACTGTCTTTGTTTGGCTTTGGCATCAGGGTAATGCTGGCCTCATGATATGGGTTGGGGAGTACTTCCTCTTCAGTTTTTTGGAAGAGTTTGAAAAGGATTGGTATTAGTTCTTTTTTAAATGTTTTGTAGAATTCAGCTGTGAAACTATCTGGTTCTGGTTGGTTGCTTGCTTTTTGTTGGGAGATTTTTGATTACTGATTCAAGCTCCTTGTTATTGGTCTATTCAGACTTTTTATTTCTTCATGATTCAGTCTTGGTAGGTTGTTTCTAGAAATTTATTCATTTCTTCTAGGATGTCCAATTTGTTGACATCTAATTGTTCATGCCATGTTTCCCTGAAAATAAGACCTACCCATAAAATAAGCCCTAGCAAGATTTCTAAGCATTTGCGCAATATAAGCTCTACCCTGAAAATAAGACCTAGTGATGGACGTGGCTATGCAGTATATCTGCACAACCCATGCATTTCCTCGTGGAGTGGTAAAGAAGACAAGCAGCCCATCTCATCTGCCCCATTGTGACAGCTACTATCCCAGAGGTGACTGGAAAGGTGCAGGCAATCCCACCAACAAGGTCAGCTCCCCAAGTCAGGTCCTGGCCATCCTGTGCGTGCTGCAAGCTGAGGCTTTGAGGGGAAAATAACACATCCCCTGGAAATAAGCCCTAGGGTGTCTTCTTAAGGAAAAATAAATATAAGACTGTGTCTTATTTTCAGGGAAACATGGTAGTACCCTCTTACGAACCTTTGTGTTTCTGTGGTATCAGTTTTAATGTCTCTTCTTTAAGTTCTGATTTTATTTATTGAATCTTCTCTTTTCCTTAGCTTATCTGGCTAAAGATTTCAATTTCTTACTTTTGTTGAGTTGTTTGTTTGTTTTGAGACAGAGTTTCATTCTGTTGCCTGTGCTCGAGTGCTGTAGTGTCATCCGAGCTCACAGCAACCTCTAACTCCTAGGCTCAAGCAATCCTTCTGCCTCAGCCTCCCAGGTAGCTAGGACTATAGGCATGCGCCACCATGCCCAGCTAAATTTTTCTATATATTTTTAGTTGGCCAATTAATTTCTTTCTATTTTTAATGGAGACAGGGTCTTGCTCTTGCTCAGGCTGGTTTCAAACTCCTGACCTTGAGTGATCCTCCTGCCTCAGCCTCCCAGAGTGCTAGGATTACAGATGTGAGCCACCGTGCCCGTCCTTGTTGAGCTTTTCTACCATCTTTCTAGTCTGTGTTTCATTTATATCTGCTCTGCTCTTTATTGTTTTTTCCCTTCTGCTGTTATGGGCTTCGCTTGGTTTTTTTCTAGTTCTTTGAGGTATAACATTAGGTTATTTATTTGAGATCTTCCTTTTTTGATGTGGACGTTTATTGCTATGAACTTCCTTCTTAGAACTACCCTTGTATCCCATGACTTGGTATATTCTGTTTCCAGTTTCATCTTTCCTAAGATACTTTAACCTTGTAATTTCTTATTTGACCCATTGTTTGGAAGCATATTGTTTAATTTCCACATATTTGTTATTTTTCCAAAATTCTCCCAGTTATTGATTTCTGGTTTCATTTCATTATAGTCCTAAAATATACTTGATGTGATGTGATTTCAATTTTCTTAAATTTATTAAAACTTGTTTTGCTTGCCAACATATGCTTTATCCTGGAGAATGTTTCATGTGTACTTGAGAAAAATGGGTATTCTGCTACCATTAGATGGAATGTTTTGTATGTGTTAGGTCTATTTGGTCTGAAGGTTAGTTCAAATTCAATGTTTCCTTATTGATTTTCTATCTAGATGATAGGTCCATTGTTGAACATGGAATACTTAATTTCCCTACCACTATTCCAATCTATCTCTCCCTTCAGATTTGTTAATATTTGCTTTATACATTTAGGTCACATACTCTGATGAATTTACCCATTTATCACTATATAATGAGCTTTTATGACTCTTTTTACAAATTTTGACTTGAAGTCTATTTTGTTACAACTATAGCTAACCTTGTTCTCTTATAGTTACCATAATATCTTTTTCCAACCCTGCACCTTCATTCTATGTGTGTCCTTAAGGTTAAAGTGAGTCTCTTATAGGCAACACATTGTTGAAATTTTTTTTTTTTTTTTGCAGGGGGCAGGGGACTCCATTCATCCACTCTTTGTATATTGATTAGAAATTTAATCTTTTTACATTTAAAGTAATTATTGATAGGTAAGGACTTACAATTGCCATTTTTAAATTGTTCACTGAATATTTTGTAGTTTCTCTGTTCCTTTCTTCCAATCTTGCTGTCCTCCTTTGTAATGTGTTGAATTTTTATAGTGATATGCTCTGTTTTCTTTTTTTTTAATCTTTCATGTATCCACTAGAGGCTTTTTCTTTGTGCTTACCAAGGGGCTTACATAAAACATAGTTACAATATTCTAACATAAGCTGATAGCAACTTAATTTTAATTACATATAAGGATTCTATGCTTTTGCTTCTTCCCATCACATTTTATACTATTGATGTCACACTTTACATCTATTTATTAATATATTGTATATTCATTAAGAAATTATTATAGCTATAATAATTTGTCTTTAATACATTTGTTTTCTTCCATATTATGGTTAAAAGTGATTTACATACACTGTTACAGTATTAAATATTCTGAATTTGACTATATGTTTAACAATGAGTTTTATATTTTCATGTTTTCTTGTTGTTACTCGGCATCCTTTCTTTTCGACTTGAATAATTCCCTTTAGCATTTATTGTTTGGCCAGTCTCATAGTGATGAACTCTCTCAGCTTTTGTTTATCTTAGGATGTCTGTATCTCAACTTCATTTCTAAAAGACTGCTTTGCCAGGTATAGTATTCTTTGTTGGCAATATTTTCATTTAGCATGTTGAATGCCATTCCATTTCTTCCTGCCTAGAAAGAGTTCTGTTGAAAAGTCTGCTGATAGTCTTATAAAGGCCCCTTTATCTGTGATAAGTTTAATCTCTCTTGCTGCCTTGAAGATTCTCTTTGTCTTTGATTTTTGACAGTTTGATTATGATGTATCTCATAATCTTTTTTTTTTTTTTTTTTTTTGAGACAGAGTCTCACTTTGTTGCACAGGCTAGAGTGAGTGCCATGGTGTCAGCCTAGCTCACAGCAACCTCAAACTCCTGGGCTCAAGCAATCCTTCTGCCTCAGCCTCCTGAGTAGCTGGGACTACAGGCATGCGCCACCATGCCCGGCTAATTTTATATATATATATATTAGTTGGCCAATTAATTTCTTTCTATTTATAGTAGAGATGGGGTCTTGCTCTTGCTCAGGCTGGTTTCGAACTCCTGACCTCGAGCAATCCGCCCGCCTCGGCCTCCCAGAGTGCTAGGATTACAGGCGTGAGCCACCGCGCCCGGCCTCATAATCTTTTTTTGAATTGATCATATTAGTAGTTCTTTGAGCTTCCTGAATCTGAATGTCCATATCCCTCTAAAGGTTTAAGAAGTTTTCAAATGGTATTTTTTTTTTTTTTTTCTGAGACAGAGCCTCAGTTTGTTGCCCGGGCTAGAGTGCCATGGTGTCAGCCTAGCTCACAGCAACTTAGCTCACAGCAACCTCAAACTCCTGGGCTCAAGTGATCCTTCTGCCTCAGCCTCCCTAGTAGCTGGGACTACAGGCATGCACCACCATGTCTGGCTAAGTTTTTTCTATATATTTTTAATTGGCTAATTAACTTCTTTCTATTTATAGTAGAGATGGGAGTCTCTCTCTTGCTCAGGCTGGTTTCGAACTCCTGACCTTGAGCTATCCTCCCACCTAGGCCTCCCAGAAGTGCTGGGATTACAGGTGTGAGCCACTGCGCCTGGCCCAAATGGTATTTCTTTTAAAAAAACCTTTTTGCCCCTTTCTTTCTCACCTATAATTAGTGTAATTGTACATTTTATGGTGTCTCCTAGGTCCCTCATGCTTCCTTCACTCTTTTTCAATTTCTTGTATTTTTCTTCCTCTTATTAATTTGAAATGATTTGCCTTTAAGTTTGCTAATTCTTCTAAATGGTCAAGTCTGGTGTTAAAGCTTTCCATTCAGTTTTTCAGTTCTGTATTCAGCTCAAGGATTTTTGTTTGGTTCTTTTTGATGGTTTCTATTTTCTTTATTGAACTTCTCATTTTGTTCATGCATTGTTTTCCTAATTTCATTTAGTTGTTTATCTGTATTTTCTTGCATCTCATTGAACTTCTTTTTGATGTTTATTTTGAATTCTTTTTCAAGCAGTTCTTACATTTCCATTTCTTTTGGGTTGGTTATTGGGGCTTTATTAGTTTCCTTTGGTGGCATTATGTTTGCCTGATTCTTTGCTATCCATGTAATCTTATATTGGTGTCTGTGCATATGAAGGAGCAAACCCCTGTTTCAGTATTTACAGCCTAATTTTGGCAAGTTAATGTCTTAGGCCCAGGAGCAATCCCACCTTCATAGAGAGGGGCTGGAGCCAAATATGTCCCCTTCAAGGTCTGCTATGGGATGAAAGCCAGCAAACCTGTCATATTAGCAGAGACAAGTGAGTCTCCCAACAGTTTTCTGTGCAAGAGGAATTACTGGCAGAGAGGGACTGGATAGGGTCTCCTTAAGTTCTGCTGTGGGACAATCCCACAAGCCTGTCAGTGGCACAAATAGATGAGTTCCCTCTGTATCACTGTGCAAATGGACTAATCTGAAACCACAGCTGAGAGGAACTAGAGCTGAGTTTTAGGGTAATTTGGGGGCCTACTTCTGGAATCGGTGTCAGCGAGCCTATGTGCTGAGCTACTAGTGTATGTGGTTCCTCCTGGACCCCTCGTTGGATGTTTTTGGTAGCAGGATCAAGGCCAAATGGGGCTGTAGCTGAGCCCTTTGGGAAATGGAGCCATTTCTAGATCCAGAGCCACAACCATAGTTGGCAGATCTATCACTTGGGTATGAATCTGCTCTCTCAAAATGATTCTCCTAAGTCTTGGACTCTACTGGAGTTTTACAGACTTCTGCATGAATCCCAAGGCTCTCGCAGAGGCACTTGTGTCCATAGATGACTGCAAAATTGTTGGGGAGTGGGCGGGATATGAGTAAGTAACCTCCTATTTCACCATATTGCTGATGTCCAAAATCAAATTTCAATATCATTAATAACAAACTTCTGCTTGTGTACTTTCACTGTACCTTTATTTTGAAAGAGAGAGAGAGGGGAAGAGAAATGAAATAAGGAAGAAAGAAAGAAAGAAAAAAGAGGGGAATGAAGGAAGGAAGGAACAAATGAACGAGGAAGGGAGGAGGGAAGGAAGAAAAGGGAGAAAGAAAAGGAAGGAAAGGAAGGAGGGAGGAAAGGAAGAAAGGAAAGAAAGGAAGGAAGGAAGAAAAGAAGGAACGGAGGAAGGAAAGAAGAAAGAAGAAAGCTGGACAAAACAGAATTGTTGGGCAAATGAACTCAAATTTTTGTCATGTCTGATACTAAAATCATCTATGTAAGTCTTTAAATTATTTCTATATGCCTTGTATGTCTGATTTAGGTAAAATACCATTTACTTATGACACACCCTTTCATACACCTAAATATTAATAAAAACAAACATTAAGAAACAAAATTTTATCTTATAATGTTAAAGGTGGGGAAAACCAACTATTCTGTGTTTAAGTGTTAATGTTCTTAGAATCTTACTGGAATGAGAATTTTTCTCAAAATTTTGAAATCATTCCACTGTTCTGGCTTCCAGTGTTGCTGTTGGGATGACATTATTAGTCTAATTATTATTCCCTTTTAAGTAATATTCTTTTCTCTATGGCTGCCTTTATGATGGCCTCTTTCTCTTTTGTTTTCTGTGGTTTTATTATAATGTGTCTAGGTGGAGATTTCTTTTTTTATCCTACTTGAAATTAATTTGGCTTCTTGAATCTGAATTTATGCATTTTTCATTAATTCTGGAAGGTTGTCTTTTTATTTTATTTTTTAATTTTTTATAAAATTAATCTTTTTACTTTTTTCCCCTTCTCTTCTTTTATTGTGTTTAACAATTTCAATGCAATGAAACGTTGTCTTTTTAAATACTGACTCACCTTTTCTCTTTCATAATCTTCTAGAACTTAAGTTGAAGACTGTTGCTAATTCTCTTCTCCAAGTATTACCACAATTTCAAATTTTCCATATTTTTGTCTCTATACCACATTCTGAGTAATTTCTCAGAACCATCTTCCAGTTTACTATTTCTGTCTTCAATTATGCTTAAAATGTTTCATTCATTTGCTTGGTTTCTAATTTTAGTTATATCTTTCATTTTCAAAAGTTTTATTTGATCTTAACTTGTCTCATCTATTTATTTGATTTTAACCTGCCTGTTTTAATATTCTTGACATCTTTGATTCCCCTTTTCATTTAACAATGCTAAACACAATAGCATTACATTCTATATTAAATTTTCTCAATATTTGCTTATTTTGTGAATCTGAATCTGTTACCTGTTGTTTTTTGCTGAGCCTTACTTATGGAAGCTTGCTTCCTCTTGTATCCTAGGATTTTAGTATATATGCTTATACTTTTTAGAACTTTATGGTTGTTCTTTGAAACCTGGGTTTAAAAGTACTTTCTTCTGAACCTCTTTCTGTTTTTACAATTGTTTGCAATTTTTTATTGAAAAAAAGAAACAAATTGTCATTGTCACAGAGTTTCCCACAGTTTAGGTTTTACTAATTATTTTCATATGATATATTAATATATTCCTGTATTTACTTTAAACTAGAAGTTAGATCTATAGCCTTTCAGGTTTTTAAAACTTTTTTAAAATGCTCATGTGTGATGATTTATACTTTTATTAGGAGATATATGTAGTATCTGTGCAAAATGCTAAAGCAGCCAGTGCCAAGGTGGATTTCATGAAGACAGAAAGTAGACTGGTAGTTACCAAAGCCCAGAAAGGATAGTGGGGAGGGAGGGATGAAGGGAAGTTGATGGGTACAACTTCTCTTCATGTTCACAAATATATGCTTTGACAAAAGAAATAAGACCTGGTATTTGATAGATCAGTAGAGTGACTATAGTTTACAATCAAGTATGTATTTCAAAAATAGCTAGAAGAGAATAATTCAAATGTCTCTAACATAAAGATAAGACAAATATTTAGGTGATTAATATCCCAAGTACATTGATTTGATTTTTACAAGTTATACGAATGTAGTAAATTATTATATGTACCCTGAAACTATGTTCCTCTATATGCATCAACTTAAAAAAATAAAAAATAAAGCAGCCAGTGCCTTGGTTCATCTGGAGAACAGACTCATAAAAATGCTTCATACCTTCTCTACCTATCTTGGAATTCAAAAGTAAGATTATTGTTACAAGAGTGTGTATTAACTTTCTCATTTTCAAATCAAAGTAAGCCTTTTCCTAATAGAAAGTACGGTCATGCACCATATAACAATGTTTCAGTCAAGGATGAACCACATATATGACAGTGGTCCCCCAAAATTAAAAGTGGGGCATATATATTAATAAAAACCTGACATATAGTATTTGACATTGGCTCTCCAGATCCAATAGGGGAAATGACTCATATTTAGTAATGGTGCTGGGACATATATTTGGTTTTCCATATAAAAAAAATACTTATGTAAATAAAAATATACATACCATTTAGGTTTGGGGAATAGATTTTGGAATTAATAGTCCTTGGTTTGTAAGACTTTTCAAAGCTATTTCACCTAGTTGTAAATTATAAAAAGAATAACCAGAGGGACTATCCAGTTACCAAATACAGTAGAACTTTGGTTAAAAATTAGTTTTGATTTTAAAAGAGCCCTTAATGATTTAATTCAATCTCATTTTAATGACATGCCCAAAGTGCATGTCTTAGCATGATTTGCAGTGATCAAAATGAACCAAATGTTCAGATAAATTGTGGCATATTCATAAAACAGAATACTGATCATTAATAAAAACGAACTAATGCTACACACAATTTGTGGATGAACCTTATAACTATGTTAAGTAAAGAATTCACACACACAAGTGCATACTGCATAAATTCCATTTATATAAAGCTCAAAAACAGGAAAAACTAGGGTTAAAAAACTCAGAACAATGGTTATCTCTGGGGATAAATGATTGAGAGAGGGCAGGAAGGAGGTTCTGAAGTGATGTTTTACATTTTGACCCTGGCAGTGGTTTACACAGGTGTGTTAACTATGTAAAAAATCTATTAACTGTATACACTTTTGTGCACTTTTTTGAATGTATGATATACTTCAATAAAAGTTTACTACAAAATAAAAAAGATCTTGTGCTTCTTGTTACCAGAATAAAACCATGGCGATTATTTTGTTAAATATTCTATTTTTCCTGTCTTCTATTGTTTTTGATGACAGGGATGATATTCAGGTGAACACTTTGCCACTTAGACTATCATTTAGCCTTAGCCTGTGCAGCTAATGCAGCTTCTTCGCGCCACTTAGCTTTTTTTGCCAGGTTCCAACTTGTTAAGGATTCATGTCGCTCTACAGCCTGCAAAGAAAACAAAGCAAAGCATTTAACTCTCTGGAAAAAATTGTATTTTAGCTAAACATACACAGAGGAGACTTTGTAAAAAGGAGAGGAGAAAAGTAACTTCAAATATCTGTCACAAACAGTATCCAAGAAAAATGGCCCTTTGATATGGAAAATAAATTCACTTGTTAGACTTCCAGGCAGCAGGACAGCTGATGTCATTAATCTGTCCCTATTCTCTTTTGGCACATATAGACATGTTTGTTGAAGAAAATATAGCAAAAAATATGCCCCAAATCAAGAAAAAAATCCTCAAGTTTCAGAAATGGAAGTAACTCAAGGCATGAATTGGTGGGGAATGGAAGAGACTGAAGCCAGGATAGAAGGACATGATTTTAATCAGGGAGCATTTGGGGAAAATACTCGCCTTCACAGCTATGGGCTGGGAGTTTAATACCTGCACAGAATGGTGAGTCCAAAACTTGGATCTTGGGCATAAGGTTGAAAGCTGAAGGAATCAGGAAAAAGTATTCCTATGAAATTACTAAAACTCTCACCAGCCCAAAGCAACTGGCAAGGAAACTAGGCATTTATCTGGGAGAAAAACTGCCTGTGAAAAGAACAGATGTTCAGCACCATAATTAGGAGGTTAAAAATCTAGCTAGAAAATACATCTGAGTAAATAATCTAAATTCAACACACAAATAAAGATACATAAAAATAGAAAATAGAGGCTAAGAGACATGGCGAATAGAACTATAAGTTCTAACATACATTTGTAATAGGAAGAAAAGATAGAATGGGTGAAGAGGCCATATTTGCAGTTATGACAGCTTGGACTTTTTCAGAAGTATGGAAAGCTATAGGTCCTCACAGACTGAAAAGCATACACAGTCATTAGTAAAATAAATCAATTTAATAAGTATTGGTGAATATCTAATAAGCATCTCACACTTAATATATCCAAAATAGAGAACTTACTATACTTTGTCCCACATACCTACCAGTCTTTCCCCAGCCTTACACATCTCAATAAATGGCAGCATCATTCAGTTCAGATTCAGAACTGAACCTGCAATTGCTCCCAGGTGTGCCTGTATTCATTTTCAGCACTGTTAAATGGATGACTGAGAATGGTTCCTTCTTTTGCCAGAAAATGATATGGTAGCTTTAAATACTTATATGAGAAATTGTGTAAGCTTAAAACAAAGTCTCCTGAGGAAGAGCAAGATGTTGGATGAGAAAAACTGCCAGCTAGAGTGTCTCTGTAAAAAAGACAGATTTTAGAAGAAAGTAGAAGAAATAAGCAAGCAGACAAGTGTACATCGGATCAGTGTCGAAAGTAGGGGTACCCGAGACTACTGGAGACTCCACAGGAGGAGGCTGCAGGAGAGAACTGGAAAAAGAGAGCTCCCAAAAAGCTTGGAGACCAGTGGCAAGGGTAGGTGGAGCGGTTAACTTTCCCCTGCCTTGCATCTCAGACTGTTGGTGGACTCCCTAGCAGTTGGAGAGACCTGTGGACACCAGCCCAGAGACGGCTGCCAACAGTGAGTGGTAAGCCTCATGCAGACAAGGCAGCAGGCAACCAACTCCCTCAGTGCACCTCCCTATGCATAGACCTGAGCCGCTTGGCAGGCGCCATAGTGCCACATTCTCCCCTCCCCCTTCCCTATCCATGACCGCCAAGAGAGACAATATAGCCATCAGCCAGAGGCATCTCCAGGGAACAGGACCTTCCCTTTGGGGGCCCTACAGCTGACTGAGGGGAACTCAGACGGTGAACTCCCTACCCACCAGCCCTCCTAGGTGCTGCTGGCCTGGTCACACCAGGAGAATGGGGCAGATCCTGAGGCTGAGAGACATCGACCCAGCTTGCACTCCTCTCCCTGGTGGGGTCAGGGATTGAATTCCAGGGACCAGAGGTCAGACCTGCAGACCAGATCCTGTACACCCAGGTCTCACATTGCCCAGGGCACAGAAGGGATATTAGTGAACGAGCCTACTAAGATGTCTGTGCCTTCAGGGGCAGATCAGCATGCTTGAGGGTAACCCTCCTCTCAAGGGGGGGCCGTATGCCCAGACCAGGCTGCAATCCTGAGGAGGGAACCTCCCCGCCTGCATCACAGCCAGGGGATACCCATTGGTGTGAGGTCCAGGCTGCTGGCAGAGGCCCAGGAGTATCCATGGAGTTGGGGAGGGTGGAAAGAAGCGAGGCCCGCTCCCAACTGCAGGTCTAAGACAGCCCACCCCTACACACAGACTTTCTGGCTGAGGGGGGCCATTCCAGCCCCTCCCCAACAGGTTTGCCCAGAAGCAGAGAACAGAACTTTGACCCCAGCTAACAGCATTTGTGGTGCTTGAGGGCAGGCTTACCCAACCCAGCTCTGCCCAGACTCACTCCCAGACCAGCCCTCACTGAGGTGGAGAATAAGGACACACCTGGAAGTCCCAGGGCCCCACTTGCCACCTGAGGCACTACAGTGCCTCTCTAGAGGAACAAAAGCTGGTTACAGGACCCAAAAATAACACTGTAGCTTGCTCCTCCCAGCAAACGCCACCTACTAACAGGGAGGTCATTCTGCACACCCTTTTATAGTATCTACTGACTCATCATACAGGGTGTGGTGTAATTTCATCCACAAACACCACCTACTGGCTCAGAGACTGAAGAGGGAGTGTCATTATCCAAATGAAAATCTCAGGGTAAGAAGTAACAACTGATCCAGATGTGAAGAAATCAGCGAAAGGACTCTGGAAGTATGAAGACTCAAACAGAGAGCACAGCCCCAAAGAGCAACACCAGCCCCTTACAAATGGACATCAACCAAAATCAAAATGCTAAAATGGCAGAAGAAGAATTCCAAGCATGGATTGTAACAAAATTCAATGACTTGCAAGAAAAATTGGATAACCAACACAAAGAAACCACAAAAAGATTCCAGGACCTGGAAGAAAAATTCACTAAAGAAATTGAAACAATAAAGAAAAATCAAACCAACTCCTGGAAATGAGAATCTATGCAAGGAACTATAAAACACAGTGGAAAGCCTCAAGAACAGGGTAGATCAAACAGAAGAAAGAATCTCAGAGATTGAAGATAACACTTTCCAATTAAATAAGTCAGTCACAGAGATAGAGCAGAGAAACAAGAGAAAAGAGCAAAGCCTACAAGAGATGTGGGATTATGTGAAGAAACCTAATGCGAGGGTCATAGGGTTACCAGAAGGGGAAGAAGAAAACACTCAAGGGTTGGACAAGCTATTTGAAGATATAATAGAGGAAAATTTCCCAGGCCTTGCTAAAAATCTCCAGATACAAGTTCAAGAAGCTCAAAGGACCCCTGGGAGATTCAATGCAAACAGGAAGACATCACGACATGCAGTCATCAGACTGACCAAAATATCAACTAAAGAGGCCCTTCTACGAGTTATAAGATGAAAGAAGCAAGTAACATACAAAAGAAAGCCAATCCGACTAATGCGAAATTTCTCTACTGAAACTTTTCAAGCAAGGGGAGACTGGGGCCCCATTCTCACTCCTCTGAAACAGAACAATGCCCAGCATAGAATCCTATTCCCTACAAAACTAAGTTTTGTATATGAAGAAGAAATCAAGGCATTCTCAGATAAGCAAAGACTGAGGGAATTCACCAAGACAAGACCAACCCTTCAAGAAGTACTCAAAACAGTGTTACCCACAGATCAGCACAATAAACATTCATGAATGTAGATCCACTCAAAAGCTAAAGATCAAAGGCCAGATGTTGGGAGCTGTCTGGACACGGGAGAGTTAAAGTGTGGTTGCTGCCCGGAACACTGGGGTCCTTGAGACATAGCACCTGGTGCCTTAACTCAGAGCTCTGACATTCTTGGCCTTTCTTCTAGCTCACGGAGGGTGCCGGAGATAGCAGTAGCAGTTATAGAAGGTCACTTAAGTAATCCTGTGCACACAGCCCTCGTAGCTTATAGACCCCCTAGGCCCTGCACACTCCTTTCCCAGAATTGTTAATTACGCTTGGGTGCTCTTTTCCTTGAACTGTCTGAGTGATCATAGTTGAGTATTTGTAGCTTTTTTGATATCAGAAGAAAGTTAAGTTGTAGATTAGAAAACTTCTTAAGCAAGGAAAGGGGCTATCAAAGTGACACATGGTTGAGAAAAAACAAGAACTGTTTTGCTCTCTGGTTTAATGAAGACATGCACCACCTATTCCAATGTATTTCGCTTCTCCTTTGTTCTTATCTGTATAAATATAGCAACTGAAATAAACGAGGCACGGCAGTCACCAAGGACTCCATCCTCCCGTCCCCATCTTTTTGTTGTCTCTTCATTTCTCAGCCTCGCCCCCTAACTCCAGGTGCCGCATGTCGCCGGCTGGCTCCGGCAGCCAGATACCACAATGGCTCAAGAGAGAAAACAAAGTAACACAGTTCAACCCATCAGAAATAACAGAAATCTGCCCCACCTAACAGTTGTCTCAATAAATGTGAATGTCTTGAACTCCCCACTCAAGAGACACAGACTGCCTGAATGGATAAAAAAAAATACAAGCCAAGTATCTGCTGCCTTCAGGAAACACATCTCACCTACAAGGATGCATTTGGACTAAAGGTAAAGGGGTGGAGAACAATATTTCAAGTAAACGGAAGCCAAAAGAAGGCTGGCGTGGCAGTTTTTATTTCAGATAACTTATTTTTTAAATCAACAAAAGTAATAAAAGACAAAGAGGGTGACTATATAATGGTGAAGGGCACAGTACAACAAGAAGACATAACAATTCTAAACATGTATGCACCCAATTTAGGGGCACCCAGATTCATAAAGCAAACTCTACTTGATCTAAATAAATGGATAAACAATAACACCATAATAGCCAGAGACTTTAACACCCCGCTGACAGCACAGGACAGATCCTCCAAACAGAAAATTAACAAAGAAATAAAGAACTTAAACAAAGCTCTCGAATAAATGGGCCTGACTGATATTTACAGGACATTCTACTCAAAAACCACTGAATATACATTCTTCTCATCAGCTCATGGGACATTCTCTAAGATTGACCATATCCTAGGACACAAAGTATGTCTCAAAAGATTTAAAAAAATAGAAACTATACCATGTATCTTTTCAGACCACAGTGGAATAAAAGTAGAAATCAACCCTAACAGGAACTCTTATTTCTACACAAAGTCATGAAAACTAAACAACCTTCTGCTGAATGATCACTTCATAAATGAGGAAATAAAGAATGTAATCAAAAGATTCTTTGAACTAAATGACAAAGGAGACACAAGTTATCAAACCCTGGGGGACACAGCTAAAGCAGTCCCGAAAGGAAAGTTTATTTCCATAAATGCCTATATCCAGAAGTTGAAAAGATCACAAATAGACAACCTAATGAATTGACTCAAAGAGCTGGAAAAAGAAGAACAGACCAACCCCAAACCCAGCAGAAGAAGTGAAATCATTAAGATCAAATCAGAACTAAATGAAATTGACAACAGGGAAACTATACAAAAGATTAATAAAACAAAAAGCTGGTTCTTTGAAAAAATCAACAAAACTGACACATTTTTGTTTAGACTAATGAAAAACAGAAAAGAAAAATCTCTAATAAGCTCCATCAGGAACTTATTAAAGGAGAAATTACACTGATGCCACAGAGATACAAGATATAATTTATGAATAAATATAAAAACCTGTATGCACACAAACTGGAAAATGTGGAGGAAATGGAAAATTTCTTAGAAACACACAGCCTCCCTAGGCTCAACCAGGAAGAAATAGAAATCCTAAACAGACCAATATCAAGTACTGAAATCGAAACAGCAATAAAAAACCTTCCTAAAAAGAAAAGTCCTGGGCCAGGTGGTTGCACACCGGAATTTTACAACACCTACAAAGAAGATCTGGTGCCTATCCTGCAGAAATTATTCCACAACATTAAGAAGGATGAAAACCTCCCCAAAACATTTTAGGAAGCAAACATAACCCTGATACCAAAATCAGGAATGGATGCAACAAAAAAACAAAACTAAAGACCAATATCCCTTATGAAAATAGATGCAAAAATTCTGAACAGAATTCTAGCTAATTGAATGCAGGTGCTTATCAAGAAAATAATCCATCACAACCAAGTGGGCTTCATCCCAGGGATTCAGGGATGGTTCAACATATGCAAATCTATAAATGTAATTCACCATATAAACAGAAGCAAAAACAAAGACCATATGATCCTCTTAATAGATGCAGAAAAGGCATTTGACAAAATTCAGCACTCTTTTATGATAAGTACGCTTCACAAAATAGGTATAGATGGGGCTTACCTAGAAATGATACAAGCCATATATGACAAACCCACAGCCAACATTATACTGAATGGGGAAAAACTGAAAGCATTCCCACCTAGAACTGGAACCAGGCAAGGTTTCCCACTATCTCCACTTCTATTCAATATAGTGCTGGAAATCCTTGCTATAGCAATCAGACAAGAGAGCAGAATTAAAGGCATCCAAACGAGAGCAGAAGAGATCAAACTCTCACTCTTTGCTGATGACACGATATTATACCTAGAAAACCCCAAGGATTCAACCAAGAGACTCCTTGAATTGATAAACGAATTCAGTAAATTCTCAGGATACAAAATCAATACACACAAATCAGAGGCATTTATATATGCAAGCAACAAAGTGAGAACCAAATCAAAGACTCAATTCCCTTCAAAATAGTAACAAAGAAAATAAAGTACCTAGGAATATATTTAACTAAGGAGGTAAAAGACCTGTACAGGGAGAACTATGAAACACTGAAGAAGGAAATAGCAGAGGATATAAACAGGTAGAAGAACACACCATGCTCATGGGTCGGCAGATTCAAAATTGTTAAAATGTGTCTACTACCTAAAGTGACCTACAGAGTCAATGCAATCCTTATTAAAATACCATCATCATTTTTCACAGATATAGAAAAGAATAATTTTATGCTTCGGATGGAACCAGAGAACACCCCATATAGCAAAAACAATCCTAGGTAATAATAACAAAATGGGAGGTATCAATTTACCAGACTTCAAACTATACTACAAGGCTATAGTAATTAAAACAGCTTTGACTGGCATAAGAACAGGGACATTGACCAGTGGAACAGAACAGAAAACCCAGATATAAAACCATCCTCATACAGCCATCTATGTTCGACAAAGCAGACAAAAACAGACACTGGAGAAACGAATCCTTATTCAATAAATGGTGCTGTAAAAACTGGAGAGCCACATGTAGAAGACTGAAACAGGACCCACACCTTTCACCTCTCACAAAAATCAACTCACGCTGGGTAACAGATTTGAACCTTAGGTGTGAAACTATTAGAATTCTAGAGGAAAACGTTGGAAATACTCTTCTAGACATTGGCCTAGGCAAAGAATGTATGAAGAAGACCCCAAAAGCAATCACAGCAGCCACAAAAATAAATAAATGGGACATGATCAAACTACAAAGCTTCTGCACAGCCAAAGAAACTGTCAAGAGAGCAAACAGACAACCCACAGAACAGGAGAAAATTTTCACAAGCTACACATTTGATAAAGGGCTGATAACTAGAATCTATTTAGAACTCAGGAAAATCAGCAAGGAAAAATCAAACAACCCTATCAAAAAGTGGCCAAAGGACAAGAAAGAAACTTCTCAAAAGAAGATAGAATAATGTTCAAAAAACATATGAAAAAATGCTTAACATCTCTAATCATCAGGGAAATGCAAATCAAAATCAGATATCACTTATCTCAGTGAGAATTGCCTTTATTAACAAGTCCCAAAACAATAAATGTTGGGGTGGATGTGGAGATATAGGAACCCTCCTACATTGCTGGTGGGCCTGCAAACTAGTTCAACCTCTGTGGAAAGCAATATGGAGATACCTTAAAGCAATACAAGTAGATCTATCATTTGATCCAGCAATCCCATTACTGGGCATCTACCCAAAAGAACAAAAATTACTCTATGAAAAAGACACCTGCACTAGGATGTTTACACCAGCACAATTTACAATTGCAAAGATGTGGAAACAACCGAAGTGCCCATCAATACATGAGTGGATTAACCACTTCAGGACCTGCGTAGACTATAGTTGACAGCCACAGATGAACGCGCACAGCGACTTTAGCCGACAGCCGAGATACGACTTTTCTAATTTTTCATTTATCAAAATAAAATTGTGAAAGTTTAAAAACAACGTAATGAAAACATATATGTATATGTTACCTATACTGATTTACATTACAAGTAAAGCTGCCTGAAAGTAAAACAAGCTTTCAGTGCTTTAAAGCTTTCCTATCACACAAGAGCAAAAAGAATTCATCGTCAATGCACAGGACGAACTATCATGTGGACTATGAGTGCCAGCTGTGGGCAAGGTTTCATAGCCAGTGAGCGCGGTACCAAAGTGGTTAATAAAATGTGGTATATGTATACCATGGAGTACTATTCAGCTATAAGAAACAACGGTGATATACACCTCTGGTATATTCCTGGATAGAGCTGTAACCCATTATATTAAGTGAAGTATCCCAAGAATGGAAATATAAGCACCACACGTACTCATCAGCAAATTGATATTAACTGATCAGCACATAAGTGGACATATAGGAATAATATTTATCAGGTGTCGGGCAGGTGTGGGGGGAGGGGATGAGTACATACATACATAATGAGTGTGATGCCATAACATGCTGGAAAAAATAAAGAAAATAAAGAAATAAAGAAAAAAAAAGAAATGATAATATTTTGATATTTTGTATTAAATAAAATATATTAAAACAAAACAAAAAAAGTGTCCTAATAGTTTATGTGCATTTTGAATATATTTTGTATAGAATATAAAAATCCTAATTATTTTGCAATAATAAATAGTTGTTGAACATCAGAGGTATCAAGAATTACTAGACAAACTTTAACAGAAGCTTTTGCATAATTGATGGATAAAATTACAAGTTAGAATCATGATTTAGTAATCACAGCTAATGATGTATTTTTTCTATGATCTGCATATCAATATCAATATGTGGTATATTTTTCAGTTTTCTTGAGATTATAACCCAACATAAAATTGCAAAGTTTTTGAGAATAATAAAGTATATCAATTATATTGTTATTATATGAAAATATTCTTATATTAGTCTTTTTTGTGAAGACAAAAAAGGTTTTATATTATTTGCACATATTTGTGAAATTTTAGGGAAAGTGTTTTTGTGTAATTTGCAAACAAAATACAATTTATTATAAATTTTAAAAAAGGGGAGGGAGAGATCAAATGCATCAAAGGCTGACAGGTCAACAAAGATGAGAATCATGAATATCATAGGTGACTTTGTTAAGAGCAGTTTGGTGAATGTGTTAGGACAAAGGCCTGATCAAACAGCGAATCGGAAGGGGAAACTGGAGACAGTGTGTATAGATGGGTCTACTGGAAAGGTTTGCCAAGAGAGCAATGGCACAGTTGATGGCTAAGAGAAGTTTTATTTTTGTTTTTTGAGGGGTATGTCCCAGTATCATTTCTTGACTAACTTATGTTTCTCCACTCATCTACAAAGCCACTATTTCATATATTGAACCATCATGTAATGGTATGATTTGAATGCAATTCTATTAAGCTGAATACCTAGTCATATGCCAGGAATGCAGTTTTAATTATTGTAGTTGTTTTGTTTTAATATCTTTTAGAACTGGTCCTCCCTTAGTCCTACATATTTTTAGTATTTTCTTATATATCTTTTTTATTTTTCAATATGAATTTTAGACTCAGTTTATCTACTTCCAAAACAAATCCTGTTGCTATTTTATTACTATCATGTCAACTTTATAGATTTAGAGAAGGCTTCTCTCTTTAAGATGTTGAGTCTTCTTATCCAAGATCATGAAATTTTTTCAGTCAAGTATTCTTTTGTGGCCACTAGTAGTGCTTAAAAGTTACTTTCATAAATATCGCACAATTTTAAAATTCATTCTTAAGTACTTTATCTTTTGTTGTTGCCATTTTAAGTAGAGTCTTCTCTCCCGCCCCCCCCCCCCACACACACACTGGTTGTTGAATAAGCAGGGAAATGAAAATTTTAAAATCTTGTTATTGTCTTGCTTAAAATTCTCCACTGGGTCCCCAGTGTGTTTACTATAAAATCTGAACTATTTGCAGTGACCTATAAGGTCCTGACACTTTTAGATTGTGGCTGTTGCATACCATCTTTTCTATGCTCATTATGCTCCATCTAGACTAGCTCTTTTTAAATACAGGAAACCCTTTCTCATCTCTAGGCTTTGCATATGCTTCCTTCCTCCCCCTGGTCTTGCCATGGCTACCTTATCCTTATCCTCCTCAGAGAAGGATTCCCTGACCACCCCATCTAAAATGGCCTCTCCCAGGGTCTTACCACTTTATCATACTGTTCATTTCCTTCATAGCGCTAAGAATTCCTAATCACCATTTTTGTTTATTTGATTACTCTCCATTTTCCCGACTAGAAAATACCTGTTTTATCTTTTTTTTTTTTTTGCCACTGTATTCTAATAACATGCATAGTGCCTGGCATGTTGCAGGTACTAAAAAATATTTAGTGTATTAATGATTGAAAACCAGTGTGTCTGCTATCACACTTTTGGAGAAGAGGCAACAGTAAAACAATCAGTACTATACACAGAAATCAATTCTCAGTTGCTGTTTTAGCCAAAATTATTTGTGTCAGCTTCACACAGAAAAATTCTGGATACTGATTCATAATAGCATTATATTTGAAACATAAGATTTTCATCTACAAGGAAAAAAACTTTCCTGCAATTCAAATCATGTGTTTTGAAAATAAAATAATGATATTGAAGATCTCTAATGTACCAATTTGCTGATATAGTATAATTGGTCTTGCCTCATTTGGGAATATTTAATTACCAGTTTGAAAAACATTAAAGTGCTATTGTAAATACATCATTAGAGGGCTATTCTAAGTAAATGAGTTATCTAACTAATGTTTGTATTTTTTATTGTAAAAGGGGCAATATATTAACCATTAAAACATTTCCTAGAAAGTAGAGTCATCAGTTTGGCAGGCTGTCATTTATGCGGAGTAGGTTAAAAACAAGTGACAATCAAATTTATTTACATGTTTGAGTATTCAGCCCAGTAAACATTTAAAAATGTTTCATTTGATAAGAACAATTTCAAACCATAGGTTCTTTCCCAAGGAATGATAGGAATGAATGGACATTTATATAAATTAATCAGCTTATAGGTTCTAGTCCTTGTGTGAAGTTAGTGGGCTCAGGTACACATGAGCACCTGAGGAGTAAAGGACAGAATCATAGAATTAGGCAAAATGGTAATTGTCTAAATATGCCCAGAGAGTGAGGATGTGTGGAGCAAATCAAACTATTCTGTGTTATATGGATGCACCTTGAAATGCAGTGTTCATAACTAAGGAAGTTATAATCTGGCTCTAATAGATTCAGTTGCAGGTGCCCCAGTGAATAGAATCACTGGTAAACTGGAGCGTGTCTAGAGGAGAGCTCCAAGATAGAAGTTGTTAGAAATTGAGAAGACCAAAGAAGAGAGGACGCATAGGGATGTGTTAGTTACCTCTCAGTATTGGTGGGGCTGTTCTTTGTGGTAAAAAGACCAGCAGATGGAAGTATTTGAGGAAAATATTTGCAGAAAATGAAATTATAGAGAGTATTCAGACCTAAATTTCTTTCTAGAGGTATTAAACAGAAACTATACATTTGGGATAGCAAGGAAAAGGCTCATATATAGGATACAGCTAAAGTAGATGGCCTTGGCAATCACTTCCAACTTTGCATTTCTAACTATTTCATCATTCTATGCAATAGCTAATTGAGTTCTCGGTCTAAGGAATAATCTATTCTTGTGATACTTCACTTAGTAGAATGGGCTCCAGCTTTATCCAGGATGAAACAAGAGGTGCTAGATCACCATTGTTTTTTGTGCCTGAGTAGAACTCCATGGTATACATATACCACATTTTATTAATCCCCTCATGTATTGATGGGCACTTGGTTTGTTTCCACATCTTTGCAATTGTGATTGTGCTGATATAAACATTCTAGTGCAGATGTCTTTTTTATAGAATGTCTTTTGTTCTTTTGGGTAGATGCCCAGTAATGGGATTGCTGGATCAAATGGTAGTCACAAGAATGGAAAAACAAGCACCACATGTACTCACCATCAAATTGGTATTAACTGATGAACACATAAGTGCACATATAGTAATAACATTCATCAGGTGTGAGGCAGATGGGAGTGGGGAAGAAGGGATAGATCTATACACACCTAAAGGGTGTGGTGCACACGGTTTAGGGGATGGACACTCTTGAACCTATGACTCAGGTGGGGCAAAAGCAATATAAGTAACCTAAACATTTGTATCCCCATAATATGCTGAAATAAAAAAGAAAAGTAAAAAAAAAAAAAAGGAAAAATCTAGTCTGGATAACTTTCATACCACAAAATTCTCCTTCTTGTACATATTTTAACCATATTGTATTATTTTAATATTTTAACATTATTATTATTATTTTAATAGTATTTTAATATTATTTATTTAATATTTTAACACATTTTAACCATATTGTAGATTGTTTTGTTTTTGTTTTTGTTTAGAAGTGGAAACAAGTTTTTGTCCTTCCTGGCCATAGAATTAATTTGTTGACTCAAACTTCCATGAACAAATTTGTTTCTAGTATGATAGATGTATGTGAGTGGCTTTGGGTCTCAAAGAGAAAATCGTTCTTACATTAAAGAACAGCAATAATTCCTGAATTGAGAAGAAAGTCCGTAACATTTCTGAAAATTCATAAGTCCATCTTTATTTTAAGGAGGTACTCACCCTCTTGGCCGATGCTATGACTGCAAAACAGGCGATAATTGTGAGTCCGATCATTATGTAACAAACTTTGACTCGAGCTTTGTTTCTTGCAGCATCTATCATTTCTGGCCTAAACCAAGACGTATATTTTGTTAATTATATTAAAGCAGTATGGTTTTCTTACATCAACAGATGATTTGCTATGTAGATATTTCAAAAATTTCCCTGAATGCAAACTGCAGGTGTAAAAGATTTCCAAATGCTAGCCCATTATCTTACCAATTTCAAATTATTTATTCATATATTAAACTAATGTTAGCCACTATAAAACCATAGTGTAGTATATTTAGTTTCTAATTGCTCAAAATATAATACTAGAGATTGTGACCTGACTCTCCATTATTTTTATTCATTAGTTAGAATAAAAATAGGAGTTAAAGCATATGTATGTCTATGACTTGTATTCATTCAGCCTCTGTGTTAAGTAGGCTTTGTTTTCCATTTTTAATGGATTATTATTTTTTTAAAACTCACTTTCATCACTTTTTTTTTCACTGGCTTCCCAATCTATTTTTGCTCCTTGCCATCCTATTCTGAAAAGAGACTATTATACATTTTGTGAAAATGGCTCTTAGAGAAAGGGTGTTTCCTTCACGGTTTTTCAGGAAGTTTTCAAAAGAAATAATCAAAATTACAATAATTTGTCAAAGAAAAAGATAAAAGACACCTTCATTTTCTTGGTATTATTCTGAAATAGTACTTAACTACTAGGTAATCTTATTTGCTAATAAAGTTATACACAAGTTTTCTAAGATTAACAATACTACTTACAAAGTAGTGTTAGAAAGGGAATTATACCTGAGGGGCTTTTATATTGAAATGAACTTTAACAATTTGCGATAATGTGAAGTGGTAGTTTGTAAATATGCATAATTAAAGCACTTGATTCTTCAGAATATATTCATCGGCATTCCTTCCTATCTAATGTTAAGTTTAAATAGAGTATAGTTACATTAGAAAAAAATTCTAGAAAGACAAGTACAATTTCTCTTCAAAATGAAAAACTTTTTCTTTAACTTTTCCACTAGTTGGAAGGCCACAGAAAACCAATATTTAGACTGTTTTCCTTAGATTTCAGGCAGAATAATGTAAGTTTTAACATGTTAGTTGCAAACAGGTCCAATCAGTGACACTAGATATATGGAGACATTATTAGATTATATTTGTTGCTAACTTTTGTTCTAGATGGAACCTAAAAGCTCTGATCCTTTTTACCCATCCATTTGGCTTTGATCTGCTATACCAAATTAGTTTAGCACTGAAAGAACAAGAAAAAGTACAGTTATTATTAAATATAATTAGTGTATGATACAAAAATTATAGGTCACTTGTTTAGTAGATGTCCATTAAGAGCATAAAAAGCGACAGCTGTTTGTATCATAAGTCTAACACTTAGCTCAATAGGACTATCCCTACTAAATAACAATACTTAAAAAAAAGATTATAGAAAAGAATAAAATGAAAAACATTCAAGTACTTTCATGTTTCCAACCCCAAACTACAACACTTTTTATAGGCATCTTGTTTATAGTTAAATGCTCCTGTTTATAATACTTTTTTTGATTGTGTCTCTGGGGAAATTACATTATTTCTGTAAAATGGGTCTCTCCACATACAGCTATGTTAATCCAATCCTGGGCACTGGGCATAGGTTCTCTCGACAAACATTAAATTACAATAATGCTGGTTCTTTACATTCTTGATTACTCTGCTACGACATTAGAAATCAAAATTCAAACAAATTGAGGGTGGTGTTTTATTTTTTGTTTTGTTTATGTTCTTTTTACTTCTTCATTTGGCATTTAAAGCATTAAATTCTCAGGTATCCATTAAAATTTGACAACCAGAGCCTGTGATGATAAAGTCTTTTCTAAGGCTAATTTCTGCTTTGGGGTAAGCCTATAGTTTGGAGTCTATAGATCTCAAGGAAAACTAAATTTGTTTGGTAAAATTAGAAAATATCTCTGTAATTGCATAAATGCTGAGAACAGATTTCAAATGCCACGCTATTTCAGGTTTCATGACTATTCCTCATTAAGTAACTTGATTCAAGAAAGTAATGAAAATATTTCAGAATTCATATTGATCGTACATTTCCCCCTACCTGTCTGCCCCCTCTCCTGCCATTTTCTTGAGATGCTTTCAGTAAATGGTGAGGATAAAACTGCACGCAATATGTGAACAGCAAGGCCGAGTTTCCCTTACCCGTTCTAATGGGCCTTCATGACACTGTACAAATATAATATACAGAATCTCTGAAATCCTTCTTTGATATTATGGTTTTAGTCTTCCTTTAAAAAAAATCAGTTTAAAAAGTAGTAGATTTATTTTACTCTTAGTTTTTGTCCCTCTCTTTTTACTCATTCCCTTGTAAAAGTGCTACGAAAGGCATGAACTGAAGCTGCAGAAAGATGGTTTTTTACAGGTTCCATTTTCTATCTATCCATCTATTTATTTATTTTACAGGCTACATTACTCTAGACGTGAAGCTGTTAGCTTGAGTTTTGCCATTTGCCACTTAGCGCCCCTCCGTCTCGGTGGGTTTAGCATGCCGGGGAGGTCAACCAGGCGGACAGGCCTGCGCGTCCCTGCCCGAGTAAACCCGGCGCCTGGAAGGCCACAGAACCCCGTCCTCCAGGCGTCAGTCTCCACGGAAGAGGAGGCCGCGTGGGTGCGGCTTCTTCCCCCAGACCCTCCAGCCGCCCCACGACGTACGACCCAAGGACCCCTTCCGTGGGTAGAGTAGCGGGCCGGCCCGGGGAGAGTCCCTCTTCCCTTCTAGCGGCCCTGCAAACACCCGGTGCGCGCACGGACCCAGCGCTCTGTTTGGCCCGAGGGCCCCACTGCCTCGCCCGCCCGCTCGGAGCTCGCTGGAGACCGGCTCTGGGCGATGGTGGAAGTGCCCGCAGAAATTCTGGATTTTCACTCTTCTGCAATCTCCCTTTGAAGCTTAGCTGCCCCCTGTCTAGTCAAGGGACTTGACGTTTAGCCGCCCTAGGGGGGTGCAGGTAAATTCCGTACGTGGCGGGCGCTATTGCCACCTGTGCGGCCCCGCGGCCGCCTGCGCTGCGCGCCAAGCAGAAGTGAGGGAACCCCGCACGCCTCGCGGCCGGCCCGACTCTCCCCCGCGCGTCACCCGGCACACTCACGGGACCTGAGGCGGGATCTCCTCCATCGATTTGAAACGCCCCGTCCACAGCAGGATTTTCTTGTCAAATTGCGAAGGCCTGTGCTGGGCGAGGACCTGGTGAACCTTCCCTGCTGAGAGAGCAACAGAGAGGGGCCGGGGAACAGACCACCGGCACGGTGGATCAGCGCGCACACAAACCTAGATTCCTGCCCAGGTCCCCGCGTCCGCCCTTCTGTAGCCACTTCCCTCCAGGCCATTCCCGCCCGAACTCGGGCTCACCTGGACCTTGGGGCCCAGAGCCCCCGGGGGCTCCGCCGCTGGAGTAGCAGGTAAGACCCCAGAGCGGAAAAGGGGGGACGCTGACGAAGCGTCCCCGACCGAGGCGCAGGAGGCTCCCCACCGTCCTGAGCATGCTGCGCGCTTTTCCCGCGTCGCACCAGCGCTCGCACCCGCAGCCCGAACCGCGGAGCGTTCTCCGCGTCCCCTTCCCGCCCCCTCCCCGCCACGCCCCGGCTGGGGGAGCTCTGAGGCAGCTGGAGTCCCTGGCGGCAGCACTCTCGGCTCCCGGTCCCCGCCCACACCCGGTGACCCGGGATGGTGCAGCTACGATGCCAGGAGCAGCTTACCCTGAGAGCAGCTAGTCACTGTCTGAAAACTCAGGGGCGCACAGGCTCGCCACCCCCTGAGGCAGCGCGCTTAGCTCTCCTTTCAGATGTGTACCTTGTATTGAGTAGACAGACATGTGTTTCCTCCAGACTTTCAGCCTTTGGTGCCACCGTTTCTTGCCCAGGAGAATAAATCTTAAACTTTCTCCTCCAGGAAGAGACAACAGTCCTTCAAGTGCAGGAAACTTCAAATATTTACCAAGCAAGTGTAAGAGCACACGACAAACTTCTGATTTCCCCAGTATGAGAGTTTTTGAAGTTAGCTCTCACCCCTTCCCTACCTCCATACTTTTTCTAGGCAGAACAACCTAGGTTCCTGCAATTGTTTTTCTCTACCTTTTCATTTCTTAGTAAGCCCACAAACTCTCCAAACTCACTTCAAAATGTGCCTTTCTTCTGTCACTTTCCAACATCTCCCCTCTGCTGAAACCAGGGCGGGGAGAATCTACTATTCACTGGCATTAAAAAGGAAGAGGGACTTATCGGAGAGAAGGGTTGTACAAAAACCCAACTAATTTGCTCGTTTCCGAAAACGACAGGCCGCCCAGCCAAGTGAAAATGCTTAACGCTCCTCTCCTGTTACTGCCTCTGAGATTCCTTCCCTAACTAGACACTGCTTTACACTTGTCATTTGATTTCCAGATATTTTTCTTCCTAAGTGTAGACTGTCAGGCTCTTGAGGCAAGAACTGTGTAACTCCCAGCCAGCCGTGTCTTTCACTTAACAGCGAGCGAGCGTTCAACAAAAGAGGACAGATTAATAGCTCTGTAAAGACTTACCCTTTTAGAGGAGTGCTTGTGAAAAGAACAAGGGCTTTGCCTTCACATATAGGTGTAAATCCCAGATTTGTGACTTAAAAGTTGCATAATCATGAGCAAATCATTTAAGTCTCGGTCATATTTGTAAAACCAGAATTCCTGTTAATATATTTTAAATTCATTCATGCAAGGACTACCAAAACCTACTATGTGCCAGCTACCTCTCAGAGCTGGGGAGAGAGCAGTGATGATGTCAGGTGGGGATTAGTGGATAAAGAAAAATAAAGCAAGATGGAAAAAAAAAGTAAGTGGGGTTAGATGGGAGGCTGTTTAGAAAGACGGTTGGGGATGCCCCTCTAAATGTATGTGCCTGGCACTGTAATAACACTTCGAAAGACGTGGTATTTTTTATTTAACTAGTCTCAAAACCCAAGGGCATTTTAACTAATGATATCTCCTTTGGAGAATGATGGGCTCCCTGATCTTCAGGATTTGTTATTTTATTCCCATAATAGAGCTGGAAAAATTATCACATAGTAGATATTTAATAAGTATTTGTTAAATAAATGAATAGATGAATGCAAAAATAGAATACAGCCCATATAAGCTAGTTTGAGAAAAGACTGAAATACTTCAGGACAATCTATGCCCCTTTCAGCTTTGTATCTCCAGTGTCTACCATATTGCCTTGCACATAGCAGTCTCCAAATGAATATTTATGGAACTGAACTGAAGGAATTCCTTTCTGAGAAGGTATATTGCCGTAGATAACATCTGATAGCTGCAGCATTGTGCTCCTTGGAAATTCTCCAATTACTGAAGTATTGTTTTTTCTTTTAGTATTTTGTCTTCACATCACTGAGAGGGAGTATCCATAAAGCTAGAGAAGACCATCTCTGAGAAACAGCCATTCATTACTAGTTCACCAAGGAATATTAAACTAGCCAAATAAATTCATTTCCCTGGAGAGAGCCAAATGTCATGTATATACACAGGATTTTCTAATTTGAGCTTCCCTAATATTACAGAAGAGAATAAAGTTTCTCTTATTGAGAACCGATGAGAAAAAGGTATCTCTCTATGAAAGAAGGAACAATTTGCATCCTATTTTCTATATCTGACTGTATAAAATATCACAATTTGGTAGTGATGCATGTAAGATAAATTGTTTACAGCATAAGAGATCTTTTCTTTTGTTCTAGAATTAGAACAAGTTTTAAAAAGCTCAAATCAACTAATAAAGGAAAAAACTAATTGTATTTCATTTTTTAAAACCAGAACAGCACATTTATTCATTAAACAAATATTTATTGTTTTCTATGTGCTGGACACTGTTCTAGACTCTGAGGTTATAGCAGGTAACCAAATCAAAATCTTTGCCCCTCACAGAGCTTATTTATAGATCCATGGTAGTTTCATTTTACCCATTCCATTCTATGTTATTTTTTAACCCAAACATTCATGTAATTGATTTGAGTGCACTTTTGTCAGTGTTGTATATATTAATATGTACAGGGTACATGTGATGATTTGATACAGGCATACAATGTGAATTAATCAAATCAAAGTAATTGGGGTATCCATCACCCCAGGCATTTATCATTTCTTTGTGTTAGGAGCATTCCAATTTCACTCTTATTTATTTTAAAGTGTAGCCTAACTTGTTAATTATACTCACTTTGTTGTGCTATCAAATATTGTTCATTCTATCTAACATCTAACTATATTTTGTACCCATTAACTTCATTCTTAATCAAAAGCTTGGCTGGGCATAAAGTTCCAGGATAAAAAAAACATTCTTTTTGAATTTATTTTTATTTCGGCATATTATGGGGGTACAGATTTTAAGGTTTCAATAAATGCCCATTTCCCCCCCTCACCCCAAAAGTCTGAGTCTCCATCATGACCATCCCCCAGATGGTGCACATCTCACTCATTATGTATGTATATACCCGCTCCCCTACCCCCTCCCACCTGCCCAATACCCTATTACTGTAGTACCTATGTGTCCACTTAGGTGCTGCTCAGTTAATACCAGTTTGCTGGAGAATATATCTGGTGCTTGTTTTTCCATTCTTGGGATACTTCACTTATATTTTCCTGGTTAGAACTGGAACCCATTCTTTTTGAATTTGAAGACGTTGTTCCATTGAACTCAAACATACGCATATGAATATACAAGACTAGCATTTATGATATGAATGAGAGACCTTTCAGCATATGAATGTTATTAAAGTCAGGGGTTGGATGAGATCACCAAGAGAGTCAGTGTAGAAAGAGAAGAGGACCAAAATCTGAATCCTGGGACCTTCCAAAACATTAAGAGATCAAGGATTAGAGAAGAAACCAGCAAAGAGGACTGAAACAAGCATCTACTTACATTGGAGGAAGAATTAAAAAAGAGTATAGTGTCCTTGAAATCAAGAAAGGCAAGAATCTTGAGGAAGACGAGTGATCAACTGTATTCGTGTTTGAGTGATCAACACTGCTGTAGGTTAGGTAAATTAGGACAAAGGATTGATCGTTGTATTTTACAATATGGTTCCCTACCAAGGGCATTTCTGGTGTAGTGGTGCAGGATAAAGCTGGACTGAAGTGAGTTTAGGAGAGAATGGGATGAGGGGTAGAGTCCTAGATTCCCTGAGAAACTCGGGCTGCCTGTTGTCCTGGCATAATTATTATTTTTTTTGTTTGTTTGTTTGTTTGTTTTTTTAAATTATTTTTTTTATTTTGGTATATTATGGGGGTACAGATTTTAAGGTTTCAATAAATGCCCATTTCCCCCCCTCCCCCCAAAAGTCTGAGTCTCCATCATGACCATCCCCCAGATGGTGCACATCTCACTCACTATGTATGTATATACCCGCCCCCCTCCCCCCTCCCACCTGCCCAATACCCTATTACTGTAGCACCTATGTGTCCACTTAGGTGCTACTCAGTTAATACCAGTTTGCTGGAGAATATATCTGGTGCTTGTTTTTCCATTCTTGGGATACTTCACTTAGTAGTATGGGTTCCAGCTCTAACCAGGAAAATATAAGGTGTGCTATATCACCATTGTTTCTTAGAGCTGAATAGTACTCCATGGTGTACATATACCACATTTTATTAATCCATTCTTTGATTGATGGGCACTTGGGCTGTTTCCACAGCCTTGCAATTATGAATTGTGCTGCTATAAACATTCGAGTGCAGGTGTCTTTTTTGTAGAGTGTCACTGGATCATTTGGGTAGATGCCCAGCAATGGGATTGCTGGGTCAAATGGTAGATTCACTTGTATCGCTTTAAGGTATCTCCATATTGCTTTCCACAGAGGTTGAACTAGTTTGCAGTCCCACCAGCAGTGTAGGAGTGTTCCTCTCCTTCCGCAACCACGCCAGCATTTATTGTTTGGAGATTTTTTGATAAAGGCCATTCTCACTGGGGTTAAGTGATATCTCATTGTGGTTTTGATTTGCATTTCCCTGATGATTAGAGATGTTGAGCATTTCTTCATATGTTTGTTGGCCATTCTTCTCTCTTCTTTAGAAAAATTTCTGTTCAAGTCCTTTGCCCACTTTTTAATGGGGTTATTTGATTTTTTCTTCCTAATTTTCGTGAGTTCTAAGTATATTCTAGTTATCATTCCCTTATCGGATGCATAGGATGCAAAAATTTTCTCCCATTCTGTAGGTTGTCTGTTTACTTTCATGACTATTTCTTTGGCTGTGCAGAAGCTTTGGCATAATTATTAGTAGTACTTTCTTTCACTCTCAGATGGTTCCTGTTGGGATGTTCCTCCCAGAGGAGAGAAATTTGAGGCAGAGAATATAAATATCTCTTTAAAAGAAATTTGAAATAGAGGTGACTGAGAAGAAAACTCCTTAAGCATTAAATAAACAACTATTACTTTATTTTTAATCTTAAATTTTAATACTTAATCATAAATAGATGCCCAGTTTAGTAGTTTTCTTTGTTTCTCTTTCAGTCTGAAGCAAACATTAAGGCATGTTTATTTGCTCATCGAGAACCTGGGTAAAAAATCACTCAAGAGTATATTCTTTAGACATCTTTCTTCTTCCATTTGGTCATGCCCTGTACTCCTGTCCTTCTCATCTCTCATTGCTCCAGGAAAAGCAAACCCCCCTCTGATCCCAGCACCTTCAGCTCACCTGTTCACAGATAAAGGTTGATGCATCCCCAGTAACCAATGCCATAGCCCCTGTAGCATGTTTTTGGCCTGATGTTAAATAAGCCTGTGTTTCTAATTAAACATTGCCCAGGCAAAGACCAGATCTGATTCATCTCTGAAGACTTGGAGCTTCACATAATTCTCTGGAAGCCATGAAGGGCATAGCGTTGATCAGCATGGGGGAACTGAGGCTTTGCTCCAGGAAACCAATTTTATATTAATATGATGCATACATTTCTAATAAAAGTCTTTCTTTTAAAGACTTTCAAATTTTAATATTTGTTTCATTTATATGTTGAACACACAAGTACTCCTTTAGGATCAAAGGAAACACTTGAATTTAGTACTGAGTTAGCACAAAGAGTTAAGCTAGGAATACCAGATGATGCTTAATGTGTTTATTGTAACCATCAGTGTGAGCCGTGACACAAATTATGGGAGATATTTGAAATTTTGAAAAAATTGTTCTTGTTGTTTATAACAGGAAATTAACATTTTAAGCATTGAAAAATGTTGAATGAATTAATAAATGGTGAAAAAGTTAAAAATATATTTAATGAAGATTTTTATCCCTATGTATTATAATTAGAAGATTTGGAAGAAAGGGCAATTTCTATAACCATTTTCCCCTAAGGAAGCAAAGTGTATGAAAGCTCAAAATTAGGGATTATTGACCTGACAAAATTAGAAGTTGTAATTTTTTAAATAATCAATTTAAAAGTAAATTATTTGCTTCTAGGGCTGTATCTTTATGCTACCATTTCTTAACTACTTGTGCTCAGTAAACTAATAAAATACACATTTTAGTTTATCATCTGTATCCAGCAATATTGTGCTAAACTGAAGTATCAATATTACTGTTTACCATGAGATTGTTCTAAAACTATTCCATGAAGGTCTTAGTATAACTTAGTATAACTGTTTCAGTTATACTATTCTGTCTATAAATAAAAAGTAAAAATATAATTTCCCACCAGGTGGCAGCAGTAGCTTCAAATTGTTCTACAGACATGGACCTGCAGAGTGGGGGTATTTTTTACGTTCCTAGATGCAAAGAGGATGAATCCTTTCCTTGCCCTTAGCTGGCCAAAAATCAATATTCTGTAGCTCAATGTATATATTTTCTTTCTGTCTTTTTTTCTTTCAGTAGTTAAAAATTCTAAATATAGGCTATTCTCAAGTGGCAGAAGTAAAAGTAAGGCAATCATAGTCATTTTTCCCATGTCTGTGATGTGCCTGGAATAAAATGAGTTTAGTGTCACCTCCCACAAAAGTTAATCTAATAGACATTCTGTGATAGTCTTTCCACTAAAAATATATGTGGTTTCAGGCCTGTGTTTTTCATGATTTTTTCACAGTTTCCAGACAATTGAAACTGGAATTTTATTTATTAGAAAGTGATTGTGCTTTTAGGGTATCCAGGTCACATTTATCACATTTATAGTCTACTTTCTCCCTTATTAGTGGCAATAGAGAGAGCTGCAAGTTGATGGGAGCATCTTACTCTTGTCACTGTACATTTCAACAGACCTCATTATGTTATTTAACAATATTACATATTGTTATTATTGTTATATTGTTATTTAACAATATTACATATTGTTATATTGTTTTATTGTCATTTAACAATATTACATATTGTTAAATAACATTAAAGATAATATAAAATTATCTCATATTCCAGCATATCCTTAACACTAAATATTTTTTATTTCCCTACACTTCTTTAGAATCTTTTCTACATTTATACAGAGTTCCAATTAGAGTATCCATAACATTTAAAAACTTTCACTTATTTCATAAACATTTCTATTTTGCAGCATAATCTTTATATTTATCTTTAGTATATGGCATCTTAATGTTGAGTCATAGAGATATAACATATTTTATTTCTAGGGTTAATGATTAAATTTTTAAAATTTTTTCTGTTGTAACTAATTACAGAATGTATGATGTTCTGGTTGGGCTTGAGTTCAGATAGTTTGTTTAATTCTGGCTGTAAATACTCTCATATCTGTCAGAACATGTGTCTCAAATTTGATTCCCAACACTTACCAAGGAGTAAATGTGTGTGCATGTGTGTGCGTGTGTGTGCGTGTGCGTGAATGTGTGTGCGTCAAAAATTTTACCTTAGGAAATTGAGTTAAGGAAGTAGTTTAAATAAAAAAATGAGTAATACGATGTTTCTTCATACTTAAATTCTTAGAATGTCAGCATATCTTTATTTTTTGTAACTAGTGCCTTGCTTTTTTTTTTTCTTTTAGCATTTCTATGTCCAAATAATTGACATGGTGTTCATTGGTGAATAAGTTTTAGGTCCAAATCAATTTTCCCTAAATTGCACTATAATTATCCCTCTCTATTAAATAATTTTCAGTTCCTAAAATTATGTGATTCTTATATAATATATGGAAAATATATATTAAAAATATAAAATATAAATGGGTTTGTTGGGATTTGAAAAATTCCATTTGATTTATGCTTATTTTACATGAGTATTACATCATTTAATTATTGTTACTTTATCTGAAAGGACTAGTGCCTCACCCTTCTCCCACCTTTATTATTATTCTTTTTAAGAATATTCTTTTGCAAGTATTTTTATATTTGTGTTTTATAAAGCATCTTTTTTATGGTTTTCATTGTGATTACACTAAATCAATAAATGGAAAAGTTAAGAAATGGGATTTTATTCACACTTTCTTCTGAAATAAAGCACATTTGTTGTAATGAAAATCAAAGCAAAAATGAAATATAGAAAGTCTACTCAATCACTCACTCTTTAGGGGAAGCCAGTATTATCAGTTAGCTATATGTCTTTCCAATCCTTATATATATTATGCAAAAATTATGCTACTCTCCAACTAGTTCGTTCATTCACAATGGCAGGGTCTTCATATCTATTTGTACAAACTTACCTCACATTTTAAAATGACTGAATAGTCTTTTATTAAAAATGTATCCTAATTTATATAATTGATTATTTATGGACATTTAAGTTTGAAGTTTTTTGTTTTTTTTTTGAGATAGAGTGTCACTCTGTTGCCCAGGCTAGAGTGGCGTGGTGTCAGCCTAACTCACAGCAACCTCAAACTCCTGGTCTCAAGCGATCCTCCTGCCTCAGCCACCATGCTTGGCTAATTTTTTTTTGTATATATTTTGAGTTGGCCAATTAATTTCTTTCTACTTTTAGTAGAGACAGAGTCTCACTCTTGCTCATGCTGGTCTTGAACTCCTGAGCTCAAAGGATCCGCCCTCCTCGGCCTCCCAGAGTGCTAGGATTACAGCTGTGAGCCACCGCATCGGGCCTGTTGAAGTTTTTGAAATTTTTTATTTTAAAGATTATTGCAAAAAACTTTGTAAATAAACACATCTCTGTGTAGTTGAGAATTTGTTTCAGAATTCCTAACAGGAGAATTGCTAAGTCAGCAACTGTGTTTTTCTTTAATAGTGATAGATATTGACAAAATGGCCTTCAAAAAATTGTTCCGAATGATCTTTTCATCTATAGTACATAATAATTCCTACTTCCAAACTGGCAAATTTAACATACTTTTCAGGTCTGAAAATATCTGTCTCTTTATGGTTGAGTAAACACTCTGTGGAACCCACCCTTTCCTCTTATTGCATATCTTGTTTTGATTGATTCACTGGAGAAACAGGTTTATGATTTTAAGCTTATCTTTTGACTTGGATGGCTGTGATATTATTTAACCTCTCTCTGTTTCTCTGTCTCTCTTTTTCTCTCAAGTTTAAACACTATAGATCAAAAGTATGAAAGAAAAAAAGTGTTCACATAAAATTCTGGAAATCTTTTCTTTTCTGATTTTCATTGTACATGACCTGACAGTCCAAAAACAAGTCAGGGTGTCTGAATTCATTTCAACTTGGCCACTAAACAGATGTACAACTTTAAGCAAGACACTTAATCTTACTGTTCCCTAATTTCCTCCTTAGTAATAGTTACCCACCTCACAAGGGTGTTGTGAAAACAAATACTAACAGTGATGAGGATAGTAATAATATTTTGAATAGTGGTTTATAGCTTTCAAAGTACTTTAATGCACATTATCTCTTCTGATCTTCATAATAACCTCATGTGGTAAGACTGGATAGGCATTTTTATCATAATTTTTATGTAAAAATCAATCTAAGACACTGTTAAAGTTTGGTAACAATATCAAGAAAAATTTTTTAGAGAAGTTAAAAATATTGTACAAATGTAAAACCAAGGACAAGGAAATACAGACATTTTCCTGGCAAGGAACTTCAGAGAATACTGTTTGTATATGGTGTTTCTCCTTCTAACACTCCTGTGGACATTTACTATGAGGAAAAGACAGTTCTGTGACAAACCCTTCTACCTCACTTTTCCCTCCCAAACTCTTTGTGTACTGTTATAGGGAAAAGTTTAGTTAACAGAAAATATTAATAGTAGAAATGCATGTATGTGATTTATAAGTATATATATTATATAAATATTGAGAATTCTTGGACAGTCATTGCTTTTATATAGCAATTCATCTCACCCATGCTCACTGACAATAGGGTAGTCAAATTTCCTCCCCTCTGTCACAACTGGAACCCTTAGTTATGTATCTAACTTCAAACTTCTGCTTTTTTTCAGCTTATACTAGAACTTCATTGCAAACACTTATTTGGGGCCTTGAAAATTCCACTCTGGGTGAGTTGTAACCTAGGTTATTAGGGTTAGCCCCAAAGCACTGTATTTTAGAGAACAGGAAAAGAAGCCTCACTCTTATATATTAGCAGAGAGAATTCTTATTTTCTCCCCTGTTCTGGAGGGTCAAATGGTGTGTGTGTGTGTGTGTGTGTGTGTGTGTGTGTGTGTGTGTGTGCTTGTGTTTGTGTGTGTATTTACACTTTAAAAAAAAAGTACTTAAAAGAAAGTCCAAACATTAATAGAAGCGTGAGCTACAGTTCCAAGACTTGATTTATGCTTCTTTTAGCTACAATCCAATAAATCCTTTTACATTTTCCCTATCTTCTACATATAGAAAGCAAGAAATATCAGTCTGAAAGTTCATTATTAATAGGATAATTAATAATTTTTCTCTCTAGATTGGATTATGTCAATAATTAATAATTCCTTTGGATTATTACATTTCCCATGGTATAGGATCAGTAGTACAATATGTGTTTCTCATTTGGGGATTAAATACATTTGTTTACTTAACCAACATGGTTTAGCTCCCTTCCCAAGGAAGGGAAACCTGTGAACATTTGCCTGACATTGTGTTTTATTGGAGATACAGAGGGGGAATAAGTAAGCAAAAATAAGAGGTGACTGGTTTAGAGAGTGACCAGACCATTTTCTTCAATTTAATATAAGAAATAGTTATTGAGAGCCTACAAAGTGCCATAAATTTTGGATACCAAACAGGTGACATAATAGACTTGTCCTGAAGTAATATGCAGTTAATCTAGAACTATAGAATTTTGGACTCAAAATTGGGATATTTGAAATAATTTAGTCCATACCTTTCATTTTACAGATAGGAAAATGTGATAATTTATGTGAAGCACAAGCATTTTGTCCATGATTCTTTAGTTTTACATCATAGAAATCCAAGAAAAATAAGCTGAAGATAAAAGGAGAAAATTTATTGGATCTTACAGTAAGAAGTGTAAGGATAGTTCAATATTGTAAACATATTGAAAACATATTGATATTCCACATTATAAACATATTGAAACATCACAATCATACTCCATAAATTTTTATTTGTCAATTAAAATAAAATTTTTAAAAATTACAGAATGTATTTCACACTTTAGGCTTGTATATTTTTTAGTCATGCCTTTCTATGTCTAACAAGCAGAAAAACAGATCAAGTCCACATATTTACAGATGTGAAAAAATCACTATCTATAAAAATGAGAATGTATTTGAACTTGTTTTTAGGTCTAAAATTTAACTTCCTACTAATCTGATTTTGGCTAGAAATGTACTGCCAGGTTATCAGAAAAAATAAGGAAGTTATGAAAGGTGAGAATTTTCAATCACCTGAGATTTTCCTACAAGAGGCTAGTGGATATGAATGCATTTACTTGGTGTATCGATTCAGATTCTTCTAATTCTTCATTTTGGTTTTGCTCTTAGTCACTTGTTAAAGCAGACAGAATTTATCAAGATGTTTGTTATTATTACATATATTGTAAGCATAAGGGATCCAGGGCTGAAAAGTCAGATCCTGAGTGTTGGAGAACAAGGCTTCTTCAATCGTGTTGCTCTGCCATCTTCTTGCAGATTCCACATCATGGTCCAAGGTGGCTGCTCTATTTCCACATAGGGCCAGCAAGAAGGGGAAAAGAAGTAGGGGGTGGGCATACTCCTTTCTTTTTCATGTCACAATAGAAGCTCCACTTTTCACTTCTATGTTTAATAGTCTATATGCTTATTCTATATCTTCCTTTCTCCCAAGTTTTGAGGATTATGCAATTAGTTGTTTTCTACTCTAACTTTCTGGAAATTTTGTTTTGCTGACAATGGCAGTAGGTGGTTATCTGAAGATTTGGATTAAAGACACTTGAGATGTGGAGACTCTAATGTCAGAGGGGAAGGTTGGAAAACAGTCATTGAATTACTGTGTTGACCAGGATTTCAAGAATATTTATTAAAATGTTAACATTACTCATTTAACATTTATGGAATACTAATTTTGGGGCAGTCTTGTACAAAACCCAGACATACAGATAAGCACTACACTTGGATTTTGCTCTTGAGATCCTCTCACCCAAGCTGTTTTCTTTTTTTATCTTGCCTTACTGGCTGTGGTGCAATGTATATTTTTCCCCCACTCCCCATTTTAACTACAAAATATTTTACTACGTGTGTCTCTGTGGGCAGGGTAAAGGGATAACTATATGAGTGAGTCTGACACTGAATTCTAAGTGCTTTCCCCTAGATCAATTTGTCTTGACAAATGGAAAAATTTCTGTCTAAATAAATGATTTGGACTTTGTCAAGACAACCTGTAAAGAGTTGCATACTTATGTAATGGAGGACTATTGGTTGGTTTCAATTATTGGTACTTTTTTGTGCATTTTTTTGTTTATTTTTAAAATAATACTTATTGCCTTTGTAATAAAAAGAGAAGGAAATCTTTTATTCCAAAAAGAGCAAAAAAATCATTTAACTTACATCTGTTTGAATTTAAGAACTTCAGAAGTTAAAAGAAAAATGAAAAGTAAAATAGTAATTTTCTTGTTTCTTTTACATGATGGCAAAGATTAGTTTTGGCTCTTTGAGTTCAAGGAATTTAGAACTTAATTTCTTATATTGAATAGGATTTTTTTTCCTCTGGAACAATTGTTGAAAGCTATGTAACTGTAGTAAAACTCACAACTCTTATGAAACAATATGTCTTTTATTGTTCTGTTGGCACAACAGTAGTGGGCTTTTGTTTTGTGTGACCACACTCAAGAATCTGGAAACTCTCCTTACAGCTTTGCCCTCATGTCAATAGGAGAAACTGTTTTCATATCAACAGAGCAATGAGTCAGTGAAATCACAAACAGAATAATAATTTCTCAACATTTTCATGTACATCAGAATATTTTATCCCCATCAACAATTTTATGAAATATTATTAGTACATTGTATGTGAATAAATCTAGGCTAAGCACTAAACTAGGATTGATATCTTGTTTGTTCTCTGATTTTTTAAAAAACATTCAGTCTATGCTGACTGTGGAAGGTCTTGTTTAGCAAGTTAAGGAAATTTAACTTAATTCTAAAGGCAATGGGAGGTTACTCAATTTCTTTGAATAAAAGAACTATAGTATTGGCATGAAGTTGCGAAAGATTGACCTGTAATGATGTATTCTATACATTAGAATATGAATCCTAAGGTAGGTAACTAGTTTGGAATCTTTTAACAGGAGAGATAGTCATAAGAGCTTAAATTGGGGTGCTATTAGTGGTGATGATTGTAGTGGTAGTGGAGGAAAAAGCAGTTGAGAGAGCTGTTACTGAAGAATTGACTCCTCAAAGCAAAACAGTAGAAATACTAGAATGTAAACTCCTTGATAGCAGAGAATTTGTCATTTATCTTATTTATTTTCCCTATTCATAGAATTATGCCTTGGACATATAGGCACTCAGTTAAGGGTTAGTTGAATAAATTAAGATGAAAGAAGCATAATCAAGTGTAATGGATGCTATGACAGGGGCAGAAAGGAAGGCTTCATAGAAGAGATTCTTGAATCATGTCTGGTGGATTTAGCTAGAGAGTTCTAGGAAGACAAGGAGTGGAGAGGACATCAAGGCCGAGGAAAGAGCCCAGCTTTGAGGCATGAAACAGCAGCATGTGAGAATGGACAAGTACCAGCAATCTACCATTTCTAAAAGGCACTGCAGCAGGCAGGAGGATGATGCTGGACTTGATGAGCCTGGGTTTCAAGATAAGGAGTTTTGACTTATTGTGGATTTTTAAATAATTGAGTGACATGAGGAGGTTTTTACTATAGGAAGAGATCTAGTGGAAGTGAGTAGAAGGTTTAGCAAGATCTCCCAGATCTCCCCTATGTTTAGAGTAAAGCATTTGAAGGGAGAGTCAAATTAGGAGGCTACTGCAACAATCTATGAAAGAGGTGATAAAGGCCCGGATTAAGGAAGTGATGACAGGGTTAGAGAACATGGCAAGGCTTTGAGAAAATGTATGTGTTAAAAAAATAAAAGACAGGTGATGAATTAAAGGTACAGGAGGGTGAAGCAGACAGTGGAATCAAGGATGAATCCCAGGCACTCAACAAATCCAAAAGTGGTGCAACATACTGAGAAATGGAAAACAGGAGAAGGAAGCGAAGAAGAGAGTTCAGAGAAGGAAAAAAATGGATCAAATTTTAGGCATATTGCTTTGAAGTGTCAGTGGGACAGGCAGGTAGGTTGTGTGGAGAGTGACCTGGGCCAGAGATGTGGTTTTGGTAGTTCTCTGGGTCACATTAAGATATGGAGATGGGTAATATTGTATCAGAAAAGTGTGTTGTGAGAATGGAGATGTAGATTGAAGATGGAACTCTGGAAAATACTCACATTAAAGAGTCAAGTGGAAGAAGACAAACCAGTAAAGGAGACCAAAACTGAATGGTCAGGGCATCAGAGTAGAACCAGAAGAGCCTTCATATCAGACTGAAGAGTTTGACTCTTGAAAGGATTAAAAAATCATAGAGGGAACAAAGGGGAATTTCAATGAGGAGGAATTAGACCAGAAATGCCATTAAGATTCAGGGAAGTGAACACTTAAAAATGATCACTCAATTTGAGTAAAAAAGGGTCACAGATAACTTTTCTGTGAAGTATTTCAGCAGAGTGTTGCTGAAACAGATTTTAGTAAACTTAGAACTAATAGGTCACAAGTCAATAATGACACTATTCCTCTAAACATTCAGTTGTGAAAAGGATTAGAAAGAGAGTGGCAGCTAAAGAGAAAGCCAAGACTGGGAACAATTCTATTTTGTGTGTTCATCTGTTTTATAAAGATGGGGGGATGTCAACATGGCATCCAAATCTTTATCACCATCCTGGCCAACATCTCCTGAGCTCACAGTCTTATGTCCATATGAATGTTTGATACATCACGAAATTATTCCAGGCACCTCAAATTCAACATCCCACCTACTACTCTAAACTACCTCTTCCTCCTGTATCCCATACCACATTTCAATATGCCAAACTAGATATCTATAACTTATCCTTCACCAACCGCCTCCAATATATTACTGTCTACTATATAGCTTGAATTATATACACATTTCTATTCCCTGGTACAGATCCTAATCCTCTCTTAAGGTGGCCCCATCCTCCATTTTGTATCAGAGTGATCTATCTAAAATGGGAGTTTCAGCTGCCTGTCCCCTTTCTGCCAGACACTTTGATAACTACCCACTGCCCACAGGATAAAGACCTAAGCTCCTTCACAAGAAACTGTAGTCTGTAGCATTCATTTATGACCTAACCTCTGCACACCAAAGAGGATTCCTCTCTGGTAATACCAAAATAACTGTAGTTCTCTGAAAACACCTTCTAGTCACACTTTTTGCTACTGCTCCAGCTTTCCCCCTCTATCTAGAATGCTGTTCTGTACTTTCTCTGATTAGTTAACTCCTACTCATCCTTTAGGGCTTCACCTAAATATCATACCTTTATTTAGTCTTCTCTTAAACCCTCCCATCATCTCCCAGGATGGCTAAGTGCCATTTCACGATACTGTTCTAGTGCCCTATGCACATCCCTTCCCACTTGGGAATTGCTCAAGTGCTTGTTTAGCAGGACTAAGCAGTGGATAGGAAAGGCATAGATGTTCAAGGGAGAAGAAGCCATAGAAAGAGGTCTGGGAAGAGATGAGAGAGAATGGAATAGGAATAATATATTATGGGATAACTTCAAATAGAAAAGAAACCTTTACCAGGGTGCCTGAGAGGAAGGAGGCAGAGATGGAGGTTGATGAATGTCGTAGAGAATGGAGATTCAAACTGAAGGCTCTATTTTATTTGTTAAATAGGTGGTTGGACAGAGTGATTGTTCAACCAAAATTTGGTGAAGATTGCAGTGAAAAAACACATATGACATATTTTCTGGGAAGTAAATGTACATATTAGATGCAAAGAGCCTAGAAATGTCTTATTCCAGAATATGTCATCTCCTAAGGCTCATTCATATACTTGAAATTCTTTTTCGAGGCAAAGTTTTAGAAATACTTGTGGCATTTACTCTGCACAAGTGTGCAAAGGCTTGTGCCTGAAGATCTTTGCCTTTCTGCCAGGTTGCAGACTTGCCACTAGAGCTGGGATTGGCCACTGTGATATTGCTGTTAATGGAGTCCAGTGAAGCATGACTCATGGCAAGTCCGTCTGCACTGTGGGAAGAGTAACTATAAATAGTCTTGAGAAAGGCTGATTTTGTGTTAGTCTCTTGCTTACAAATAATAACATAACATTTGGGGAAGAATGTGCAACAGAGGATCCCATAGTTAGATATTAAAATGACAATAATTTCTACAGCTGGCAAATATTTGCCAAACGTGGTAGCATAGATGGGGATAAATGTGATCCAAGCTATGAAGTAGATGAGCATGCCAAATGTTATGAATTTGGCTTCATTGTAATTCTCAGGTAATTTCCTGCCTTTGAAAGCACAAATGAAGCAAATGAAGGCAAGGATGGCAATGTAGCCCAGCATGGTGCCAAATGCAAGTATGGATCCCTCCTCACATTCCAGGATAATGACTCTGGGCAAGGAGATATTCTCCTCTACAGCAGGTGCTGCAAAGATGAGCCAGAGTGTGCAAATGGCAACTTGGATACCTGTGCAAGTGAAGATAATAGGGATCGGTTTATAGAGGCACTTCAGGAAGTTCTGCAACTTGGGATCAAAGCTGAAGGCTAGCAGAATTTTCAGGGACTTCATCAAAATGCAGGAGATGCAGAGAGTAAAGCTTACACCAAATAGCGTCTGCCTGGTTTTACACGTGAAGTCTTGCGGTTCTCCAATGAAAAACCCTGTGCTGGTAAAGTTGAGGAAATGACAGAGGAGGATCACATAGCAGACCATTAATCCTCCAGATGATTTCACAACAGGAGTGTTCAGGTTTCTTGTAAATATTATGCCAATGGCCAGAACAAATATGATTCCCAGTAGGGAGAGGGCCAGGAGCAAGATAGCCAAGGAGTCATTCCAGTTGAGATATTCCACTTCCTTTTCAAAGCATGTAGTACTCCTTACAGGAGCCCAGTGAGTTTCGTTATTGCATAAAAGGCAGTGATCCATATCTAAAAGACAGAAGTGATTGGGTTACATTGCAAACATTAAACTAGGTTCACAATACTAGAAATGAAACTCCTCCTCAATAATAGTCCCGAGTAGAAAACAGATATAAATAATTGTCATATTGGTTACTTATTAAAATAAAACATGCACAGACCCAAAGAAAATGAGAGAGAAGGGGTAAAGGTGAAAGGGAAAAAAGAAGAGAAAAAAGAGAAAGAAAAAGGCCAGCTGGGCTGTGAGTCTTCAGGAAATTAGTACACTAAGGACAGATGCTAGCCTCTTATAAACTTGCTATTACAGGTGGAAGGTCAGGCACTATGTTAAGAATAAGGGCTTTTTGGCCGGGCGCGGTGGCTCACGCCTGTAATCCTAGCTCTCTGGGAGGCCGAGGCGGGCGGATCGCTCGAGGTCGGGAGTTTGAAACCAGCCTGAGCAAGAGCGAGACCCCGTCTCTACTATAAATAGAAAGAAATTAATTGGCCAACTAATATATATGGAAAAAATTAGCCGGGCATGGTGGCTCATGCCTGTAGTCCCAGCTACTTGGGAGGCTGAGACAGAAGGATAGCTTGAACCCAGGAGTTTGAGGTTGCTGTGAGCTAGGCTGATGCCATGGCACTCACTCTAGCCTGGGCAACAAAGCAAGACTCTGTCTCAAAAAAAGAAAAAAAAGAATAAGGGCTTTGGAATCAGGCATAGATTAAGTCCTTTTCCTTTATCTACCACTTATGATTTCTGTAATCTTGAATAAACTAACTGAACTTTCTGAGCCTTTTTCCAAATTTTTTGTCTCTCAAAAAAAGATCCTCTCTCATTGGGGTGCTGCATCCAATGAGATAATAAATATAAAATGCTTCACATAGAGGATTGCACACAATAGAAACTCAATATGTGGGAACTGCTATTATGACTGAGGCTACAGTTCTTTTAAAAGATCCAATATGGATGGATCACCCTAAAAGCTTCAAGTCTCTTTCTAAAAATCAAAATAATACAAGATTGCAATCAATGACACTTGATGAAGAATTAAAGTTTATTTTTTCCCCAGGAGGTTACTGAATTTGAGTCTTTCACACTAGCTGTGATAAGGTTGAAAAGCATTATGCTGATTCTGACTGCAGGACAGCATGAATAATTGATGTTAGAGTCTCTGAAAGTGGGATTGCATTTGCTTCCCATTTCAGCCCCCTAAAGATAGTGGGTACCAATTGCTCCCCCAAAGCCTTACTCAGAGCATTCATCTGATCACATTCCACACTGCCCGTTCAACTTTTTAGTTTCTGCATCCTCTTCTTTAGTTACCTCAAAGTAAGACTGTATTTTTATTTATACACTTTATGACATTTCTAGTCTCCTCCTTTTTCCAAACCCTTTTGCCCTACAAATATTCATTCTTTTCTGTTTTCCCCTTAACAGTAGCTAGTGTCTTTCATTTCATTCATTCAGTGGACAGTCATTGGCCTTGTCTAAGTGTGAGAGCCATGTGCTAGAGATGCACAGAAGAATAGCAGATGATGTCCTTTTGGGTTACCCCAATTCCTAGCTTTTCCTCCAACATGTCTTCAGTCTTTTACACTTGTTCTTGGAGGCAACTTGCCCTGGTTGTCAAAAGACAACCCAGATAGAACCTTGGAAGACTTCTGTGCATCTTTATGGGAAATAAGTGTTACATAACTCTCTTTGTGTTTTTATTCTCTCACTTGGAAGATAGTTGCTGGATACCATATTGCCTGAAAAACTACCCTCCCCCTTATCTAATTATTTAGGCAGCACAGTCCCTCTTGGGACTGGGATAAACAGCATCTTTGTAAGACAATGACAGAACATGAATATTGAGATATTTTCATTGGTATACTTCTCTGCTTGAACTCAACAAGAAAAAAGAATAAGTGTCTGGGACTACTCCAACTCAGGGGTTCTTTTATACAGGACGAATAGGAATGCTGCAATAAACAAGGGAGGGTGATACTTTTAAAGTAGGCATAACTCCAGGGAAAGTGCTGACAGTTCCTTTTAAAGCTCTTAAGGCTGCTGACCTCACTCTTGTACTTTAAATTGTGTATTTTGCTCTGATCTTATCAAATTGTCAAAGATAGGGTTGGCAAACAATCAGTTACTAGCATCTCATCTCTGTCAATAGTTGGTCCCTTTTGTCTCACAGAAATTTCTTTTTTTTTTTACACTTAACTTTTGCCTTTTGGTAGAAATAAGATCGCCAGGATATGCATACCTGTATTTTAACTCCAGGTGCCTCTGGGTCTCTATTATGATCAATTTAGTTAACATTTAGTTCAACATTTACTTATTTGTACTTTTTGTGCCCCAGTTACAAGTCAAGCATATCTGTATGGGGATACCTGGACAAAACTGGCAGAGAGCTTGCATTCCTTTAAGAGTTGCTAGAGAGAAAGTATCTGTGAAGGAATGACATTTTTCCTTGGAAATGAAGTTATTTTTACATCTCTATTATTTATTTGGTATGCATCTGCTGATATAATAGAGCAAATTCCACAATAAAATGAAATTTCACTGGAACTTAATTTAGCAGGAGTATGGGAAACTTTTTTATTTTTTCAGTGAAAAAATAAACCAAAATAAAATCACGTAAAAGAAAAATCAGCCTAAGAGAAATAGTTCAAGTGTGTCACTGTCCATGACATAGTGACTTAATTACCTGTCTGATTACTGTAGTGATTTTCAGGACAATTTACACATTCATAGCAGCAGATATGTTGACTTCTTGTAGTTTTCTTCATTTGTCCAGGACTGCATTCCAAGGAGCATTTAGATTGAATTTGCTATATTAAAAGTGAAAAGAAATCCCAAATAAATTTTTAAGAAAAAATATCCTATTAATTCTTGACTTAATTTAAAGATATACTTACTATATAATATTTTGGTCTTTTTTCACAACACTGCAGATTTTTTTGCCATCTTAAGGAATATGAACAAATATATGAAATGTTTCAGTTGGAGAAACTGCTTTAGGAAGAACACAGTTCTTGTCACCTTAATAACTTCTGTAAGCAAATTACAGAAATTAGCTCTTTCAGAAAGTCCCTAGAAGGCCTCACTGAGATGATGACATTTTAGAAAAGACAGAAAGCAAGTGAAAAAATTAACCACATGAACAACAGAGAAAAGTATTACCAGCAAAGGAAACCACAGGTGCAAAGTCCTTGAGCTAGAAGGGAAGATATGCATGAGAGGACAAGAAGCCTGTGAGATTGCAGGAGGTGTTAAGTGTAGGGAAGGGAGTGGGATATGAGGTCAGGGAGGTATAGGGGAGGAGAGAGGGGCAGGTCATGTAGGATTTATTAAGACATTGGCCTTTACCCTGAGAGACATAGGAGGCCATGGAAGAGTTCTGAGCAGAGCACTATATTTTACAGGATTACTCTGGTATTTTGAGAACAGACTAAAGGAGTCAGAGTGGCAGCTTAGAGCAGTTAGCAACCTTCTGTTAATACAATGATCTGGGTGAAAAGTGATTGCAGCAGCTGTAGGATGAGGAGTAAAAAGTGGTCATATTCTGGACACATTCTGAAAGTAAAACTTTCATTGGATATGGAGTATGATTGAAAGAGATGGGGCAAGGAATCCAGCAGGACTTATCATGAGTGACTAGGAGAAGGGGATTGCCATTTATTGAAATGGGGTGGGTTTGGGAGAGACTGTCAGGAGGGTTGTTTTGGAGACATTAAGTTAAATGACTATTAGACATCCAAGTAGAGATGTCACTTAGGCAGTTGAGTATTAGTTTGGGTTGGAAGTCAGAAGATAAAATCTGGGAGTCCTCAACCCTCTATACAATGACATTATTTAAAACTGAGCCCATGTAAGATCACTAAGGAAAAGTGTAGACAAAAAAGGGAGTGGTTCTGAGCCCTGGGCACCCAAATGTTTAGGGATAGTGTGAATGACAAAGAACCAGCAAAGGAGACAGAGAAGGAGAAGCCAGATAAATAGGAAGAAAATCAAGGGGGTGTACTGTCACGGAAGCAAGTAAAGAAAGTATTTTATGGAAGGGAGGATAATTAGCTGGTAAGTGAAATAAGATGATATTTGGATTTATTAACATTGGTGAGCTAGACAGAAACAATTTGAATGGATTGCAGAAGGTTCAAGAGTATGGAAGGAGAAAAATTGGGGCCAGAGAATGTATTCAACCAGAAGTTTTGCTATAAGGAGAAATAGAGGAATAGGTATTATTAATATATGGAGGAGGATGTGGGGGAACAATGGAGTGTCTTTTTTTTTAAGATGGGAGAAATGACAGTATATTTATATCACCCTGTAGATAATGCAGAAGAGAGAATAATTGAGAACACCGGAGAGAATGTGAAATTGCCAGAGTGATATCTTTGGATAAATGAAAGAGGTTGGGACCCGGAAGTGCAGTACAGCAGCTGACCTGAGCTAGGAGCATACAGTCCACCCACAGTGCCAGATAGAAGGCAAGGTTACGGGCACAGAGGTGGCAGCAGGGGGACACCAGAAATCTCTTCTGATTGTTTCAGTTTTGTTAGTACAATAGAAAGCAGGGTCAATGGAAAGTGAGGTTGGGAAAGATGTATTGAACTCAAAGATGAGAAGAGAAAGTATAAAATAGCCAGCTGGGAAGGTGGGAGAGTTAATGGCCTAAGGCAATAGTCTGATTGCCCAGCAGCACTGAGAGCCCACTGGAGGTTACAGATCATGAATTTAAAGTGAGACTAGTCAGCAAGATTTTCTTTTTCCGTGTGTGTGTGTGTATGTGTGTGTGCACCAGCTATATTGATTAGGGAATTAATGTAGGGGCTACATTGATTACTCAGAGAGCTGAATTTAACCAGGATTGTGTTTTTGTTGAGTAAGCAGGATGAAGAGAGAGAGGGGCAAGGGAATTGAGGGTACAAGGGAGCATTACGCTAGTTGACGTAATTTAAGGATGGAAGGTGGGGACTGAATGGGTAGGAGGATCACTGGAGGTTCCTAGTGGGGTCAGTGACTTTCGCAGTTGAGGTACGAATTGACTTGGATGCTAAAAAAATAGCCTACAACACAATTACCTGAAGATACTTGAACTCATTTTTTGCTTCTTGGTCTGTGATGATAAAGACATCATTCTGCAGATCATATTCTGCCATCTTGGTGACAGTCATGTGGCCATTGATCTCCTTCCAGATCACAACATCATATCCAGTATTTAAGTCTCCATGGGCATCAAAATGAAATGAACTTCCTCCATCAGTGAATGTCACATTTTTCAGCACATCAAGTAACTATAATAATAAAAAAAAAACAGAAACAAATGCTGACTATAAACATTGTAAGTATATCTATTATTCTATTTATAACACTGCCTTATAATGAAAATCACTTAAAAATAAGAAAGAAAGAAGATTCAGTTTGGGGGGGGGGTGTGGTTCTTAACCACCTGGCAACAATTTGAGAATAAATGTCACTTGGGTTCTGGTTTCATTTCTGCCAAAGTCTTGCTATGTGAGTTTGAGAAAGCAAGTTAATTTCTAGGGATGGCAGCTTCTCTAGCCTATAATATTGAAACTCTGAGTACCTGCATTTATTCACATTGTCCAGTTTGAGAATGGGTCCTCTCGGGCAGACGCCTGGATCTATCTCTCACTAGTGCAATCTTGACGGTTACAATTATTTTATCTTTTATTACCTACGACAGTTCTTTAGTCTGTTTTAATGACTGGGTACATAGTAAAGTGATCTCTAAATTCTATTTCTAATTTAATTCATAAAGTAATTTTTTTTAACTTGAGAGTAAAGAAATGTAATGTCTGAAAAATTACTTGTCTTGCTACTCAATGTGTACAGTGAGAATTGGCATATGATACAGCTAGGGCAGGAAATGTTATATGGACAAATGCGACAGCCCTATTGAGCTTGTGCTGCAGTGGAGGAGCAGGAGAGTAGGGGTATGGGAACAGGCCGCCATTCTGGCTCCACTGTTAACTTGGTCTATAAGCATGGCCAAGTAAATACTCTCTCTGAATGTACTCAGAATGGCCCACATTACATAACTCTATGGGGGTTCCATGTGGTTTTTGCGAAATCTATAGAGTGAGGTAGAAATTATTCTATTCTGTTTCTTTTCAGCTAATCTTTTATGAATGTTTCATTTTTGTCAATAGAATATAAGAATATCAAGTTATATTTTAAGCTAAATGTACTAATTTTGAAAGTCACGTCAATGACCAAATATCACTTTAGCAAAATCTCCATGTGTGTGTTTTGATTTTATTATATGTCACCACAGGTTTCCTAGTTCTTTTAATGAATGTAAATTAATTAGATTCCTTTAAAGAAGGAGGATATTAGATCTAATATGATGGAATTAACTAACAAAATTTTATTCTAGCAATTACTTAGGAGGAAAAAATAAGGGATCAAAAATAAAAGAATAGATAAGGGTCTACCTTCAATGTTCTTACTTCTACCTGTGTACAGGTTTTTCTTCTGTTCCTTCCTTAAGCAATATGTACATGTAAGCCTCAGTAACTCAATTCTTTAGGGAGCATATCCTCTTCCACTCTTGTGTTGGAACAACAATTCCACCTGTTTTTCTGTTTTTTCCTGCATTAAATTAGGTTTTACAGGATAAAGTTCTGACACATATATGTTCTGTAAATGATAACATTGTATAATGTAAATAAACTTGCATAATTTTATACCTGTTCTTACAGGAGAGAAGGTTGAGGAAAATGAAATAGTACATTTATTCCCTATTAAGTATGATAGACCATTTACTCTGGATTAAGGTAAATTTTGAACATTAATACTCCAGTTATTAAGCTACTAAATGCTTTCTCTATGAATTATTTATTGCTTTTCATGGAGATTCTGAAACTCACAGTAAGCTGACACTATAAAATTCAGAAAATGGGATTTCCATTTAAATTATTATATTATTAACTTGTGTGTAGTAATGCCCTGTTTTTAAGAACACAAGGCCAGGAGGTCACACTAATTAAGGTGTTATGGTTGACATTGTTTTCCATTCCCCTAACTGTGCTGATGTCTGCTCTATCTCCATAAGTAAGCTTGCTGTGGAAAGAGATATCTATGCCACTAAACTAGCAGAGGAAACAGCCTTACATCTCTATCCTGGTACCCAAAATATACCTTTTTCTTTTTCAAAGTGTTCTATGTTGTAGCAAAAAGCACAGTGACCCAAGGCTGGGATAGTTTCATTGCTAACTATGTGAGTGACCATGAGCCACATCTTTATTGTTGGAATCCCATCCATTTCTAAATAACTACAATGGCCACCAATAACACTTTCTCTTACCACTTCCTTAAGATAGAGTGTAAAGAATATGAGTCCTGTGGACCTACCATAATATTTTAAAGATTAGAGGTGATGTATATCAGTATCTAGAACCATAGGCCTTAAAAATTATTAGTTCTTCTTATTACCACTCCAAAATCACTCTCACGTCTCTCCTAACTTTGGATTAATATGCAACCACCATTGCTACACTTGCATGTCTCATAGGTTCTTCAAATTCAACATCTCCAAAATGCAATGCTTATAAAATTTCTTCTTCCCACCACACTTCCACTTTCCTCTGTTTTCATCTCAATAAATTGCACCAGTTGCCCAAATTTTAAATCATTGGCAATATCTTTGCTTCTCTCTGTCATCCATTACATCCAATCTATCTATACATGCTCATCATCCTTCCTCTTAAATATCCAAGTATACATCTCTCCATCCTTACTGTCACATCTATAGTACAGACATTCTTATCTTATGCCCAGATTACCAAATTGGTTTTTCTACCTCCAGTATTGTGGTCCTCTCTAGCCAATTCACACTGCAATTGGAATGCTATTCTATATTAGAAAACATATCACATCACTCTCCTGCCTAAAAATATCTTTAACTGGCTCCATTTTACTCTCTCAAGTCCAAACCTTAAAACATAGTTTGCAATCTTTCTATTAATAGTTAAAGGGTGGTCCCCGTACGAGCAGTATCAGTATCTCCTGGGCTGGGCAGTTGTTAGAAATGAAGACTTTTAGGTATCACTGTGCAACTACTGAATTAGCATTTGCATGATAATAAGACTTTCAGGCAATCAGCTGCACATTAAAGTTTGAGATGCTGTGATTGTCAAGGCTTTAGTAATGTGTCCTTCACTAACTCCTCCAGTATCATTTGTCTACAGCTTCCATGCAAGACTTCAGTTCTATGGCGCTATTCTCTGTCCCCTGAAAATGTCATGCTCTCTCTTCTGTGTCTTTGCTGGAGTATTTCTGTCCTGGCTAACTCCTATTTGTCCATTGTATTCACTATAGATGCCATGTTTTTTTGGAGAATATTCTCTGAATTGGTAATACTGGATTAGCTGCCTCAGTTATGTGCTTCTTTGCTACCTTGTATTTATATAAAATGTTGTAATGTATCATCCTACATTGTGTTGCAGGACACAGCTCCTTATATGTTTGTTCGTAATACAGCTCCTTGGATGTTAATACGGTTAATACATAGTTCCTTAGATGTAATATAGTTTGTTCGTCCTACAACTCGTTAGATGTTTGTTCCTAATATCTTCAACCCTCAACACAATGCCTGGAACGTTGAGACATTCGACAGATATTTGCTAAATAAATACCATCTCACATCATGTACTACTCTATATATCATCAAAAATAAAGGAAAACAAAAAGAAAACACAAATTACGAGTTACAGCAAGGAGGTGGTATCCTCATACACATCCGAGAAACATTAAAAATCTGTTGAAGTAAAACAAGCGTGATTGCGCCGTCCCAGAATACTGCTCAGAAATATCATCAAATAATAGGGCCAAAGTAAGTAACACCCTCAAACACTGGGAAGATCTAACCCACTAACCTAAACACTGGGAAGATCTAATTTTAATCTAATAGATTAAAATTATTGGAATCTAAAATCATTCAGAAAATGTCATTTAAATATTAGTAATTTTGCTAGGGGACAAAGTAATCCTTAGAAATATATCTTTGATTAGGAACACTAAATATTTTTTATCTTTTAAATTTAATGTCTATGGAGATTTCTTCATAAAAATACAATTTTTTGAATTGTTCGTCCCACTGAATATGGCACTGACCAGATGTGGCTCACTCACATTATGATCAAAGGAGCAAGTCACCCCGCTGTTCCTCCTTCCTGATACGTTTCTGTTTGTTTCTAGATTAGCAGACTCTGGGGGCAAAAAGAATGACCTCAGACTCCTAGTGTTTAAATAAAACATTTTAGAAGACTCTGCTTAGATTATGCTTTCTCAGGTCTTTTCCTCAAAATGTTTGAGACTTATTCCTGATGTAAAATACTTTCCCAGATCTTTAGTGGATCTTACTATTTGGTTTTCTTTTTCCTTATGAGTTTTTTTTTAATCTCTCTCTCTTTTATGCCGTCTCTCTCTATCACAGTTCTCCATTTCTCCTTCACCATCTCTCATTTCTAAAATTCCATGTTTCATCGTGGTAGTCCACTTTTAAAAGTGAAAAATATTTTTCTGCAATGCACCAGCCCAAACCATTGAAATATATAGGAAATGTCAGACTAAATTTGGAGTATAGTGAAGAATGGTGATCTAAAAAGATAATTTATAGTTTTTACCAATCCTTCATTAAAGCTTTACAGTACAAAGAGAATGCTTTCAAGTAGGCATCTTAAAACTATTAGACATACTAATATATATTTTTAAAAGACAGTTTTTAATTTTTAAAAAAGGTCTTAATCCCTAGTTTTACCTCTTCACTAGATTTTTGGTTTTGTGCTTACAAGGTGAAAGGTAGTTTTAAAATGAGCAATTTAAAATACCCTCTGACCATCACATGATCCTCCCAAATGTACGCTGGTCACATCAGACCTTGATGTTTGTGTTTGTGGGCATTTAAAATAAAAATGACAAAAGTAGAAATAACCTGTTCTGGATATCTACTTATATGGTCAGAAGAATTGAGTCATATTCCTTTTTACCTTCTTTTCTCTTACAAATTTAAAATATATATTTTTTTGTGATATGATTCTGCCTCAAGGCAAACAAGTTTGGCTTTGAATACATATTATTGAGATTTTTGTTTCTAACAATGAAAAATTTTCACTAAATGGAGCCACATGAATCTTTGTTTCTCCAAACTAATCAAAGAGAAGAAAGGGAGAAACTTCTTTTACATGCAATTAGTGGTACCTAATCTAAACCTGGAATATCATAATTTACCTAGCAGCATTCTCTTGAAGAAGACTGTCACCCTACAGAGACCACCCTAACTGTGAGAGTCATGACTGCAGGTGCTGGAATTATAAACTACCAGAGACACAGTGAAAAGCAAAGGGCATACAGCTAGAAGACCCAAACTGCAGTCATATTTCTGGTACTTCCTAGTTTTAGTTTCCTCCTCCATCATATTTAGTAAAAACAAAAAGGATTATTAAACTTGTCTGCTATAACTTATTTTGTTAAAAGCATTAGAAGAGATAATCTATATGACTTAAGGAAAATAGCACCATAAGCAGAATTTCCTTGGGAAATAAAAGAACATAACTTTGGTGGCTCAGAGTAGGAAGTGAAGGTAAAATACAACTCTATTATCTTCAAGAATAAAGAGCTAGGGTAGTAATGCATGTTATTTAAACACTAACATTGTTTACTTATAAAAGGAATAAGATTAAGAGCAATTAATATAAATATTTGCAAATTGAAGCAAGGAAGAAAAATAGGGGAAATGATGGTAGGGGATTTTCTTGGATGTGTGAATCGGTACCTCCCATGGTTGAAAGGCGTTGGGATTCTGACAGTCTTGAGCTTGGCACAGATCCCGAATGGCATAACCAAGGGCAAATACTGCAAGCTGAATACTATGAATGAGTCCTGGCTCAGTATAATCCCAGAGGAAGTCATTTCTCAGGAAGAAGTTCTTTTTTATGATCTCCTTGTTAGCCTTGTGGGGCAAAGTCCTCTGAGAATGGTTGAAAATGCATTGACTCAAATCACTGTCCTTGACATATGCACAGGCAGACAAAAGCATGGCACATTCATGTAAGGGTTTGTTATTGTCACTGGGAAACATATGCAGATTTTGAAGAAAGGAATGGAAAGAAGACATATTCCCTTTTTTAAAGGCAAACCCCACAACTTTGCCAATCTTTTTAACATTAGGAATGGTGGTAATCTTGGTGGCAGTTGACCAATTATCACTAGCAATCCAGATCTTATTTATATTCCTTTCAATGACTTTATTGAAGAGATTGAAAACATGAAATTGCCGCAGAAATACCACAATGACATTAACCTGGGCTTCTGCCATGATTTTCTCAAGGGTCTGATTGATTCTGATGTCAATGGTATTATCTGAGAAGAAGGCTGGGAGAATCTCTTTGAAGGCTATGCACACATTTTTTTCTGCAGTCTGAATTGCAAAAGCATTGAGAGCCAATCGTCCATAGTCATCATCTGTGGTTATGATGCCAATCCAGTTCCATCCAGATTTCTGAATCAGGTGGACCATTGCTTTAGTTTGATAGAAGTCGCTGGGCACAGTCCGTAAAAATGAAGGAAAGCGAATTTTGTCGCTTAGGATTTCTGCAGTTGACTCATAACTCACCTGGAAACAGATGGAATCTTTTAGTTATGGTGTTGATGAGCTCCAGGTGGCTGCTTAAATAGGTGATCCCCTCTTTGATTTTCATGAGTTTCCATAATATTTTCCTAAGTTCTCTGCTTCTTTCCATCCTTCTCCTTATATGAATTCCTACTTTACAAATAGCTTAAGTCATGATACTTAGCACCTGATGATGGTTTAGAGAAAGTGCTCTCTAATTATTTCATATTGTGTATAGTATATGCCCTCTCAAGGTTCAGGCTCTATCTCCTATCTCCATTCATACCTCTAGATTCATCTGTATCTATCTTATATCTTTGGCCAAGGTCAGTAATGAATATTACTTAAATACTTAAAGGTAAATACAGGAAAAATGCAGCCAGTCAAATAAGCAAAATGCATTTGGGGACACCAGGCTATGCAAAATCTTGTCTAAATCACAATCCTGGAGGTTTGTTTTTTTTTTTTTTTTTTTTGAAACAAAGTCTCATTCTGTTGCCTGGGCTAGAGTGCCATGGCATCAGCCTCGCTCACAGCAACCTCAAACTCCTGGGCGCAAGTGATTCTCCTGCTTCAGCCTCCCGAGTAGTTGGGACTACAGGCACGTGCCACCACGCCTGGCTAATTTTTTCTATTTTTAGTTGTTTGGCTAATTTCTTTCTATTTATAGTAGAGATGGGGTCTAGCTCTTTCTCAGGCTGCTCTCGAACTCCTGAGCTCAAGCAATCCTCCCGCCTCGGCCTTCCAAACTGCTAGGATTACAGGCATGAGCCACCATGCCCTGCCAAATCCTGGAGGTTTTATTCTGGGTAAAATTATCCAGTCAAATAAGCTTCTAGTTCAGACACCAGCAAATTTTTTCTATAAAGGACCAGATATAAAATATTTTAAGCTTTGTTGGTTGCATATGGTCTCTGTCATATCTTCTTTTTTCTATTTTTATATTTTTGTTACAACCTCATAAAAATGTATAAACCATTCTTAGCTTGACAACTCAAGAGTACGAGAGCTACATTCAGACTGCAGGCTGTGGTTTTCTTATCCCTGATCTAGTCAAATAAGAATTAGCATTTTGAAAGACCTACCTAATAGTGTGTGCAAAATTTTGCCTGATTTATAACTGGGGTGATTTTATTCTAAGGAGAATTATTACCTTCTATAGATGCAACAGCAACATATTATTTGCTCAGTAATTTTTTTTCTTACTACTTATAGTAGCCATGTGGTATGGTGGAAAGACAATAGGCTTTAGAGCCAGACTAACTGTTAGAATCCTGACTCCAATAAATTTAGGAAAGTTACTTAAAGTTTCTTTACCTGTAAAATTATAGGATTCTTGTTAAGATTAAAGAAGAAAATTTAAATTGATACTAACACACAGTGGACTTTCACTACACTTGAGTTGTCTTCCCAGTATTTGATGTTGCTATGCGTGGCTGCATTGTATGAGCCTGGCTTCCGTAAAATCAGTGTTAGCTGTAGAGGGTCCTCCTTCCTTTTATGTTGTCTATTATAGAAATTACATTTTTGTATTAGCTGTGGTTGTTAAAATAGTCTACTTTTCTTATGTGTCACCTAATTAGCATTGTACATAATCTAGAAATTTTGAGCCAAAGCCTTATCTCTGATGTGTTTGGGAAATAATTCTTTTTGATTTTTCATTTTGGACTTAGATTTTTCATTACCAACCCCACTAGGCTATGATATAATGGAACTCTGAGGGTTTTTATGGGTATATGTATTTATTTATCTCCAAAACGTTGTATATTTTGAATTCTTGTACACATTCATTATGTTATATATATTTTTCTGCTTGCTCACTTCTGTCAGATGGTAAATTCTTGATAATCTGACTATAAGCCTTTTTCTTTTCCAAATTTTGGCTTCTAATCTTCCTTGAGTTTAGAGAGCAGTGACTTAGAGAGTTACAATGTGGTGTGATACAAAGGTAAGTAAGCTCAAAATGAAAGCAGAGGGAACTTGCTTGATCCTGAATAATGTGCAAGGACTTTGTGCAGGTTGCTCTAATATCTGTTTTGGATTTTCAGAGATCTTTTTGTTTAATTTCTTCTTATTATTGGCTTACATTCCAGGAAGATAAGTAACTCTACAGTCTCTGCTCAAATTCTTCCCATCATACTTAGAACAAAATGTAAACTATATTATGTCTTTCAAGATGCTATATGAGCTGGTCTTTGCCTATCTGTACAAATACATTTCTTACTCTGCTCCTTTCTGCTCAAACTCATCTAGCCAGGTTGACCTTTTTGCTATTCGTTGGACATTCCAACTTTGCACTTGCTGCATTCTCGGCCAGATACTCTCCTCTCATCCCCCATCTTCCCTTGGCATCCCTTCTTGTTCAGGTTTAAGGCTGTCACCCCTTGAGAAGTCTTCCTTGACCCCTATATCCCTTACTCTCTTTAGTTTTCTTCATAGCACCTGACTGATGTTATTTCAGAAACAAGGCAGTTGAGGCCCGTAGAGGTTTGTGTCTTATCCAAATCAAGCTGAACACTGTCAGACTGGACCTGACAGACTGATAGGTGACTATTTCGTTAGTACTTTCTTACCATGCAATCTGTAATGAGAGTGTATCTTTTCTATAACTGAAGAGAAAGAAAGGTTAAAGTAAAAGCAACTCCCTAACTAGTTTCCTCGGATAGAACAAAACCTACCTGTGGCATGAGCTGTAAATTCAACATTCTGGAGACAGCCATGGTTATTTCTGAGTAGCCAGAGCCTATAACAGCCTTAACCCTTGGTACGTAGCTGGAATAGTCACACTGAAACTCCACAGTTTCTCTGGAGCAGTTGAATTTGGAAAGAAACCTGAGAGCAGCTGCCATTGCCACTGTGACTTCTGTACAAGTGTCGTAGATTTCATACCCCAATTTGACTCCAGATAATAGTGTTGAATTATTGATCATTTCAATGCTGTGTATCATGGCAAGAGTTTGAAGAAAGACTGATATTTCAAAGCTGTTGAGAAACAAGTATTTTTTTGAAATTAGAACATAACTCTTCCATAGACATGATATCTCATTTTATCTACATCTCTGCTTCATAACAATTTCTAGGTGAGTACAGCTTACCTCTTGAAGTAGCTAAAATTTATTTAAAATAATGTTTGGTGACATTTTTATAAAAAGTAATATAAGAAATCATAGTTTTGTAAATGGAGTCTATGGTATGGGATTTAACTTTTTCTTGATGAATTTTGGGATCAGTTTGAACATGCAGTTTAGCATTCTGCAATATGAAGATGTGTTTGATTTTTGTTCTTTTTGGTAATTAGAGTTCAGCATTTTATTGCTGTCACAGTACATTTTATACTAACAAGCCCACCTTTTAGTTTTTTGATTTTGTTTGTTGTGATTAGACACCAGGTAAGCCTCTTAAGAATTACATTTAAATAGGCTCTGGGAAAAGCCAAAAAGCCTTCTCCTAGATAAAGTGCACTACTTTAGTTCTGAGGCATTCCAACATTCAAAGGGCATTTCCAATTTACTTCTTGATCTATGATCATTCCAGAGCACTGAGTTGTTTGATTACTGATTTACTGTTAAGTTTATTTCACCCACTCCTGTATACAAAAGATTACAAATAATGCTGTATACATAATAAGGGTTTGATAAATTTTTAAATGAATAAAGGGGGATATTGTTGTTTAGGGTTTTGATATTCTAACATTTTCTTTTAGCTAATGAAGTTTTGATCAGTTAGACTATTTGACTATTACTATTCACCATTGTAGACTGTCTAAACATGAAATGTGGCAAATCAACATTAAGATTTTAATTTAAAAAGAGAACCAAAGACAAGAGAAGGGATAAACTAACAGGTTATCTAACAAATAAATTGCATAATATTTTTAGAGTCCCCTGCATATAAACTCCATTAGAGTCCGAACCTCTTTGATGTATTCACCTTCATCTCCAGTGCCTAGCATAGGGCCCAGTAATGTAGGCACTTAATAAGTATTTGTTCAATGTTGATGAATGCTGTTTCTCTTGATGAGTGACAATAAAGTAAAAGATTTTTCAATTCAGTGATTTTTTTTTTTCCCCAGAGGAAATTTGCTTGTTAGATCAAATAACTCTTTAGTGTTTTCCATCCCTAATTGTTGGCCTACAATTGTCAGCCTGAACTCTGCAATCATTCTTTGGGTACCAATGCAATGCTCTGAAAATCTTCATGAATTGTTTTGTGCTATTTCCTGGTATTCCTGCTAATCAACGATTATGAGGACAATAGCTCAACATGCCCATTTTCTGAGGAGAATGCTAAGAAGGAATCTTAGTGTGACATGGGATCACATTTTATCTGAAAGCATTCTCAGAGGGCTTAGTAAATATGCAAATACTTTTGATAAAGAAAGAAAAGGTAGGAGAAAAGAGGAGATTAAACTAATACATAAAAACATCAAGATAGAATCAGAATTTTAGAATTAGAAGGAAGCATAGGGATCACATTGCCATAGCAACAGAAGAGGATGCTGCTTGTGTCCTCAGAGGTTATCCAGGCCTTTATTTTACCAATGAGAAAATGGAAACTGGAACTCAAAAAGTCAAGTGATTTGCCTAAGTTTACAAAATTAGTTTGTTCCAAAACTGAAATTAGAATTCAAACACCCTGCTCTCCTTAAAAAAAATCTATCTGCAACACCCTCCACCCAGCTTTACTTTTCCACATTATACCGTGCCAAATATCTTTTCCATAGTTAAGATTTCTCGATGCTAAGTGTTCATCAAGGAAGAAAAAACACTTTGAGTTGAGGACGGTCTTAATATATCACGAAATAATTAAATAATTTCAAGAATAAAATGAATACAGCATTGACAAAAAATATTAATGTGGGAAAAATGTATTCTATTTTAAACAAGCATCAAATAATAGATCCATTTTAAAACAAAATACATGTTGTAGTTGCTAGAAATACAAATGGGCTATGTATACTTGTGGTAAAGAACAGTCTACAGTGTCTTCTCAAGTGACTTCAGGGGTTAATTTTTTAAGGCAAAATCTAAATAAATACATTAATGAAAAGCATTCATTACTTCTGCACATGGAAGTTATTTGATTATGCATATAGGGCTGATGTATCTCCCTTTTAAGGTGGGATTGCAAGATTAATCTTATGCAACTTAAAATACATATGAGTTTAAATTTTATTAAAATAATTCAGATGTTAATACAAGTAAACAGTTCACATGTCCTAGTCTCATAGAATAATATTGAAATCTAAATGTGTTTTTTGAGGCTTTACTCACCCAACACACTTCTGGATTTGTGGTCGCCTGGGATAGTCTTCCGAGGACAACATTTTTTCGTGAATGGCAAACAAACCTCCAATTATGATATGTCCTGGAGAAGTGGCAGCCACAAAGTCATCAGGGGTCTGGCAAGGGTGGGAAGTTGCAAGAATAATCACAAAGCAGGTAATCAGAATAATCAATAATGCCATATTTCTATCTCACTTGCTGAGTTCATGTGAGTTCTTAGGAATCATTAAGCTCACAGAGTGCCAACAACAAGGTTCCTATTTCATCTGTAAACACCTTGTAAGGTATAGGACAGTGTCAAGCGCCAGAAACACTCAACATTCAGATACCTGATGATAGTCAAAACAGTTCTTTCACCAATAAGAACGTATCAGGCTCTCTCTAAGATTCCAGTGTTGAAGATGTGTGGCAGTCGTCGTGCTACGTAAAAGCTGATAGAATTACAAACACAGGTCTCATTGCAATAGTACTCTTTTACTCCAGTGATAAGTCAAGGGCTTTGAGTCATGCTGGCATTTCTTTTGAAACAGAATGTAGAACTGTCAGGAAGAAGCAGTTTGGGAAAGATCTTCCATTTTAGAAATAGACTGCTGTATTTCCAAAGGTATAACATTCAAGGCACAAAGAATTCAATATAGTTTAGTCAACTCTTTAGAAAAAAGAACCTGCTTTTGTTTTTCCTGAAAAGCTCCATTAAAAAAAATGAAAGTCAGTTAAATTTAGGTATTAGTCATATCCAATTTGCACATGTTAGAAATAAGTAGCTTTTGTGGTGATGGGCAAAGCTAAAAACAAGATGAAATTTGTCTAATACAGTGTTTTGCTTTGAACAGGAAAGGTCTTTTCAGGGATTATTGACATTTCCACCATTGTTTGTGCTATATTATTTTTATAAATTTGCAACTAATTTAAGGCTACATGTTTTTAAATGCTTAGGAGTCTGAACTAGATTTGATGGACATCTTTGGAATTCAACAGAGGATAGATAAACCTTGGCAACTTAGGCACAATTAAGAAAAATTTTAAAGTTTTGAAATTTAGTTTTCAAATTCGATCTTTTAAAAATATTTGATAAGAGAAAATATCTCATGGGCAAACAGTTATAAATTCAACACATCCAGTTTGTTTGATGGGTAGCAGATACATTTAAAGGAATTTCAAAAAATAAAAGAGTATGATGGCATTTTTTTTTCATTATCTCAATTAACCTTAGATTCCAAGGACATGTGGGGTTATGCCAACTGAGGAATAGAGAAATCACAGCCCATCACACAGGTTCAAATGTTTTCTTAAGTTTTACCTTTTTTACTAATGTCAGGATTTCCTATTAGGATGCAAACCAGTTAATTTCAGTTATCCAGAAAGTTTAATAAACATAAAAGAATTTGAAGACTCTTCAAATGCTTAGCAACTATATTTTACTCATATTAACCTTATTTGTGAATGTATGTGTGTTATGTGTGTGCACAACTTGATGGATTTCTGTTTTCATGAATTTAGTTATTTTTCTCAGATAACCTCAAAGGTCTCACATTATTGCAAGTTCAAAGTTGACTTTGGTAAAACAATACTAAAAATAAGAAATCCCAATCATTTTCCAGCAAAATTATACAAGTATTGAGCAACTCAAAGTGATTCCGAAGATATGTGGTTCAGACCTGACATTTATTTGAAAAATCAATGCTAATGATTTCTTTTCTTTTTTCATTTTTTTTTCTTTTTCTTTTTTTTTTTTTCAGCTTCTGGCATTCTTGGAATAATGATTTCTTTTAGATTGCAATTTTAACAGTGTTTAGGGTCTTTGTAATCTGTTAAAAGATAAAGATAAAGCACATTTTTCTTATTTAAATAAATATAATTCAAGTTTGGAGATCTCTATTCATAAAGGAGCCTCTGAAGGTAGGAAATCAAAAGGTTTAGAACCCCTCCCACACATACCCTGTGAAGTGCCATATATAATATGTCATGTGGTAGAAAGGGCTCAGGCTTTGGGAGCTGACCGACTTCAGTGCTATGTGACTATGAGTGAGTTACTTAACTTCTCTGAACAATACTTTTCTCATCTATCAAACAGTTGATACTCTTATCTAATAGGTATGTTGTGAGATGAGCTGCACTGCTTTGTGAAGCTCCTGAATTCTACAGGTACTCAATAAGTAGCTCCCTCCTTTCCCTTCCCAAAACCAAATGGAACGTTATCAATTCCTAAATTCAGAGTGCCTTCTACAGCTGGCTAAATCATTGTTCAGAGATTTTTCTCAAACATCTTAAATGCATACCTGGTAGAAATGATTATTTTCATAATAGTACCACTAGTTAGTTATTGTCTCCCTAGAATGGAAACTTACCACTGAATTAAGGTAGAAGGAAGATAGCGAGTATGTTAATTACTCGCTATCATTACTAATGAGTCCAGAATTCCACTGGACTCATTAGTCACTGTTATAGTTTCCATTATTATTTGGGTTTAATTTGGGACCAGGAATAGAACTCAGTCATAATTTAGGATCTGCAGTTACTACATATTTTTTGTTATTTAAAAACACTTACAAATGACAATAAAAACTATTTCTATTCCAAACAATTATGATTTTTACCTTAAATAATTATTTCTCAAGAGTAAAACTTCTTGAGAAAATTTTGAGATATGAATTACTGATGAGACTAGCTTGTTCTTCCTTTTGGTCTCGAGGTTCTATATTTCTTTGTAACTGTCTTATTTGAAGAAGTATCTGGTTAATATTACTTAAAAGGAAGTATAAAAGTATTATCACTCCCCAAGTAATTTTCATAAATATACCCTTGCCCTGGTTAGACAAAGATAGTAGGAAAGTATTAATATAATCAATGATTAAGGATGCTTTATTCTAACATTATGAGTTTGTAGCACCTAAGGTGGATGGATGGCTTCCCCTGTAATGAAAGTCTGCAGTAAAGATTGGGTCAGGCTGGAAATGGTACCATAGGAGCAGAGGAACAGAATACAGCATCAGCACTCTAGAAAATTCTCCAGCGAGTGAGGTGTGGCACCTATCTTCTTTTAGTACCTTAGCTTTCCCTCCTGTTATCCCAGCTTCCCAGGCACCCTCCTCAACTGCACACCCTTCTTTCATACCTCGCTGAATTCCAAAATAATGATGTCACCACAAAATTGTTTTCAGTGATCTTTGCATCTGCAATAAAATTTTTAAAATAGATATATTTTCAAGATCAAAGGAATACATTTAAAAAATAGTATTTCAGTTATCTGCAAGAGGAGTCAGATGAAGTACAGCATGGCAGTGACCCATGAGGAAGGAAACTTTGGACCACACCATGCAGGCAGCTGATGACGATGCCCACACACAGAGCCAGCCTGACAGAACAGGTCGGAGTGCTGGCTCTGCAGGGAAAGGAGAAAGCAACACCAATGTTATGAACGTAGATGCCAAAATCTACAGCCTACAGGGAAAGTAAACAGAACTTAAGAATAAGTTCTGACTCATCATTCCATATTGTCAATCTCTTTCAGTTTTCTTTAGGGCAGCACAAACAAAAATATATTTAGCTAAAACAAGCAGGTATTCAAAACACAATGCCACATTTACATTCATTTGATCAACATTCAATTTGAATGCATTTTTGTGTTTGTGAGGTGCTTCCCTTCCACAATAATCCATTAACAAGAAATCACAACAGGAGAGATTGTACCCTTATGAACACAATCTTAAGCACTGAGCTATGAATCCCACGATTCCACACTTTCAACTTGCATTCTTGTGCTAATGTCTTACGTGTTTATTTAATCCTCCCATTATTTCCTAATTTTCATGTGCTTGCTATTACCTCTTCAACTAGATTGAGGTTTTTTGGAAGCTGAGATAGAGTTTTATACCTATTTTTTATATCTCATAGTTCAGTGTTTCAAAAATATACCTACAGTTTTGTCATGTCTTTAACTACATTACAAATTTATTGCTCAGTTTAAGTATTTTATTGGTGATAAGTCATTAATAAGCTCATAGTAGACAGATGAGCCCCAGTAAATAAATATAAGCTACAATTCTCACTAATCATCAGATTTCATAGCCTATGGCTATTATCATTTGCCCATAAAAATATAAATATTAATTCATATTGCCTAATAGCATTAAGTGCTAGAAGGATATCACTGCACTTTAAAAAGTCCAATAAAGCATCTGTTAGAGGTAAAATTATAATGTCTCTAAGTCTCCAGTGAATCTAGGTGGATGCCTAGCTAAGAAATTTATTTCATTCAGTTGGATTTCAAATATACCAAAAAGAGGAACGTTGGTCCTTAACAAGTTTACAAAATAACTAAGTCAGATTTTTGTCCTCTTGTATCCTTTCCCTCATTCGGTGCCTCGTTTCCCTGTATTTACCCACCTAGCTTAGTATTCTACCACGGTGCTGCTCCATATTGAATTATCATTTATCACTGCAATGCTTCTGCTTATCACGCACCACCTTCTCCTGCTGTACGCCTGTCTGGCTGTAATCGAAATCTCCCTCCTGGCATTTTTAATTTAATATTTAGTTTTAACACTAGGTAATTAATTTTCTTTAATGTACAACATGGGGGATATTATCCTACTTAGGGTACTCTAGGAGGTCTACGCATGGACTTCATGGAAGTCTGTGAATCCCTTGAAATTGTATAAAAATTTTGAGTGAACATACATATGCAGATGTTTTCTGGGGAGAGCATTCAGTGCTTTCCTCAAATTATCGAAGGGTCCATGACCCTCAGAAAAGTGAAGAGCCACTATCTGTTAGAACAGATTTGCACCCTGCCTCCCAGGGAACACAGGAATGTTTTCTGAGATAATGATCTTGCCTTTGTTGTTAGCTGTTTGTAGCTCAAACCATCCTCACTAAGCTCCCACCAACAACATCATGTGCTTGATACACATCACCATTTAATAACACTAGGCAAAATATTATGTTAGCAAAGTCTTATCGCCCCAAATCACTTCTATCCATACTAAAGTAGAGCCCAGCTAGATCACTACCCTAAAAAGCCCAGATCTACTTACTTTATTTACCACAAAATGAAGTAAAGAACAATTATTTTCTGGTGAAGTTAAGCAGTAGTACTATAATCTGTAGTGTTTTGTTAGTTCAGAATAAGCCAAGTGTTCACTTTTCAAAGCTATTTTTAAATTTTGTTTCTACTTATACAAAAGTTTACTGTTATTAAAATAATTATTTTGTTGTAATGTGAAGAAATATATACACAGTTGACTCTTGAACAATACAGGTTTGAATTGCATGGATTCACATATACTCAGATTTTCTTCTACCTCTGTTTCTCCTGAGACAGTAAGACCAACCCCTCATCTTCCTCTCATTCCTCAGCCTATACAATGTGAAGATGATGAGGATGAAGACCTTTATGATGACCCACTTCCACTTAATGAACAGTAAATATATGCTCTCTTCCTTATGATTTTCTTAATAACACTTTCTTTTTTTCTAGCTTACTTTACTGCAAGAATACAGTATCATAATACACATACAAAATATGTGTTAATCAACTGTTTATGTTATTGGTGAGGCTTCCAATCAACAGTAGGCTATTAATAGCTAAGTTTTGGGGGAGTCAAAAGTTATATGTCAACTTTTGACAGCATAGGGAGTCAATGCCCCTAACCTCTGGCTTGTTCAAGAATCAACTGTATATATTTTATATACATGTATATACACACATACATGTTCCCCCCCCCTTAAGAGAAGAACTTTAAAAATATTTTAGATTATTATTTAGCTCTACTTTTCATTGTCTCATACAGAATGACAATGTAGTGTTTCACACCTAATAGGTGCGGTGTGCACTGTCTGGGGGATGGACATACTTGAAGCTCTGACGCAGGTGGAGCAAAGGCAATATATGTAACCTAAACATTTGTACCCTCGTAATATGCTGAAATGAAAAAATTTTTTTTAAAAAGAGTGACGATGTAATGTTTCATCATCCTCTCCCTTAGCCTTGATATTACAGTTCCAGTTATGAAAATTACTTCTTTCTCCCAACTCAGCATTAATAGTAAAATAGGTAAGAAAAATTGAAACCCTAAAGAATTGACCAGTTATTTACCACAGTGTTTAATCTTTGCCTCACCTTCTTTTTATGTCTTGACTGAATCTCTCATATTGCAAACTGTATTTCAGTGGAGTTATAAAAAAAAACTAAAAGGTTTTAGTCTTTTTGTATAAGTTTCATAAACGTGAAAGCCATTTATGATATCAAGCTAAATTGTGAATTCAATGAAAAATAAATCTTCCAAATTACTACTTTTAGTGCTGTTGATACACGTTAGTTGATTGAATTTGTCACTTTTTAGTCAGTTTTTTGTATAAAGACACAGTCCAAGTTAACAACTTAATAATTTAGTTCTGTTTTCTACATGGTATATAAATAACGTAGATTTTGTAAAATAAATTTTCTTCAGGAATTTCAAACTGTGGCCCCCTACATTCCCTTATAGAACATTAAGCACAAAACACATATGCTTAAATTGGTGAGAAACTCAAAATTGCTGTATTGGTGTGTTGGACTCAAAATTGAGAAAACATATATTTTTTTTACCTTGCAGATGTTAATACTAGGAGTATTTTCAGCCTTCTTGTATTCAATTTTGGCTTCACTGTGACTTCCTCAGAAAACATGCTCATTTTCTTCACAGCATTTATCAATATCTGTCACTGTTAGTTTTTTGTTTGTTGCCCATCTCCTCTGTTATTTTAAAGCTCTATAAGGATAAAGATTATGTCCATGTGTTTACTAGAATATATCAATTCAGTAGCTTATACCGAGCCTACACATGTTAGAAACTCAATAACTAGCTGTTAGATGAATGAACAAGTACATTGAAACAGCACAGAAATGAGTGATCACAGCTTAGGCAGCCCTTCTCAGCTGGGTGATGTAACCTTGGGAAACCTACAACACCTGGAAGAGCTCTGCAAGCTAACTATTGTTGAAGACCACTCACAAGCCAAAAGCAGAAACTCCAAGTTCACATTGGTTTTCCCCAGGTTGTAATGTCAGAATGAGTATTTGTTTGGGGAATCAGTAACACTTGCTTTCCTATTTATTCATTCTCTGCTCTCCTCTCCTAAGGAGGCAATATAGTAAGCACCTGGCTGCTTGTAGGCCCAACAGACTGCCCACCACGTACTTGTTATTTGTTTTCAATGGAGGGACTCCATCAGGTTCACAGTTCATGTTGTGAGTGTGGCATGTTTATGTTTTAAGGATAAATAACCTTTTACATGTGCTACATATGCAGCTTTTAGGATCAATTTAGTAACAAGAAAGAGGCTAAATCATATGAAAACTAATTAGACAACAAGTTCAGAAATTCTGTTACAGGAATACACTATCAGTGAAAAGGTTGCAAGAGATTGCTCAGCAATAAGAGTACCTGCCTTTACAGGTTCCTGCGTTAATATAAGTAAAAACAAGGAGTTGGCGATTTTGAGTGGGCAATAGGATATTGTGTGGGACAAGAAAAGGTCTTCTTCCTTGAGATTTCAGACAATCAACAGGTTTAATCCCTCAAACAAAGGCAGACAAGTATGGTTAGACCAGGTTGGTGAATTATTGCAGATCTGGCTGCTTCAGTAGGCAAGCAATCGTTGAAAGTTTCCTTCAGAAGCTTATTTGTAGAAAGAGATAATAGTGCTATTTAAAACAAACATGTAGAAAAACCTCTCCATTATGATTTGAAAAGACTGTTCCAGGTAATCAATTTAAAAAAATAAATTTACCTATGGATTCTGTACAGAATTCTGGTTGATTAGATTCTCCAGTAGACAAGTAGTTTTGTTTAGCTCTTCGAATCCATCAATTTCCCCTCAAATACTATAGGAATAAATGTATATAATCCTATACTCTGTAAAGTAGAAAATGTGAGTTGGAAACAAGAAATGAGGTTGAATAATAAATATATTTGTGCTGATAGGATATTATTAGATTTCTTGAGATACAATCAAAGGTAAGCTGATTATTCAGTGCTTTAGGGAAGTATAGAGAGAACTTGGATTATTTATACTGGCAATTCTAGTTTGAGAATTGCTTACTTTATCTAAATTAGCCTCAGAAAATTACCTGGTGGTTGACTGTTACTTTTTTGCCCATGGATAATTTCTTTTCTTGTTGAAAAGGTATATTAAACCATACCTATTGTATATTCATTTATTCAATAAGTACTTACTGAGTTAGTCATTGTCCTAGGTGCTAGAGAAACAGAAGTGAACAAAATAGAGTAGAAAAAAAATCCCTCACGAAGTTTACGTCCTAATGTGGAAGGCAAATAATTACAAAAAATTAATGTTTTCTAATATATTAAAATGTATTAAGAAGACTAATAAAGCAGTGAAAGGCATAGAAAGTTCCAGAACAGGTTTGGAATTTTAGTCGGAAAAGTTGATCCATCAAGGCCTTGCTAAGAAGATGCCATTTAAGCGAAGACTTTAAAAAGGTGCAAGAGAGAACCATGCGGATGCGAGAGGGAAGAGTGATCCAGGTACAGGTGAGTAGCAAAGTCCTGAAGAGGGAGCACAGCAGGACAACACAGAGGCCGGTGCACTTGGAGTGAAAAGAGTGAAGGGAACCATAGAATGAGGTACATACAGACATGGCAGGGAACCATGTAATGAGGACATTTCAAGGACTTGGGTTTTTACTCTGAAATGGGAAGTCATTGAGTCAAAAGAGTTGAGAGTCATTGAGTCAAAAGAGTTGTAGAGGTATATTCTGATTTACATTGGATGTAAATCAGATCATTAAAGGATCATTTTGTCTTTGTGTTGAGAATAGATTGAAGGCTGCTTGGTAACTCTTGGAATAATTCAGGTGAGATGATGCTAGCTCTGATGAGGCTAGATGTAGTGAAGGAAGTGAGAAACAGGCAAATTCTGGATATATTTTAAAAATATAGCCAGCTGAATTTGCTGACATAAACTCAGGTTATAAGAAAAAGAGAGAGGTCAAGGATGAGTATAAGTTTTCATTCTGAGCAACTGAAAGCATCAAGTGGCTGTTATTGAATAATAATAAGAATGTAGATGAATATTTAGAGTGGGAAACATCAGAAGTTCAACTTTGCACACACCATCATGCCTGGCTAATTTTTCTATGTTTAGCAGGGATGGCTCTTGCTCTTGCTCAGGCTGGTGTCAAACTCCTGAGCTCGAGTGATCCTACTGCCTCTGCCTCCCAGAGTGCTAGGATTACAGGCATGAGCCACCATACCTGGCCCCTCTGTGTCTTTTTACATATTTTTCCCTGCTTCAGCTCCTGATTTTGCATGTTTAAAAAATAAAATACAGTCATGCACTCTTATAACATTTCAGTCAACAATGGATTGCATATACAATGGTGGTCCCCTAAGATTATTATATATTGTTTTTACTGTAACTTTTCTATTTTGAGATATGTTTAGACACACAAGTACTTATCATTATGTTACACTTGCCCACAATATTCATTATAGTAACATGCTGACATGCTGTACAGGTTTATAACCTAAGAGCAATAAGCTGTATAGCCATATAGCCTAGGTATGTAGTATGCTATGGCATCTAGGTTTGTATAAGGGCATTCTATGATGTTGACACAACAATGAAATCACCTAATGACATACTTCTCAGAATGTATCCCTGTTGTTCAGTGATGCATGACTGTACTTACGTTTAAATATAGCAAAACATGTATAGGACTTGTATACATTTAGAATCATGTTAAACTGTGTTATAATTTTTGCTTTATTATAATTTAGAGAATGCAAAAGAAAAATTATGATATATTGTATTTACCCATATTTTTACTCTTTCCATTGTTCATTCCTCTTTTCTGATGTTTCAAGATATTAATCACATCTTTTTGTCCTGATTTTTGATGCTTTGACATCTTGGGGCATTGTTGACCCTGGAGGGACTGCCTCTCCCAGGACTAGCTAATTCCTAAAGGTAGCAAACAACTCACCTTTCACATCCAAACCAACCAATCTAAAGCCCATTCTCCCAACAATCAACTTTATCAGGGCCACTATCCACCTGCTCTAATTATCCCAAGGCCAGGTACCAGACAGCTAGGGACAGCCTCATTCTCTGCATCCCACTGAAATTATGCAAACTAGCCAATCCTAAACCTGCCTACCCAGCCTCTCCCATTTTTTTCCTTTGGAAACAAAAATAAAGGCTCTTTGCCCACAGCCCACCCCCCACCTCCCTCTGCCTCCTAATGGACCCAAGTACTTCCCATCGTGGCCCTGCATGCCATGCAGAGCCTCCTGTTTCTAGGGATCTGTGAGTAAACACCTTCTTTCATGACAGTCATTCCTGTATTCTAGGGATCTGTGAGTATAAACACCTTCTTTCATGACAGTCATTCCTGTATTTGTGTGTCTTATCATATCTGATTTAAAAAAATCCTGGATACCCTTAAAAAATTATTTAATCATTTCCTTTCTATTTAGTGAACTTCCTTTAGTCATTCTTTTAGGATAGGTCTGCTGGTGATAAATTTTGTGAATTTTTCTTCAACTGTGAATACGTTGCTTTTCCTTTCATTCTTAAAAGGTATTTCCCCTGGTATATGATTTTGGCTTGATGGTTCTTTTCTTCCAGCAGATGAAACCTCCTTCTCAGAAGTGGAAGTCAATACTTATGTCTTAATACTTGTGCTTAGTGTACAGCAATTTGCTGTCCATCTGTTTTTAAGTTTTTTCCACAAAATGTGAATACCTTGAGGTTTTTATTCAAGTACAACTCCAAAATGCCAAGCATGCTTTTTGGTCAATAGGAAATATGTCACAAAAACTTGTAGAACAAACTGATCTTGAAGAAATAATATTCTGATACTTAAAGCAATATTCAATACTTATTCTGTCCAAAGAATTTCAAGTTATCAACTCCCTAGAAATGAGCACTTTTAATTTATGAATAACTCTTTTTTTGAGATAGGGTCTCACTGTGGTGCCTGGGTCAGAGTTCAGTGGTGTGATCATAGCTCACAGCAACCTCAAACACCTACGGTTAAGCAATCTTCCTGCCTCGGCCTCCTGAGTAGCTAAGATTACAGGTGTGCACCACCACGCTCCGGTAAGTTTTCTAATTTTTGTAAGACAGGGTCTTGCTCTTGCTCAGGATAGTCTCACACTCCAGAGCTCAAGTGATCCTTCTGCCTTGGCCTCCCAGATGCTAGGATTCAGGTATGAGCTACTGCACCCAACCATTAATAACTTTCTTTTACTAAGATATTCATTTCTAGGAGATAAGTAAAACTTAACACTTTACAAAAGGAAAGGAGAAGTGAATCTTTGGTTCTGCTTTTATTCAAGTCAAGTGTCTATCCTGCTAAAATTACTAGAAAAATTGTCAACTCTAAAATTTATTTTTTCTTCTTTCTCAACTTCCATCCACAGGTTCACTAAGGATTCTGGAGCAAAATCAAAAAGTCAAATTAGTTGGCCATATAGAAGTAGATAAAATTTGAAGAAGATAAAATTTCAGGAAAACTCTATATTATTCTCAACATTTTTGTACTATTTTACATTTATCATAAAATATTCAGATAAAATAGGATAAAACATAAAACACAAACTGTTTATCTTTTCTCCTACTAAATATGTAAATATTATTTTTAATGAGCTGCAGCTGAAATATTTGATTTGTACTTCATGGTTCTCTGTGTTTACCTAAGAATAACAGAACATATGTATCTTGAAAAACACAGAATATCAAAGGGTTCCTCCATTTGCCTTCAAAGAAAGTAAAGGGAAAAACAGGAAAAGAATACTTAACATTTTCCAACTTTTGAACCCTGTTACATCTCTTATTATATTTTTACATTTCACTTTCATGGTTATTTTAAAACCGTTATACTTTGCTTTAGCAAACAAGAGATGATGAAAGCATTTTCTCGTGATCATAACGTAAACAAAAAAACTTAGCTCCACTTAAAAAATCTTCCAAGAGCTGTAAGAAAAACAAAACATTAATGAGTCACAGTGTCAGTGAATGATAGAATGCTAGCAAAAGAGAGGCTTCTGATGACTTCTTAGTTAAGGTACCAGGAAAATCTGATATTGCATTTTGTATGAACTACTAGGGAAAGAGACAAAAAATTATAATTTCTGGGCTAGTGTTTCCCAAACAGTTCTTTAAGATGTTAATAGTTGTCTTTTGATAAAAGGATTTTTAAAATATAAATATAATGGGAAACACTGGGTTGAACTAAGCACAGTAGTCAGATTATTTCTATGGAGCTCTCACTTCTCTGCCGTTATTCAGCCTATTCAGGCTATATGCTGTTACATTTCCCAAACCTGAAAAATGGAATGTGCTGCTGTTGATTCTCCACTAGTTACTGTTGCCCTTCCCACAGGCTTCCTCTCACAGAGCCATAATCATGCTGGACAAACCTCCCATAGTCCTAATTTCTAAAGTAATTTCAATTTTTCCAGGGTCCTTTAGTCCAGGGCTCTAAATTGGCATTTTTTTAAAAAACTATCTTTTTATTGTTGATTTATAATTTAACAGCATTTTGTCTAGAGAATATGATCTAGGTAATACTGATTTTGAAAATTTTTATTAAAAATTTCTTTGTGAAGTTTCTAAATATTTTGTAGTCTTAACCAATTTTTTTTCTGTTGCTTTGAGCTATCAGTTTCTGATAGAAGTGTTTTTAAATATCCCATGATTACATTTTACAAAGTACTCATATCTAGAGTATATATTTTTTAAAAAACTCTCATAAATCAGTAAGGAAAAAGCAGACAGCCCAATAGAACAGTGGATAAAAGACTTTATTTAAAAGGCACTTCACAAAAGAGGGTATTCAAAGAACCAGTACATGTATGAAGAGGTACAACTCATTCACTGAAATAAAGGTTAAAACGATGAATACCAGTACATGCCTCAGAATGGTTAGAATAAAAAAGTGTTGGTAAGGATGTAAAGCAGTCAGATTTCTCATACACTGCTGGTAGGAGTCTAAACTGCTACATTAGACTACTGTTTGCCAGTATGTACTAAAGTTAAACATGTGCATAGACATATTACGCAGTAATTTCACTTCTAGGAAAATCTCCTAAAGGAAATGCACATGTAACTTCATCAAAAGACACATATGTGAATGTTTATAGTAGCTCCATTTATGAGATGCAAAGTCTGTAAACAACTGAAATATTCATCAACAATAGAATGCAAGCACAAATTTTGGTATACTCATCCATGCAAATTATGCTTACATCCAACAGTTGGGTATAGTTCCCAACATGATGTTGGAAGACAGAAGCTAGACCCAAAAGAGTCTTAGTTTATTATCCCATTTCTATAAAGTTAAAATGCAGTCAGAACTGTCCTATAGTATTGGATTTCAGGATAATGTTTACCCTTGGGTTCTAGTAACTAGAAGATGAACAGGGGCTTTTGGAATCTAATGAACTCTTTCTTGATCTGAGCACTGGTTATGCAGTTCAGTATATGGAAATTCATTGAACTGTACACTTATGATTTCTTTATCTTTAATGCAAGTATGCCATGTATAGAAAATTATACTAAAAATAAAACCATCCATTAATGGTTTTGTCATAATGGTTTTGTTTGTTAATGTCAAGTTGAAATTCTGTCAATTTTGCTATATTTTAAGCTAAATTACTAGGTATACACATATATGTTCATGAAAATTATATCTTTTTGTGGGTTTCTCATTTTGTTCCAAATAATATTTTTGTCTTAAGTTCTATTTTTTCTGATACTAAAATTATATCACCAGCTTTCTTCTGGGAGCATTTACCTGGTATGTATTTTGCCGCAACCTTTTTGTGTCATTTTGTTTTAGGTATGTCTCTTGTAAGTAGCATACAGCTGAAGGCTTTATTAATTTTTATTTTTTTTTGTTTAACCTGATTTCAAAATTCTCTGATTTTAATAGATGAATCAATTCATTTAACTTTAGTGCAATTTCTATTATATTTGAAATTATTTCAATCTTTTGTGTATTCAGCTTACTATTCTTTCCTTTTCTCCCCCCGCCCTTTACTGCCTTATAATGGAATGATAAAATTTTCTTTCTTTTTTTCACTTTTACTCTGTTGGTTTGAAAGCTATCAATTACATATTGAAGAGAAGTTTACCATTCAGCTGTTTGGTCTCTTTGTAGCTAAACAGTGTTTCTCTCCGGTTGTACTTCATATTTTTCATTCATCCTATTGAGCTATTTTTACTGTATTATGCTGAGTTGGAGATTTATTTATTAACTATTTTTACTGAAGTTTGGTATATGTACAGGTAAGAGCACATATTTTAAGTGTACATTTTGATTAATTTTTACAAATTAAACATCTGTGTACTTATACTCAGATCAGGGTATAGAATATTACCAACACCCTATTATAGTAGCCTACCATATGTACACCCCCAGTCATTACCTTCTAACAAGATAACTACTCTTCTGACTTTTATAACATAGAGTTTTATCTGGTTTTTTAAAAATTTCATATAAGTGGAGTCATACAGTGTCTGGCTTCTTTTGCTTAGCATTATGCCTGTGACATTGATCTATTTTGTCATATAAACTCTTGTTAATATTTTCAGTGCTATATAGAATTCCATTGTAAAAATATATCACAACTAATTGATCCATGCTACTATTGATTAATACTTGGGCTATTACAAATCATCTTCCTATGAATATTCTTATGATGGCTTTTAGTAAACATATGCATGAATGTTCTTCCATATATACCTAGAGAGGGATTTGAATTGATAGGTCATGTGTTAAATGACTTTCCAACGTAGTTGTATCAATTTGCACTCTCTCCAGCAAGGTATGAGAGTTCCAGTTGTTTATTTTCCTTTTCAGTACTTGGTAATGTCATCTTTTTCACTTTAGCCATTCTAGAGAGTATTTCATAATTTTTATGTGCATTTTACTGGTGAACAAAGTGTTGAAGAAATTTATAAATGCTTATTAGCCATTTGGAAATACCTTTTATGAAGTGCCTGTTCTATTTTCTCATTTAAAATGTTTGTTTTTCTTATTGATTTTAATACGTTCTTTATGGATTTTGGATACACGTTAGACATATATATTAAAAATATTTTCTAGTGTGCTGTATCTTGTCTTCTCAGATCTCTCTCCATTGTTACTCCCAACGCATGAGGGAAATATAGCACCCCTGTAGATCAGAATGACTTGCCCAAGGAGAGAACTTTATGGATAAGTCAGGAAAATATTTTTTTGTTGTTGCTAAACTGGCAATTTCTATCAATGCTAATAAAGCCTCACAATGAGACTGAAGCTGCATTTTGAGACAGGTGAGTAAATGCTGTAGTTTTGGCGCTAAGAGAGATATTGTATGCTAGCTTCACTCAATCCCTAGGCTCGTTAGGCAGGATTGGCTCCTAGGACAAAACGAACACTGGACATCAATTGGATAGCCTAAACTAGGGTATGATCAGCAATGCACATGTTTAAATTAGTTTCTCTTTTAAGATTCAGTAAATGAATGTTGATCTCTCATTGGACAGATGAGAATCAAAACATGAGAGTTAGCCAGTGCTGGGTTCAAATTCTGTCTATACCACTTACTAGTTGAATGAACATAGTCAAATAACTTAGTTTTTCAGTTTCCTTATCTGTGAAATATGGCTGATAATGCTGATCTCCTACAGTTTCTATGAGGATTAAATAAGATCTAATATAGAAAGCACCTGATTTAGTACCTGGCACAAGTTAGTAATTGCTCAATAGCTATTATTAATAGAAGGAGAATAAGTAGAGTCAGGCTTTACCTCATTTTTGCAGCATGTGAGTCAAACACAGGCAGGTATCCATCACTTATATTTTGTAATTCACTTTCAAAGCACTGGGTCCCAAGTTTAGATGAGATTTATAGATCACTGGGCAGCCCAAAAGCAAAGGTTTCAGTGTTGACCCAGTGCAGTGGGAGGACCTCCAGAATTTCCAGAGCTCACATTCCGAGCTGAATCCAATCATTTTTACAGTTATTTTGAAGCCTTTAAAAAATTCGTTATAATTTTTGAAAAAATCTTCCATTAAAAAGGGACTATGTATATAATAGGGCAGATGTTTGCTCACAAGCCCACTTTTTGTTCTCCCTGTTAAGTTAGGAACACGGTTTCTGACAACATAGAAAAATATTATTCAACATCCCCACCTACTGGTAACTCTAAATAATGATATTATTCAATTTTTTAACACTATCTTGTGTCAGACCACTCTCCATTGTTATTTCCTAAAGCATCAGGGGAAAATAGTGCCCCTTTGGGTCGCAATGACTTGTCTAAGGAGAGTGTCATGGATAAGTCAAGAAAACAAAGTCAGTTCAGCAGAAGAGCAGAAAAATCTTGGTTTTATAGACATAAAACACTATGAATGCTATCAGTAATCCTCATCCCCTGGCTTTTCTATCCCCCAGCCCCCAGCACTCTTTATCCCGTGCATCCTCTATTATTTTGCCTTTTTCCATACCTATGCCCTGGTAACCTATTATATAATTTATTCAAGCACAATGTCACTAAATTGTCTATGTTCTTGGCTAGAATATAAAGTCCTCAAGGACAGGATTTTTTATGTTTTGTTCACTGATGAATCCCAAATGCCCAGTATATACTCAGTGCTCAGTAAGTATTTGTTGAATATTTGAATGAATGAGTTTACTTTGAATTAATAAGGTTGCAGTATCTACTGCTGAAAAGATATGGGGCCTTGAGAAGTAAGTTTACTTCAGTTTTAGAGAGAAAAATATGTTAAATCTTAGCTCAAAATTCTATGAATGTGAAGATGTCTTCTCTGCTATATTTATTTGGACCAAAACACTATAGTCAAGACAGCAAATCCTGAGAACAAAAACTTTTCTAAATAACATACAGTCACCATCATTGTTATTGTCATTTATTATCATAGTTATCATCATCATCATCTTTGTAAACTGCTTGCAAACCCAAATTAAAAAGCAAGAATAGAGATTCAGGCTGAATGTCCAGCGGGTGCTGCCTCTGAAAAGAATAGATCACTACACTGATGGCAGGGATTTTGTGCAAAGTAGTTCAGAGGCCCTTGGGTAGACTACAGACTGTGACAAAAGGTGCAGAATCTCTGATTTGTACAGACTGGATTCGTCACAAATTTACCAGGTCAAGAATTCCGGATAAAGTGTTTCAGCCTTCACCTGAAGATCATGAAAAATATGGTGGGGATCCACAGAACCCTCATAAACTACATATTGTTACCAGAATAAGAAGTACAAGAAGACGACCATATTGGGAAAAAGATGTAATAAAGATGCTTGGATTACAAAAAGCACATACCCCTCAAGTTCACAAGAACATCCCTTCAGTGAATGCAAAACTGAAAGTGGTTAAACATTTGATAAGAATCAAGCCCCTGAAGTTGCCACAAGGACTTCCAACAGAAGAAAACATGTCTAATACGTGCCTCAAGAGCACTGGGGAATTAGTAGTGCAGTGGCATCTGCAACCTGTTGAGGAGGAAACAATTAAGTCCTAATGCCAGAGTAGCTCCAGATTTAAAAATGCAAGTCATTTTTATTTAAAATGATGAGAATGTTTTCATTAAAATTTGTTTTAAGTACCAAAAAAAAAAAGCAAGAATAAACTTCACCAATACAGTTCTTTTTTATTATTATTGTTCATTCTCTCTAACTATCTAACTACATTTTCATACCCATGAACCATCCCAGCTTTATGCCTCCCTCCTCACTACCCTTCCCAGCCTCTGCTAACCATCATTCTACTCTGTGTCAATTCAATCTTTTTGTAAGACAGTAGCCAAAACATTGTCTCAACTTATTTTCATTCATTATTTCTGTAACAGTTTTGCTTTTTGAGCCAATTAACTTATCCTAGTTTGCTGAGTACTTTTACACAAATGGATGTTAAATTATGTGAAATGCCTTTCCTTTGTCTATTGAGGTGCTTTTTTTTCTTTATTGTGTTAATGTGATACATAATACTGATTGATTTTAGAAATTTTAGAAAGTTTAAATATCCTTTGCTTTCCTGGAATAAATACCATTTTTCATAATGTATTATCCTTTTAATACATTGTTGGATTCAATTTTGTTGAGACTTTTTGTGTCTATGCTTACGAGGAATATTCTGTAATTTGCTTTTCTTATAGTGTCTTTGCAAGTTTTGGGTACCAGGGTTATGCTGACTTTATAAAATGAGTTGGAAAGTATTCTCCCTTCTTTTTCCTGAAAAATGTGTGTAAGAATGATATATATTTCTTAAATATTTGATAGAAGTCACTATTGAAATAATTCAGACCTGAAATTTTCTTTATGAAAAAGTTTTTGATTGGGATTTAAATTTTGAAAAATAAAATGAGGCTATTTTGATTTTCTATATTTCTTATTTAATTGGTGTTGATAACTTATGTTTTGGAAGAAATTTCTCCATTTCACATAAGTTTTTAAATTTATTGGCCAAAAGTTGTTTATAATTATTGCCTTATTATTCTTTTTTTTTTGTATCTATAGTGACACCCTCTCTTCTATACTTGATAGTGATGCTTTGTGTTTTATCTTACTCCTTTAAAGATTATTCTTGCTAACAGTTGGTAAATTTTATTAATCTTTCAAAGAACCACCTTTTTGACTATTCTTTAATATTTATTTTTATTGAAATGATTTTTTTCATCTTTATTGTATATTTCCTTCTACTTGGTTTTAATTGGCTCTTCTTTTCTAACTTCTTAAGATGAAAAATTAGATCACTGATTTTAAACATTTTTTTCTTTACTGGTATAGTTATATAAAGCTACAAGTATACTTTAAAGTACTGCTTTTGCTGAATATCATAAATTTTGATCAAAATAAAATTTTGATAGACTATGTTTTTATTATAATTTAGTACAACATCTTTTATCTTGTGATTTTTTTCCCTTTGACCCATGTTAGAAGTGTGTTAATTTCCAAATATGTTGGGATTTTCATGCTAACTTGTTTTCAAATTCAAATTTAATTTCATTGAGAGAACATATTCTAAGATATCTGGCTTTTAAAAAATACAGACATTCAGGCCGGGCGTGGTGGCTCACGCCTGTAATCCTAGCACTTTGGGAGGCCGAGGCGGGCGGATTGCTCAAGGTCAGGAGTTCGAAACCAGCCTGAGCGAGACCCCATCTCTACCAAAAATAGAAATAAATTAATTGACCAACTAAAAATATATATACAAAAAATTAGCCGGGCATGGTGGCGCATGCCTGTAGTCCCAGCTACTCGGGAGGCTGAGGCAATAGGATCGCTAAGCCCCAGAGATTGAGGTTGCTGTGAGCCAGGCTGACGCCATGGCACTCACTCTAGCCTGGGCAACAAAGTGAGACTCTGTCTCAAAAAAGAAAAAGAAAAAAAAAAATACAGACATTTGTTTCTTAATAGCTCAGTATATTTGGTAAATGTTCCATATGCATGTGATAAGAGTGTTTATTTAGTTGTTGGATGTAATGTTTGTAAATATCAATTAAATCAAATTGCCCAATAGTTTTGTTTGGATCATCTATATCCATAATAATTTTTTGTCTACTTTTTCTACTAATCATAAAGACATGAATATCAAAAACTCCAACTATGATAATTGATTTTCTATTTTTCCCTTTAGTTCTCTCAGTTTTTGCTTCATGAATTTAAAGGCTTTATTATTACATGCATACATATTAAAGTCTTAAATAATTGCCCCTTTTATCAATATGAATCGTCCCTCTTTAGCTCTGATAGTATTCCTAATCCTAAGGTCTCTTTTATCTTATGCTAAACCAGTCCACCTTCATTATAGTTTGTTAAAATTATCTTTAATTATTATGGGTACATTATAGTTGTATACATTTAAGGAGTACATGTGATGTTTTGACACAGACATGTAATGTATGATGGGTGTCCATCACCTCAAGTATTTGTCATTACTTTGTGTTAGGAACATTCCAATTCCACTCTTTCAGTTATTTCAAAATATGCAATAACTTATTGTTGACTATGGTCACCCTGTTGTGCTATCAAATATTAGATCTTTTTCATTCTATTTACCTATATTTTTGTATCTATTAACCTTAACTATCCCCACCTTAACCCCCCACCCTCAACTACTCTTCCCAACCTGTGGTAATTATACTTCTACTCTTTGTCTCCATGAGATCAATTGTTTTAATTTTTAGATCCCACATATGAGTAAGAACATGTAAATTTGGTTTTCTGTACTTGGCTTATTTCACTGAACATGGTGTTCTTCATTTCCATCTATGTTGTTGCAAATGACCAGATTTCATTCTTTTCATGGCTGAATAATATTCCATTGTATATATGTACCACATTTTCTTTATCCATGTGTCCACTGATAGACACTTAGGTTGATTCCAGATCTTGGCTATTGTGAATAATGCTGTAATAAACAAAGTGCAGATATCTTTTCAATATGCTGATTTCCTTTCTTTTGAATATGTACCTAGTAGTGGGATTGCTGGGTCATATTGTAGTTGTATTTTTCATTTTCTAAAGATCCTACATACTTTTCTCCATAGTGGTTGCCCTAATTTACATTCCCACGAACAGTGTGCAAGGTTCCCCTTTCTCCACGTTCTCTCCAGCATTCATTATTGCCTGTCTCTTTGATAAAAGCCATTTTGGCTGGAGTGAGATGATATCTTATTGAAGTTTTTATTTGGACTTGTCTCATGACTAATGATGTTGAGCATTTTTTTATATACCTGTTAATGATCTTTATTATCTCTTTCCCTCTGTTAATTTTGGGTTTGGTTTGATTTTGTTTTTCTAGTTCTTTGAGATACATCATTAGGTTATTTATTTGAAGCTTTTATACTTTTTGATGTAGGCACCTATTGCCATAAACTTTCTTCTTAGTACTGTTTTTTCCACATCACAGGGGTTTTGATATGCTGTGTTTTCATTTTCATTTGTTTTGGAAAATTTTTAAGTTTCCTTTTTAATCTCTTCATTGACCTACTGGTGGTAATTCAGGAGCATATTGTTTAATTTCCATGTGTTTGTATAGTTTCCAATGTTCCTCTTGTTATTGATTTCTAGTTTTATTCCATTGTGGTCAGAGAAAATAGTCAATATGGATTTCGACTTTTTTGAACTTTTTAAGAGTTGTTTTGTGGCCTAATATATGATCTACCTTTGAGAATGACCTATGAGCTGAGGAGAATTATGTGTATTCTGCAGTTGTTGGATGAAATGCTCTGTAAATATTTATTAGATTCATTTGGTCTATAGTGTAGACGAAGTCCAATATTTCTTTGTTTATTTTTCTGTCTGAAGGATCTGTTCAATGCTGAAAGTTGAGTGTTGAGGCCTCCAGCTGTTATCGTATTGTATCTCTCTCTCTCTGTTGAGCTCTGATAATATTTGCTTTATATATCTGGGTGTTTGGTGTTAGGTGTATATATATTTACGATTGTTATATCCTCTTACCTAATTGACTCCTTTATCATTATATAATGACCTTATTGTCTCTTGTTACAGTTTTTTCTTGAAATCTATTTTATCTGGTAGAAATATAGCTATGCCTGTTCTTTTCTTATTTCCATTTGCATGGAATATCTTCTTCCATATCTTTATTTTCAATTTATGTGTGTCATTATAGGTGAAATGTGTTACTTGTAGACAACATACAGTTGGGTCTTGTTTTTTTTAATACATTCAGCCACTCTATCTCTTTTGATTGGAGAGTTTAGTCCATTCGCATTCAATGTTATTATTGATAGGTAAGGACTTACTACTGCCTTGTTGTTATTTGATTTCTGGTTGTTTTGTGGTCCTCTCTTTCTTCCTTCCTGTCTTCATTTGTTAAAAATGATTATCTCTGGAAGTGTGTCAGAAATTCCATACTTTAACTTTCTCCCCCTCCCACTTTGTAATGTTTTATTTTTTCCATCTATATCTTTTCATACTCTCTATCTCTCAAATTGTTGTGGTCATGTTTGATAGGTTTGTCTTTTAGTCTTCTTACTCAAGATATAAGTGATTTATATGCTGCAATTACAAGCAATAGAGTATTCTATATTTGTGCACTTTCTGTTACCAGTGAGTTGTATGCCTTCAGATGATTTCCTATGGCTCATTAACATCCTTTTCTTTCAGATTGAGGAACTCCTTTTACCATTTCTTATAGGATAATTCTGGTGTTGATGAAATCCCTCAGCTTTTTTTATTTTCTGGGAAAGTTTTTATTTCTCTTTTATATTTGAAGGATATTTTTTTAGGATATAATATTCTAGGGTTAAAGTTTTTTTCTTTCTATATTTACATACATCCTATTGGTTCTGTCTCTCTGGAGAACACTGACTAAATCAATCTCTTAGCTTAATTTTTGAATTTCATTTTTTTATTTGTCTCTGACTGATTCAGTCTCAATCTAGACTAGACTAATCTAGTCTTCTGATTTACCTTCCAGTTTACCAAGTCTATCTTCAGTTGTGACTCTTCTGATTTACCTTCTAGTTCACTAATTCTATCTTTAGCTGTATTGAATTCCTAATCTTACTAATTGCATTTTTTATTTATATAATTTTCACTTATTTTTTGTAGAATCAAAATTATCAATCTTGTATTTTTATTTATTGAATATATCAAGCATAGTAATTTTAAAGCCAGTGTCTAATAATTCTACTTTTTGCATCTTCTGTAAATTTACTCTAATTGGCTTTGTTTCTTGTACTTTTTAAAATTATATTTCCTCATTTCCTTATTCTATCTGGCTATTTTTTGGAATACCAAATATTGTATAAGAAAATTTTATTTTAAAAATAATTGAGACCTAGGATGATGTTTTCTTCTTACAGAAGGGATTAAACTTTGTGATAGTTGGATAGGAATAGCAGCAATTCAAACTACTTAATTCAATTTCATGGACTAAGAGTATTTGCAATTGACTTTCAGTTTCTTTTAGGGCCATTTTATTTTCAGTTTACCCTTTCCCTTAGGGCAAAGGGACCCTTCACTGGACCACACCAAGCCTCTTTGTCAGGAACTCTCTTCTTCAGCAGACTCTGAGCTTCAGTTTGTGTCCACTGAATTTTGTGAGACTATTAATATCTTGCCTTGCTTCTCAGCCTGTGAAGCATCTCTTCTCCAAACAGTAGACATTCCTAGGGAGAAATCAGCTCTAAAAGCTGGATTTTCTTCTCTAGGTTGCTTCTTTTCTTGGATCTTGTTAAATAATCTTTGTAATATCATAGGGTCTCCAATGTCTTTAAAGAGTCTTTTTTAAGGCTTTTCAAATTTTGTTTTGTTTTGTTTTAGCTTTTCTAGTTGTTTTCAGTGGATAAACTTATTTAATTCATCATCACTGACATAAGTCCTTCCTATTTGACTTTTAGATTTTGATATCATTCTGTATTTCTTTACTTTAGCCTATTGTTATTCTTTCCATAAAGAAAATAATTGGAAAATTTGATACCTCAAGCAAAACTTGTAGGATCCCCTGCCCCCATCATTGCCTTACTTCCTGTATCAAGACATTTTCTTGGTATCCACATCCTTATGCAGAAAAAAAAAGAAGAAAGAGTGGCTGTTCTTTTGCTTTTTTTCTCTTCATTTTTCTTATATTACTTTCTTTCTTGCTAGTACAGATATAATCCTTAGCATATGGAACAGCTGATCTACTCAGTAAAGTATGAAGAAAATACCTAAGTTGAAATCATAAATGCAGTTATCTGTTTAACTGTAAGAATATGCAAAAGTGTATTAGAACCTTAATGTAGCCAATAGGTATTCTTCTGAAAACCTTTCAAACTATAAACCCTAAATTCTGCAGACCAGATTCATTTTTCCTGCTCTTTCTAGAGAAGTTGAATATGCAACTATTTGAAAAGCTGAACTTCTATTAATTGTCTCATTAAGAGCTTAGTAGTGCCTTTTATCAAAGCCTACTTTCCTAAAATTAAATTTTCTTAGCTACTGAATTTCCCTATGAGATCTTGGAGCTATGCATTATTCTAGGTGCCATATATACTTTATACAATTTATTCTTCAAACCAGGTATTATTATCATGATCCCCATTTCATAGAGGAGAAAAGTGAAGTTTAGAGAGGTTAAAACCCAGGAACAAAATCACACGGGGATTCAGCAGTAGATTCTGGATTCCAATCCCGGTCTACCTGAAAACAAAACCGTTAACTTTTTTTACAGCATATTGCTTTTACTTCATGGCTTAGTAGAGTATATACTTCTTTTAGCCAAGGCTGAATAAATGAATTCTGCTGTAATAACAGCACATGCACCTTAGTAGATACATGGTATTTGCTAAATAAATATTTATTTACTGATAGTTTTATAAACTATTATTTCCTTCATGGTTTCTATTAAGTTTAATAGAACTTAATATTAAGTTTAATTTTAAGCTAATTTTTCTTGTTATTAAGAACCTGTGCATCAATCAAAATCCTGTCAGAAAACGAAAATGCATACTAGGTAGTTGGAAGAGGAAATTTAATATAGGAAACTAATTAAAAAGGAGTTCAGTGAGTTGAAAAGCCAAAGAGAAGGGTGAAGCAACTTAGAGATCAGCAAGAGCAGGAATCTGCTATGGCCTCCAGGGGTTGAGGGACCAAGGGAGAAGGTGATGTCACAGAGCCTAAAGCCATGCCCCTCAGTGCAGCTGGGCCTATGGGGAGAGGGCTGCCTGGAAGGAGCTGGGTCCTGGGAGTAAATGCAGACAGGCTACCTGAGGCAGAAAGAGAGTATTCCCTCCCTTCTCTTTTTCTTCCACCTATTTGTCTCCCACTGGATTATTCTAGTCAAGATTTAGCGTCTATTTTCATGCCCCTTTTCCTGTTGGTCTTTACATATTCCATATGAGTATTTCACCCCTGGCTAGTCTCATTATCTCAATCCAAACATTTTGCAGCTCCTGATACTGCCATGGAGCTTTTTAAAATGTTTAAATTTTACATGTACTTCACGTGTGTCATTGAATCAATACATTATCTTTGTTTATATTAGTGAATCCTGTTTAAAGGTTTGAATGAATGATTTTCATTTGTATCACTATCAGTGGCATTTTGTTTTTTATTATGATTGGGGAGGATACTATCAGTATTTAGTGCATGGGATCAGGATGCTTAACATCCTGTAAAGTTAGTTCCACACCTGCATTCTGCATGACTTTTAACTATCTCACCATATATCAGGTAGATAAAATATGTGTGTGTAATTTTATATATAAGCCTAGAAGCTAACAATTTTACATATAAACATAAAGAAGTTTTTTGGTGTGGTTGTAATATATAATGACCTTTTTAGAAATTCAACCAGTGATTGTATTTTATTTTGTATGGAACTTTAACAAGAATTGTTTACCATTTTAGAAAAACACATCACCAATGGCAATAACTCTCATGTATTTGAGTCACAAACATACAAATGAACAAAATCCACCAGTATTAATATGCTTGTATAATTGTTTCATTCTTGAGGCAAACATCAGATTACTTATTAAAGTGTTTTAGTATAATCATGCCTGAAAACATATCTATTGAAATGCATATCATTGATTATTAATTATTCTACTTTATTAGAAGAATTTACTCTCTGTTAGAACCAGTATATTACATCGATTAAAAATATATATGTGTTGCCTATGAATTTATTTTTGGTGTAGTAAAGAGAGTATTACAAAATGTGTTATAAAAAGGAGGTATAGGGATATGGATTGATGGGTCTGAGAACCATTGATCCAAGAAAGTAGGAGACAGAGACTTGGCCCTGGTATTGGCTAGGAGGTCTAACAAGCTTGTCATTGTATTGGATAAGAACATGAAAGTTTAAATCAAATAAGACTGTGTTCAGTCCTCGCTCCTCATTTACTAGCCAGAGAACTAGAACAAGTTACTTAAATTTTTTTGGAGTCTCAGTTTCTCCATTTGTAAAAATATCATACCAATCTCATAGAATCAATAAGGACAAAAACAACATAGCATATAAAGTACTTAACATAGTACCTAGCACATAATAAGTGTTTGGTATATGATATGTTATTAAACTCCAATATTCTCATTATTCTTATAATGAATATTAAGCACTAAGCTAAATTTACATAATATTAATGGCATAGAAATTGATAAATGCTTTGCATTTAACCTTTCAGTCCTGAGGAACTCACACTTCCATTCCAGCTCAGTCACAAGATCTAATGGGCATCTTCCCATGTGTTTTTTCTAATTATGCCAAATTCAACACCTTTCATTTTGTCTTCGTTATTTCCTCTAGGTCTTAAATTTGCATTCAATGCATCAGACACTTAGTTGTTTTTTATTTTTAATTTTCTCTTCTCCATATTTTCATCAGCATTTCTTGTTTCTTTACTGAACCTCAGGACTGCACACAGATGAACATGAGTTTTCAGATCACCTTGGATGTCATGAAGCCACAGCAAGCCTGAATGTGTCCTTTTACTGCAGGTATTAAAGTGCATCCCTGGTAGAAAGGGAGCTTTACTTCCTATAAGAGTTTTTACAAAGCTACCCACACAGAAAGCACTCCATGACTGCTGCTCACTGAATAAAGCAGTGGTGACATGAGTCTTCAATTCCCTGATGCAATGAATCTTAATAAAATATAGGACAGTTATTAACTTTTAAAGTTAGAATTTTATTACCTTTGAATGTGTTCATATTTCCACAAGTTTTTCTGAGTACTATACTAATTTTTCTAGCTTAAATCATTTGGATTTATTTACATCAAAGTGGATGATGAAATAATAGGAATTCTAACATATGCCTACTGTTGTCACTATGGAATTACTTTTTCTCTTCTTAGGTTTGTTATTATTAATAACAGGATCAGAACAGAAATCATCCTTACCATGACCATGATTCTACTAAAATCTTTATTTCTGCCTTAATCACTTCTTGTCTCAACTATGGCAATTTCCTTTTTTTAATGGTTTTTGTCAATCCTTTTATTTTTAACACTAAGTGAATGCTGAAGGCAGTTGGCAATTCAGAGTATTTAATGGAAACTTGTCATAGGAAAATTTTCCATTAGTTTAATTTCCCTTAAATGATCAACCATATAATGACTTTGATAATTTACCTACTCTCTCTGGAGAACAATTGGCTTTCATGTCTCATGTGTCCTTTCAAAATTAACTCATAGTTATAAACAGATAATCAACCATGTATTTAATGTGATTTAAGTTATAAATTATTAGTTATAATAGCTAAGCTTTCAGGATGAAGTGGTTATTATTTATTCACTTCATAAAATTGAAACTTAGTTTACATTTACTGCAAATTCGTTAATAGACTTAACATGCACTTTGGTTTCTCATCTGATTTTGTGTTGTCCTATGTGTCAGTGCTTTAAGTTTCTGTAAATGGAACCAAATAGAAATCACTGTCAGATCAACTCAAAATGTGTAATCATTTGTAATTATTTACTTTCCACGTTAGTGTAAATGTTATTATAGTTTACTTTTAGTTCTGTGTGCCATTTAATTTTTTTAAAGTTGGCATATGATTTCCAAAGTTCTATGTTTTCTCATTTATTTTGCAATATTTTAATTCATCTAATTAATGCTGAAAGATATATTGCTAAAATTCAACATAGTTTGAGTTATATATGGAATCCACATTTTAGTACTACAGAATCTGGGAAAATGACCAATAAGCCTTTTTATTTGAAATATTGATTATTTGGTATTTTTGGTTTTTTTGATTTTATAAAAGCTAATGTCCAAGCCATCTTTGACTTCTGTTTTTAATTGACTCCTCCTCTCTACCTTTATTTTTTTTTAATCTGGAATGCATGTTTGTTTACTTCTTTAAGATGCAAATAAGATCAAAAAACAACTGTTATCTAAGGATAAATAAAAATAAAGTCTATCTCTCACTATCCTATGTATTTTGCATTTGTATCTTTTCTTATTTTATGTATGGTAATCAAAATTTTCTTGAAATTTGACTTTGTAGCCCTATAGATTACTAACTGAAAAGATAATATGCGTAAGTTGAATGTACTTTCTGACATAACTATTAAATTACTAATTTCATTCAAAGGTAAACAAAATATAGCAATTAAGAAAAATATTCTACATGCCATACCATATCTATTTAATAGTGTTCACTAATTGACTACAGAAATATAAAAACTATTTCCTGTTCCTTAAAAGAAGCTGGAGAATGATCAGCAACTTCCTGGTATTAGCCCCTCTGTAGCGAAGTTACAAAGTAGAGAAGGTAAAACTAGTGCTCAGATATTGCTAAGCACATGCAGTGATGAACACATTAACAGAGTGAGGCATGTTTCCTGGAGCAATTTCTCAACAGGGTATCCCAAAAGGGATGGCATTGATCCCCTCAGTCTCTTTTGGGGTGTCCAGGTCTACTTAGCTATATCTGTGAACAGACTCATCTGCTTATGCCAGGGTGCTGGATATAATACTATCATCTTCTACATGCCATGATAGGAAACACCAGGAAAGCACTGCTGAGACAACGGAGGGATTGTGACCACTGTTCCTCAATCTACCCCTCTCTCTCTCCCTGCCCCAAACTCTCTCCTTCACACAGTCCTTTTGAATGAACTAATGCTAAATTGTAATCTGGCTGAAGGTGAACTTTATTACATCTCTTAAGATTTCAGACTGTGGCTTAGGCTGGGACACATTTTCCTCCCCTACATCTTCTAAAAGCCAGTTTTCCTGTCTCAATGTAAGAATTTATAAAACACGACACTATATTAGTAAAATCCATGTCATGCGTTGATTTATTTGCTGGTTCTGAGGTGGGAATCTGTATATTTCATGACAACTTCAGGTAATTCTGATACAGATGGTCCAACTTCAAAAAGCACTGCTCTAATTTTTGGGTTAGATATAGCCAACCACTTCTTTTCTCGACCTGATGTTTACTTACTTATTATGTTATTCTGTCGTTATTTCTCCTTTACTGGCACCCCAAAGCAATATGTTATGGAAAGAGTAGCATTTACTCAGCTCTTCCATTTGATAAATTGTTCAGTAAAGATGATTTATTGGGCTCAAAAGCTTTCTAACAACATGAGGGATGGGGAGTAAATGCATTGTACACAGTCGTAGAACCACAGCCTGGAGTTAGTGGACATAGTTATCCATTCCAATCAGTGACATGGTACAAAACTAGTAATTTAAACAGAACTAGTTTGTTTAGCTTGAGGAAATTACGTGAGTTCTGAAAAGTTATTGATTTCAACATTGTATTTAAAAAGCAATTTATTTCATCAAAATTACTAGTGACTGTTAGTCAAATTATGGTACACAGCAAAGTGATTAAAATCAACACAATCACATATAATTTTATAAAATACAAAAATTTGGAAGTTTAAAAAAATAAAAGCTACAATCTTAAATATTCATGGAACAGAGATTCTAAGTAAAGGGATCAGTTAGAGTGTATTTCTTAACTCAGCAATAACATAGCGAAGTACACTTTAAAAAAAAAAAGGTTTGGAACCAGCTGTCAATTAGAAAAAAATTAAGGACAAACTTCTGGTAAATAGTTTGTGACAAATTTAGGTTAAACCATGTGTGCTGCCTTAAAGTTTAGATAATCCAATTTCTTCTGTATTGTTCATGACAGTAGATAAAACATAACTAAAAATTCATATTTACAATATAAGACATTTCATTTCAATCATTTGCCGTATTATGATAAGAATATTAGGATTGAAAAACATTCTGGTTTTGCCCATTCCTTCCAAGTGAACACTATATGACAATAATCAGTTTATTAACTTCATCTTGTAGACTATACATTATGTTTTGAAATTAAATGCTTGATAAAATGGCCTATCTTGTGGTATAATTTATTATCTGAAATAATAGACACCTTAGCCCCCAAACCATTAGGAAAAGTGGAAAAGACTAGTGTGACTAAAAATTTCATAAATGAAGAAGAGTTTGTTTAGCCCTCAAACAGCTTTAGAGGGTTTTGGGGTCACACTTGGAATATTTTATTCTGTTTATAACTGTTGTGTAGACATTTCATTTTGAAGAAGCAACTAAAGATTTCTCTGGATTTGGGGGTAAAAGGGAAGCTCTTCCTGCTAAAATTACATTCCACCTGTAGCCAGAAACTTTAAGGAGCTGTTTTAGAGTATACTGTGGCACTCAAGTTATTTCTCCCCAAAATGGGATGTGTATCTGTTAGTATGTGTACATCCACTTGTGTGAATTCTATAAAAAGTAAAATAGAAGATAAAGTACATATAATTTACACATATACAGACTTATAAGGTAACAATTATTTTTATTTGATGTTTTTGTGTACATTATTGCATTTGCTCTCCATAGAAGCCCTTAGAAGTAAATTTTATTATTCAAAATCTCCCTCACCTTTGAGCTCTACTCTTCTTCATTTAAAATATCAAAAGCAAGCAAAAATCACTTCAAAAGCAAAAAATAAAATATTGCCCCACATTCATTCTCCAAACTGCTTCTCTTACTAGCTACTGCAACTTCACTGTCTCTAAAGTTCAACCAGCTTTTTGAGACATGCAAAGCTAAAGCCAATCCATTACTGTATCAATTAGTTTTAGCTATGTAACAAACTGCCCCAAATTTAATGACTTAGCACAATATTTATTTGTTCACCGTTATATGGGTCAGCAATTTGGGCTGGACTCACCTGGGCTGAACTTTGCCAAGCCTCACTAATGAGGCAGCAGTCACTGGCTGGTCATCTGGAGGCTGGTTATTTTAGAGTGGCTTTGCTGATATTACTCACATGTCTGGCAGTTGATTCTGGCTAGTGGCTAATTCTGTCAGCTAGAGTAATGGGTTTGACATATTTCTGACAAGCTAGACTAGGCTTAGTCACATGGTGGTGGTCCCAAGATTTCCAGCATCAGCAAGAGAAGTGAAGAACCAATGCATAAGAGTTTTTCAAGCCTCTGCTTGTGTGATTACTAGCCAAATGCAGAATGAAGATAGAAAAGTATTATTCTGGGGCATGGATGGAAAATGCAGTGAATTATTGTGGGCCAATATTATAACAATCTACAATAATCACCATGTGTACATCTTTAATATGTTCTTTAATCACACCTTCCTTTTCTATCCTTCTTGCCATTGCCAAGTCCAAGCCTTTGTTTTATCACCTGGTCTTCCTAACTTTCCTCCTCCACAATGCACTGATGCTTCATGATACTTTTCTTTCTAAACCCCTCAATGCTCTTGTCAGTTATAATAAAATTTTATACTTCTTTCAGTTTGAACAAACCCTCTCAAGATCTGACCTAAGCTCTTAATTCTCTATGTACTATGATGCTTCTTATCCTCCAATTGTACCCCAATACTGATTCCTCCAACTAGTTCTGCCTTGCCTCTGTGCCTCTGCACATTCTGTTCCTTCTGCCTGGAATATATTTTCTCCACAATTCCACCTGTGAATGCATACAAATCCTTCCAGACCAATTAAATGTTACATTCTCTGTGAAGGCTTCTGCTTGCCCTTAATGGACCCTTGCCTCTATATTCCTAGAGCACTTTGTGCATACCACCACGTTGTATTTACCATGTTGTATCATGTATTTGCCATGTATTTCTAATATATCTACCTCCTCCACTAGACCAAGAGTATTGAAGGTGAAGCCAATGTCTTACTTATTTTTGAATCACCAGGTCATGATAAATTACTTTTGGTTGAATGAAGAAGAAGATGGAAGGCTGCCATCACTTTCCATTCATTTTTGTAACAAATATTTAATAGGTATCTACTATGTACCAGCTGATGCTTAACATATACATTTAGTATTTAATTTGATGTGTAGCTTATATTTTTGCCATTTACTATATGTTCTTATTACAACGCTTATATTGGAAGCAATTCTCAAACACACATAAAGCAGTATATTGTTTACTTTTGTCCACTGACTAACCTAATCTATTTTTTCTTCACTATAGCAAACATACAATTAGTTTTATATTAATCTAAAAAAGAACTATCTTTAACTGGAAATGAAAAGAAAGGTAAATGATTATTAATACATTAAAGACAAAGGTTACTGGCGAAACTGGATGTTAAGTTTTAAGAAAATAACTTTTAATAAAAAATAGTGATTTGCTTTAATTTAACTAAAGGAGTGAATATTAAAATATATTAAGTGTACTTTTTCTATTTTTAACAGTAACATTGTAATAAAAACATGTATTTCCTAAACTTTAACATATTTTATGTGTTTATATGCATCCCTAGAATTATGTAAATATCTTCTACTTACAAACAATCATAGGCCAACTTTTACTAATGATTTAAAAAATGAAGCTTTTAAAATTTTATTTTGAAACAATTTTAATCTACAGAAAAGTAAACAGAATAATGTAAGAAGCACCTATATACTCTATCCCCTGACATTTTTACTTTTCAAATAACATATCAAATAAGAAATGAACACATTACAATCAGTCATTCATTAGGGTTTATTGTATGGAGAGTTACAAAGGAAGAAGAATATCTCATCTTGGCCCTGAGGAAAATCTAATGAAATGTCTAGATACCTGAATGGGTTTCAGCAGCACATGCTCTCATTTAAGACACTTCCGGTTCACAGTTGAGTTGTGACCTTCAAACCCTAACTCAAGCTGAAGTTCCTGTCTTGGGCTTAAGAGACATGTCTTTGGAATGATGGTGGTAAAAGTAGTGAAATTATCTTGTAATTGTGTTTGTCAGTGACTTCTGGTGTAGAGTCAAAGCAACTAGCTGAGAAATTATGTACATAGAAAGTACTTCTTTTTCTTGATACTTCCTAAAGATTGCAATCTGGGAAGTAACTTTTCCTTTCCATGCAAGACCTTTCTATTTGTTACCCAGGTGATACTGATTCTTCCTTTAAATAACATTAGCACCTGCTACTCACCCCGTTTCCAACCACGTAACTCGCTTCCTGGCCCTGATCACTGCCCAACTGGAATCTGGGTATAGCTTCCTAGAAAATCCCTTTGCTGGATTTTCTCCAGATTAATTTATCTTTTACATTGATTTGCAATTATGGAAAGAAAAAAAAAACTGTTCTGGTCACATGGAAATTGAACTTGTCAACTTGGTCTCCTAAACTTGGTTAGAACCAACTGAATATATTTATTTTATATTTCTTTTTTTAAAATTGCCTCCCCCAATCTTCTTCAACATTTCTTGACCCTTTCTTTTCTTTCTCTCTCCTCTTTATTCTCCATTCTCCATTACTTCTCTATTATCTTACATTCAATAAGGACAATAAAATAAAAAATATATATGGTAATAGAATAGGAGTAGCAGTACAGAGAAGGGGAAGAAGCCAAACAAGAGTGGGATTTCTGGATGTTCTGGTAGAGGTTTGGCTTCAATCTGATCCCACACAAGAGCTCTGGGTTGTAAATTGGACCTCAGATTTATCCACCAAGAGGTCAAGGTTCCTAACCATCAGTCATTGGCCAAGGGCTACTCTGGAGGTATATAAACATACAGGTCCTTAGGCTCTCTCTGCCTATGGGCAATGGTGGTCTAGGAGCCAAGGGCAGTTCCTCCAAAGAGGCTCAGACTCAGGTTCTCTCAAGTGGTGGTCTTGGGGCTGGACACTGGAAATATACAGGAGGTAGAGACTGAGGGAAAGGTGCTCAAAAAATGTGAACAGAATCCAAGGGGATCTGAGCAGAATGAAGTGTCTTTGTAAAGGGGGAACATTCTAAACTTTAGTACTGCAGAGCTAAGCCCTCCGGACTGAGTAGGCTTCTAGGCTTTCAGGAGACTGTATAGAGAGAAAACTGGCAAAGTTCTCCTGTGGGGTATGTCGTCAGAGCTGTAGGTATGTTGATGAGTGGGTGGCCCCAGCCTGGATTCAGCTGCTGGAGGTACCAGGTAAGGAGAAAACCTTTGACAGTTGATGCCTTCCCCAAGGAGTTGTGCTAAAAAATGGGAGAGGTTCCAATGCACCTATAATTTCAGCTGCTCAGGCTGTATTAGACTCCTTTCAATAATTCACCCTTCAGCCACTCACCACCTTGGGGCCCGTTTTGTTTTTTCTATGTTAAACCTCACTGTAATAATGTAGTTTAATATTAAATTACAGTCCAAGGGGAATTTCTTTCTCTAAGGCTTGGAGAGGATGACAGGTTGTAGATTGTGATGAGGCAATGTGAACTAAAGTTTTTCCTGGAAGGCACCAGGCACATAAAGGTACAGGGCATATCTGTCAAGAGAACAAAGGATGGAAGGAAAGGAAGATGATGATGTACCAGTCAGATAACACCAACTCCAAGCCTTCACGCCTGCTCCTGCTTAGAGAAAGCACAGATTGTTGTTTTGCCCTGACACGTGACTCTCGTGCCATTTTTTTTATTGGAAAATTATTGCAATTTTATTTTTCATTTAAGCGAACGTCCATGGTACTATCGCTAGGCATAAGAGATGAGGAATCACCAGGGACACGTTTAAATTACAAAATACTATAAATGGGAGGGAGTGGATCTTTCCTCCAAGTTTGAGGCCAGATCCTCAAAAGCTGCAAAGCCCAGGAGTCCAAGCCGGTGTGTGCCCGGGAGCAGACCAGTGTGTGATGAGATGGGATCTTTCCTCAAGCCACTTAGAAGACCCCTCACCAATTCCTCAGATCGTTCAGGAAATAAAAACAGGGCCCATGCTGTGCAAAGACGGAGCGGTATTCTGGAGTACTCTTTTCCCTGTCCTGGGAGTGCAGAGTCAAGGCTGCCCCGCAGGTGCCTCATTTCTGTCTCCTGAGAGTAGGCATGGGGACAGTTGGAGCCGCTTTCTCCCCCACAGAGGAGAGTGAAGCTTTCTGGATCTTTCTGGGAGTTTTGGGTGTGAAAACTGTCCTCCGCCCAGCTCAAAATGAGAGAAAGGGAGGAAGGGAGTGGAAGGAGTGTGGGGAGCGGGACTGCGTTGCTCAGGGCGTGACGGGAGCAGGTGAGCAAGTGAGTCCCGAGGGGAGCATCTGCCTGGACCACTGACAGGTGGAGAAACGCAGACGCGTCTCGGCCGGGCGGTCTAGGCTGTACCTGTGCACGGCGTCGTCTCTCCGTTACGCTGACGACTCGGGGCCGGTGGCCCCCGCCCCCGCTCCCGCCCCCGCCCCCGCGCCCGCCCGCGGGTCCCGGCCCCGCCCGCGGGTCCCGTCCCCGCCCCGCCCCGCCCGCTCGGTCTGGGGCTCCGCGCCGAGAGCCGCGCGCGGAGGTGCCGAGGTCTCGGCGGCCGGGAGGATGGCCAAGGTCCCGGAGCTGGAAGACACCTTCCTGAAGGCGCAGCCCTCGCCCCAACTGTCCCCTGAAATCCGGGAAGACTGCTGTGCGCAGCTCCTGGGCAAGGGCTTGCTCGTCCGTCCCGAGGAAAGAGCGTACCTGGCGGCCGAGGCGCAGCCCCGGGGCGAGCCGGGCAGCGGGGACAGGGGGGAAGCCCCGGAGCTGCGGGTGGGCGTTAAATCAGGTGAGTGTCTGCCCCATCCCGCGGTGCGATTGGGACGACGATGTGCTCTAAGAAGGGCATCCAATAATAAAAGCAAGCACTTCTTAAACATACACACAGGGTATGTATTTCCCCAGGTAAATGTCAACCGGAGATGAACTCTAAGGCGTTTTGCTCTGCTCTCCTCCTCCTCCTCCCCACCCTCCAGTAGGCTACACCTTTGAAGTTAAGGTGCACTGAGAAGCTACTTGGGTGATTTTTATATTCTGTTTGTGTTTATCATCCCTTCAACTGGCAATCAGAAATGCATTTGCACGATGGTAACTTTTCCTCTGAAGAAGAGGATGCGGACAGTCGCGACAGCAAAACCAAAGCAGCCGATCAACACCTGTCTCAGAAGAAAACCATCACGCAGATTATGAAGGATAAAAAGAAGCAGACACAGCTCACGCTGCAGTGGTAAGACTTACCCACAGGGGTACACTGAAGTATGTGAAGTTTCCACAGCTAGTGTCTTCGGGATCTTTGCTTTTCACAGTTTGCTTCTCCCTCAAACTTTTTGGTGAAGTTTGAAAGACTGATTAGAATTTAATCCAGAATTTTTTTTCAGTGAATGTTTAGTATAAAGGCATATTCTAGTACCGATGAAATATGATCTGCAATACAAATAAAAACAACATTGCTTTGTTCATTATTGATTAAAATCGTAATTTCTTCAAATGTAAGCAATAATGTTTTCCTGACTTACTTGCTTAGCATGCAATCATTTCAGTCCTTATATGTTTGTTATTTAGTAGTTTTTGCTTTTATGAAACATGATTCTTAAAAACAACTTGAAAAGAGGAAGGTTATTAATACTGGCTTTATCCATAAGAGGGCAAATTAAAAATAGTGTATTTGCCATAAGATAAAATGCATTTGAAGTAGAAGACATAGAACAATCACTTAAGGTATTATTAACTTACAGATGTTCAACTATTTTTATAGCACCTGTCATGTGATTTATTTTAATGAAATATCACAAATTGGATTTTGTGGAAAATCTTTTAAAATGAAGAGTATGTCAGTAGGATTTCAACATAGAACATGTTGTAATATTTATTTCAGTGAAAAAGGGAGCTAAAGTAAAAACATAATATTAAACTTTCCTATGTAGTGGGAAGAAATAGTCATATACATTTATTTCCAAATTCTAAGTAATAAACAAATTACTATAAAGAGCTACTTGTTTAATGATTAATTACATAACCCATTTATATGCAAAGTATAATCTAAACCTTAGAAAAATACAATGAAAAAATAGGCTCTAAACTTAGTAAATTTTATTTTTATTTATTTAAACATTAAATCATAATTTGCATATACTATTTTTTGTGATTATATGCTTGAACTCTTTCAAATATTGGAAATATAAACCAAATATTCCTCTAAAGTTATAGTTTAACTATTGAAGTTAATGCCATGATTACTGGTTAAGAATACACTAGAGCAGTAAATAAGTGAGTTAGCTATCTAGAATATTTAAGATACAACTATTTTCATTAGGATAATTGGGGCAAAAGTGTTTTGATTTCAGATATGTTATTGAGGTGTTTTGAGTGATCATTCTCATTTTTTTCCATTCAAATTGAGTCAGTGGAAACTACCTTGAGTTTTTATTTTATAAATCTGTACACATTAAGATTAAAGAAAAATTCATACCCCAAATTAACATTGTAGTTATGTCTAGGATTAATCAATATTTTGAAGACAAAGACAATACCTACAACAATATCAAAATAGCCAGATGAAAGAGGATACTATATGCATGTAATTAAAATATAATTTTAAATAGCTAAATGTTTCTTGTAACAGTTTTCATATTTTTAAAACTATAAAGCACTGTCATTATTGTTTGATTTTTCCACACTCTCTTCTAAATAATGAGTGTTATACATTTAAAAAACTGAGTTATTTGTATTTTCCTTTAAGATTATTGATTATCTTGGGAGTGTTAACAACTAGAACTGAAAATCAAAGTGAAAAAGCTGCTTGATTAATTCCAATTCTTACTGTCAACTAGATGTTTGATTTTATGCATGCAAATTGGTTTTATGTTTTGAAGCACTAGCTGTTACTGGCTTTTGGTCTTTGTTTTTTCTTTATAGAAATACTTTACCTGCTCAGGGAGTACCTCCTTTAGGCTTTACCTTGTGCTCATTGGAAATATGTTAAATCAGAAGTCTTGAAGTGTTTCACCCAATTTCAATCTGAATACATAGTCTATATTGCATTGTTCCTACATTAGAATTATGATCTTACTATACATAAAATTGGCATAAGCAAATTTTAGCCAAAATTACCTATTGAACTGTTGGAAAAACTGAGATTAGAATATAGAATTTCTGATTTCTAGATTGCTGTTCATATAATTGTACCACAAATATATATATATATATAGCATTTATATAAATTATACTTAATTACAAATTAAATAGAATTACTCTAAATTTTTAAAGTTTATGTAATTATTTTTATAATATAAAGTTGATGTTTTATATGTTATGTTTGGAGCCATCTATAGAGATGGAAATGTTATGTTTCAAATGTACAGGATGTTTCAGATAATTACAGTACTGAACATAGTAAAACGTGTAGGAATAGAAATAGATGAGTATCATTTAGACTAACATAAAATGAGCTTATCCTTATGTATTTTGCAAATAAAAGCATCACCATCCTTCTCTAACTATTAAGGGTTCTCTAACTATTAAGGTTCTCTAACTATTAAGTTAAGAACTAGTTTGTGAACGAAAGTGAGAGAACGTAAGCATTTGCCAGCCTGAAGCCTGGCAGCCCTTAGGTGTTGAGGATGCTCTTTAAAAAACCCATCATCATCAGTTTCACCATTCGTATTTATATATCACAGAGCAAACCATGATGAACGATGAGGTTTGTATAGAAGTAAAACCTAATATTTGTGATGTGGACCAGGCAGGTGTGGTAGGAATGTACCAGCAGATGTTCATTGGGTTCTTGCTCTTCTAACATTAATCCCAGTGATCTGATTTTTAAAAAATATGCAGAAAAAAGGAATTGTACTCATGTCTATTTAATAACTTATTTACATAGTCTATATTCAAAATGGGAGTTAAGTCAATGACGAAAGGGAAAGAAAAGGAGAGGTAAAGAAAAGGTTTGACCTAATTTTTGACCTTTTTTCTTAGGCTTGAAGAGAATTACATTGTATGTGAAGGAGTTTGCTTACCACGTTGCATCCTTTATGCACACTATTTAGATTTCTGCAGGAAAGAGAAATTGGAGCCAGCCTGTGCGGCCACATTCGGAAAGGTAAATGGCACATACTGGCTATATTGATTTGCAACTAAAGTCATGTCAGACAGATACTGTGAAAACAAAATCATCTGAGCAAGTTCTGTTAGAGAATATGAAGACATTTGCTTTGCAGATATAAATGAAATCTCTTAAAGATTATGTTTGGTACTAGTATTTGTTTATAGCTTGATTTTGAATATTAGAATCATGGCTATCGGAAGATCTAATGTGAACTTAAAGCAAGCTTCATTTAGCACTTCCATTTAAAAATGGAATAAGTTAAAATCATAAAAGCTTTAAAGAGTATGGTATGGTGTGTAGAGAAGTAAAATTAAACAGAGGTGACAAGTCTCTTGTAAAGAATATTAGTGGTTATCCTCGTTATTAGGTAGTCCAAGTATATAAGTTTTTAATACGTTTTACTCTATTAGCTAAGCAGTTCTTCTAATTCTCCATTTCAATCTGAGTATGTTTACATCTAATACTCCATATTTTATGATGAGATTGGTTAAATTTCTCTCATTTAAAACACTTCTTCCTACCCAATCTATGTGGTTAGGATAGGAATCTATAGAACTGACATTACTATAATTAAATATATTGACATCCTTATGAGAATCAGGAAACAATATCAATTTTTGGAGAAAGCCTTTTTCTTTGAGATTTTTGTCATGCTCTGCTGTCTAAGAACTTAGAATTCCCAGAAAAACTGTAGGAAAGTTGGATCTCAAAAATATCATACCTCATATAAACTGAAATCCGAATTTTAACCTGTAGAGGGACTCATTGTCTAGAAAATAATGAATACTATAGTCCAGCTCCCCAATTTTTTAAAATATTTATTTATTTATTTTGAAGATCTATCTATTTATGGGGGCAGTGCGATATGACACATGGTAATCAAGTGATTTAGATTCTGGCCTAAAGTGAGTAATTTGTTGTGAGACCTTCTGAAAATCACTTAATCTCTTCAAAACTCAGTTCGCCCATTCTATAAAATGAGGAAGTTGGATAAGACAACTTTAGGTGTCCATGTTAGCATTACCATTTTGTGAGTCCACTTTATGGCAATAATTCTTAACTATTTGGGGGTCATGAAGCACCTTGAATATCCAATAAAAACTGTAGACCCAGTCCCCAAGAAATTAACACATAAAGAAAAATTTGCCATCAAGCTCTCTGAAGTTCATGTGTGACTCTCCTGAGATCTAGGTTAAAACTCCTATTTTATGTAGAAGACATTTTTGATCTCTAATCAAATCCTAGTTTTAGCAAATTTAGAGAAAGGAACACACAAAACATTTTTTTGTAGTACTATCATGGAGATCCAGTAAGGCAGAGGAAGTTTCATGTGTCCTTTCAGGGTTGAGGATAGATATTTAATTGTTGGTAAGTTTCTTTATGGAGTCATGAAAAACCCCAAATATTCACACTTGTTATGTAAATAAAATAATAACTGCTTTGGTACTAACATCAAGCAAAAGCAGATATTGATCTGCCTTGGAAATTGACACAAAGGCAGTAGAATACTCCAATCAAAAAGTATTTCCTGCCTCTACTGATGTATTTCTTATCAATCTGTGTAAGACATTAGTTTGTCCAGACCAGTATTCATTCACAGTTCATTCAGAGTTCATTCACTATCTCCAATTCATTGGCTATGAGGGGCTTGCATTAGAATCACATGCTTTCTATTAAATAAAAACAAAGTTACTGTCTTTCTTTTTAGACAATTCGTCAGAAATTTCCCCTCCTAACAACACGGCGGCTTGGAACAAGAGGCCATTCAAAGTAAGAGACATCAGTGAGCATATATCAGATTTTGCCCTTGTACATGAGGCTTGACACAAATGAAAAATAAGTATTGTCTTTGTCAGTGAATAGAAAGTTACTCTCTTCTTGATGAAGCAGACTTTTACTGACTGTGAGAACCAAAAAGAACAATTTTAGAGTAATGTCTACACAGCAAGATTTCCACAGAAAAATCATAATATATTGTTCCTTCAGGTGAAATAATCTTAAAGCCATTACTGGAGGCACCAGTGTCATGAAGCAGAAATGTATGAGACTAGCTGTAGGGAGCAGGCAGACCCTACAACACTCCTGAAGAATGAGGACAAAGTCAGGGAGGGAAGAGCTGCAAGAGGGAAGGAAGTGTCCTAGCAGGCTTCCGGTTCTTCCTCAAGTTTTCTCTCCCAGTTAATAATTTCTTAGTATTCTCTCTCTTCTCTCTACCACAAATGACATGCACAAATGGCCTCTTTAATTATCTCTTCATATAGATATAAACAAAAAATAAGCTGTTGACTATTCCCCTTCTTGGTATCTTTAGCTTTTCTTCTCTCTAGTGGCACTCTCTGGAGAACCTTCAATGACGGGTTCTCATTCATCAGTTATTTTCTCTGTCCACCGTGTTTTCAGTGTCTCCTTTCCTTCTGCCTGCAAGCATATCCACATCTCTTTTACACTAAGAAAAAAAATCTACATCATGGCCGGGCGTGGTGTCTCACGCCTGTAATCCTAGCACTCTGGGAGGCCGAGGCGGGCGGATTGCTCAAGGTCAGGAGTTCAAAACCATCCTGAGCAAGAGCAAGACCCCGTCTCTACTATAAATAGAAAGAAATTCATTGGCCAACTAATATATATAGAAAAAATTAGCTGGGCATGGTGGCGCATGCCTGTAGTCCCAGCTACTCGGGAGGCTGAGGCAGCAGGATTGCTTGAGCCCAGGAGTTTGAGGTTGCTGTGAGCTAGGCTGACGCCATGGCACTCACTCTAGCCTAGGCAACAAAGCGAGACTCTGTCTCAAAAAAAAAAAAAAAAAAACCACATCAAACCTGCTATATGATGCCTTCATGGTTGCTCTATTATTTTCTTTCTCTTTGCTATTTTTTGAAAAGCTAGCTACCTGCTGACTTCCCCTACCACTGATCACATCCCTCTGACTTAGTCCATTTCTTTACCTGGGCAAAAAGAAAAAATGGCTCCTTTTTACTGTTACTCATCTTTCTTGGCTCCTGTCTAGCATTTGAACCTGCTGATGACACCCTTTTAAGATAAATACAGCAAATTCCCCTATGACTTCCCTCATGGCACTGCCCAGTCCTCTGCCCTGGTCTACCACTCCTTTTCTAGCTTATCCACTGTCTCCTTCTGCCCTGATATCTAGTCCAGCACTAAGACAAAAATTTCAAGTAGCCACATTAAAAAAGTAAAAAGGAACAAGTAAAATTAATTTTAATGTTTTATTTAACCCAATTTATCTAAAACATTATTATTTCACCATGTAATCAGTATAATAAAAATAATGAGATATTTTATATTCTTTTTTCACATTAAGTTTTTTGTTTATTTGTTTTTGTTTCTGTTTTGAGACAGAGTCTCACTTTGTTGCCCTGGGTGGAGTGCAGTGGCATCATCCTAGCTCACTGCAACCTCAAACTCCTGGGCTCAAAGGATCATCTTGCCTCAGCCTCCTGAGTAGCTGGGACTACAGGCATGCACCACCATGCTTAGCCAATTTTTCTATTTTTAGTAGAGACGTGTCTTATTCTTGCTTAGGATGGTCGTGAACTCCTGAGCTCAAGCAATCCTCCAGCCTCAGCCTTCCAGATTGCTAGGATTACAGGCATGAGCCACTATGCCTGGCCCATACTAAGTTTTCAAAATCCAGTATGTACTTACACTTACATCTTAATTCAGACTAGCCACATTTCACTTGCTTGTGTTCAGCTAATGGCTACCTTATTGGCTAGCTCAGCTTTGGTCACTTGCCAAAAAATAGGTCCTACTTTTTTAATTCTCTTGAATTCGTCTCACCTACTTTCATAGCCTGACTTTGATTCTTTCTAGTCCGTTCAGTACAATTTTTCCAAACTGACCTTTTAAAGTTTAGATTCAATCCCATCTCTCCCACGTTTAGAAACTCTCACTGGCTCATAATTCTAAGTATTAAAGAAAAACTTTTCTCACCTTGGCATGCAAGGTTCATTTTGATTTAGTCCCAACCTATTTTACTATCTTACCATCTACTTCTCACTCTTCATCATGTGGCCTATGCTCTTAGCAAGTTATTACCCCAGTATCCTTTGCTTCACCCTCAGCTGTTAGTCTTTTGTTTATGTTGTCTTCCCTGCTGAGAATGCCCTCTTCTCTATAGGTATTGAAATTTTACCCATTTAAAAGACTGTTTCTAGAACTTCCTCCTTAACCTATTGATTTACTGTAGGCTCTTTCTCTGCACCCTGATAGTAGTTTGTTGGTGTCTATCTTCAGTAGAAAATTAAATTATCTTTTCCTCTAAACAGATAGTATTTTGAGGATAGAAATTTACCTCATTCACTTTTATATCCTTTCTGTTGTCTGATACATAATAGATTATCAATTAATACTTATTTAATTGATTTCTATTAATGCCAGCAGTATTGTGGCCTGGGAAGGAGGAATAAAATGTCAGACTGAAACAGATAAAATTAGTCTTTTCCTTCTAATGAAGTAAGCTTTATTTCAAAGTTGACTCAGTTTAACTGACTGGTTTCTACTGAATTTGACTCCTACTGAATTGTGTAGGTGAAGGAAAGATCAGATAGTATTTAAAGTAAATAGATAGGAGGGAAAGAGGCAAAGCAATGCAGAGAAATCCTCTTGACAGAGTCTACAAGAGGGTGGGCTGGCAAGCTGCAGAGAAAGTCAATTAATCCTAGAAGGAGCCTTTAGGATTAGGGATGAATCATTAACTCTGTCCATTGTGACAAAGTGAGGCTCTAGTACTTAGGCTCATATAACAACATGTGGTGACTTGTGGCAGTTTATTTGAATCTAAGAGCCAGAGATGTGCCCCAGGGCAAAGTGTTATCAATTTGAATTTTTTTCTGCCTTGCTGATATGCCATTTGCTTTTTATGACATGACTATTAAAATTTTTGGTATTTTTATATCATGGAGAAAAATAAATTTTCCATGTTTAAACTTAGAATGTTGAATGATATAGCAACATGTAAAGTTTGTACATCTTATAAATGGTAATATTTTGATGTAATTATTCTTAGCCAGGTAGTTTTCCTGCCTTTATTTCCAAGAAATATTCTTGGATTTTATTTTGGAAGATAGTATATCAAAAGGCATTATGTCTAGTGGTTAGGCACATAGGTTTAAAGTTGGACAAATCTAAGCATGAATCACATACTTTCATATATAGCTGTGCTGGATGGATTATTTAGCTTTTCATCAGTAAAGTGGGTATACAATATCTCATAGGATTGTTGTGAGAGTTAAATGAGATTAAGTATAGGAATGAATGGAGGAGCAAATATGCTTTCAAACTCACTATTCTTAAGAACATGAAATTTATGGCTCAATGAATCAAAAAAATCAGCAATACAATTAAAAGTTATTACTTACTGAGTACTACACACACAGACACATACACTCATTATCTCTTATCCTTGTAATAATGATAGAAGATAAAAATTACTGTTTTGCAAATGAGGCAATTGCAATTCAAAGGTTATTGACTTGCCCAAGGCCACACAGATACTACACAATAACATTTAATTCAAGTTTATCTGACTCTGAAGTTTGTTATATCCACTAGTAAAAGTAGGAAAGTCTACTTTTTCCCGATATCAGCCATAGCAACAAAATAATTGTTTAATTGAACTTTTGACTTTTTGAAGTATGTTTTATTAAGATTATTTTTACTGATCTAACAGTTCTTAAGATGTATTAATAGCTTAGATTCTTCTTCAAAGAACCAACTACACTTTATTAAGCCTCAATTATATGGCATTTTATTCAGAGATATTTATGTTTATATAAAAGCAAATTTGCAGCACAAATGCAACTTTACTTTCTGCCTTTTAATTTTTGTCCTAAACATTTCTCTGTTAGTATATTATCTTCACAACCATTATTTCTAATTTAATACTTCATAAATTTATACTTTATGAAAAATATTTTTGTCTATAGAAATATGAACAATTGAATGAGACACAGAAATATGAATGAAGTATGTATATCTTGGAGAATCAGGAAATCCTGGTTTCTCCTAATCTTACTAGTAATTTTTCAAAACTTATTTTATTGTCATTATACTGTTTAATATAGTACTTTAAATATACTGTTACTAAATATTTACTGTTGCTAAAGATTTATTGAATTATTAAAAAATATAAATAAATTTGCTATTAATTTATTTTAACTTCCCTGGAATGCATATTAAAATATAACAATATTATGTAACTGTTGTGATGATTATTATTTTAAAAAATGAGTACTCAATATTTGCCAAATTCTCATAGGATTGCTAGAATATGTCCAGTCATTTCAGTTGGGACTATCAGACAGAATTGATTATAGATGAAGATAGATTCAACACGTTCGTTTCTGTCTTCTGGGCACAAGGTAGCACCACTGTTTCTAAAACTGTTCTTAGATGTCTTTGGAGTTCATGGAAATGTCTCTCTCCAAATTTTACTGGTCCACATACGAGAGCCAGAGTTTGGAAAATGCTGATCTATGTGACAAAGAGATGGTTAGAAGGGTCTAAAAATTATGAGTAAAACCAGCATCTATTTTCAAGTTTTGTTTTTCTACATTCTGAAATAACTGGGTCTTATTCCAGCAATCAGTCCTCACAACTCTCAACTTTGTGCAGGTGCTATTTCTTTCTCTTATCAACAAGTGAAAGATGAAAAAAGTTTAAATAAAACTAACCCCAAATTTATCTAATCATCTATCTAAAAGGAAGAGATAAAATATTTAAAACAGATACATTAAAACAAAAACATCTAAATGGATAGAATCACTGTGTAGGCCCAGATATCCTTCACTGCCAAAGTTATAAACGATTAAAAATGGAATAATTTGTTTCAAGAGGCAAGTCTGATGTTTCATACAGGAAGCCACTTTTACTGATGGTTATGGAAAAAAATCTCTAAAGATTAACACATGGGGTCAGAAAGCCTCACTCTAGAGCAACTGATACTGAGACAAAGCCAGTCAATTTGCAGGTGGCATTAGCAGCTCACCCCTTCATTCATTCCTTCACTCTGACCATCCCCTCCCTGCCAAAAAAAGCAGTAACCCCAGTGGCAGACTCTGCACGTTCTCCACCAAGATAAAAATTGACTTCATTTCATGCTGCTTCTTTTTTTCCCCTTTGACTTACCACCAATGTCAAAAGTATACAACTGGTTTTATATTCTGTAATATTTTTATTTACTTTTTTTTCTTATGTTAAGTGTGTTTACTTTTGTACCAAGAACAGTAAGTATCACAGACAGTGCATTTCATTTAAATGGAACCCTAGAGCAAAAGTGAGTCACAGTGAGGGGTAGAAGCAGAATGTATCATTATCTCGTAGGCTCTGTTATATTTTTTAATTTAGCTTTTGAACAAATAAAAATAGAATGAAATTCAATAAGTGCAATAGAATAAGGAAGAGTACTTCTGGCATATTTTGTGGTTATAAATATTATATTGAGAATAATCCATATTTATGTTGATGTACAAAGCATTTGAGATGCAAAAAATTGTAGAGTAGAATACCTGCTGTCAAAGAACTTTTAATATTAATTATTTTATAAGCATTTTACTGAGGTATCAGTGCTATTGCCTTAGGAGACAATAGTAAGCAAAAAGAGACTGTGTCCTACCCTTGCTGGGAATAGCAGAGTCACGTAAGGGAGAACATAGTTGAACCATGGTAGACTGTTTGATTTGAAGTTACATTTTAATTTGTTGTAGACTTTGATCAGCCAAATCTTGGTTTTCAGACATGACGGACAAAACCTATTATCTTATTTATTAGTAGTGATTTAGTGGGTTAATAAAACTGATATGGCAGCTGCTCTTATCATAGCAAGTTATTGCAAGTCCCTGAACAGCTTAATCCCATCATTTCCTTATCAGTTATCATTTGTGTAGTGTAAACTAACATCAGGGCTACTAGCTCAATGGGAACATATGTTTCAGGAATTCTATATAAGGACTGAAATGGAAAAGAAGAAATATAAGTGCAGATGTAAATTTACCAGCAAATGAAGAAAAATATTATACAAAAATTAAATATTTTAGCAGTATGGAAGAACAGCAACAATTTCATTTGTCCTATTAAAAATCTCTTACATTTTATAACATGTGCACTTAAAAATGTAGCCACAAACATTAGTTAATAATTCTTCTTTATTCAGGAATTGTAAATTAGATCTGTCTTTGATATAGGGCTAGGGACAGTTGATTATAATGGATAAACACAATGCTGTTAGATAATCATAAAGGCTACTTATGTTTTCTTGGAGAATAATCATCCTCAGGATTTTTGAGCATTTATCATATATTTTCTTTAACAAAAATTAATAATAGTCATAAAGGGAGAAAGAACTGTTGAATGTTTTTATTCAGAGTAATCTATAGGATAAGCATCAGGCAGTGGTATATAAGTTAAAATAACTATTCCACAGTGAGACGAATCTGACTTTTTATTTAATGTGCATCAGCATATATTCTTGTTATGTTAGAATATTCATGGTAAATATTCTCTAGCAAGATTTATTTGGGGCAAGTCTAATAACAACAACATAAAATGTTGCAAGTGAGATGAAAAATCCATGTATACTCTTCATGAACTCACTCTCCCCAGTTTTATGAGGTTTAATTTTAGCTGTTAGGAAGACAGAGAGCTGTTCATTTATTATCTCTCCCCCTCTGTTCTCTAAGACACTAAATCATCACTCAGATGACAATATGTACCTAGTTAAACCAAAAGGAAAATTAAAGGGGAAAGATAGTTTATTGGCTCCAGAAGAAACTGGATATGAAATGTGCTAAAACATTACAATGGTCATTGCTAAATATGGAGATTTGTATTGCCAGCAACAATCTTTCTGCCTAAATACAGTGATTTTATGCCATTCATATATATTGGTTAGGTATGCAACTTTTGTTCAACCCCAGTATTTTCCTGATGACCTAGAAATGTAGTATCAGATAGTGGCTATTAAAAACTCTTTCTTCTTAAGAAAATGTATGTTTAATCTGTTTCTAAATTCCTGGAAGAACACATTGATTCATCAGATAGATGCTTGAGGATTTTTCTTTACAGTAATTTCTAAAGGGGACTATGAAAGAAAAAATAAAGTTCTCTTCCTCTAAGTCTTAGAGTTTAATAGGGAAGGTAATCCCTGTACACATATACCAATGATACAGGGACAAAGCTACATGGGACAAATGACCAAGAGAGTTCAGGGGAGTTCAGGATGTTTTTCCTGAGAGACAAGGCAAAGCCTTCATGTGTTAAAGTTATGCCTTTCGGCATGAGTAAGAAATGAGAGTTCAGGTGTCGGGCAGGTTCGAGGTGGGGAAGGGGATGGGTACATTTATACCTAATGGGTGTGGTGCACACTGTCTGGGGGATAGCATGCTTGTAACTCTGACTCAGGCGGTGCAAAGGCAATATACGGAACCTAAACGTTTGTACTCTCATAATATTCTGAAATTAAATAAATAAAGTTTGGGGTAAAAAGAAATGAGGACATGATGGAAGAAGGGTATTCCCAATAGAGAGCTCAACAAAACAAAAGCAGCAGGGTAAAAAGCACAAGATATTTATAGAGCACAGGCAGTCCTGATAGTAACAGATAAGTTTATCCAGTAGTTGTGCAGGATTAAAGAAGTTAGTAGACTTCCTTACATCATGTTGGATAAGAGATTCTTTAACCTTACCAAATTTTAAATTGTGCTGGTATGTTTAAGTATAGGATACCATATGCATACCTTTAATTGACAAGTTCCACAAGTTCTTTTTATAGTTTTCTTTATGACACACTGTTATTTTTAACTTTTTTCATGTTATTTATTCATTTATTCAACAAATGTTTATTAATTGCCTATTATAAGGTATTTATATTCTAGAAGGATTCTTTGTTAATGGAATGTCAAATATGAAACATCCAGATCAATGGTGTAGGTTTCAACGATTCATGCTAGTTATTCATGCTTACTAGTTACTCCTGCCAAACTGGAATCGAGAGTGTGTGTGCATAAATGCAAACATATTTGAACTATATTTCATCTAAGACTTTCTAATTGTAGGAAAATTAAAGTATGAAATTAAATATATCTTTTGCATCTTGAACATGGAGGCAGTATAGTCTGTTGAGATTGTTTCTACTGAGCCATGGGTTTGAATTTTACCTTCAAACCCATAGCTTTTTTCCATAACATTTAAAAATAAATCCCATAATTTTTGAACCTCTATTTTGAAGTGGGGATAATATTCTACTTGCAGAGTTCTGTGGAAATTTCAGATCGTGTATACATGTTATGGATGTATTACATGTAATAGGAACTTAATAAATGGTTACTATTTATATTATGACCTGCTATCACCTGTTTCAATTGTAGCACATATTAAATTGGGTATTACAATTTTTCCTTTGCATTCTTTTTTCCCCTACAAGACTGTCAATCCCTGCAGAGACCCTACTCTACCTCTTTTTGAATCCTCAATACTTAGCACACAGTAATCACTGGATACATGTTGGAAGAAAAGAGAATGCACTCTTCCACTGGTTCCCTATCTCCTGGCATGTTTATCAGCTTGTATTGATAGAATATGCTTAGCTACTTCAACATATCTACATTATGAGGCATTAATGAAGAGAAAAGGACTTGCCATTTCTCAGGTGTAGAGCTGAATGGAGCTGACCAAATCATTTTCCTCAGGTGTCAATTTGTATCTGGGTTGATAGCATCATTTATATTTGACCTTTAAAACACATATTACTCAAAAAGGACTTTTTTGGGGGTATGTATAAAATCTTGACACTGAATGTAGGTGGAGGCATTAAATACTTCTATTTGTAAAGATATTCTGCCCTAATGATTGGGGGCAGGGCCGAGGGGACCAAACACAGGAATTTATAAAAATATGAATCAAATATGTTGTATAATGGAAATATACTTTCCTTAAAGTCATAAGAAAAAATTACAAAGCCATATTAGTATGTATTTGATCCTGAAAATGTTGCATTTAAAAAAATGTGAATATCAGGTAGTTTAAAAATTGGAAGTAAAATGTGCCTCAATGTTGGTCAGTGCAGTCACTGTTTCATGATTGGCAGGCATCTGGCTCAGGAAGCTGTGGACTAGGGTAGACATGAATGTTCCTGACCAGATCTTCAGAGTCTGTTTTGCTCATCGTTGAAGTGACAACTAGCTCAGTGATCAGGACATGGTATACATGCCAGTATTTGTTGAGTTCATAGTCATCCGTTTGACTTATGCTTTTGTCTATCACCTGTGAAGGCAATGTAATTTTTTCTCAGTCTGCATAACAAACCACTTTACCATGGTATAATATTATTTACATGTTAAAAAAGGATTATAAATGAGAAATAAGAAAATCAAAGTTATGATAAAATAAATTCATCAACTTTTACAGCAATGCCTATCATATATTGCTTTAGCAAATAGAACAAACAGCAAGCTTATGACATTTTCAAATGTAGTTAGGCTGGAGGTCACTAGAAACCCCCTTATTCTCTTGTATTTCATTCCTTTCCTGATCTTAGATAAATGCAAATTGAAGGGATAGGGAAACAGTGGGTAGAGATGCTTCATGGGGGAGGGAATGGAAGAGATTGGGGACTGACCACAGAAAGCAGATGTTAGAGGACTCTGGCTGCTCTCACTAAATGCCACTTATTCCACTAGTTTCTGTACAATATTTGTAGTGTTTGTTTTTGGGTCTATAATATGTCAGGAGTCTGCAGCTTAGGAGAATGAGCTAAAATTTGAAAATCCATGAGATGTTACATTTGTGGTTTGTGATCCATTGGCATATTTATAACAAATAACTCATAACAAATAACTCATATTTATAACAGATAACTCATGACACATGTTGCTTTCCATGTGTCATATTTCCATTGATTTGTGACATCACTTTTTCCCCATTATTACACAGATGTTTTAAGTGAAAATGATGATAAATTAGGCCTTTCATTCCTCGTGAGGGTCACATGCTTCATGTATATTCCTGTGCATGACATCATTGTCTTCCTCACACATAATGTCACACTGTTTTCTCTATCCAATAGATATACTATTTTCCTGTTCAATTAACCAAATTTTCCTGTTCAATTAACCAAAAAGCATTTTCCTGTTCAATTAACCAAATTTAGGTTGAACTGAGCAATTTGAAAATAGTTGTAATCAACATACTTAGATCCAATGCCTAACATTTAAAAATTTGGGAGATTTGAAAGCTAATTTTTTAAGGGACATAAGGGGATATAGAAGTAAGTGAGTCTCCTACTTTTTTTCAACCCTAGCACCAGAAATATGACCAAAATTAGAATTAGTGACTGTCAAAAAAGGATTTAGCACATTAAGATGCTACCTACCTAAAAAAATAGTGGAAGAGAAATGTCATCAAGAAGTTGCAGTTCTTGCTTGTGGTTACTTCAGTTATATCTTAGCCTGTTTTCCCCCTTCAAAAATTTCCTTCATTAACACAGAGCTGGTTCCTGTCCTTGCTCTAGGTATCATTACTATGGGATTGGCATCAAAGAGAGCAGTGCATATTACCACTCCGTTTATTCTGGAAAGGGCCTAACAAGGTAGAGTTATACCATCTTCAATGCAAATTCTCTGCATTTCTTTAAATGTGCATGACATCTATTGAATAAAATGATTTCCTAATTTTACTCATCAAAATGTTTTCTTTTAAGTGTCAGACCTTAATGTCAACTTTGTATGGGCATTTATGTAGTTTAGATGACTGGGCACATTGTTAATATTATAAAGTATAATTTGTAATAATGAGAAGTTAATGGTGAACTAGGTGTCTTAGAGATTCAGGGGAGAAATAAAGAAAGCAGAATTTCTTTTAAATTTTTATTTATTCATAAGGCTGAGTCTATTTTCAAACTGGATTCAATAAAATAAAGGCAGAAGATGTAAACATGATTTTTTTTCTGAGACACAATTGGTTATAAAGATCTATGTGCTTGACTAGTACCTTACCAAGATGAAAAGTTTATTGTAATAATCTTTAATAACATATACATTGAATATCACCTTCCCTTGTAAGATGAAGCTACTGACCTGTTTGGGTCTCTATGAAATGCAAAACATAAATGCAAATAAAAAGCACATTGTTCTAAGCTGCTGTTAATCAGCAAGAGAAGGTTTCCATTTTAATAAGTAACGTGACATCCAATGAAACCAGTGACATTATACAATTTTATTTTTTTAAAAAACACATTAAGTCTATATCTGAGATTGCGTTTTATGGTATGATTTACCAAGAACTGCTCTTAGCTGAGTAAGAAACTATTTTTAAAAATAAAGTATCTATAGAAAAAAATAATTTTAGTCACCTGAGTTATACTAAGGTAAATTCAGATATTAAAAGAAACATAATGGCTACTTACTATCTACTACCCATTATAAAATGTAAATACAGTCTGGAGCACACACAACTGTTTAATATCAAGTGTTCTTTGCTTGCCTCAAATCTCACTTTACTTTCCTAAATATTCTTCATTTTACTTTTCCCTAAAGGATTTATATTTTTTAGTAAGTTGAGAAAGATGCTTGAGTTCATTTGAAAAACAAACAAATTTCTCCAGTTTATTTCACTAATCATGACATGAAGTTACAATTTTGGGGGATCCTCTGTATATCCTTGAATATTATAACTGTAATTTTTTTAAGTAATGAGAAATGTACTGATTTTTTAAAGGTTTTCTGGAAGCAAGCTGAAGAATGAGGTAAGAATTATTTTTATCTTTATTTTATATCTGCTATAATATGTCTTACAAGTTAAGCAATATTCTTGATCATCTGTGTTGACAAATATAGAAATAAATCTTGTTTATTACGAATGCCTTGAATGACTAAGGACTTTAGTTGCAGCTAAATTATATTTGGGGCAACAAGTGAGTTTCTACATGGACCTACCAAACAACTTTGAGTTAACCTAGGAGAGATAATTGTTCAGTTATTCTTACCTAATATCAGATAGTTGGGAGACTGGGGGAAAAAAGGACTATCATTTATCCAAATTTCCACTTAAATGTAAGCAAAAAGTTTAAGTGCTAGATATAGAAAAAATTGGTATTTGGACTACACCCATTTAGACAAAACATTTAATAGTTATCAAGAAACCCAAAAGCTATGCTACATTATGGTTCACTTTGCTACTTGTGTATACAAACACAAACACACAAACACATCACACACACACTTGCATATAATCTTTCTCCCTAGGCTTCCTCTCCACCCACTCCTTAAAGAATAGATCAGCAAACTGACTTTATCTAAATGAGTTAGGCTGCCATTAGGAACTGTATGGCTAATTAGGCACATGATAAGACCTTCATTATCCTCAAGTTAACTAATCATTAAAAAAAGGTGCCATAGAACTAAGGGCACATGACAATGTGTTGTGTGTAAATCTGGACCTGAGGTAAATTGTAAATCCATTAGTTTGGTGAAATGATGCAAGCATATTATCTTAAGAAATAATATAAAGCCTCCAACCTCTGAAATGACCATTTCTTTCCACCAGTGCATTTAATACAGTTAATAGCTAATTACATAATAAAAATCCTCTAGATTGTTCTTTTACCAATGAAATAATAGCTCTTTATTAGATAAACAATTGTGAAACTGCAAAAATATTGACTTAGAAATACACTTCGGTTGACTAAAGTTTATGTCAATAGAGAATATAAGTCATTTCTCTCAGGTGTTCTTTCTGCCAGTTTGATGAGGCTTGGGGTACTAGTGAGCCATCAGCTGATATATCCTGAGTACAGCAAGCCTTGCTTTATGGAATAAAAGAAAATATTCTCTCAGTCTACTTTTTCCTCCTTAGAAGAGTACACTACAAACTCAATTCTAGATTTTGTTAATAAAGTTAAAATAAAATATTTTGGTTAGGCTAGACAGCCTATGAATTTTCTACAGATACCTGAAGCAATAATAGTGTATCATTATTATTATGATTATAGAAATTAACATAATTAAGGGCTTTCTAAAAACTTAGAACTACTCTAAATGCTTTAAAAATGGTAATAAAAATTTTCATAACAAAGTTGAAATTAAAAAGTACATTTTTTGTATTTAGGGTTAACAAATCATTACAGGCTTGCTCAGGACACTTTTGATGCAAACATACATATACTTCAGGTCATTTGTACATTAATAACTGTGAGGTAGGAAGAATAGGTGTTAACATGCTAATTTACAGCTAAGAAAAATGGGGCTGAGAGATGTATTTGCTTTTTTAAAAAGTCAGAGTAAAGTTCTGTTTTTTAAAACCCATGTTCAAGATATTAATGAACAGATATATGGTATTACACATACTAGGGGACAAAACAGTGAATGGATACATTTGGTCCTGTCCTCACAGAGCTTTACAGTGTGGCAGGAAAACGAATCTTGAGCAAGGAATTATAAAGGGTATGATGGGAGTTGACTGCGTTTAGGGGATTGAGGATATTCTCCATAGGAAGTGCTGCTTAAGTAAAGGACTGAGAATAAGTGGGAGTTTGGAGGAGGAGCGCAGTAGGGGTAAGGGAATAAGAATGATCCAGACGAAGGGAATGGCAAAAGGAGGGTTTCTCAGCCTCAATTGCATGGAAATTTTGGTCCAGAATATTCTGTTTGTTGGACATATCCTGTATAGTGTAGTTTGCTTAGTAGTATCACTGCCTCCCACCAGATTCCTGCAGCACACCCCCTCCTTTGCTGTAACAACCAAAAATGTCTCTGACATGGCCAAATTTCATCCACTGGATTGTATGAAGGCAAGCAAAAGGAGCATCATATTATAGAAAAAAATAAAGAAATTTGACACAGCTTTAGAGTAGAATGAGATAGAGAGTAGACCTATAATAGGTGAGTAAGGGCTGGATTGTGTGTGGTCTTATTAGGTTAAGAATTCTGGAATGGGAAGCCACTGAAGAGGAATGATATCATCATACCAGTGTTTTCTAAAACTCACCCTGGTTATAATATAGAGAACCAGTTAGAAGAGTGTAAGAAAGGAAGCTAGTAAATCCACTGGAGGATATATGAGCCTGGGTAAGAGAAGAGCTGGACTAGGATAACTGACATAGGGATGGAGAGAAGTAACTGATTTAAGTTAAGAAATATTGGAGGAGAAGCAGGTAGAAAGATAATTAGTTCAATTTGGGACTTGTTATATTTGATGTGTTTGTAAAACATCCCGTGCAGATTCAAAGGGGGCAGTTGGATATATGTGACTGGAAAAGAGAACTTAGAGATGTAGTTTGAGGGGGATTGAAGCCATGGTAATGGACAAAAATGTATACAGGAAAAATGAAGGAGAAGAGAAGGGGTTACCGGAAAAGAGTTGTGAAAAGTGGGAAAGAGGACGAGGGTCAATGAGATAACTGAGGAGAATCCAAAGAGGTAAAGAGAGAAGAAGAGTATAATGTCACAGAAGCCAAGAAAAAAAATGTGTCCAGCAAAAGGGAATGCTACTCTCACTACTATCAAATGGTGCTAAAAGGTCATCAAGATAAGGACCAGGAAGGATCTATGGAATTAGTTAAGTGGGATAACTCATGACTTCAGGGAGAAAATTTTTAGTGGTGAGCTGGGGTTTGATTGGTTTGTGAAATAAGTGGGAAGTGACACTGAAGGCAGAAAATTTAGTCAAGTTGAGGGCTATACTCAGAAAAGGGCTTTGAGTTTAGTTCTGAAGGATGATTAGACTAATGTGCTAATGTTGGTAAGACTGATTCAGTAAATGAGCAGAGACTGCAGAAAGAAAAGTGGGGAAAGTGGAGAGCTGAGAGGAAAGAGCTTCAGAAAGAAGGAATTGGCCCTGAAGGGAAGGAGCACCTCTTTCATTAAAACTGGAAAGAGGAAAGGGTCCATTCAGATGTGAGTAGATTTGTAAATTATGTGGCAGGAAGTTGAGGTAGCTTCTGTGTGGTGGTTTTGGATATCTCTCAGAGGTAGCAGTTTGGGTTATTTGTTGTGAGTGAAAATCATGGAGGGAAAGTAGGAGTTTGAAGAGCTTAAAGAATCCCCAATTATTCTCAATCAGGATTCCCAAAGAGCCTGCAGCCCTAATGCCCTAAGGCACCCATTGTATGGAAGGAACAACTCCTTTATGCATGTGGAATGGTGCTAGCTAAATGCCACCCTTGAAAGAAATGAGAAAATGGTTGCTCAAATTATTTTCTGTAGGACTTAATTTTCTCACAGATACTCTATTGAGAGAGATGGGAATAGTCTTTGTGGAAAACAAGAAAGGTAGAATATTGTAAAATTTAAATGGTGGGAGCCAGCAGACATGCAAAATATTCAGGAGCAGTCCTAATAAGAGAAGCATACTAACTGTTTGGAAAAAATACAGGTATAAAAGAAAATTTTAAATGAAAAGACAAACCATGTACCTGGATAGGTATGCTAAATATTATAAATATGCCAATTCTTCCTAAATTAAATTAGATATTTTATGTTCTAATAAAAATTTAAATGAGTAATTAATTTTTGGAAATGATCAAAATGGTTACAAGTTAAATCTCGAAGAATATGCAGGAAGGAATACTTGAGAAATGTAAACAAGAAGAGTCAAAGGGGACTTGTCTGGCAGATATCAAAATACTATGACATTAGGATGTCAACTGCAGATGGGACAAATCCCATCTCAACTGCAGATGGGACAAATCTGCACCAAAGATTAGGTACCTGAAAAAGACTCTGGTTTATATAAGGATTTGGAGTATGATCAAGGATACATTACAACCAATGAAGAAAGAAAAAATTTTTCAATGAATTGTCTTAAGTTTTTTCCGGAGGAAGATGGAGTATACAAAAAAATGAATAAAATTCTTCAGGCATAATGTGAAAAAATGTACTATTTTGGAAAAAAAATTCCATACCTCATATTGTATATGAATTTCATATAAACTGTTAAATATAAAAAGAATACTTAGGAGGAAATATATATACCTTCCTCATTTCTGTATGAGGTCATTCACTTTCTAAGCCTGAAAACAGTTCAAGAAATTGCAAAGGATAAGACAAAATCAGACTTTAGAAACTTCATATCAAAAGCATCATATACAAAATTTGAAATCAAAGGAAAAACTGGGAGAAATATCACAATGAAATAATATATCTACTACCTGAAGAAATCCTGAGATTTATAAGAAAAATATGAAGACCACAATAAAGAGTAAAAGATATGAATAGATGATTCACTTAAGGAAGAAAAGGCTCATGAAATAAAAATTAAAATAACATTTTACATTATATTAATAAAGTTAACAGATATTAAGAAATTCTGAAGCTGGTGAAGGTATGGTGAGATAAGCTCTTTCATATTCTGCTGGTGAAGACAGAATTAACTTTCTGGCAAACAGCTCGAAGATTTTTATTGAGTCTCCTACTAATTCTGCTTGTATGTAAATCTCACATAACAATAGAAAATGTGAACAAAACATTATGCACAAAATTGTTATTTACTACAGTGAAAAAATATATATTACCTAAATGACTAATAATACATAAATTGTTACATAACTTATAGTACATTTATAGGACTGAATATTATTTCAATTATTAAAGGGTTCTTTTAATTATATGGAGAAATGTTAATTATGAAAAAATTATACACAAAAGCAAATATGTATGTATATAGCCTCAAATATATAAAACAAAACTGGATATTTATAAATCATAAAGAGATTGTTCCCGACTTATGATGGTTCGACTTAATGATTTTTCAACTTTACAATGGTACAAAAGTGATACATACACATTCAGTAGAAACCAAACTTTGAGTACCCATGCAATCATTCTGTTTTTTACTTTCAGTACAGTATTCAATAAATTACATGAGATATTCAGCACTTTATTATACATGTATTAAATGCATTTTTGACTTAGAATATTTTCAACTTACAATGAGTTTATTGAGACATAACCCCATCATAAGTCAAGGAGCATCTGTATAAATGACAGAAGATGAATATCTATAATTATGTTGTGCAATGTGGTAGCCACTAGTTACATATGGCTATTAAGTAAATAAAATAAGTAATAATTATTCATTGTTAATAATAAATATCAAAATAATAAAATAATACATTAATAATTTGTCAGTCAATTAACTACATTTCAAGTGCTTAAAAGCCATATGTGGCTAGTGGCTACTATATTGAGCAGTAAAGATATAGAACATTTCCATCATTACAGAAAGATCAATTGGAACAGCACTGTTCTATAATATGTAAAGAATTCAAATCAATAATGAAAAGACAATCCAAAGGCAATATAGCAAAGTATATGAACAGGCAAATTCATACAAGGTAAAAAAAAAAAATGAATGAACAATCAATAATACTGCTGTTCCTGGTGCCCATTCTGATTTACCAGAGTCCAAGCATATTTTGAATATCATCCCTGCCGATAAAAAAGTGTTCAATCTAACTATTAATCAGGCAAATGCAAATTAAAAAACCTTCATGAGTGATTATTTCACAATTGCTAAATGAACAACAATTAAAAAGTCTAAAGATATTTTGTTGGCAGGAATGTGCAACAAAGGAACTCTCATAAACAGTAAAAGGGACAGTATCTAATAAAGTTGGAGATGCACACATTTTATGACTGCATTCCTAGAGAAACCTTCACACTGTGTACAAGGATGCATGTAGGCTGATGTTCACTGCAGTGTCATTTATAATTGCAGAATACTAGAAAATAATCTAAATGTTCATTATGATAGAATGGGAAAATAAGTTTTTATATATTTTTACAACAAAATACTATAGTACTTTGGAAATGAGTGAACTATAGTTATTAGAATCAAATTAGAGTCATCTCAAACACAAAGTTGAGTGAAAAGAGCATGAGTATAGAAGGATGCATACTGTCAGGCACTAATTTTAAAGCAATGACATACGTTATTTAAGAATATTTACAACAAGGCAAATTTTTACAAGTTTGAATCGGAATAATCTAAACCAAATCCAGGACATTTATTTTTTCTTGCAGAGAGAAAGGAAATGAGATTAGGCAGGGTTACAAAGCTGCTTTAATATTTGAAATGTCTCATGTCTTAATCAGGATGGTGAGTACATGGGTGTTTCTTATTTTTTCTCTCTGCCTTTTTAAAAGTTTTTAAAAGTTTTACATAGTTCAAAATATAAAAGCAAAAAAAGCCAATAACAACAAAAGCAAAAAAAATTAACAGTGAGAGGCTGGCAAGAGCTGTTACCACTTGGTGGTAATAATTTGATTGTTTTAAATTCTTTATTCATAAATGTAGTGGTTTAAATTTCAGAAATGTCTTGGAGATTGTCTCAGAATCTGTTAATCGCCAGGAATAAAACAAACAAACAAAACCTAATTCTAATACTTTGCCCTGATCGAAGAAAGCTTTTTTTTTTTTTTTTTTTCCTGTGAATCTTCTAGTGTGGGCCAAATTTTGTTTTAAGTACCTAGACTGATGAAGTTACCTATGAAGTTATTTCATAGGGAATGGGACCCTTGATTTGAAATGACCAGGAAGTTCCCTTGATAGCCAGAGTTTTCTTCTTAACATCAACCATTCATGGCCAGTTGAACAACTTTGTGCTGAGATAAATATCAAATCCTCCCTTTTTGGTATATGCTTTTCAAATATTTGTAGACTGTTATCATACTCTCCTTTGTCATCACTTAGCCAAGCTGTGCAGCTTAACTCCTTTAATCTTTCTACATAAATCAGACCCTCGCCTACTAATCATATTTGTTTCTTTTCTGTAGGGTCCTTCTTGCTTTCTTTTAGAAATAAGATTCTTAACAGTTCACCCAAGAGTACCAAAGTCATAAGTTAAGAATGAAAAAAACAAAACAAAAAAAAACCCAGACCGCTATAGATGGCCTATGATCTGGCACCTCTTTTAGTACAATTGTAATAGCAAACATTAGTGGAATTGAAATGAGTATATTTTATTTTTTTGCAGATGATCGGTCCCTTCTTTATTTTTGTGTTACACATTCTGACAACCTATTATTACTTGATATATTCCATTGATACCATCTTTGTACACAATTGTTAACATATTCAAATAAATTTAATTTTTAATTAAGATTTTTCCTTTAGGCTCTTATGCCTCTTGTTGGTGTTTCACACATATTGCTAGCTTCTTTTACACAAAACTATTATTTATCAACATGAGAGTTTTTTAAAACTATTAAAATAAAAGATATTGACTTTGTTCCGTAACATGTGTTACCTTAGCATGCTAACATTTGTGGTTGGGAAATGTGCTATTTGCAACACCCCCACCACACACACACAAGTGCATACATCCCTACCTTGTAGCCTAAAAGAAAGAAGCCCTCTGTGCACCTATCTCAATCACTTTCTTTTTCCGACTCATCAAAAGTTACCACTTTCCAGAATTTGATATTATGCATTCATTTTTTTCTGAAGTGTATCACTTATTATATATCCCTAAACCATGTATTATTTATTGTTCAACCAGTTTTATCCTACATACAAATGGATTCATTTTTATGACTTTTATGACTTTTTATTCAGCATTAGGTTTTGTGATTCCACAAGGCTAATATATGAAGTTCTAGTCTCTTTATTTGTACTGCTGTGTAGTATTTCATTGTATGAAAATATCACAATGCATTTATTGATTCCATTGTGGATGTATTTTTTTTCTTAAAAAACAATATAGACATTAGCATCCAGATACACATCTATAAGAGTGAAATTCCAGGTCCTATATGCTCTGGTTTAACTTTACTAGTTAAGGTCAAGTTATTTTCCAAAGTGGTTGTGTCAACTTATATCTCTCCAGCTATAGGTGAGCATTCCTTATGCAGCACATTCTTATGCTTGGTATTGAATGGCATTTTAGTTTTTGCCAATCCTGTGAGTATAAAATACTTTTGAAGAACAGTTTTGCTGGAAATAGAATTCTTGGTTGACAAATTATTTCTTTTGGTATTTGGAATAAATCAGCAACATTACTTTTTGGCCTCCAAAGTTTCTGATGAAAAATCTGCTGATAATCTTGTGGAGAATCAATTGTATGATTAAAATTAAGACATCCCCAGATAAATAGAAGCTGAGTGAGTTAGTTACCAGTAGACCTCCCTTGGAAGAAATGCTAGAGGAAGTACTGCAAGTTGAAATGAAAGGACAGTAGATAGTACCTTGAACCCATATGTAAACATAAAAATCTCAGTAAAGGTAAAGACATGGGCAATTATAATAAAAGCCAATGTTATTGTAACAACAATTATAACTCTATTTTCTGTTTTCTACATGATTTAAGAGAATAATTTGTATGTATGAGTCACTTCTCTCTTTCAGGATTCTTTCTTTGTCTTTATCTTTCCACAGTTGGATTATAATATCTTGCTGCAGGTCTCTTTTGAGTTCTCTATATTGGAGTTTTGTTGAGTTTCTTGGATGTTTATATTTATTTCCTTCATCAAACTTGGGAAGTTTTCAGATATTCTTTCTTCAAATATTGTCTCTTTCTCTTCTCCTTCTGATACTTCCACAATGCATTGGTCTACTTGATGATGTCTGACAGGACCCTTAGGCTCTATTCACTTTTCTTCAATCTTTTTTCTCTCTGTTCCTCACATTCAACAAGGACAATTGTTCTTTCTTCAAATTACTGATTCTTTCTTCTGCCAGCTTAAATCTGCCATTGAACACCTTTAGGGAATTTTTTATTTAAGTTATTGCATTTTTTACTCTAGATTTTTTTCAGGTTTTTAATCTCTATATTGATAGAGATTTCATTTAGTTTCATTTAGTTCATTTGTCATTTTCTTGGCTCTCACCATGTCTTTTAGTTCTTTGAGCATACTTAATCAGTTGTTTTAAAACCTTTGTCTAGTAGGTCCAACATCTGGTCTTTTCCATGACAGTTTCTGATGGTCCTTTGAATGGGTCATACTTTCTTATTTCTTTGTACACCTTGTGATTTTTGTTGTTGCTGTAAATTGAACATTTGACTATAATAACATGCTTTAAGTTTGGAAATCAGATTCTGACTCTACTCCAGGGTTTGCTGTTTTTTGTTTTTGTTTTATTTCTTTTTTGATTGTTGTAGGCTGTCTCTGTGGTGAGGATCAGCCTGAGGTGTAAATTTACAGTCTTCCTAGGTCTTTTCTGAGTCTATGCCTTTCCTTGAGTATGTGTGGTGATTGTCTAATGTCCCCCATAAATAAAATTGCTTTTGAATGCTTTAGTCTTTAATGTCTGACTCCCAGAGAGTGAAGGAAAAGGAGAATGAAGGGAAGGGTGAGGGACCTTTAAATCCTGTAGAAATTACTTCAGGTGGAAAGGGACTTGCAATTGTGTGTCTATATAGGGGTGTGGGTCTTGTTTCCAGCAGCAGTGGCTGTCTGCCTTTATATCTGTACCTCCATGATCAGAAGCAATCAGAAATCACAGTGTGGATCCCCAATAGCTGAAGGACAGGGTCTTTATTGCTCACCCTGGCTCCCATTAGCTATGTATAAGCCACTACTGCATCTCATGCACTACCTGCCCTGGGCTGGGGGTGGGAGATGGTAGCTTCTACTGAGCTAAAAGATGAGATTGACCAAAATGAACCACAGATTTTGGAAATGGCAAACTTTTAGTAGGCTCCAGAGTTCTAAAATATAGTTTCATGAGACATATTTTAGTGTAATTGTTGTCTAGGTGGGGAGACTGGTTCCTGGTGCTTCTTACTCCATCATTTTCCCAGAATCCTCCTTCTCCTCTAATTGATTTTTGAGTGTGATATGAGATAGGAAGCCATTTTTATCTCTGCTAATCTGCAATGCCAATTTTGTCATGTATACATGGGCCATTTCTAACCTATACATTCCATTTCAGTGGTCTTTTAGTCTATGCCTATGCTAATATCACCCTTTTATTTAATGCTAGGATAACATGTGTGAGCCGCTGCATCCAGCTCACTGTTTCATTTATTAAAGCTTTATAATATATCTTCATATGTGGTAGTGCAAATCCTTCTGCCAGGTTCTACTTTATCAGAAATGTTGTGTCGGTTATTGATCTTTTGTATCTCCACATACATTTTAGAATCAGCTTGTTAAACTTCTCAGAAAACCCTGATGTTATTGTGATTGGAATTCCATTGAAGAAGAAAATAAATTTGTGTTGAACTTACATTTTCTTAACACTGTATCTTCTTACATAATTTCTTTAGTGCCTTTTGATAAAGTTTAATCATTTTGCTATAAATGTTTTATGCTTCTTTCATTAGGCTTATTCTTAGGCATCTTTGAATATTTGTTATTATTTCATGCAGTATCTTTTTGTTGCATGTTCTTAATGTTTGTTCCTTGAATTTAGAAGTTCAATTGACTTTTAAATTGATTGTGTATTCAGTATGCTTGCTAAAAAATTTTATTGTTAATAATAACAATCTTTTCTGTGGTGTCTCTTCAATAAAAATGATTTTTCACCCACGAGTATAAGAAAAGTATAAACTTTTCTAAAGTTAGAATTTAGATTCATTTTTGTTATGTTTGTCCATCAAATGTTAGTTTCATATTTTGCCATACCTTTTCCTTCCTTTAAATATTAAATCCTTTACTTTGTTGTATTTTATATTTTTATGTAATATTTCTTTTTTGTTATTTAGATTATTTTTTAAATTATTTTTTATTTATTTCAGAATATTACAGGAGTACAAATGATTTGGTCACATAAATTGCTTTTGTACCATGTCTATCCCCCAGGTAGCGTTCATTGTACACATTAGGTGTGATTTTACCCATCCCTCCTCCCCCTTCCCTCCTGCTTGATTTCCAATGAATGTTATTTCCATGTGTGCACATAAATGTTGAATTTTTAAATAAATTATTCAATTAGAATAGTATTTTATTATGTTTGCAAATAGAGGCAAATTAGGCTAAACATTTTTTAAAATAATTTCTGTTTCTAATATAAAATTTGTTTAAGAGTTTATGTCAAATTTGTCAATAAGAAACCTGTTCTAAAATATCTGATATTTAAGGACTGAAAGGTCTCCCAACTCCTTTCTGCTCTACTATGGTAAGTCTAAAAGGTCTATAAAGTCTGGGAGTGATAAGACAGGGTAGGAACCCAACCTATCTGTGTCAGTAATAAAACTTTTGTCTAGTAAACATTTTCAATGATACAGAGATAAAGAAACATAAAACGTCTAGAAATGAATGAGGAAACTCTGGGAAAAATTACATTTTGTCCTTGACAGGAATGCTTTACTTTCTTTACCAAACTTTTGATTACCATTCAGTTTGTCAAAATTTTGTTTGTGGAGCAGAAACAATTAATTATAGCCTGGGAGACTGATTTGCTGAGGATTGTGTTCTGTCATGAATAATGTATTTATTTTTTCCATGTGGGTTTCTTGTAGGTACATGAGAACCACTGCATCATAAATTATTTGTCACTTTTTCTAGTTTTCTGAAAACTGCTAGAGGTTTGATTTCTCCAGAAGATGTGAAAAAATATCACATATCTGAACTTAGGGTAGGGAAAGATTGATGTGGGAAAATCCAAAGTACTAGTTTGGCAATCAAAAGACTTAGACTCTAGTGAAAATTCTGACAGTGATTATCTCTGAGACTGAATAAATTAACTTATCATCATCTCATTTACTTAATCTGTAAAAGAGAAGGTTGAATTTGTCAATTCCTGATCCTATAAGGTTAAAATAATTTCAATAATTCCAGATGTAGATTTTCCAAAACTTATGCCACTAATTAATGTGAAATTAAATTTCTAAAAAGTTATAAAAACTGACAAATATTCAAAATTAACATCTAAAGTGATACGAAAATATCATGACTATGAAACTATTTAAGGTTTGAAAATACTTTGGCTGATGTGTAGTTTATTCAGTTATACAATCTGAATGGTGTACTCAAATATTCTAATTTATCATAATTTGCAGGTTGAAGAAGAGTGAAATTTTATGGGTTTCTATTTTATTAGAATTGTGTTTTGAAGCATGTAGTCGATAATGATTTATTTATTTTCATTTTCCTAAATTATAGGGTGGCTTCACTCGTAAATATTCGCTTAGCTCAAAGACTGGAACACTTCTACCAGAATTCCCCAGTGCTCAACACCTTGTGTACCAAGGATGCATTTCTAAGGACAAGGTATCAATTAAAGATACTTCTCTATTGATTTTGTGATAGGTTGGTTCCATATCTCAATTTTCTGGAAATCTCATGGTACTGCAGGAAGCAGTCAAAAGTCTGCATAATCAAACATAATTGACTGATTTATAGGAGAGACAAATGCTTACTAACATTGATTAAACACTTTCCAATTAATTATTTACCATCTCCATGGCAGCATGTAATCAGAAGGTGATAAAATAAACCTTAAAAGACTAGAGATTATTTTTTATTTAAAACTCTGTTGAGAAAGAAAACACTAGAATGTGTCTATCATGTGCAATTTCTTCAATTAAAAGTTTTATGTTTTCAATTAGCTTTGTTTTATTTCAGTAAATAGTCATCAAGTATTTCCCTAGAACAGAATATACTCCTAGCACCAAGGGGGAAATAACTAGATGAATACAAGGGCTACACTAGATGATCACAAAGTTTCCTTTCAATTCTAAAATTCTATGCTCACTTACATTTACAAAGTTAAAGTTAAGAAAGTTAAGAAAGAAACATTTTCATTGGATTCAGCTTATAAATAATCCTCAATATGACTTTTCAATGCTTATGTAATAAAATTTGAGGCTGAATTCTCCTCTATTTCTGTACTTCTAGAGTCATTTGCTGGGGTTTTATTGGCTATTGTGTAGCAGGAGCCATTATTAAATCAAAACTTAAAGATTTCTATGTTTTGCTTTCAACTAAAGTTTATATTTTCATTAGCATTTGAGGAACACGCCTTTCATAGTATATTGAGTCAGTTTATATTTTTGAGGCAAAGAGAAGAATATGATTAATTAACGTCCAACTGCATTACTTTAGTAATGGGCTTTTGTTTATTTTAGCATATTATGGGGGTACAAATGTTTAGGTTACGTGTATTGCCTAGAGCCCCCATTCCCCCGAGTCAGAGCTTCAAGCGTGTCCAAAACACATCACACTCATTATGTATGTATATACCCATTCCCTCCTCCCCCCTCATCTGCTCGACACCTGATAAATGTTATTCCTATATGTGCACTTAGGTGTTGATCAGTGAAACCAATTTGATGATGATAGTAATGGGCTTTTTGTAGAAGCAGGAAATAAAAATAACACATTGATTTTAAAAAGGTTATTGGTAGATTAAGTAGAGATGCACAGTAACTTAGAGGGCTAATTTTGATGACAGTCATACTCTGCCAGTTAAGAATAGGCAAAGTATTACAGATATTCACAGATGCCAAATCCAAAGGAGTTTCCTGAAGTATGTCCACTTCCTACTATTCTCCTTTCTCACTGCATTTCTCAAATTTACCACATTCTTTTAACCTTGTAGATGTAATGTGTGATATTATGACTTCATATTTTGAAAATTGCCAGTAAATGTTAACATGTGGCAGTTTGTGGGGAAGCCTATGGAAATCAGTGAGATCTCAGTTCTTTGGGGGAGGGTAATATTGGGTAGCTTTTGTGCAGAGGATTGCTTACATGCAAACTTATCACGAAGATGTTTACTGTGTAAATATTCCTGGCCAGAGGGAGAGAGAGAGAGGGACAGGGAGGTTGAGCAACAAAGGAAAAAAGAGGTAAAGATCAGGCTCCAATAGTTTATTTCAGTTTCTTTGCTGGCCTGCAAGGAATTTCTTACCTACCAACTTGAAAGGCTGGTGTATCAAGGTGCTTACATAACCCTTGGTTTCTAAGTTCATTCCCAGTGGACTCCATCATGAGCACCAGGGACTGACACTCTTCTTTGTCCCTTGAGGACAGCTTAACCCTTTCACCTTTTTAGCTAGTAGCCAAGTTCCCCAGGTAAATTGTCAGTTCCTAGAAAGAGGAAGGTGGGGCTGAAGCCAAGCACTTGAAGCACCTGCTTCTTTAAGGCAGAAAGAACAGAGGCTGCCCAGTGAGAAGCTGACCCCAGTGAGAGATGCTGGCTGAAGCTGGGGGCCAGCTTCTTGACTGATCATACTGTCACTCATGGCAGTTGACACGCCCACCACGTGGTGGCTGCCTTTAATGGAGCTAAGCCTTGTCTCTGCTCCTGCTGTCTCTAACATGATGGCTATTCTCAGAAAACTGAGTAAAATTGTGTTTATAAAGAATGCAAAGTACACTACAACTAAAATTCATTATCCTAAGTCTATGTAAGTATTAAATAAACAAATGAAGTATTAATAGTAATATTTTTAAATGCTGATGATTTGTGTATAAAACAAATTTTGACACAAATAAATAGAAATACTTGTGAAGATAAAATCTTATTTGTCCTTTAGTAAATTTCAGAGCTCAAAGGGTTAATTAATTTTTTTTTTATTGAGACATAATAGATGTGTATATTTTGGGGGTACATGTGATAATTTAATATAATCATATAATCTGTAAAGATCAAAACAATGTAATTGGGATATCTATCACCTTAAATATTTGTCTTTTCTCTATACTAGAAACATTTGAATTATTCCCTTCTAGCTATTTTGAATATACAATAGATTAATATAAACTATAGTCCCCCTACTGATTGATCTATCAATCACTAGGTCTTACTTCTTCTATTAAACTGTATATTTGTACACATTAATCAACCCTCCATCCCTACCCCTTCCAGCTTCTGGTAACAAATCTACTCTCTAACCTTCATGAGATCCACTTTTTTGTCTCCCACATATGAGTGATAACATGTGATACTTGCCTTTCTGTGCTTGGCTTATGTTATTTTACCTCCAGTTCCACCCATGTTGCTGAAAATGACAGGATTTCATTCTTTTTATAAGACTGGAAAATATTCCATTGTGTATATAGACCACATTTTCTCTATCCATTCATCCACGGATGGGTACTTAGGTTGATTCCATACGTTTGGCTATTGTGAATGGCACTGCAGTATACATGGGAGTACAGATATTTCCTTGATATATTGTTTTCCTTTCTTTTGGATATCTAAACAAAGGGTTAATTTTTGACAATAGTTATGACTTCCCTTTCATCTTTCAAGTAGTTTTCATTCTCATTTCAAAAGTAGGACTTGCAATCCGTCTAAAAACGTAATAGCATTTTCTAAAGTATGGAGCAAGTCTCATTTGCATTAATGATGTCCTATCCTGCTAGAGGTGTCCTGTAATCAGCATGCCTCCAACGAAATAGAGTGGTAATCTGCATGTTACCATTGTTCAGCTGTAATCAGGACCACAAAGAAGGGTGCTCTCACTAGGCTGCAGGAATAAAGGGTGGAATGCAAAGGGTTAGGATAGGACACCTGCATCACCACCGCCATCCTCAATGCCATTGGAATCAAAATCACTGACAATTTTTAACATGTACTACACTTTATGTTTGTTTACTGCACAAACAACCTATATAGTTATTATCATGTCAATTTTATGGAAGAGGAAATTAAAGCATATAAATATTAAATAGCTTACCCAATGTTACATAGCTAGTAAGTGGCAGATTAAAGCTGGGATTCAAATCCAGGTAATCTAGGGGAAAGCTCATACCTTTAACCTGAGCTCCTCTTCACACATAGCAAACAACCAGCTACAGGTGGGGACATTTTTAGCACATAAAATAAAGGTCTTAGTTTGAATATTGTTAAGTTGCTGGAATACTATCTAGTTCTAATCCATTGCAAATTTTAGAACATATTTAAAACTTTTTAAACTATGCAATACAAATATCCATATTAACTTGGAAATAGAGACTCTTTGTAAGAGACACTCAGTGTTTGAGTATTTTTTGGTAAATGCATCATTTGATATTATTACTAATTCCAGATAATATTTAGCAAGGTCTTACTGTGTGCAAGATACTGTTCCATGTATAGCACACCTTATTTTATCTGATTTTCATAGCACCATATGGGTACTATATTATTACTATCTACTTAAAGATAAAAGCTTGGAACTCAGAGACAAAGCAACTTGTAGAGTCATACCTGCTAAGTAGTGCAGTGGAGCTGGGCACTAAGGTTCAGCCAACTTCAGAACCAAAACTTGAAACTACTACGCCACACAGCTCCAAGCATCCACTTAATAAAACTGTGTAAAGAGTTGATGTGTTTCATCATTTTATGTTTATTCCCCCAGTCAAAGATAATTTTCTTACTAGGCAGAAAATTAGGATGTTCTTTTGACCGACAATTCCCTGTACATTTACCTTTTTCTTTGTTCTTATCATACTACACTTCAATTGTCAATTGACTTTTGTTTCTCTCTTCACAAGGCAGTAATCTCCTTGAAATAAGGATTTATTTTTGAAACTTCAGCATTGAACATACTGTCTGGTACATAATGGGAGCTTTGAAAATGTGTGGTGAATGAATGAACAAATGAAAAGGATGCTTTGGTTAAGCTTTTTCTTCCTTGAAATAGGTTGATACTCTCATAATGATGTACAAAACTCACTGCCAGTGTATCCTGGACAATGCAATTAATGGAAACTTTGAAGAGGTAAGGGTGACAACAGAATGTTTTGTTGAGCATATTACATATACTTTCATGTCTTGTTCTTAATGAGTTCCTGGTAAAGGAAAATTTTAACGTCCATACTCTTTGCTCTGCAATTAGATCCAGCATTTTTTATTACACTTTTGGCAAGGAATGCCTGATCATCTTCTTCCCCTGCTTGAAAACCCTGTTATCATTGACATTTTCTGTGTTTGTGACTCAATTCTTTATAAGGTAAGCTCTTTGGAATATGTTAAACATGCACCATTTGTTTCTTTACATGGCATTCTATCTAAATTTTTGTAATATATTTTCAATAAATTTGTTACTTCTGGATAGAGATGTACTATCGATTTTTTTCTGATAAGAAAATTTAATAATGCATGTTTATTAGTGTATGTATTTTAATTGAAGTTTACATTAAGTAAAACAAGCTCAATTTCTATTTATGGCTAAGAATGACTGTATACATGACATACTTATTCACATGTATATGTACGAAAACGTAGTTAATTTTTATTAACTCTTAAGATGTTTTCAGATTAAAATAACACAATGATTTTTCCCACAAAACAATAATTTGTAAATCTTGAAAGCTTCTAGCTTTAATGTATTAACGTCTAATTCTGTTCTCAAACAAAATAAAAGTCCCCAAGTATCTACAGAAGGATCACGAAGACATCTGCATAAATACAAGCTGGCTGTCTTTCTAGCCAAATATTTAATGGGAAAGGGAAAGAGGCTAGTCCCCAACACGGTCTCTTCTCTGGTTGCTACGAAGTCCAAGCTAAGAGATAAAATAATATTGCAAGCTGGCTACTTTAAAGTGAGTCTGCCTACATTTACCTGCCAAATTGTCATAAATAAAATTAAAAGCTTTCCTTTTAAAAAATAATATGAGTTGGCAAGAAAACCCAAGCTGGATCCTGGTAAGTGTTTGTGAAATAAAAGCCGCCTAAGTTAGCTGCAACTATCAGGTTCTCGACTTCTCAGAAAAGTGAAGCAAAATCTAGGTGGACTCAGTCCAGAAGTAGCTTTGCAGATCAAGAATTGATAGGTTGGCTTGAGCCAGAATAAGGGAGCCCATATTCTCATTCTCTGTTCAGTTCTTCCTCATCACAGGATAAGAGAACAGAGGAGTAAGTGCAGTATGTTCTCTGCCTTTAGTTCCAGATAAAGTTGAAGAAGGGCAGAGGAAAGCAAGAATTATCTATTTTTTTGCCCCCTGGGTTGAATAAGAATGTCATTATTTAGACAGAAAAGGTTTAATTTGCACTGATTGTCCGTAATGCTTAACACTTGAGGAAGCAACCAAAAGCAGGAATGGTGGTGGCTCCAAGAATAAGTATAAGAAAAGATCTGGACCTCTTGCATACACGTTTACAACAATTAAAGCAAAGCCCTTTGGATTGTCACTCAGCTCCTCCAAGAAATACCCTTAAAACATACTTTCCCCCTCCAAATTATTATTATTTTTTCAGTCCAACACAGAAATCGTGACTTTAAGTAACTTTAAACAAACCTGTTTTCTCCTCCTTATGGTGAAACCAGGGAGGCACAGTGAGCACTGTAAATAGAGCACTGTGAAAGGAGCTTCTGCAAGATTATCCCACCTCTGGAGAGTGGTCAGCTTTTAGTCATAAAACAGTACATGATTCCCATGACCAATCCTTTGGTAATTAACATATTGGGCAAATACAATACTGTCTCCTGTTTTACTGTCTCACATACGCACACAACTCATACATATGTTGATTTTGAAGAAAAAGTAGTTGACAAATAATGTCTTTCTGTAAAGATCCTTAGTTAAGGTTTATATTCACTCTCTTTTGCTGTGATTAGGTTCTTACAGATGTACTCATTCCTGCAACAATGCAAGAAATGCCTGAGAGGTATGTTCAGTTAATAAAACATGATCATTTCTTAGGATGGGGCTTCACTTTCTACATTATATTAAAAGAAAACATTAGGCAATAATTTATTGATTTATTAAGAAGATTATTTTCTTTCTCTGTCCCTTTGTAACAGCTAGAAGAGATCTTCAATCCTTATATTTGGACCTTTAGCGAACAAAATGGGTGAAACAATTCTGAAATCCCTTTAATCTGAGGGCTGCCAAAGTGAAAAATAGATATTTAAGTGCTTCTGGACTTCAAGATACTGAGAAATTTCCTTGATGGAAACTAGTTGGAAGACGATAAATGAGGATAATTGATGAAAAATAAGCATAATAATAAAAACTGTATGGGACATATTATGTTTAATTATTAACTTTGGTCTTAATTACAAAATCAGAAAGTGGCATAATGAAATTATTACCTTCTTTTAACAAAGGAATAAAATCTCAAATAGCTTATTAAAATGGTACCTGAAGATTTTCCAAAAAGACTTTTTTGATGCAAGAACAATAGAAACTTGAACCAAAAGGCCAAATTTTTCTTTGAAAACAAAGTCTAATGAAATAATAAAATTTATTTCAATATTTTGGGGGTATAAATTTATATAGGGCTAGACAGTTGGTGCTCAATAAATAGATGTTAATTTATAAAACAAATTTTATTTTTTATTTACCTTTTCTTCTAGATTGTTTTATTTATTTGTATAATAGTTGGTATTAGCCTGGTCAGTTGTTTCTTTTTTTTTTTTTTTTTTTTTTTGCGTTCTTTTTTTCAGTTGTTTCTTTTAATTATCAATTGTAGCTTTTAAACATCTAATCTATGTTCTGAATCAGATATACCTACCATTTCCATGTCATAGCAAAATGGCTGTATTTGGTGGCAGGTATCTAGTCACATGACAATTAATAGTAATAATCGCTGACCTTTATTGAACACACCATAGGCTTTGAGACTTTATGTAACTTATTTCATTTAATTCCTACAATAAACCTAAAAAGGATTGTTTATTGATTTATGTCTTAACTATAGGAGCAATTCATGGTCACTGTAGAAAATGAAAAACATACATGAGTGCATTTAAAAAAATTACTCATAATCTCACCATATGCTTAATGTCTTAGATTATTATCTCACAGACTTTTTTTCTAGGATTATTTGTAAATATACACATTTAAAGAATGAAACTATAGTATACATATTATAGGAGTATGCTGTAAAAATCTCTCCATATCAATAAATATAGATCAACATTATCTTTGTAAAGTTGCATAAATTTCCAGCACCTGGAGAATATTGTACTTAATTTAACCAATTCCTTATCATTTAACAATTCTATTTTTTTTTAAATACAGCCTGTCAGACTATTCCAAAGCAGCTATTATGATTTTGAATTCACAAATGAGGAAGCTGGAAGCAGAAATAAGTTAATTTATTTTCCCAGAGGCAGCAAATTAATAAGAAGCAGAGCTTAGATTTTAATCAAAGTCTGTTTAACTCTAAACTCGGCTTACTCTGTTTCCTGTGTCATGTCACTGTTCCCAACATGTGTATCATCCCAAATAGATTTATATGTGTTTTATTAAAATAAAATATCTAGATTTTTGATTGATTTTCAAATTTTGGATGTTCTTGCAATATATACACAGCCAACATTTGCAATTTTCCCATTTGGGTCCTATAGTTAGGATGCTTTTGATAATTCATCTCACAAATTTATATTTGGATTAAAAGACTATGCTACTAGAAACTACTATTAAATACATGAAATGATGTTCTGATCTCAATATGTCTCTCAAGAAGTCAGGATATGTGAAATACAATGCACTCTTACATTTTCCTATAAAATTTTTCATAGAAAAGTATTGAATTATGAGTTAATAGTAATAATAAGTATATTATTTATTGAGTACTCCTTGTGGGCCAGGCTTTAACCTGGGCGCTTTCCATGAATTATTTTATGTAATCCTCTATGACACAGTAATTCTATGACACAGATACTATTATTATTCCCATTTAGAAGATGAGGAAACTGGAGCTTGAGGAGATTGAGTATTTTGACCAAGTTGATAAATAGCAGACATAGGCCAAGTCCGTCTGCTCTTGGAATTCTAGAATAATAGTATACTTCTATCAAAATACATTTATTTAGTGCATTTTTAACAATGAAGGCTTTAACACATAACTTTCTTTGTAGCTTACTAGCAGACATAAGAAATTTTGCTAAAAATTGGGAACAGTGGGTTGTTTCATCGTTGGAAAACTTGCCAGAAGCCCTAACTGACAAGAAGATACCTATTGTGCGAAGATTTGTGTCTTCTCTGAAACGACAAACATCTTTCTTACATCTTGCTCAAGTAAGTTGGTAAGCTGGTGGTATTTGTCACTGAATTTAAGGAAAAGTTTGAGGGATTTTCGCAGATTAAAGGATACTAAATAGACAGTACTTAAATGGAATGTGAGATCCTAAAGTGAATGCTAGAACAAAAAAAGGACATTAGTGGGAAAACTGGTGAAATTCGAATTATGTCTGTAGTTCAGTTAATAGTATCGTACCAGTGATAATTTCCTGACTTGGGTCATATGAAATGGTTGTGTAAGATGATAAGAATATGGATGGAGAGTATTTGGAAATACTCTGCATTATCTTTGCAACTTTTCTATGATTTAAAATTATTTCAAAATAAAAAGTAAAAACAAATGTTCTGAATGTAATCAAAATGTAAAACATTTATTTGCCATGTGAATCCACTTCATACAAATTAAGGTTTTGAGAAATGAGCTCTTGTGATATTTGATGTGAAACTCACAAACCCAGTACATTTTAAATTGCCTACTAATTATGGCTCTCTTATATGGGGAAGATCAAAAGTAATTCATAAATGAGGAATACCCTATTTGTATATTGTTAAAATATACTTCCTCTCCCCACAAATCGTTGGTTTCCTTATGTGGGTTTCTTATCCCCTAAATGTTAAAAGACTAGCTTGGGATGGTTCCAGATAGGAAATATAACATTTTGAAATCCTTATTTTATGACCATGGACAAAGAAAAACTAAGCTCAAAAATAATTTTCAAGCCTCTGACAGAGATGATTATGAGTCTCAGCTATTGTTTTTAGTTTTAAAATAAGAACGTTATTAATGATCCTTTTCCCTCAAGGAACTATTTTTTCTCAAAGCTAAAACATTCCTCTAGATGGACTCCAAATGATATAGCATAGTGTCTTTTTCGCTTACTTTGTGCAGATTGCCAGACCAGCTCTCTTTGACCAGCATGTAGTGAATGCCATGGTATCTGACATTGAAAGGGTTGACTTGAATAGTATTGGATCTCAGGCCCTTCTTACTATTTCGGGCAGCTCAGACACTGAATCTGATATCTACACTGAACGTAAGTTCACTTTCTTCATTTAAAACAAGGTTTCACAACCCCAGCATTATTAACATCTTGAGCTGGGTAACTGCTTGTTGTGGGGGACTGTCCTAGGCATTATAGCGTGTTTATTAGCAACATCCTTGGCCTCTATCCACTAGTTGCCACTAGTAGCGCCTCCCCCAAGTTGAGACAACCAAAAATGTCTACAGACATTGCCAAATGTCCCTTGGGCTGCAAAATCACATCTGGTTGAAAAACCATAGTTTATCAAAACATTTTTAACTAAAAAATATTTGTTCTCTATTCAAAAACAGTTGTACTTACTCATTGCGGAAAACCTAGAAAATGCAGACAATATTGGGAAAAATAAAAGTAATCTGTAATCTCATTGCCTAGAAATAACCAAAATAAAATAAGCTGGAAATAATCAAAATGGTTTTATGCTTTATGAGTTTTCTTCCAGTTTTACATTACAAGCACACACATTTACATGTGTTTTATACTTATCATATGCTATATGATACATATCAAAATGAAATTTCAACACAATACTGTTTTTCAAAGGAGACTGCACTCAAGTTTAGAGCATCTGACAGAACTTACCACGCCAATATGTGTTACTAGACAACTAGGCTTGATATCTGAGGAATAATAGCCCACTATTTTTCCCTCCATTTCTCTCCAAAAAGACAAAAACACAGCCTCCTATACAGCACAAACAATAGACTGCTCTCTGCGGCGCAACCTCAACTGTACTTTTTATTTCCTAACATAAAATTTTATTACCCTTGAGATTCAGTAAAAAGCATCAAACTCTTTAATAAAATGATATTCCTAAACTTCCTCTCTAAAATTTTATATTACAGAAGGTTATTCATGTACATGGCTAAATTCTGCAGTGCTGAATTAATTTTTGTTAAAAATAAAGGCTATTTCAGAAAGCAAAAAATCAACAAGCTTAGCTTGGTTCATTCATTAGCTTTCAACTGATCTGTTCCATTTAATGAAAACACTGGATTCAAAATGAATATCCAACTATATTAACAACTTATTCATCCCTAATACGTGCATATATGTATAATATATGAGTTTTTATTTCAATACATACCTATATATATACTTCAGATTAAAATTTTGAAGAGTACTAAGAATTTTTTGTTACTGTTCTCAAGATATGAAATGAATTCCTTTCACACATTTAACCTAATCTGCCTGATTAATTTAATCTACCTGCCCTTTAATGCTATCCAATTATTGATGATACCTAGTTTTAGGTTTTCTTTTGTGAGTATTGAGTGCGATGTGCTGCTTTCTTTTCTTTTCTTCTTCTTCTTCTTTTCTTTTTAACTTGGTAGATGACTCTATCACTGTGTTCCAAGAACTGAAGGATCTCCTTAAGAAGAATGCCACCGTGGAGGCTTTTATTGAATGGTTGGATACTGTGGTAGAACAGAGAGTTATTAAGGTACTTTTTAAATGACAGATTCAGAAAATAAGTTTTTTGCTATGAGTAAATGCTAAACTGGCTGTAATTTCTTGACTGGTGAGGGAGGTGGCAGACTGTGTGTATGAAGGCTTTGAAAAGCTTTTGACACTCTACACATAAGGCAGCCCAAATATCAAAATTAGGAATATGTCAGATTTGAGAGCATTGGGAATGAATTCCATTCTATTTTTCCTTTCCTGACCAAGAACTAGAAGATGCTCTGCCTTCCCTATCAGTCAATAAAGTTACAGCTAACTAACATCAATAGAGAAGGATAAACTTAGAAACTGGAAAGATTTGGCCCTTTTCTAAAAAGTAAGTGTTTAGAAATTCTGAGAGAAAAATATGGTTTTAAGCATTTGCATTTCTGAATTCCAAAAGCTCAGTATTTTGTGTTTTCTCTGTGGTTTCTTCAGCTTTTTCAGTTAACCTTCAAGTCATCCATCATGAAACAAGGCAATAAGAACAAATATATCCATCACTAGTTGGTGTTAGCCATTCCATATCAAGGAAACTAGTTATAGTTTGGGGACTTTTTTCTTCTAGAAGGAAAACAGATTATCATTCAGGAACCAGAGAAATGAGAGTTAATCATTCACAGAAATATATAACCCTTCCTTCACACTTCACCGTCTGTTCTTTTTTAAAGCTCTGTGAAAGAAAAACTTAAAAATGAAAATAATTTGTAAATTATTTCATTTGGTTATTTAATTCTATTAGGAAACAAAGCCATATAAAATAAAGACTTATCACCCTTACAATGACAGCAATGACAGCCGAAATTAAATCCCGGGAAGAATCGTTTGTTTGATGAAATAAATGGCATGCCATGCCATCTGTCCATTTGTCAAACGTCTATTTACCTCTTGACCTAACATAGGATGCATGTAGTAACGAGAGGACAGATTTTATAGTTTCATTTTGTTCCTTTACTTTTAGACCAGCAAACAAAACGGAAGATCATTAAAGAAGAGGGCTCAAGACTTTCTGCTAAAGTGGAGCTTTTTTGGTGCTCGAGTAATGCATAATCTCACCTTGAACAATGCATCCAGTTTTGGTATCCTATGTGCTTTTTAAAATTCTTATTAAATGAATTATGTCATCCGTTCCCCAGTCACATCTCCTATCAATTTTTAAACATGTTACACAGTCCATTCTCAAACTGTATCTGAATATTGAGTTGGTAGAGAATAGTAGTTATGAGACTAGCTGGGTCTTGTAGTCAGATCACACGAAAGGTTACATCCTAACACTGCTTCTCTTTGGCTGTGGGCTTTACCCAAGCCAGTTTGCTCAATGAAGAAGGAGAAAAATATTCTCTTTATACCCGTGTGTAGGTGTTTTAGTGAGATGATGTATATAAAAACACATTGCATAACTCTCAGCAAATAGTTAATGAATAGTAACTGTTACATTCCATTCTATCAGTGCTTGGAAAAAATTTCTTTGTTAAACAAACAAATAAACAATAACTAAGACATTATTTTCCAGAGGGATTATTCCTTGCAATATGGCAATTTTTTTGCATCTTTTCTGGGCAGTCACATAGCTGCACTCCAGGAATAAAAATGCAGCTTAAAAGACACACCCTCATAAATTTCTGGACTATCTTTCCTGATCTGTATGACTTGTGAGACAAATTGGGTCACATTAGCTTTTCCAAAACTTGAATGCCTTTTTTCCCCTAAAATTTCTAAGGTTCATATTTTGTAGCTAAACTCATGGGCAGTAACCGCATTTCATAGCTGCATTTCAAGAAATCTTCTCGTTACTAACTACGTTGTTTTTATTTAATATTTAATAGAATTAAATAGAATCAGTGAACTTGTATTGAGGGACGAACTAAATGTGTTGAATCTATTGTTTGAAATAGACTTGCTCATATTTAAGATTTCTTAAAATGTACAGCATTGAATGCTGACTTTGTTGTGAAAAAAGACTTTTGTTGGGACATCTGTTGAATAGTTAAAAGAAGTTGAAGGTTTTCAGTACATCTTTCCCATGAAAATTATTCTTTTGATTTTTTTTTAAATCAAAAATATTTTGTTTCAGGCTAGAAAGACATCACCGTACTTGATGCTTTTTTCAGACCATGTTTGGCTATTGTCTAATTATTTAGTACAAAGCAAACAGAAATAGAGCAGAGTAGAGCTCATTCTCCCCAGGTTAAAGCTTATCACGCTCCAATGTGTGCCCTCTTAAAGTATAAAGCATGTCTCACTTTCATCCGTTTTTTCCTTTGATGTAATTAGTGGCCAAAGAACTGGCAGGACAGTACACACAGTGAGCTGGGCAGGCGGTACACAGAAAGATTAGAGACCTGAGTTAAGCATGTTGGTCTTAGCAGGTCATTTAAAGTCCAACGAGTATTTGTTTATATCAGTTGCTCCTTGTAAAATGTTGCAAGATGGTCACAAAGATAACTCTCTCTCTCTCTCTCTCTCTTTTTTCATTTCACAATGTCCTCTCCCCATTCATAAACAAGGTTCTTTCCATTTGATTCGAATGCTTCTTGATGAATACATTCTCCTGGCAATGGAGACTCAGTTTAATAATGACAAAGAGCAGGAATTACAGAATTTATTGGACAAGTATATGAAGAATTCAGGTAATTTAAAATAGCTATCTTGTTTTGCATATTTCTTTGTTTAAACCTAAGTTCAGGACTCTGTAAGTACACATGTTAAGGGGGTTTATAGTAGTTTCAAAATTTTTCCCCAAATACATCACTACTAACACCATATGCCAACACTATTGGAGCACTATCTCTTCTTTCATTAATTTACACATAGAGTAGTCAAGTTGCTTTACTGGGAACTCTGAAGGATACAAAATTGATGTTCTTAATTTCTGGAGATTTAGATGAAGTTGGAGAAGTGATTATAATACAAAAAATAACTCATTCAAGGCAATACATGTGGTATACTGCATATATAAATGATAGAGAAATAAGTTCTATAGGAGTTTAGAGAAGGAAAGGAGCACATCTACTTGGACGGGACAACTTGTGTTTTGAAGACTTCACTCCAGAGTGGATTATTTAGTGCCCCTCAGAGCACATCTACACCCACAAATCCACAACTAAAAAGCCCACACCATTGTCAGGAACAAGGTCTGCCAGCATTGTTTCCCACAGAACACATTGCTTAGGAGTTTCCAGATTAATGACTCAATCATGAAACATTTTCAGTTTATTTTACTTGGTTTTGTCTACTAGGAATATGGGAATAATCATGGCTTTCCCATTTAAAAAAATCTTTCCAGATGCAAGTAAAGCTGCTTTTACCGCTTCTCCAAGTTCATGTTTTCTGGCTAACCGTAATAAAGGGAGCTTAGTTTCCAGCGACGCCGTGAAGAATGAAAGCCATGTGGAGACAACCTATCTTCCTCTGTCATCCAGCCAACCTGGGGGCTTAGCCCCTGCTCTGCACCCGTTCCCTGCTGGGAATACAGACAGCATGCCGCTCCCAGGTACCCTGCGAAACAACGAAGAGAACCACTTAGGCTTGAACACATCCCAGAGGAGCCTGCCCCTTCGTTTGTCTTTTAATTTGTAACCTCCACTGGGGATTTCAAGAATAAATAAGGATTATCTTAACTGACTTTTAATACAGATTCATAATATTTTTGTGACTTTCAGCAGTTAACATTCAATTAGTACCATTATTAACATAGGTATCATATTTTGACACACTTGATAAGTTATATCAGGAGTATAGATAATTAGTTGTCTTCATGTAATAGAAGAAAAAATTAGGTTAGGTGTGCATAAAATCCTTAAGATGCTTTGAAGATCAAAAAATGGGTAGCTTATTTATTTCTGGCTTTTCAGGAGACTATTTCTCCTCCATTAGAAAGTGGATTTGGGCATTTTGGGATAACCATTACAATAATTTTCTCTTTTGGTGTGGGGTCTTCTTTGTGTCAAAATGAATGTTTAGTGGCTTGAACTAGTTATTAAGGAGTCTTTTAAATCTGCTTATTGCCTTGTGTCTTTTCGAAATTCTTTTATATATATTACTTCGTTGGACATACAGAATTTTAAACCTGGGAGAGCCTTTATAGTTCAGGGATCCAGTCCACATATGGAAAATCAGAGGCCCAGGGAGTTGGTGGCATTCATATATTGCATTGCTCATCTGAGGTGTTAGCATGATATTTTTGAATTGACTGCTTTGAAGCCATGGCCATTTTGACATTAGTGCCTTTTTCTTTCACTCTAAAAAACCATTTAACATTCAGCTTTTTTTTTTTTAATTATGGAGAAATGTAAGCAGCAGACTCCTATGTCCTTCCCAAGCATGAATGAATTCTAACCATCCTCATACCTGTGGAAGTATGAGGTCCTCCCAGACTTTCCTCTGTAGTCACTAACTCCAAGTCTCCACTATTGTGATGTATACATGTGTTGCGATTTTATTTTTTTAAATCTGGATTTTTGGTGTTCCCCAGCTCAGTTATTTTTGGAGGGTAAGAATGAACCAAGTTGGAAAAAACATATATCAATAAACCTTTTGAATATTTTTTAAAGATGTGAGCACATATACTTTAATATGACAATAAGTGACTGTTCTGGTCATTTTTTTCAGGTCAAATGGAGCTTTCACAGAGCACGGGCCATCTGATGACACCACCTATTTCTCCAGCCATGGCAAGCCGAGGAAGCGTCATTAACCAAGGGCCAATGGCAGGGAGACCCCCAAGTGTGGGCCCCGTATTGTCAGCTCCGTCACACTGCTCTGCATACCCAGAGCCCATTTACCCTGCTCTTCCTCAAGCCAGCCATGACTTCTATGGGACCAGCTCTAACTATCAGACTGTGTTTAGGTCACAGCCCCACCCCCCATCAGGACTCTATTCTCATCACAGTGAGCATGGTCGATGCATGGCCTGGACTGAGCAGCAGCTTTCTAGAGACTTCTTCAGTGGCAGCTGTGCTGGGTCTCCATATAACTCCCGGCCACCTTCCAGCTATGGACCATCCCCTCATGCCCAGGATTCACACAGTATGCAGTTTTTAAATACAGGAAGCTTCAATTTCCTGAGCAACACAGGGCCTGCCAACTGCCAAGGAGCGACATTGCCTCCTAATTCACCTAATGGTATTGAAATTTTTAAAGAACTTTTCATGGCATTTGAGATGGCCAATAAGGCAAAATTGGACATTGAGTTTCACCTCTGCTGAATAGCATGTCATCCAATGTCAGGCTTCTAATGATCATGGTATCTCAGACATTTGGAGCTGATTTCTGCCACATGCAAATATATTCCCTAATTCTTATGGCTTTATTAAAGTTGCTCTTCTAGATGCCACATATGATAAAAAAAAATTATGTCAAATCATATGCTTGAAACCAACCTTAATAGCCCCAAAGAAGAACATTCTGTCCTTTTAAACTATTTTTAGTGGACAATGTTTCTTTCAGAGAACTAAAGCAGACTTTAAAGATTCAGAACAAAACAATGACCCCATTATGTCGATAAAAACTTGAAGTTAGGCAAGCTAGAAAGATCTCTGGACACCTTCAGCTACCAAAATAGGCTTTGTGTATAAGTTACTTTGATGCTTTTCTCCTAAAGGTAGGCCAGTCTTTCTCTTATAAGCATGAATCTATAAATAAAAATAGTATTTTCATGAAAGGAGAATAGTGCTTTTTTTCTTTCTTCATAGGCAGATCTTGTTAATTTAGCTAAGGGAAATATGAGAGAAGTATAGTCTGTCTCAAAATTAATAATATGACTATTCTATATTTTTGAAAAAAATCAGAGTAGTAAACCATATGCATATATAAACATAAATCCAACTCTATAGCAAGCATAGATATAAATGTAGTATTTATCATTTGGCATCTTTAGGGCTCTACCCAATTACTTTGTCATTTTTTTCTTTCCTGAATGTTCTTTATAATAAGTCAACAGCACATTCTCAACACTTTCTGTTATAGGATACTATGGAAGCAACATCAACTACGCAGAGTCTCACAGACTCGGATCAATGGTGAATCAACATGTTTCTGTCATCAGCAGCGTTCGTTCACTGCCTCCCTACAGCGACATCCACGACCCACTTAACATTTTAGATGACAGTAGTAGAAAACAGCCCAGCTCGTTTTATGCAGACACATCATCTCCAGTTGCATGTCGGACTCCAGTACTAGGTAAATTATTTTAGTAGTTCTTGAAAACATTTTTAAAAGTCATTGACCTCGGGTATGCAGCATTACTTGAGGGTGATGTGTTTAGGTGAACTGAGCACTCACATTCCCACAGTTGATTTATCACTTTGGATCTGAAGTTATTTCGTTGTATCTGGATATACACAGTTGCTAACAGTTTTCCATTTCTTATTCTATATATCACTATTATGCAGCCTACTGCTAGATTTGTTATTCTTTTTTTCTTTTTTTTTTTTTTTTTTGAGACAGAGTCTTACTCTGTTGCCTGGGCTAGAGTGCCATGGGCAGCCTAGCTCACAGCAACCTCAAACTCCTGGGCTCAAGCAATCCTTCTGCCTCAGCCTCCTGAGCAGCTGAGACTACAGGCATGCACCACCATACCCAGATAATTTTTTCTATATATATTTTTAGTTGTCCAGCTAATTTCTTTCTATTTTTAGTAGAGATGGGGTCTCTCCCTTGCTCAGGCTGGTCTCAAACTCCTGAGCTCAAACGATTCATCTGTCTCGGCCTCCCAGAGTGTTAGGATTATAGGCGTGAGCCACCACACCCAGCCTAGAACTGCTATTCTTTCAAAAAATATAGATGACATCTATTATGTCTGCAAAAAATTAACCTGTCAAGTGCAGTCTAAAGCTATTAATTTTACAAGGACAGGAATGGTGTCTTTTTCTCACTTTCTCTTGATTTTGTTGGATCTACCCACTCATAGTGCCAAGAGGTAAGTTTGAACTTTATAATCTTCATCATTACCTGAAAACCACTCCAAGTTTTTTTAAAAAATAGTGTCCTATGGTGGATGCTACTAGCCTTTTCTTTTCTTTTTTTTTTTTTTTTGAGACAGAGTCTCACTTTGTTGCCCAGGCTAGAGTGAGTGCCGTGGCGTCAGCCTGGCTCACAGCAACCTCAATTTCCGGGGCTCAGCGATCCTTCTGCCTCAGCCTCCCGAGTAGCTGGGACTACAGGCATGTGCCACCATGCCCGGCTAATTTTTTTTTGTATATATATTTTTAGTTGATCAATTAATTTCTTTCTATTTTTGGTAGAGACGGGGTCTCGCTCAGGCTGGTTTTGAACTCCTGACCTTGAGCAATCCGCCCGCCTCGGCCTCCCAAAGTGCTAGGATTACAGGCGTGAGCCACCGCGCCCGGCCTTACTAGCCTTTTCTTAATCTTTTATGTAAAATATGATTCAGCTCTGTAGAAAAGGTTACTATTTTTATGCTTCTATAACAAACAACTTAATTAAAAATGAGCAAAACAGTGTGCTGGCCATGAAGTCTCCTGGAATCGTCTTCCAATCAGGTTGCTGTCCCTAAACTTTATCTATGAAGAAATTCTGCAACTTGTAATAAATGCATCACCAGCACTTAGCAAAAAGTCTGCCACATAGTAGGAACTCAGTTATTAGTGAGTGAAAAAAGGAAATAAAAACTAAATCTATACATACAGTTAGTCTATAAATAACTAGTATGTTATTACTAATAACATAGACTTAGAGATTAAATCTACATATTGATTTAGTTTCTAAAATTACTAATAAGGTATCACAGAGAAAGTATATATTCATTAAGTATCGAGGCAGAGTGTTAATGTTTGTATGAGATGGTTGAAATCTCCCCATGGAATTGATTTCAGACTAGCATCAGTAAAGGGCATTGACACCCAACCAGAGCGTAAGGGAAAATAAAATAAATTTCATCTGTCCTCACTCAGTGTACTTATCCAATAATTCAATAGGAAGTACTTCTTCCCCTCCTGTTGACCATCACAGATGCTCCCTGAGCAGAGTCTAGCAGCTCATCTCCTGCTATCTGCAAATGGCCATTGCTTCTAGGTTACTCTAATGAAGCAGAAAATTCCACTTCAGGAAGTTTCTTCACCATGAGACTAAAATGTACTGTGTTGCTATTGTTACTATTAGTTCTATTTACTTGTAGAGATAGTGGAAGCTTTGATGAAACATAGGTTGGGAGTTGGTGGTTTCTAAGCGTTAGTTGTTAGAGCTGGCTTACAAATAGACTACAAAGTGGGCTTCAGGGTGAAAAAAGGAATAGAATAGGTGGGTAGAAAGTGCAAGAGAAATTGAGACCCACCGTATGCTTCCTTAGTTATAAAATCTGGTATTAGTGACAGAGAACATGCCATGTCAGCTATAAGAAGGCAGCAACCACACATTAGGGAAATCTAGAGCAAGTGAGCCGGTCAGTGAATATTTTTGAGAACCTACTACGTGCCAGACTCCATTCTAGGTATGACAATATGGTAGAAATCAGGCCATAGTTCCTGCCTGAAGTTTACATTCAAGTTGGGAAAGAGTAAGGCAATAGATATATAAATGAATGCATTAAAAAGATAATTTCACAAAAAAAAAAGATAATTTCAGGTATTCAGAAGCCAATTGAATAGGGCATAATGGCAGATAGTAGTGAGGGAGTTGGTTTAGATAAGGTAGTTGAGAAAAGAATTCTGAGGCAGAAACATTTGAGTTAAAAGTTGAGTGAAAACAAGGAGGCAATGACTGAAGATCTGAGGGAGGAGGTCTAGGCAGAAGAAACAGCAAGTGCAGAGCCTCTGGACAGAAAGAAGGCCGGTGTGGCTTAAGCATGGTTAATGAAGGAGAAAGTGGAGCAAAATAAATCAAAAGGTAGGGATCAATCCACACAGGGCTTTATGAACCAGGGCAAGAAGGTTAGATCTTGTTCAAGAGTATGTGAAGTCATAGAAGCATTTGGGAAGAAGAGTGAAAGTTTGATTTACACTTCAGCAAGATCATTCTGCTTACTGTCTGGAGACTGAGAGAGCAAGACAAAGGTGAGGGTCACAGGACCGATTAGGAGACTGCTGTGTTGCTCCAGGTAAGAGAAGGTGGTGGTTTGAACTACAATGATGGGTGCAGATAGAAAGAGGAGGTAAATTGGGGGATATATTTTGGTGGTAGAACTTACGTTGAAACTGGGTTTTCCTTGTGAAATACGTAGAAGGAAGATTTCGGGAAGAATAGCAAGTGGGAAAAAAATGAAAAAAAGGTGATTGCTTTGACAAACCATACAAACTTTTAGAACAGGTATATGCGCTAAATGCAAAATAAATGCAGAGATTTACAGTGAGTAGCATTTGCAAAGAAAACAAAATGTCAATTTTCAATTGCTGATTATATTTTCCCTTCCAGCTTCCAGCTTGCAAACCCCGATACCTTCCTCCTCATCCCAGTGTATGTATGGAACTTCCAGTCAGTATCCAGCTCAAGAAACCCTGGACTCCCATGGAACAAGCAGTAGAGAAATGGTGTCCTCTTTACCACCCATCAACACTGTGTTCATGGGAACAGCAGCTGGAGGCACTTAAACCAACATTGTTTGAGGGGAGTTGAAACTTTAAAAATCTCTGCGGTGCAAATATCATTATTCATTCAGTCTACCATGAAAGTAAAGAAAATGGAATATGCAGTGACTGGACATTGTTTTTCAAGTCACTCGTACTTTGGACAACTCCATAGTGAATGGAGATACTTGCAGAGTTCGCCTTGCACACATCATGTCATTATTAATGATTCTTTCAAAAATTATCAAATGAAACCAGTGGAGATTCAAAGATGCAAACATTTCAACTATGAAGATTTAATATTTCATTTTCTAATTTATTAAAAATGTGCGTGCTCTTTCATCTTTGGTTTCTAAGAAAGAGAAAAGTATATTTAATGCCTTTACAATACCTTTAATTTATTAGGACCTCAGAATCATTGTTTACTATCCCTTATTTGACAAGAAGTCAAATGTGTATGTTCTACCTCCTATAGAAATGTTTACAAGGTCAAGATTTAATTCAATTCAGCCTAGACCAAAGTTGCTTGACTATCAATTCCTGTGCATTAGTGTGATAATTTCTGTTACATAGCCATATTGCAATTCTGTGTAACTGAATAGAGATAATAAATGCTTTCCCCTCTTTATTTAAAAAAGATAAAAAGAAATTATGTGTGGAAATATTTTTAAAGGCTTGGTTGCTCTCAGGGCTGGTACTGTTTTTAAGAACACTGAGGATTTGCAGGCAGAGCTCTTTTGAATATGAAATTAAGGAGGAAATCTGGTTGACCAAAGACCATAACTCAACAATATTTGCATATCAGATCCATGCCTATAAATATAAAGAAATTGTGACTTGTAGACTGAACTTTTTCAGATTGGAAAGCAGTTTTATAATCAAGTACTTTGCTTAAAAATTGAGAATGAAATGAGTATTCAGAGATCATTTATTTGGATGCAAAGGCTAATGCAGAAGTGAAGAATTCACTGCACATAAATTAATATAATTTCATAGCACCATCTATCTAGCTCTGTTTCTTTTTCTTTTCCATGTCTTGGCTGAAAGGACTGTTTTAAGATTCCTGGCCTACAGTAAAGAACTTCCATTAACTTTACAGGCTTCTCCCATACTCATAAGATAGGCTTCATTTTATTTGTATTAAGGATTAGGCAATGCCATGAGCTCCAGGTACATCATAAAAGAATCTGTAAACCCCAAATACCCATTATACATCAGAACATAATTTGTTAAAACAAACTGTGGAATTGTTTTCAGCAAGCAATAAACAATTATCTGTGGATTTGTCAAAGTGTTGCTACTCTTTATTCGTTGTATATTCAATAGTGTGTAGTTTATGATCTAGTTGAGCAGAAAAAGATTGCAGTAGCAAATCATGAGAAATAGCAAATTAAATGTTATATTCTTTTTTCTAGTAATATCATAGGAGTACAAAGGAGGGTGAAATTAATAAAGGCTTGGAACAAAATAGTGAACAAAACAGCTTCAACAAGTGTTTGGCCATAAGTTTTAGAAGTTAAGAATCAAAATTTCAAGGTATAGTAATTAAAGATATATTTAGCATCTACTATGCGGCAGACAGTGTGTTAGACAGCATGGAAAATACAAAGATAAGAAGGACATTGCCATACCTTTAACACATTTTGATGTAATGATGAAAGGGTGATGTCATAGGAAATAGAGGCCCCTTAAATATTTCTGAGTAGAAAACCAATATGAGGAAAGTGATGTTCAAGGGATATCTAGTAGCAGCAGGAGGGAGGAGGTGGATTGGACACGTGAGGAATTAGCCTGAGAAAAGGCTATTGTGGAGGCTGTTTCTCTAATCTAGATGTATAGAAGATAAGCATAGAGAATATTTGGAAGCAGAAGAAATGAGATGGGAGGGAGAAAAAGAAGCATGAGCATCATTTCAAAAAATACATTGAAGAATTTTCCCTAACTCTATTCGCAAAGCATTGCAGTACAAATAGTTGACCCTATATTGATACCCACCTTGCTAATGAGGGAAAGTGATCTGTAGCAAGGCGAGGTTCACAAGACATGTGAGCAGTGTCTCTGGGTCTCATGCACCTGGATGATAACAAGGTGCTCAATCTTGATGTCAAGGGACAGATAACTAACTTGATCTTTTCACCAGGTAATGCGACTGGAGTTTATCTTTGTTACATGCATAACAGTGTTCTTCGATGCAGGCACTACTGGCTTTCAGGCAGAATGGTTCTTTGTTTTATAGAACTATTCTGCAGATTGCACAAGATTTGGCATCTCTGCACCTCAAACACTAAATGCCAGTAGAAGCCCATTTCCCAGTTATTGCAATAACACAAAATACCTCACAAATTTTCAAATGCTCCTGGAGAGGCAGTGCTAGTCCTGCATGAATTAAAGGTGACAGCATCTTTAATTTTACCCTTTAATTTCTGCCCTTCAGTTATACTCATCATTTAAGAATTGTTTCCTTCAAGGACCTGAAGCTAAAAGCATTTTCTGATATTTGTTGTTAATTTTGATATAGGCAAAGGGACAGGTGTGGTGATGCATGCTTGTAATCCCAGCATGTTGGGAGGCCGAGGCAGGAGAATTGCTTGAGGCCAGGAGTTCAAGACCAACCTGGACAACAACATAGAGGGACCTCCTTCTCCACACACACACACAAAAAAAATTTTGAAAAAATTAGATAAGCATGCCTATAGTCCTAGCTACTTGGGAGGCTGAGACGGGAGGATTGCTTCAGCCTGGGAGTTCAAGGTTGCAGTGAGCTATGATTTGTGCCATTGCACTGCAGTCTGTCTGTCTGTCTGTCTGTCTGTCTCTCTCTCTCTCTCTCTCTCTCTCTCTCTCTATATATATATATATATATATATACACACATATACATATATGTATATGTATTTACATATATGTATATAAGCAAAGAATCTTGCCTAGCTTTTTAGTGTTTCTATTTTCAAAAGTAAATAAATTATTCTTCAAATGGTTTTTGGAAGTTGTGGGGTAGCAACTGTAAAGAAGTGACCTGTGTAAGCTAATGCCTATGTGAAATACAAAATTAAGAAATCAATGTTCAAAAACGTTTGCTTTAAAATTCAATTATTATAGTACTATATTTCAAATCTTATGGTGGCTGTTACAGATAAAATACATATTGACAAATGAATGCTTTAATTAATTCAGTGGATTCTTAATACAATTTAGAGACCCAAACCCTGTTTTGTAACCCAGGGTTTTGTTTTGTAACCTAGCCATGTCATTAACATAGAATCACAGATCAGAGGGAGTTAGTTTATTGTCTTCTCTACCGGTGGTATTGCACTAAGACAAATTGGAGCTCTCCTCAGTTATATGTTCCCAAGTATGCTTTCAGATCAGCAAGATTTAAACACACACACACACACACACACACACACACACAATGTAAGCTAAATTCCAATTACAGTAGTGATGCACAAATCTTTCTCTTTGTTCCTGCTTCAAGAAAAAAGACTGTGAGACTCTCAGGGTCTCATACACCCAGAGTCTGTTTTGGAAATGAAGAGGGGTTGTGTACCTACAGAAGGCAGGTACACGACATTGGGACACATCTGCACAATGAAGAATTGTCCCATTTCAAAAGCCAATGACATTTCTATAAGGAATGAAGGTAGACTATTAGGCTATGAGGTGATTGCCTCCAAATTTTGCCCAAAAGTGGCATTTCATATTGTGTATCACTGAGCTAATCCAATCAGACAATCCCCTTAGGAACTGTGACTCCAAAACTCACACACACACACACACACACACACACACACACACGCACACAGCCTAGAAACAAACAGGCAGAGGAGTAGGGCTACAAAGAGGGAGACAGAGAGAAGCAGAGGGAGAGAGAAGCTGAGCTGTGAAAGGGGCTGTGGCAGCAATGGTTGGTACCCTCTAATAAAATGACAGGCTCCCAGACCTGCAGCAGAAACCCAGAGCAGCGACTGTGCTGTCCTGACTAGTGAGGAGCAATGCCCAGTTCTCTTTGGAGACATAGACGGATGAGGTGTCCATACAGCCACTCAAAGGACAGCTGCTCTAACTATATTACCAAGTGCACCACAGCATGTTTCCTTTTCTGCAGAAAAACTTGATAAGCCATAAAATAGAGGTTCCCTCATTTTTATTTTTGAATGACCGAATCTGTCTCATACAAATGCAGTCCATAAAGATAGGACAAAGAATACTGCCAATTCTTGAAAGTCAGTCTAGGTAGTGCATTTTCCCTATTTATCCCCCAATAAAAGGAAAATAGAAGAAAAAAATAGAGAAGGAAGGAAGGAAGGAAGGAAGGAAGGAAGGAAGGAAGGAAGGAAGGAAGGAAGGAAGGAAGGAAGGAAGGAAGGAAGAGAGGGAGGAAAATCTTTGAAATAGATGAATTCTGAAACCCTAATCCAAAGTTTCTGCTTTTAAAAAAAGCAGGAGGCAAATGAGGGTGATATATCTGTACTCCCTGGAAAGGGATATTATGGGGATTCAGCTTTCTATATAACAGGAGATGAAATTAATTGCCATACATGTGTCACAATAGCAGTTATGAGCTGCTGAAGTAGTAAACTGTTCACACTGAATTTTGAGGGCAGATTTACAATCCAGGGTAAGTTATAGAAATTTAAACAAAAACCTTCCAGAAAAGTAAACAATACTGATTATGGCATACAGGACATTTTGTTCTTTGGGAAAGATAAGAAATGATGAATTTATATAAAAGGTTATTGTACCATCTCATTCAATTATTGAATTCTAAATTAAATCCTCGAGTTTGTAAATGGCAGAGAACACAACCTGTCTGTTCCAAAAGCACACTGATTAAATGAAAAGAAAATAAATTTCAGTTATTCTTGATTATAAGCATGAGCAATGACTGGAAAAGATTGGTAGCTGTAAGCAGACTCTGATGAATAATCTATTCACTAATTCTAAAATATTTAATCACAAAATAAGGCCTTCTCTCTGTTCTTATCGATAAAAGGTTTTGAGTTAATTTTCCAATATCAAAATTCTGTAACTAGTGCTTAATTTCTACTGATCTCGGCTATATAATACTATGGTAGAAATGTTTTCTATTAAAAAAATTTATTTTCTAGAATAAACAAAATAATTTTTTACTTAGTTTTTTTTTTCCAGAATCCAATACATGTGCGAGATCTCTAATTTTTCCCCAAATCTCTCTTTAATGTCTATATTTTCAATAATATTCATGCAGATGTTTATGAGGTTAAAATTGGTCACTCATTAGTTTGACTACTTATCATACCAACAGTTCTATTAGAAGCCTACTTTGTCCATTCAACAGTATGGGAAGATTTGGACATATAAATGTAGAATATCTCTAGATTCTTGTTTCTCTTAAAAACTTCATGTCATTATTTGCAAATATTTCATTTGATCTCAAGAAAGTTTATTTATTATTTGAATATTCTTTTCTTTTTTAGAAATTGAGTAAGAAAAGCCAGTGATTCAGTATTCTCAATGAAATATCTTGGTGGTGTTCTCAGGCTTGGTTAGGTTTTATTAACCACTTCGGTACCACCATTGACTATAGTCGATAGCCACAGATGAACGCGCACAGCCCAGCATGGACTACAGTTGATTGCCACAGATGAACGCACACAGAGACTTTAGCTGACAGCCGTGATATGACTTTTCTAATTTTTCATTTATCAAAATAAAATTGTGAACATTAAAAAATAACGTAATGAAAACATATATGTATATGTTACCTATTCTGATTTAGATGACAAGTAAAGCTGCCTATAAAGTAAAACAAGCTTTCAGTGCTTTCAAGCTTTCCTCATCACACAAGAGCAAAACAGATCCATCATCAATGCACAGCACAAACTATCCTGCAGACTGTGAGTGCCGGCTGTGGGCAAGGTTTCGCAGCCGGTGAGCGCCATACTGAAGGAGCTAATGGGTTGAAGGTTTCAAGAGATAGTCCCTTTTATCTCACATTCTGACAAATATGTCTGCTCACACTGGTAATAACAGGCAAGGTTCCTCCCCTCATGGAGTTAATAGCTTATGAGGGAGAGAAGACATTAAGCTAAATATTTACACAATTGGTTACAATTAAGAGATAATTAATTGAAAATGTGGCAAGTGAAGGCTGCTCAGAGAAATTATAACAAGAGTGAGGCTAATGAATGCGTGTACAAGGCAGGGGATTGGGTGGGGAATGCTGGTCAGAGGAGCTTCTGGGAAGAAGTGGCGTACAGGCTGAGAGCTGAAGAATGAGTAGGAAGTGGGTGGTGATGGGGAAGGATGTTTTCTTGGGGGGAGATGAGCAGCAGAACCGGTGTTCAGGACAGGAATCCCACATGTGAAGAGTCACCGACTGGATGCCAAAGTTGAAAAGATGTGTCATAAGATCACAGAGACATTGGAAGAGTGACCAGAACGAGTCCGGGGAGATACTTCTCAGGCTTTCAAACTTTAATGATGATATAGTGATATATTGATAAAATATGAGAAACCTGTATGATGGTGAAGATCTGTAAATAATTAGAAGAGATTTGGCAAGAACGTATAAACTCTGAAATGTTAATACATTTTCATTATGAGAATAGCCTTGCTTTTCTGAAAGATTTCACACTTAAAAATTATTTAATAGCCCTTAAGTCCCTTTTATGTGTCCCGTGACAACATATAATCAAGGAAATTAATCTCATGGGATTCTTTGTGGAGGTTTTAATTTGAATCTCTTTAGAAAATGATAATTTCAGGCAATATAAACAAGTTGTAGTAGAACTACAGTAGTAGAATAATTGTAGTAGAATATTTGTAGTAGAATAATTGTAGTAGAATTATTCTACTTGTAGTAGAATAATTCACTATTATTTTTCCAACAAATTCAATCCCAGACTTCCTCTCTTGAAAAATACATTTAAATAACAAGGAAAGGAAAACATGTTATTGCTTTTAAATGATATTTTTCTATATTCTATATTTCTTCAAATATTCTGTATATTTTCTATACTGATTTCAACCCTGAAATTGAAGGGAACTACCAGTGAAGATGTCAAAACCAAGATTTCTTAGTGTGATGTGGTGACTTTACCTGTTTTCTCATAATAGGTGTTGTAGAGCCTCCAAGTAAGAATTGGGTGAGAAACACGTTTACACGTTTACAAAAGTGAAAAATTAACTACCCAATATGATACCTGCTCTAAAGTAAAGAGAAACCATTGTTTTTATTAGTTAAAAAGCAAGGGTGGAGTTCTTACCAATCAATAGTCAGAATGAGGGTCAGAGATTTACAGCCTTCAAGCATCTTTAAACACACTGAGGCAAATATGGGCGGCGTGGGTAGTTTGTTAATCAAGATTTGTCATTTGGCTTTGTGTGCTTTAGCTTATTAATACTTTACACATGCCCTCTATGTGAAAGAAAATTGTTTTCCTATTTTACCATATAATGTTTTTATATTAAAAATGGTAATATATCTTGCCTTTGACTTTTAGGGGTAATATATTTGTATTATTTGCTCCTCCCATCTGCCTCCCCCCCACACACACACTGTTTTTCACTCATTACTCATTGCCTGGGCACATGTACAATTTATATTGCCGATTTTGACTCTGTGCTCCCCAAAGAAACGTCACCTAGAAAACGAGCCTGAAGGTGGTATAATGATGTAACAGTTTTCATAGGAAACTAGATATTCAGAGGCCTGGGGGATTAGAAACACCTGGACATCAAACCAGCAGAGAAGGCCCTCTGAGGGTGCACTGAACCTTGGATGAGAGATAACCCCTTGGCATATGGGTGGTTCTCGCACATGCTGAAGCTCCCCGGTGAGTATAAGGGAAAAGTGGCCAAGAATTGACTAGTAAGTCCTAGAAACCAAAGAGAATAGCTTGTCTTTGGCACATGCCTCAGTGCTAAGTGACTTGACCCCGTGAAACTCCTATGTAACTTTTCCTGGTCTCTGCATTTGAGTGTCAGATAAGGGGCAGAGGGACGAAGATGTATCAGAAAGATGAAGGCAAGATGCCAGGAAAGGCATCTCCCCAAGAGTCCCTTATTCACCTCTGTAGAATAGCATCGAAGTGGTTATTCAAGTCTCTATTAAAATATAAAGGCAGAGGCCAGGTGCGGTGGTTCACACCTGCAATCCTAGCACTCTGGGAGACTGAGGCAGGAGGATCACTGGAGCTCAGGAGTTTAAGACCAGCCTGAGCAAAAGTGAGACCCTGCCTCTACTAAAAATAGAAAGAAATTAGCCGGACAACTAAAAATATATAGAAAAAATTAGCCGGGCATGGTGGCCCATGCCTGTAGTCCCAGCTACTCAGGAGGCTGAGGCAGAAGGATTGCTTGAGCCCAGGAGTTTGAGGTTGCTGTGAGCTAGGCTGACGCCAAGGCACTCTAGCCCAGGCAACAGAGTCAGACTCTGTCTCAAAAAAAAAAAAATTATATATATATACATATATATAAAGGCAGAATTACCATAAAATATTATTTCAAATAGAGGCCAAATATGTAGAGATTTAATACATTTACTAGAGAGTCAGATCTGTTTAAAACCACAATAGCCATATGACAATTTAGATAACTTTCCAGAGACTCATTTTTCTCGTAGGTAAAATGGACTTAATAATAGTATTTGTCACAAGTTCTTGTGAGAATTAATTTAGCTGTTTAGCATTATAGTTCCTGACACATTGTACAGGCTCAATAATTAGTAACTTATTAATTATTTTTATTAGTATTTAAATCTCATGGAATCAGTAGATTATTAAAAACAATGCAAACTGTTATGTGTAATGTAGACTGTTCTATTGCTAGAGTTGTCTACTAAGGCAAGCTAGGCCAGTGCTAATTAAATAAGAATTTATTATGTAAAAGTAAAGGCAAAAAAGCAAAATGTAGTAAATTATTAACTACATCACTGTGGACACCCATAGGATACAATATGGCGTGATTGTTAGATATGAAAACAGAATTACAAGCAATATTTTAAAACAATTTGTTTATATATATTTAACTGGTTTCATACAATGTTGCAAATTCTTCCTTGATTAATCAGTAATTCTGGGAGGGCAACTGTCAATGTTTATTTTAGTTTGACTGATTGTCTTTGTTTTCACAGACCTGCAATGAACTGTCATTAAAAAATATCAAAATTTTCTGTGAAATTTTCTTTTAGGAACAAAGTATTCTTCACTGATTCATTTTTCCTGTAAAAGTCAATTAAATTAGTATTTCTAAAAGTTTAGATGATTAAATTTATAATCAGAAATGATTAATAAGCTGGACATTTCTGATGCCTTCATAACTGCAAGGTCAGGACAAGGTACTTTCTGTTCTCTTTATTACTATTGAGAGCAAATCATCACCCTAGCCATAAGCACTCTCCCAAGCCTAACCTGAACATCTCCCCCAGGATGTTCTGCAGGCCGCTAAAGCTCAGCGTGTACAGGCCCAGAGACGTTTGCTTCATTCTCATTGCATTCTCTCCACATTTTTCTCTTGTCATTATAGCACTATGGAAGCCAGGAACCTGGGAATCGTCCTCATCTCTCTCTCACAGCCCCCTGTTCCAGTCACTTTTTTATCCTAATTATCTTTTGAGCTCTCTCATTCTCTTCATCCGCAAGCATGACCCAGCGTAAACTCTCATATCTTGTCAGGATTATCGTATTAGTTTTAGCTCAATCAGCTTTCCTGTGACTTCTGGAGAGATTTTTCTTAAGCATGAGCTAAACCTCTGCTCAGGATCCTTTGCAGGCTTGCTTCTCTTTGACCTCAGAACAAGGCCCAGGCTTCTCTGCATAAGTCTAAGCCTTTTTCCCTTCTGCTTGAGGCTAGTGTTAATCAATATAATGTGTATGCTCTTTGGGACTTGGTATGAAAATGGAAGGTTTATAGAATTTTTAGATGGCAAAAGTAATCACTCTGTAGGTACTGAGATTTCCTCTATGTTTTGTTCTCAAAGTAGAAAGTGTAGGAATATGAATGATAAATGGTCAATAAGAGATTAAAATGCTTATTAAAATCAATAACTTTAATGGCTATAAAATATTTCAAGATATTAACATTTGACACAAGGAACACTGAAAGAAATCTTATTTAATGGAAGTTTTTGGCTCAATTCTCAGCCTTTTTAATGTGTGACAAAGTGATACTAAAAGGCTGAGGAAATACCTTGATGGACCTCCATGACATAAAGGCTTATAGAAGCCTAATTGAGGCAAAGGCTGAGATAAGAAAATTAACATATAGGAATTCAATGAACTTTCTTCCTCTTCCTTCTGCCCCTCTTATATTTAGCTGATTCTCACTTACTTCCCAGTATAGATGTTTTGTTCCAAAGAAGTCTCTCCTGAAGCCCCCAAAGTCCAGTGTCTGTGCCATGTGCTCCCATTAGGTCCTTCCCCAATATGTCACTCATCATGCTAGTTTTCTATATCCTGAGCTTGACTGCACACTCTGGGATGGATGAGGCAATTGTCAGATTTATTGATTTATTCCCACAATAAATACATGTTTAATTAAAATTGCAGGTAAAGAACACCTGAAAACTCAGAATGAGTCCATTACTCAAGACACTGTCTACCAGATAACATAGTGAGAGGCCAGAGCCGGGCTGGACCTACAATCACTGCCATTCAACATGGGCCCGAATTGCACAAAGCACAGGCATTTGCTGAGGCAGGGCCTGCCCTGGTGTAGTCATCAATCTAAAACATTCCTGGGGAAGAAAGTTATGCTTTTTCTTGTCTTTAGATTTGATTTGATTTTGAAACACAGACGGAGCTGAAACACAAGCGAACTCTAAGACCTGACATCTGGTTATTTATTTTAATAGAGTAGGCCCTCAGCAAATATTGATTAATGCACTGATTGCTTGATTGATTGGGAAGGCCTGGAAGATGCCTTTGTAAGGCACGGAATCTGGATATATACACCCTAAAGAATGCTTGTATTTTTGCTCAAGGAGACAGATGATAGGATGTCCACTGTAGCATTATTTGTAATAGAAAAAAACTTAGAACATTTTAAATGACCATCAACAAATGGATGGATTTTAAAAAAGAATAAATATTCATGCAATAGAATACTGTATCTTGGGCAAAATTAATAAAATCTACCCATTTAAAAGGAATAAATTTTGAAAAATCATACTGAGTGAAAAAAGGAAGTTCAAAAAAAGTCTGATATTTATATAAATTTAAAAACCATAAAATAAAACTATTGCTTATGGATATACATATGTGATGAAAGTATAAATATATAATTGGAAGTTATATATTATTTTCAGCATAATGATTATCTTTGGTAAAGGAGGCAGGGAAATGAGATTGGGTAAGGGCTCAATTTTATGTGAAATTTTGGTTTCATTAAAAAAGATGTGAAGCAAATATGGCAAAATGTTATATATTTGCTAAAGTGTGTTGGCAGATACATTGACATACATTGCTTTGTGTGCTTTTTGGTAACTTTAAATATTTCATAATTATTTATTAATTTACAATGAAAAAAAAATAAGCCATAAGAAGGGAGATCCTATTCAGTTTTAAAAATTAAAACTTTACCCATAAACATTAATTGACCAGTGCAGCAGTGAATGGAGTAAAATACATGCTATTGAAAGTTAAAGAGTTAAGTGCCATTAGTAAATGTTTATATCTCTAGGGAGATCAGTAAAGCAGTAACAAAGGTTTTCTTAGAGAAGATGGAGACGAATATTTTTCCTTTAAAAATTTTTAATTTTTTGAATTACAAAAGAAAAAGATGTTCAGAAATACAAAATAAGAGGAAAATTCACATTTAATCTCACCTCTCATGAATGAATGTATAAATGTAATTTTTCCATACATACACACACATATGCCTACATGCACACATGATTTAATTACATTACTCTTTGCATATACTTAGTATTACATGTGAACTTTTTCTATGTTATCTAGCTTCTTCTTACAGAAGATTTTTAGTAGCTGTGTACAGTCTCTTCATATGGGTATGTTATAACTTAATCAATTCTCTACTACTGGATATTTAAATGGTTTCTAGACACTAAAAAAAAAAAGCAAAAGAAAATGATATCCTGGTTCATTGGAAAACTATGACCTAGAATATCCTCCAATCCCCGCTTTATTTTTACTGAACTCTAACATATACACAGAGTTGATATTTTTTAAAATAAGTAATTATTCAGATGATAGACTAAATTGCCCAGGTATTTTAAGCATGTCTTATGTCCAGGAGAAAAAAACCACTAGAATATCCAGCCAGCTATTAATATGTCTGGTGGTTGACATCCCTAGGATATTAATATATCCCCACAATAAATTTTACCTCTCTACTTTGGAGATGGGGAAAAGGGATGCCACACTAAAACTGCTCAAAGCGAAATTCTTAGGGGATAATTAATTGCTTAAATATTCCTAGACGGGAATTCTTTCCAAAATACTAAGAATACCAATCAACAGATGTGTTCTTTTAATCCTCACAACACTTCTATGTAATACATTATATTCCTATTAATACTGAATGTTAGGAGAAGCTGCTTTATGATACCATTAGGGTAGATATGGCAAAATAGCCTTGTTGGCCTAAATGCCAAAAAAAAACCAAAAACAACCCTCTGAAACATGAAGATCTATTTGCATTCAAGTGAACTATGGGCATATCTTTGGAGACAGGGAGACACATGAGGCTATGTCAGTAGTCTAGGTAAGAGATGATGAGCACAATGCGCGATGGAGAACATGAGCAAGTAAAATTTGAATGAGGGTAAATACCATTAAGCAATCATGCTTGGTGTAATTCAGGCACTTTGGAGGTCATGATTTGATCCACTATTGATAGCAATATCACAATACATTCTTTCAAGTTCAGTTAATATTGATGAGGTATAAACACATGACTTCCTCCCTTGAAATTATTTCTCCATGCAAACACAGCTCTCGATAGCCTAGCAACTCATCTGCCTTCTGCTTTCAAGGCTAGATTTATCACACATTCCCTTAGGTAAAAGGAATGATTCAGAAACATCTTCAACATCCCTTCCCAAGGAATAAAGTCCAAATTTCTGCTCAAGGTCAGTGCAAACAACCTCTAACAATCAAAGAATTTTCTCAGTTATATAAAGGAAATTAACTCCTACCTGGGTTGGTTTTTCTGAGACAGGCATGTGTATTTGTGTTTCTGCTGAGGTACAAATAATTCATGGGAGGAAGCCCCATGTGTCACATAAAAGCTGTTATTTAGTACCTGGAATTCCTTGGGTTACTACAATTTTTATAATCAGTGAGGAATATACTGCAATACTGCAGGTAAAAGATGGTTAAGGCCTCAACTCTTGCAATAAATTTGATAGGTTAAAAATACTTGATTAATTAGATGTAGGGGGAGGAAAGTGGTGGTAAGAGAAGGGAGAAAAGGGCTGATCTGGAGACTAAGTATATAGCAATGCCAATAACCAATTAAAACCTATAGGAGGAAGTGTAGTACTCTGAGGGATATTCTGGTGAAAAGTGACAAGAGACATACTGATTTTACACAAATTAATTTTGTGGTTCTTTTGGGGGCATGCCTGAACTGATCTATTTCCAGCTTGAAACTCAGGGGAACTATAGAATTGGAAATATGTGCTTGATGGTCACTAAGATAAGGTGTTAATTAGAACTATAAGCTGCAAATTATTTGCCCAGGGAGAGTGCACAGATGATCAGAGCAGTGTGCCAGAAGAAGATCCCTGAGAAACACTCATGTTTAGAAAGAAGAAACAGAGAAGGTATCCATAATGGAGGAGTAAAGGAGGCTGAGGGTCAGAGCTGAGAGCAGAAAAAGGATAGCAGTGATTTGAAGTCGAGGATATGGGGAGTTTCAAGAACACATGATGGTCAATAGTGGCAAACATAGCATAGATGCTCCATAAAAAGCTTGGAAAATATATGCTGGGCTTGGCCATATGGTGATTGCTGGGTTTTGCTAGGGCAGTTTGAGTGTAGTGCTCTAAGCAAAAGCCAACTTGTATGGGTTTGGACTACTCAATCAAAATGAAGATGAAAATCCAAATCTAAATGGGAAATGGGAAAAGGTATACAACGTGTGTAGAATCCTCTTTAAAAACTTTTTCTGGATCCTCTGTATTTGAGAACATGGTGATTCAGGATTAAAATATTTTGCTTTTTTGACTGGAAGACACTTAATCATTCTTATGGGCTACAGAGAAACAACTGGCAAAAGGGAAGGCATGGAAGGGAAAGAGAGATGAAGAAGATGGATGGAGTGACAGATAGGAAGAAGTGTCCTTGGCTGCATCAATGGAACTTCCTATTGTTTTCCCTCTCACTACCCTACCACAAGATTCTACATGCATATGATATTCACCATCTATTCTCATCCTTTGGCAGGATCTGCAACATGAACCATCTGTTTATGAGCCTTGTTCTTCCAAGCTTTTTCTCAAAATCCTGGCAGATGAAAAATGGGATGGCCCTGGTGATGGGTGAGTGGAAGCAACACCCACCCCAGAAATATTTCTCTATTTGGTTGTTTACGTCTTAATCACCACATCAGCAATGCAATGACCTAACCAGCTTGTATATCTTCCTCGTAATTCAGTATTCCTCATCCAAAAGACAAGCTCTGTTATCAAAGCAACAGAGCCACAAAATCTTCATAAAGTGGAGATTTCTACAAAATCCAAGTTAATGGGCATATCTCATGAAATTCCCTGACAGGCTGAATTGAATTAGGGTGGGTTTCAAGCCACTGTACTAACACATATATACACAGAAAACACACAAGGATATATTATTTTCCTGGTGAAGCAGGAAGTGCTGATAGAGCAACAACAAGCCACAGACACATTTAGGCTAGCCTAAAGGTAGAATGTAAACTTCCAGGTTTTTAATTACCTGGTAACATGCACAGTAGATATCTTTACTCCATTGTGACCCCCAGTCCACCTCTCAGACTCACCCCTAGGTATGACCTGGGGGACTGAGGGAGATATAGAAATATGTGAAAGTGTCCTTCTATCTTCTTATGTGGAATAAGCTCAAAGTTAACACTTTGTCTTTGCAATTTGATGAATGTCTGTAAAATTTCAAATGGTCACAAGGTGAAAATAGCAACATCAAAATAGTCTTGTCAGAAGGACATTCGACTTCCTCAGATTACCATGTTCTGCCTTTTCCTTATTTTTCAAATAATCACACTTTCTGTCAATGGCCACTCTTGTTTTTCTTTTGTCATCTTTTGAAGTTTACAGTTGCCATGACAATTCTTTACCCTCTGCCCGCACCCTACAGCCAACTATCACTACATTTCAACAGTAGTTCTAGGAGCCTTTTCTGAAATGATCAACCAAAAAGTATTGTTAAGTGCCAGGGACTATTATCTGGGGCACAGGAACATAAAGTTTCTAAAGCAGACAGCATTGGCAGGTAGGTCTAGTTTTATTTTCGGGTCTTTACCTGTACAGAGAGCAGTACTAACAATTAAAATATGAGTGTCAAGCCCCAGAAATAGGGCAAAGAATCTGACACGGGGAAGAAAAGTGCTTGTAGCATCAGAATGACCTGGAAGCTCAATGGTGTTTATAGTGTTTGACTTTTTTTTACTTGAATCTGATGTATTAATATTACTATCATTCAAATGACTTGTAACTGAAAAAATAGTCAGGATTCACAGAAACTCCAAGATACTGTATCAATTTTCCTCAAATGCTAGAAGAAACATATTGTGTAGGAAATAAGTAGAGAGCCCTGGAACGAATTTCTGCCTTTGACATTTTTCTTCATAAATAAAGAGCATTTGTTCTGGAAACTATGATTAGCAAATATATATTGTACAGTACATATGCATGTATTGGCATTTCTTGGCATAAATCTGAGATTTGAGTCCCCTATTAAAATTTAAGGAAGAAAAAAGAGAACTACAAAGATGAAAATGATGACGTAGAAGAAGAAAATAAAAAATAAAATAAGCAAACAAACAAAACAACAAAGGCAACCACTCTATGGCTCTTTAGATTCACAGAGATGAGCAAAGGACATATTTCATCCATAGAGTAGCAGTCCCTACATCCATATTCAAAGCAACTTTAAATGTTCAGTTCCTGTTACAGCCAGTCCCTTTATTTCTGTAGATTTTTCCTTCCTGATGGTGGCACAGATGGACTCACAATTGGAGAGAATGTAAAAAGATTCTATTTAGCAGGTGAACTAGGAAAGCTGACCTACCTTCCTCTGGCTTGGTTGATCATTACCTTTGATCAAATAAGAGGCCACATGTTCCAGCTGCCCTTATGCCCTGGTTACTGCAGGGAGAGAAAGAAGGAAGAGAAAGAGAGAGAGAAACAGAAAGAAGACTTAAGGCAGATATTACATAAATGTGTATGTCATCTGAATATAAGCATCTTCCATATGTCCAGTTTCTTCATTTTTTAAGAAGGACATTTAAATGGGATGAAAATGGCTCACAATAAATCATTTACTCTTGCTGTAGTGGAAATGATAACCACTTGCAACAAATTCAAACTTTTAAAATTATAAATCTTATGCAAAGTGTACATAGAAAAAAATCTGGATGATGAGTTAGGTATGAAGAAGAAAAAGGTGAGGGTTGAAAAGAAAAGATCTAGAAAGAGCCAGAGAGCAATTACTTCTCATGATTTCATGTTGAATCCTTATAGAATGTAGATATGCAGAAATCCATATAACCAACTCTTTAGTCTGCCCATTTGCAGTAATGATGAGAAAATTCATGGATTTCTTTATGTTCTTTGAGCCTTTGGAAAATGATAATTAGATACTCACAGAACAATATCTTCTTGTTTTCCATTTGAGCTCACTACGTTTGGTAGATATTTGGATTTACATTAGATATTTCTGAAAGCAAACACTCTAAAAATGAGTTTTTCCAAAATGAATTTTAAAACCTAGTGCTCTTCTGAAACACAGAGAGAGATATCTAAATATGGTAGAATATGGAGAAATGGATTACAAATTAGTATACATGGGATCACATTTTTCTTCAAAATACTATCTACGTACTTTATGATATAAATATAAACAAAGAAAATGTTGAAGAGGGGATTTGGTCTCAAATTGTTGATAGTGATTTTCCAGGCTGGGGAAATTACAGGGGATTTTCTGTTTAATGATTTACTATAATTATTAAAGTTTGTTGACTACTATTATAATTAGAACAAAAACCTAAAACATCTTGCTGTATAAGTTATAATAGGAGTTGGTGATTAAAGTGTAGTTATAGCGGACATCTTAAATAGTATTGGATATTTTGCTAATGACCAGAAGCTAACCTGTGCTTTCTTGAGAATTCTGCTACTGAACAGGCCCTGTTTGAACTTGATCAACCAGATTTGTGGACAGATACAACCCTGAATACTTACCTGTTTTTAAAGAACTTCTTTGCATTATCTCATCTTATTGGTTCTAAATCAAGGAGGAAATGATTAGCATTGTATTGGTTGATGGATGAAAAATATGCACACAGTAAATTTTAGAGATATTGGTGCAAATGCCCAAGCCAAGATGAAAACCAAAATATAGCAGACCATTTGTACCAGAATTTAACAACAGTTGTTTAATTTGGACAAGGAAAAAATTTTTGGAGGTTGTATCTTGTGGAGGTAAATAAGTAAACTTGGAATGTGGGAAGCTCTCAAGTCTGAATGACAATAAGAGCGCTTAGAATGATGACAGGGAATGAGAAGCCTCAAGATGGCCCTAGAGTGACATCACCAAGCATGAGATTGTGTGGGTCTCAGAGATAAGCATTAATATATCTTCTTTCAATTTTTAAAGGAAAGTAAAGCTGAGTAAGAGCTCAGTTTTATTCACTAATTTTAAAAGACTAAGATTTTCAAATGTAAGCATGAAAAATAAAGTGATTGGAAAAATGTCATTTTATTCAATGTTTCTAGGGCTACTGAGACAAAAAGGGACTGGACTACCAAGCAATTTACCAAACTAAACATGAAGATAAAACTCAATGTCTATTCTTCTGACATCAACAGAATCATTTGCTCAATTCTGGCAGTATAATTTCAAATTACAAGAGGATTTTGTACTTTCTGGCAACTTGCAACTATATGTATCCTGTAATAAAGATTACTTAAAGCAAAATCATTTAAATGGCATTCTTCTTACCATAAGTGTTAGCCAAAGTGAAATCAGAATCTCTTTCCTAAATCAGAGGATTAGCAAAGGTCAAAATGGGTTTTCAAAATTGGGGTATCATATCCCTGCAAGTTAGTGCTCAACTACATGATTATATTATTGTTGCCCACTTTCAACAGCTAAAGATGTTCTAGGGAAAAGGGGAGCATATTTAGCTGCCTGATGCCTCATTAGTCTTCCTATAATAGCTATGTCTTGAACATGAATCTGTATGATTTTCATGTCATCGACAATTGTTATTTATCTATTGCTGCTACATTTGGTCTTTCTCAGGGAGATTTTGCAACTCGGATAAATAAATGCCTTCCATTCCACAGTTGCCTCATTTCTGAGACTCCTTGAAACAAGCATATCCCAGAAAAAAGAGATAGCTTTCAGTGTATACATGGTTAGAAGATAGCATTTCTTTAGCATGGTATTGTCTATAATCTGCTGTCTCCCTGAAGGGCATCTGCAACTGGCTTTGTCAAACAGTCAGATTGGGATCAAAGCTGAGGCCTTTGTGAGCCGGCAGACTGGCAAGAGGAGCACAGCCAGAGGAGAACAATCGGGTGGCTGACACACAGCTGATGGGGTTCCCGTGCTTTCTCTCACATCTGATTTCCCTCAGCTTATCTGTGCTGATAAGAGCTAGAAAAGTATCTGGACTGGAAAGGCTAACGTTAGAATGTTTATATTCACATAAATATCTAAAGGAATAATTAGAGCTTCCTAAACAGTATCAGGTTCATCTTTCAGCTATGAATTATATTGGCTACACAATTTTTCCTGTAGGAGGATTTTGAAACTTTCCATTTTACCTCTCCCCACCTCCTATGCCAGAAGGGGATTTGTCCATAGCTCAGGGTGCACCCCTGATCCACCACTTTCGGTATTGAGCTATGGAAGGAGGCTAGAGGTTGTTGCACAAAAGCACCTATTTCTTACACAAGAAGAATTTCTTATCCCACGGGGACTGTAAACTAGATTAAGTTTTAAGGACGATAGAAAGTTCCCTATGCTATTTAAGGCTTTAGAAAGTATTGCTTTCTGAACTGATTTTGGAACATGAAGTAGAATTTTTATTCCATAGACTGCCTAGGCAATGAATAGGAATCCCTATATTGCCAAAATAATGTCTATTTCTTTGGAATTCTTTTTCTCATGTTAACTTTAGTTTTTTTCAAGCCCACATACTTTTACATTTTTCATAGATTTTCTATAAAGTTTCTACCAATTAGAACAGTTATATATCCTAATGTGCCCCTGGATTATGAGTTTCTATAATACCTTTTATACAGAATTTTTGGAATTATTTTCATAAATACTTATTAATTCATCATACCAAATTAAAATAAAATTATATATGTATTGTTTTCCTAAACATAAAAAGGACAAAATTTTATGCTTGTCTTTTCATATCTTTCTTAAGAACCACTGCATACATATTCCCTCACATTCATGGTTTCAAGGTATTATATGTCATTGGTAAAACTCAACTATACGTACACTCCTTGAGTAATTTTTATGTGCTTAGCATGGTGTGCTGTTAAAAGCAAACTAATTCATCTTCCATTACAGAATAAAAAGGATTGTTTACCTATTGGTTTTCTGACTTAAATATGGTCTTAATCACGGCTCCTATTTATATGGTCACAGTAACCCCATAAAAGAAAAAAAATCCTTGAGTTTTGGGGAGGATAAGTAAACTTGTAAGAGAAACTGGATGCTCTTAACAATTCCTGAACCTTCATGGTATCAATAGCAACTCTCTTATCTTGAATTCCAATGCACTATAAGCAGTCATCGCATATTAATTGCAGTGCTCTTGTTATGAATAATAAATCTACTGAGTGCCTACCATGTGCCAGGCACTGTGCTGTGTTATATGCACTACCTCAGTGAACCTTCCCATCAGCCCTATGAGGCAAGTGCTGTGGCCATCTCCATTTTACCGATGAGGCAACTGTGTGCTGAACACAGGCAGGTTGCCCAAAGTTCCACAGCTAGTGGGCAGCAGCAGCTAAGAGTTAAAGCTAAGCACCCTGAGGTTAAAGTTTGCATTCTCAGCTGACAGTGCTGTCTAGGATGGCACTGTGGCCTGTCCTCACCCACACCCTCTCCTCTTTACCCTCATGACACCCCTGTGCCACGTCACAGTCAGCCACTGTTGGCTTGCTGTGAGCTGAAGTTGACCTTTCGCTCAAAGTCTTCAAAGTATTTGAAGAAAGAAAGAGAAAGAGAGAAAGAAAGAGAAAGGGGAAAAAAAAAATAGGAAAAAGTGTTCATTCAATAATGAATTTTGTGATTTTTGACAACGATTTTAACTCCTCTCCCCAAATGGGTGTATATACTAGATGTCAGCCAAAGAGAGCTACAGAATTGCTTTAAAAGTCCACTATTAAGCCACATATTCAATTATTTTTTTATAATTATTGAACTACACTGAAATTTAAAAGTGAAATGTCTCAAAAATTTGTTTTCAAATAAACCAATCGACTGTGATAGAAGTAAAATTTTTGTTATGCTTCTTAACTGTACCAGGTACTTTAATATATTATCTCATAAAGACCCTGCAGCAATCCTGTGATGGAAGTACTTTTATTTCCACTGCTTTATAGATACAGAGACCTCAGCTTCTGTAGGTTAAATGACTTCCCCAGGTCCATGAACTAAAAAGTGGCAGGGCCATGACTTGGACACTGGTCTGACTCCATAGTTCATATTTGCAAATTCTTTTTGCCACATCGCCCAAAAGCAAAAGGTGAAATTTATGGTAGTACAGACATTCTCATATCCACAATGTTGGGGAGACAGTTGAGATCAATTGTATGCCCTTTACAAAGATTTAACAGAAGTGCAAATTTGGCCACTCTTCTGCCTCTTCTTTCTGGAAAAAGAAGGGCAGGGTTTTCTACATCAATGCCAAGAAATATATTTCATAAGCCAACTTATTTTAAAAATATTTTCCCCTTTCCTGAACATTTTGCTTGTCTTCCATGAGCCCTCTCTACTTACTGTAATAAGCACCCCATACCTGTGGCAAATGTATACTCTGAGATTCCTGACAATATCATGATAAGTTAGCAAGAAAAGTTTCCAATAATGTGAATCATATTAAAAGCTGTCACCTGTCTTTACCCAGCGCTGACTAATTTAAGGAGACCTCTGCAGGAGGGTATCTGGGAAAGAATTATTCTTCTTAAAGCAATATGGGTGAAGAGAGGACCCATCTTTCTTTAGCTTCTTGCTTGGTGTGTTTAATGTGAGGACATGCCATAGGGAACTTCTCCAACTATTAATACTTTGGGATTATGAGGAGGAGGCTAAAAGAATTCAAGAAAAGGCAACCCACTGCTGACATCATTGAGCCTCTGGACCAGCCTGGGGATGCCTGTTTCCAAACTTCTTTTTATATTGGCAATAAAATGTCTGTACTAACCAAGAAAGAAAAAACAAAAACACTGGCTGTCACATTGCCACATTCATTTTCTAATAAATTAATAATAACTGTGAATGTACAAGAGGAAACAAAGCACCTTTGAAAAGAGTAGCAGTTAAGAAGATACTTTCACCTACATGTATTTTGAATTCTATGACAGTCTTCCTTTTCCATCTCTCAGAGAGAATTTTTTTTCCTTTTTTCTACTGATATGTTAGCCAATCTTAAATTCAGAGTACTAAATCCAAAAAAGAAAAAGAAAAAAACAGAATCCTAAAAAAAAGCCACTGTATATTTTTTCCTGTACTTTGAGGGGGAAAAAGAGTTTACCTTCTTACCACAACAGATGGTTTTAAACCAGTGATTACAAAATTCTGAAGGTAAAATGGTTTAATTACAAAGTCAATACTGCCTCCAACACGGGCTGAGTCTTTAGTGTAAAAACAACAGACGGAGCAGTGCAAACGCTAGGACAATGTTTAACCAGAACTTTGCATAGCTACTGCAGTAGGGCTTCCCATGGGGCTTTAGTAAACTACGGAGCACATGATTCTGGGCTCCTATTCGTTGAATGACCTCAAGGCTAAGAACTATATTCACGTATGTATATTTCACTATGCAACATATGCACGTACACACAGAAGTCTGATGAATTTTACTGGAACCCAGTATTATTAGAGAGTTTCAACTTTAGCAAAAAATGAGCAATAAGGAAAAGCTAAGGACACACAAAAAAGGAATTTGTCACAGGAATGAATTTGTTGTTCATTTAAAAAGAACCCCCTTCTAAAATTATGTTAGTAAACCTACTTTCTAAACATTAAATTGTCAGTTTTTGCTTAAAACCCAAAGGAAAATTAATGACATACTAAAAAAATGATTCAATTGCTAGATGTTTATAAAGATTTTTTAATCACACAAGAGGGCAAGATCTAAGTTTTCTTTCTTTATAAAAATTATCTTCTTTTTCCAAAATAGAAATGATAGTAGGATACAAAAAATATTCTTATATTAAATCCTGATTCTAATTAAATTGATAATACTAAGAAATAAATTTGAATGCCTGAGGAAACCTTTCTTATATGCTTAACAAAATACTTTTATATCAAATGATCTGGTTAGTGAGATTTTCAAATTGTATCCATTAAATAGAATTAGAACCATCAATTAAAACTGATGTAAAAGGAAAGCACATGCATTTCCATTAAGGTGGTATATTTTTGCCTCATATCCACTAAACATTTAATAGAGGCAATTACAAGATAGTCAGGGTCATTGGATTAAGCAGGTGTGGGAGGATCTAAATAGTTACAGAAAATAAACATTTCTGATGGTCTTATCTCTGTGCTTTCTAATCTTAATAAATGTTGCCAGAATAATCTAAAACAACTCTTCTAGCAACTCTCTGCAGGGAATTAAAATCAGAAGCATTTTGTGATTTCTAATCAGTTGAGATTTTTCTGGAAGGAATAAATGCCTCATTCCAGAAGGAAGTGGCTGGAATTATATTCAACAAAATTTGGAGATGTTGGTGTTGAGGCTAAAATGTGGATAAAAGTAAAAATAAATAAATAATATGTTTTGAAAATTAAAATGACTTAAAAGGTGCATTTTTAAAACATTACATTAAGGCAAAGTAAGTAAACTGAACCATAATTACCACACCTTAGTATCACCTTTGGAGAAATAGAAAATTCAAATCCCTAAATTCTTAGAGACAATACATATATGTAATTGCTTATCTTATTTCATTCTCTACCTCAAATTTTCTAAAAAGTCCTGAAGCAAGGGGTGAACCATCTTACTCTTTAAGCCTCAAATAGAATTAAGAAGTTCTTTGCAATTACTCAATGATAAATTCTTGAAAACCATGCATTTGAAATTCACTTACTCGCTCTCCATTTGCCACTCTCATGTTCCACTTAACAGGCAACCAATCTAATGCATTTATTTATTATTTATTTCAGAATATTATAGGTACAAAGGTTTTGGTTACATGGATTTCTTTTGTATTGGTTGAGTCAAAATTATAAGTGTGCCCATCACCCAGAGAGTTTACATTGTACCCATTAGGTATGATTTTACCCATCCCCTCCTCCTCCTCCCACCTACAGGATTTCCATTGAGTTTTACTTCCATCTGTGCACATGCTGATCAGTTAGTTCCAATTTAATAGAGAGTGCCTGTGGTGTTTGTTTTTCCATTCTTTAGATATTTCACTTAGGAGAATGGTCTCCAGTTCCATCCAGATTTTTGCAAAAGGTATTAATTCATTTTTATGGCTGAATATTATTCCATGATATACATATACTACATTTTATTAATCTACTCATGAATTGATGGGAACTTGGATTAATTCCACATCTTTGCAATTGTGAATTGTGCTGCAATAAACATCCTAGTGCAAATGTTTTTTTGATAAAATGACTTTTTTTCCTTTGGGTAAATACCCAGTAATGGGATTGCTGGATCAAATGGTAGGTCTCCTTTTAGTTCTTTGAGGTATCTCCATACTACTTTCCATAGAGGTTGCACTAGTTTGCAAACCCACCAACACTGCGAGTGTTCCTATCTCTCTGCATCCATGCCAGCATCTATTGTTTTGGGACATTTTGATAAAAGCTATTCTTCACTGGGGTTAGGTGATATCTCACTGTGGTTTAGATTTCCATTTCTCTGATGATTACTGACATTGAGCATTTTTTTCATATGTTTATTGGCCATTAGTCTATCTTCTTTTGAAAAGCTTCTGTTCATGTCTTTTGCCCACTTTTCAATAAGGTTGTTTGATTTTTTTCCTCCTGATTTGCTTGAGTTCTTTGTAGATTCTGATAATTAGCCCTTTATTGGATATATAGCATACAAATACTTTCTCCCATAATGTAGGTTGTCTATTTGCTCTGTAATTGTTTCCTTGGCTGTGCAGAAGCTTTTTAATTAAATCAAGTCCCATTTATATAATTTTTGTTGCTTTTATTGCTCTTGGGGTATTCTTCATAAATTCTCTGCCTAGGCCAATATCTGAAAGAGTTTTTCCAACATTTTCTTCTACAATTCTTGTGATTTCATATCTTAGATTTAAGTCTGTGATCTATCTTGAATTAATTACTGTGAGTGGTGAGAAATATGGATTCTGTTTCAACCTTCTGCATGGGGCTATCCAATTTTCCCAACACCATTTATTGAATAAGGATTTTTTTCCCCAGTGTATATTGCTGTCTACTTTGTCAAAGATCAGATGGCAATGTGTGGATGGTTTTATCTCTAGGTTCTCTGTTCTATTTCATTGGTCTATGTCTCTAATTTTGTGCCAGTACCATATTGTTTTGGTTACTATAGCCTTGTAGTATAGCTTGAAATCTGATAAAGTGATGCCTCCAGATTTGCTCCTTTTGCTTAATGTTGCTTTGGCTCTTTGGACTCTTTTCTGGTTCCAAATGAAGCACAGAATAATTTTTTCTAGATCTGTAAAAGATGACATTGGTATTTTGATAGGGATTGCATTGAATCTGTAAATCATTTTGGGTAGTATGGACATTTCAACAATGTTGATGCTGCCAAAATCCATGAGCATGATATGTTTTTCCATTTGTTTACATTATCTGCAATTTCCTTCCTCAGTGATTCATAGTTCTTATTGTGGAGATTTTTTACCTCCTTGGTTAAATATATTCCTAGGTATTTTATTTTTTTTGTAGCTATTGTGAAAGAGGCTGAGTCTTTGATTTGATACTCAGCTTGACTGTTGTTAGTGTATAGGAATGCTGCTAATTTGTGTACATTGATTTCATAAACTGAGACTTTGCTAAATTTATTTATCAATACCAGGAGTCTCTCGGCAGAATCTTTGGGGTTTTCTAGATATAAGACAATATCTTCAGTAAAGACCAATAGTTTGACCTCCTCATTCCCCATTTGGATACCCTTGATTTTCTTCTCTTGCCTGATTGCTCTGGCTAGTACTTCCAGCATTATGTTGAATAGAAGTGGTGACAGCAGGCACCCTTGTTTTGTTCTGGTTCTCAGTGGGAATGCTTTCAACATTTCCCAATTCAGTATGATGTTGGCTATGAGTTTGTTGTATATGGCTTTGATAATTTGGAGGTATGTCCATCTATGCCTATTTTGTTAAGACTTTTTTTTAAATCATAAAACAGTGCTAAATTTTGTCAAATATTTTTTCTGCATTGATTAAGATGATCATATATCTTTGTTTTTGCTTCTTTTTATGTGGTAAATCACATTTATGTATTTACATATGTCTAACCATCCTTGCACCCCTGGGATGAAGCCCACTTGATCATGGTGGAATATTTTTTGATGTCCTGCTGAATTTGGTTTGCTAGAATTTTATTGAGTATTTTTGCATCTATACTCATGAGGGATATTTTTCTATAATTTTTTTTGTATCCTTTCCTGGCATTGATATCAAGGTGATACTGGCCTCATAGAATGAATTGGGAAGGATTCCTTCCTTGTCAATGTTATGAAATAATTTCTTCACTGTAGGTACCAATTCTTCTTTGTAGGTCTGATAAAAGTCCACTGTGAAACCATCTGGTATGAGACTTTTTTTTCTTGGAAAATATTTTATTGCTGCTTCAATTTTATTGCTTATAATTGGTCTGTTCAGGAGTTTTACTTCTTCCTGATTGAGCCTTGGGAGGTTTGTGCTTCCAAGAATTTGCCCATTTTCTTAACATTTTTGAGTTTATGTGCATAGAGATTTTTATAGTATTCACAGATTATATTTTGTATTTCTGTAATATCAGTTGTAAAATCTCTTTTTTCATTTCTGTTTGAACTTATTTGGGTCTTTTCTATTTCTGGTTAATCTAGTTAGAGGTCTATTGATTTTTTTTACCTTTTCAAAGAACCAACTTTTTGTTTCATTAATCTTCTGTATTAATTTTTGTTTTTTATTTCATTTAGTCCTGCTCTGACCTTAGTTATTTTTTTTCTTCTGTTGGATTTGGGTTTGGCTTGCTCTTCCTTTTATAGTTCCTTGAGATGATTCACTAGATTGTTGATTTGTGATCTTTCTGTCTTTTTGATATCGGCATTTAAGGCTAAGACTTTTCTCCTTAAGATCTCTTTTGCTGAATCCCAAAGATTTTGATAACTGTGTCCCCCTTTGTCATTTAGTTCAAGGGGATTTCTACCTTAATTTCTTCCTTGATCCTATAACCGTTCAGCAGTAGGTTGTTTAATTTTCATGACTTTGTGTAGAATTGAGTGTTTCTGTTGGAGTTGATTTCTAATTTTATTCCTCTCTGTTCTGAAAAGATGCATGGTATAATTTCTATTTTTTTGAATTGGTCGAGACATGTTTTGTGGCCTAAGATGTGATCTACATTAGAGAATGTTCCATGTGCTACTGAGAAGAATGTATAGTTAATAGTTTAAGGATAGAATGTTCTTTAAGTGTCTGTTAGGTCCATTTTCTCTAGAGTCCCATTTAAGTCTAGCATGCTGCTATGCTATGTGAACAACTCTATTACTTCTAACTGCACATCACCTTATGATGAATAGTGACATTTTTGAAATATTATAATGTATTATGGCAGGAGAATGGCTTTATCCAACAATGAAGTACTCTAGGCCCATTTAAAGCCAGATTTTTAAAGACTATTTATGAAAATTAATATTTTACAAAAAGAAAGAAAACTATTTATAAGATATGATCTAAATTTATCTTTAAATGTATATATCTAAAAAGAAATATAGCAGATATAAATAGTGTTTACTATGGTATAAGATTTAGGATGCTTTTTTTCTTCTTCTTTATATTTTTCTATATTTTCCAAGGATATAAAAATCAGGAAAAGATAAAGAAAATATGTAACTCACAAACTTCAAAACAGAAAACTGACTTTACATGAATTAATATGTCTTATAAAGCATTCTTTTTTATTGTCTTAATCATTTGTTTTCCCATTATATTTCACATGATTGTTTTCATAATTATTATTTGTACTTTGTGCTAAGCCATTATTCTCATATCCTCAAATATTACCTTGTTTTAATTTCTTCATCTTTCCTCTTATTTAGTCTCTTCTACTTTGTCCCTTTATTGATTATAGACAGGCCTACCAGAAGGCAGCATATCTCTGTCTTCTCAAGGGAGCAGCTCTTGCCCTTCAAAGCTAACAGTTGACATTTTTCATATCATAAAATGTCAATGTTGCCTCTTTTCAAGTTCATTTCTTAATTAACTAAATTGTTATATCTAACCCACATTTAGAATACCCTAAATTATAATTGTTAATGTTACTAAATAGAAAGGATCTCACATAAAATAGAACTCTTCCACAATTTTAATCCTTGTTACAGCAAAGATTCATGTTCCTCAATTTTGCTTCTACTTTGTTCTTGTTTCTTGGCTACACACAGAAATGGAAGTGGGCATTCTCTCAAGTAGAGACCAAAATATACCCTTAGAATCAGAGAACATTTTTTTTACAATGTAGAAAGAACAGTAGAGATCAGCTAATCCCAGTGGTGACCCATAGGCTGAGTGACCTTCCCACCATTCATAACTGGATAAAACCTCACCAGGAATAAACTGGAGATACCATCTTGACTTCCTTCCAACGTTTTTTCAATCACCGCACACCACTTCCACTTCAGCCTGAACTTACAGATGAAATTATTCTTTCTCTCATTGTTGATATGGAACTTAAAATGTGCCGTGATAGAAAATCCATATCTTATAATTTTGATTTAAGATGCCTTTCCTTCTCTTATGTTCATTTCTCAATTTACCAAATTATTATATGTAATGCACAATGAGAATGCCCTAAGTCATAAAACAGATTAAAATTTGCCAAATGGTAATGGACAACTGCAGCATGATTTTCATGGGCCCAGGCACTTTTCTCTTCATGGGTCCCTTCCTCCATTTAAAAATATTAAAAATTGGAAAAATTTTAAAATACAGTAGGACAGAGATAAGAGATAAAGGAAATTAATTGGGGAAAGGATGATGAGGGATATCACAAGAACAATCTGCCCGTGTAGCTGGCTGAGGAAAGGCTCCTCTCCTGGGTGGGTAGGGGGGGTCCACATTTATTTGTTCTCTCTCTTGCCTCATTCCCTTAGGGTGGCAACCCTTTGCACTCACTTGCTTTTTTCTCATTATCCACTCGACATTATCCACAGTAGACATCCGAGTGCAAAGGGTTAAGGAGCCCTCAGAAGGCCACAACAGCCGCACTCCCAAACTATCCTGCCTGCTAGCCTTTCCCTCTCACAGAACGTTTCTGTCCTGCGGCTCCCCCCAGGCCCCCATTCTCTGTTATCTAGCAACCTGGAGGAAGGATCATCATATAAATAAACATCTCAACATGTTCATTGGAGAAGGCATTGCTCTAAGTGGGAGTCATTTCTTCATTCTTTCTTTCTCATTTTAGTGGAAAACATGTCCTAATATTGACTGGGGACCTGATGTTTACAAGATGGTCTAATTCAGGTTGGTCACCTGACTCAGTGGGCTGACTGGAGAGAAGACAGGGTCTGTTACTGGCAGGCTGGCACCACTTTCACAGCTGGCCTCATCAGCGTCCGAAGCTATAACATCACTGCATAGCATCTATGCTTTTTTGATCCACTGAAAAATAATTTCAAAGCAGTATGCAACCCAAGGGTAAATAAAGGAGAAAACCCATGCATTATAAGCCTTCTCTTGGTTAACAACTTTTACTAATGATGGCAACAAAATTATTAAAGTCTGCAATAAGCCATTCAGTGGTCCAATAGGTCATCTATGACCAGTATTAAGATTTAAATGTTCTTTAAAATTAAACACTTTGGAGTTATTAATGTTTCCTTTCCTTTCAAAATTTTTGTGTTGAGAGGAGGTATGGGAGGAAATGTATTAGCAACAGTAGGATGTGGAGAATAACTCTAAGTACATTAAACATCTGTTGACGGAGCCATTAGCACAGTTTGTAGATACCACCACCTGGCCCTTATTCCATTTTGCTCGAACTTTAGTACCTGAAAATACACTGCAGCAATCATGTTCCACTTCTTTTAAATCTTTTACTACTGCATTAAGTGGAACATAAGCACTAATCAGTTCTCACTGAGGCACAAAAGACCTGCTTATGGCAAAAATCAAATGCCAATAAGAAAGTGCCAAAGGTTAAACATCACTTAGCGTCTCAAGCTGGCTGGGTACCGCCTCTGTGAGAGGAAGTCCTTAAAGCAGCAAATGGAGGTGAAGGCAGCTAGAGTCTGCATAATCATGTTATTCAGGTGAGAGAATGTCAGGTCCTTCCTCTATCACTTCTATAGGTTATTTTCAAGTACATTAGATTTATCATGATCAGGGAGCTAAATAAAATAGAATCTTTACCCAAAAAATGTACACATATTTCCCAAACACTAAGCCTAAATTGATTGTTCTTTCTTGGAAATGGCATGTGAACAAGTACTTGCTCTGAGGTTTCATCAGATTTATAGAGTCCAAATAAAATATTTCTCCTGGCCAGGCACAGTGACTCACACCCCTAATCCCAGGTTCACACCTCTGCCCAGGACTGTAAGTGCAAGGTAAGAGGATCACTTGAGGCCAGGAGTTTGAGACCAGTCTGGGAAACATAGAAGCATCCTGTCTCTACTACAAAAAAATTTAAAAATTAGCCAGATATGGTGGGGCAGGCCTGTAATCCCAGCTACTCTGGAGTCTAAGGCAGGATAATCACTTGAGCCCAGTAATTTGAAGCTGTAGTGAGCTAAGATCACACCACTGCTCTTCATCCTGGGTGACAGAGTGAGGTTTTGTCTCTTAAAAAAAGAGAAAAATAGTTTTCTCCTGAAAGGATGATTAAATTTCTTGATTTATAGCCTACTTATCTGTGGTCTTTTATGAAAGATGGTCCACAAGCTACAGAAGTATTGTGTCTCCTTGTTTGCTAGCATCTGGGCTCCTTCTATATTACCATTTAATTCATTTACAAAGAAACTCTACTAAAGAGATTCACCATGTTTTGCAGAGGTGCTCCAAGAAACCTAAGGAATCAGAATTTCATTTTTCAGCTCCTCTATGAAGTGTCCTTGTTTCCAGCTTTGCCATTTGAGATTTGAATACTTTGTTTGTTTGTTTATTGTTTTTGAGACAAGGTTTCCCTCTGTCTCCCATGTTAGAGAGTAGTGGCATGCTCATAGTTCACTGAAACCTCAAATTCTAGGGTTCAGGTGAGCCTCCTGCCTCAGCCTCTTGAGCAGCTAGAACTGCAGGTGCATGTCACCATGCTCAGTTATATATTTTTTTATTTTTTGTACTGACATGGTCTTATTATGTTGACCAAACTGATCTTGAACTCCTGGACTCAGGCAACGCTCCCACCTCAGGCCCCCAAAGTACTGGGATTATAGGCAAGTTTATTAATGTTTAATTATTGGATTCAATGATGCACTTCTTTTAAAAGAGATGATCCTAGGTCATTCTCACCAATACTAAATTGTTCTGTGCAACTGTTCTGTAGTTCCACATACTATATATATGCAGCATTCCTTGAAATTATTCTCAGCTCTAAAAGATATTGTCTGTTCCTTATGTAAGTTCTCTGTATTATACACTGGATCCTGTGGAATTATGTGGCCAGACATCTATCCCAATATTATGACTCAAAGTTGTGTCTTGGACCTAGGTTTAACGTAGTTGGACTTGGTTACCATAATCATATTACAGGCACCTGCTTTCCACTCTTACTGCAAATTTGAAGGGATGAGTTGTGGTGACATTTAAATCAAGTGTTTTTTGACAATTCAGTCTAGTTACTGTGTTCACTTTCATATCATCTTTATTGGATAATTTGTGATTTAGTTTCCTTCTCTATAAAATAAAGAAAATGATGCCTGGGCTATATAGTTCATGGATTATATGTGTAAAATGGAAACAAACACATATCTTGAAGCATAGATAATAAAGAACAGCTAATGATGACATTCTTTCTCACCTTTTCCCCTCCTTCCCACTCCCAATGTTGCTATCTAGTTTAAAAAGTTTGTATGCCTTACCTACATTACCTCAATTTAGTCAAATTTTTTTTTAAAAAAGCTCTTATTTCTTTATTCTGCCTGACATACTACTGATTCTTCATGACTCAGCTGAAATGCTTTTTTCTCCCTGGAGACTTTCCTGTTCTTCCCATTCCTCTCTCTCAGAATTAATTGCATATTGAACATGCTTAAATTACATATTAGCTTTTGATCAATCTGTCTCTTCAATTAAGTTGTAAGTTCTTTGAGGGAAGAAGTCCTGTTTGGTCACCTTTTTATCCCTTACATGCTCAGCAATGTCTTAAGGCTTCTTGAATTGAAATGAATTAAATCAATTGATTAAGGCAAGTGAAGAGACACAACTAAGAACATCATCATATATTAACACCAAAATATAATTATGATCCATTGCCAAATTCAGTGGCCAATTTTTTTTTATCTTTGTGTTTTGGACCTCTTGGAAGCATTTGACATAGCTGGTCTTTCTCCTTCCGGAAGCACCTTTCCTACAGGTTTTTCGGACATGGCACTCTCCTTTTCCTCTCTTTTTACTTACTACTTATTTATCTTATTGTCTGACTCTCCTTCCTCTATTCACCTCTAAATGCTAGAACATCCAGGTCTCTGTCCTTAACAGCTAACTCTCCCTACATAATATCATCTTGTCTGCTGGCATTAAATACCACTGATATGCCACCAACCCTATCTCCAACTCAAAGTGCTCCCCTGAATTCTGGGCTCATATCCATTTGCCTTTAGATTTTCACCAACATATTCATTTGCCTTGGAGGATGACCAATTGTCATCTTCAATTTAATATGTCCAGCGTAAAATTCTTGATTATCTTCCATTCCTTCCTAAATCTGGATACTCTCCCAGTTTTCTCCACCAAGTTGATTAGGCCAAACACCTAGAAGTCATCTTTCATTCCTCTCAGTCCCTTATGTCCGATATCTTATCCACCAGCAAGGCCTGTAGCCTCTACATGCAAAGCGTATCTCACATCTGACCTCTTCTCTCCCTCTCCACTGCTCCAATGCTCATCCAGGCCACCATCCCTTCTGGTTTGGACTAAGCGGTCTTCGGGCTTCCAACCTTTCTCCACAGTGTCTTGTTCACACTGATATCAAAATAAACTATTAAAAAATATAAGTCCAATCATGTCAATTGTTAAACTCCTTCAAAGGCTTCCCATTGGATTAGAATGTAATCCAAGCTTTCTCTGTTAGTCTGCAAGGCTCTGAGTTCTGCGTGGAGCTCCCAGCTCATCTCCTGCATGTTCTTCCTCATATACTCCACCCCTGCAGGGTACTTTCAAGGGTTTCTCCACTAGCTCCCTGAACATTCGTCTCTCCTTCTTGTCCTTCAGGTCTCAGCTCAAAGTCCCTCTTCAGAGAGGGCTTTCCTGACCATGCTAGCTAAGGCAGCCTTGCTCCCCACCCTATGGCTGTCTGTCCCATTGTTTTATTTTATTAGTTGAAATTATAGCTGTCAGAAATTATTCGTTTATTTTCACATTTAGTGCCTGCCTCCTCCAATTCCTCTCTGAATCAGGGAATTTTCTTATTTGGTTCTGTAACTCTAGCATTTAAGATAATGCCTGGCCAGTAATAGGTGCTCAACAAATATCTGTTGAATGAATAGAATGTCTATTTATTCATTTAGTAAACAATCATTGAGCAACATCTATGTACAGGCCCTGTATAGGTGCTGATGATATAAGCTGATAAAATGTGGTTTCTACTTTCAGGGCACTCAAAATGTAGTAGGGGAGACAGCCCAGTAACCAGAGCAGTAGAGCATAGTGGGCTAAGTCCTCAATGAGGAGCACGTGGGAGCCACGACAGCATGTAGTTAAGACACGTAACATTGACTTGGGGTAGCTATAGGAAGTTTGGGAAAGGCTCTCTGTAAGGGGGTATATTAGGTTTCTATTGCTACTAAAACAAATTTTCACAAATTTAGCATTTTAAAACAATATCCATTTATTATCTCACAGGTCTGCAGGTCAGAACTCCCTCCGGGTTCAGTTGGTTCTCAGTTTAGTATCACAGGCCAAACTCAAGATGTTAGCAACACAGTGCTCCTTTCTGTGTTCTGGGGATAAATTGCATTTAAGATCATTCAGATTGTTGGCTAAATTCAGTTTCTTGCAGTTGTAGGTCTAAGGTCCCCATTCCTTGCTGACTGTCAGCCAGGGCCTAATCTTTGCTCCTAGAGACCACTCACATTTCTTCTTAAGCTTTCTGTGCATCCTGTCTACAGGGGGATCAAGTCCCTCTTGTGCTTCAAGTCTCTGCAACTTCCCCTTCTGCTTCATCTCTTGTCTGCCTCTGGTCAGAGAAAGTTCTCTGCTTTTGAGTATCATTGGGTCCACCTGGATAATCCATGAAACTTTCCCTATAGTATAGTCTATAATGTAAATTACATCTGTAATGTCCCTTTTGGCAAGTAACATATATTCACAGGTTCCGGGGATTAGGGTATGGGTATCTTTGGGTGAGCATTATTCTGCCCACCATAAAAGAGAAGCCTAATCTAGTCTTTCAGATTAATTAGGAGCTAGCTAATTAAGGTGAGAAATTAATTCCTGCCAATGGGAAAAAATCAGAGAATCACAGAATTCTTGCCATTCATTCTGCTTGGTTATTATTATATGTAGGAAGGGTGTGGGACAAGGCATAAGGCTAGACAGGCAGGTAGAAGCCAGATGTTCAGGGGCCTCGTTCACCACATGGAGGAATTTGGACTTTGTTATGGAATCAACCAAGAGCCATCCCAGGAGCTGGGAGCTCGTGGTAGGATTTGTAGAGAAGTGCAATCCAGGCAGGGCTGGCTTTGCTGTAAGAGCAGAGAAACCTGTACCAAGTACTGTCTGAACTTCTGTGATCCAACAAATGAAGAAATGGAAGTGGCTGATTGTGCAGAAAACTGTGTAAAGTGATCCAGATATCCTGAGAACATCCAGGTGCTGTGATTTCCTACTTCCTCATGGGGACCATGAAAGGATCCTCAACCCCAGTCATCTCAGTCAACCCTGTCTGAAGATCCTCATTTAGTTTCAATATCCAAAATTCTCCCAAATAGAGATCAGTATTAATTAAAATGCATCCTTTTAAAAAAAAATATGCTCTCTCTCCCATCATAGTTCAGTTCATTAGATTGGTAATTCACTTAACACAAATAGATTGAAAATCTACGGTGTTAAGCACTTGCTTAATTAGTGTGGAGTAGCCATTCACACGTGTGCATTAGTATTGCCACATGACCTTTTTCTGAATAATTCTTGACTTAGATAAACTCTACCAAGAAAACCACCAGAATTGACAATAATAAATACATTTCAGAAAGCAGCAGGGAAGCTTGTCCCCAAGTGGAAGGAAGGTTAAAAAAGCAATGAAGTGTTGGGGAACTTGAGAATGCTTGAACCTGAGCCAGAACATATACAGTCACAAAAGTAACCTTACAGATCTGCTAGTCCAGGATTTGTCAAGTTGAGGTTCAATGACCAATTTTAACAGATTTCTGTGCTAATTTAAAATATCTATATATCGATCTGGAGAATTTGCATTTTTTTAAATCACCCCTTGGGATGCTTTGGAAAACAACTGAGGTAGGCCTGTCCTAGTTTTCCTCATCTGACATGTAAGAAATGTGGCCCATGAAGGTCCTTGGCCAGGATCACTGGGCTGGTGAGTGGCAGAACCGGGCTGCAACCTTGGACTTGAGGCTTCCCACTGAGTGTTCAGTTCACTACACCACACTACCTGTTGGACAGAACAGGAGTCAAGGTGTCAACATCAAAACCTGGTCCCATCCCAGAGGACTTTATTATTAATATTAATAGAAGTTGCAAACTGAGCTGAACTGGGAACAAGGACTCAGGATTGTCCTCAAAGCATAAATCAGAGATCAAGCTGATAAAAGGAGCTAAAAAGCCAAAGTTAGAGTGGAAAATTGTATCAGAACAGATCACAGATCTCCTCTCAGAAATCCCGAGGAAGTTGGACCAAGACAGCCTGGGTACAACTAATGTCCCCTTATGGTTAAGGAATTATGGGAGCATTAATAGGAACAGTAGTTTCCATTGCTAAGAGGTAGAAAAGAACATTGTCATGGTACACAAGAGGAGAAAATCCTCATGGGAGGAAAATAGGCCTGGCTGGAGCACTTCAAAGGAAGGTTAGATCAGACAGAGGGTCAAAAACTCACTAAGAAGCAAGAGCAGTGCTGTCCGTGTTAACTTCCGAAATTATGGAGCTCATGTTCTTAACACTAGCATCTGCTTCACTGAATCCAAGGCCAGAAATGAGGTATAATGGGAATCCTGACTATAGTACTTCCCCATCTGAATAGTGTTCTCAGAAGTAGGAAGAAGCATACTCTTATTGTTTTACACTGTCTCACTGCATTGTTGGTTCTAGATGATTTATAACCAGATATGCAGTTATGAAACCTGCCCCATCTTGAGAAAATAGACTTGCAAACACTTTGAGATTCCCTGGGGGGCATCTGAAATAAAGTGAAAATATCCTTTTGTTTATGTTGGTACCAATTGGTTGACTATGTCAAGTTTTAAGTAAGAGGATTCTGGATCGGAACTCCATCTGTAACATTTCTCCATGGGAGGCTGACTGGCGGTGGCGAGGCTGGCCATGCACACTCTATGGGCTGCTACTCCATGCTGAGATTAGTATATGTGCTCTCACTGATCCTGCAGTAATCTGATGAGGCCGGTAATAGTGCCTCCATTTCACAGGTAAGGAAACTGAGACCAGAGAGAGGAGATAGTTTAGGCTCAGCAGTGACAGCACCAGGATTCAAAGCAAGAACTGGCACCAAATCCTGTGGGTTTCCCAGGTTACTTAACCTCGACGAGGAGACTGCATTGTAAGGATGATCCATAACAACTTAGAGTGGGCTTAAAACTCCTTTAGGCAGTGAAGATGATTCGTCAAAGCAACTACCCCACACTACCATTTTGTAACTGAAAGGACATGGTGAAACTAAAAAAAGCAAATAATTTTAGAATACAGAGCCTTTCTCATCCAAGAAATGATAGTCAATCATTCTGACTGAAATATATCTTCTTCAAAGTCCTCATTTTTCTACCCTCTCCAAAGACAAATAAATGCACATATGGTAGTAGCATTCAGTGGGTATCTGGCAGGTAAGGGGGCAGGAGGGGATGGGTATATTCACACCTAATGGGTGTGGTGCGTGGGGTCTGGGGCTTGGACATGCTTGTCGCTCTGACTCGGGTGGGGCAAAGGCAATATATGTAACCTAAACATTTGTACTCCTGTAATAATCTGAAATAATATATATATGTTTATTATTTTAGATCTTGCCCTTAAGATTGGCTTTTAAGAATCACTAACATCTTCCAGTACTTTCTATTGCTGGTTTTTCCTAAACTGGTAATTTCATACATAGTTTCAAGTATCAGCAAGCTTTTTATTTTTTACATATATGTATAAATATATATTTATATACATACATACATACCTATATGTAACATGTACATACATATATCATTATAGTACACATGTATGTGCATAATTTCTTACATGTATAATAAAACATAATATAAAATTATTCTAAATAATCTGTTCACTTTCTAATCAAGATTTCTAATTCAGTGTTCATTGGATGTTGGTGCCTGTGGCTGAGTATATGCCTATGATTCCATGGTTTATGTCTTGAGAAAAGAACAAAAGCACAACTAAATGATTCATTCACATCAAGCAAAAGCCAAACAATGTTGTACAGACTGTATATATGACAGTTTCACTGTAGATCAAAACTTAAGAACTGATGGAAAATTGAGTCATCATGCTGCATTCATCGTGAGGGCTCCCCCAGCTCAAGGACCCACACCCCAGCCGTCAGCATCACTTCATGTTTCCAACAGACACTCAGTTTTAGAAAAACAAAGCCATCTGTCACATTAAATTAAATGTTAATATAAATGGTGTTGGTTTTGTAGTTTTGTTTATATATAATTTGAAATTTCATTTTGTTTAATAAGGTTTATATCTAGTTTTGTGGCTCTACATATATAAGTAACATTATTATCAAATCAATTCAAGTTAACACTAGGTAGGGGGTCCTTGGGAATATTTTTAATTTCTAATTGAAATTTTAGAAATGTAACTCTATTGTTATTGTTATTGGATTGCTACCTGCCCCGGGCAGGTGGTTATATTTCAGTAATGTGATGGGGGATGGGGGGAAGTGGGGTTACTCAGAGAACTGCAAGATCAACACATCTCTGAAGTTGAAGGAAAGAGAGATTATCAAGTTTCACAGGGACTACTTTTCACAGGACTTGTCTGTATTTTGAAAAGTTATATACTATGATCATACATACTTCTCTTTATTATATGTTAATTGTGTATTTGTATTTGCATTAAAACACAGCATAATATTTTTTACAGTGAACAATCTATTTTTTGTGCTAAAGTTCTTGTGTAGAATATTAGAACTTGAAGGGTTTAAAAGGACTGTTAAATCCAACTCCACCATACACACACACACACATACACACACACACACACACACACACATCCATCCATTTTTACAGATTAAAAAAAAAACTCAAGGCCCAGAGAAATTGAATGATTTGTCATACAACTTGCTGGTAACTTAATCATGATCTATCTTTCCTATATCTTAGACCCAGACTGAGTCAGGCCCACTTATTGACCCGTGCCTATAACCTTCTCCTTCATCCAACTCAGAGCAACTGAAATAACAATGTTTTCCTTCCCCACTGGACTCAGAGCTCTGTGGAGACAGGGACCTCCTATGCCTGCTTCCTGCTGTAGCCCAATGTTGAGTACATATTTGATGAGAGAGTGGGGGCAGGGAAGGGCAGAGGAATGAGATAGAATAGGCTGGGTGGGAGGTGGGAGAAGAGATGGAGGAATGGAAAGGAGGAAAAGAGAGAGAGAGGTGAGGTCTCTCAACCTCCAATCTACTCTTCTTACTATATCATGCTCCATGCAAATCTTTTCATCTACTGTAATTTCTAGGCTTTCCACTTGAGATTATAATTCTGCTGTCATACCAAAAGGCGCACAAGAAGAGAAGCCAGTTTACACTATAACTGAAGAAAGCTTAATGGAGGTAAGACCATGCATATTTTACTAAAACTGTATTCCCAAGGTCACCACAATGTCTAGCATGTAGTATGTGCTCAAAACATATTTATTGGAGAAATGTATTTAGGCATGTTGGGGAAGACTAGAGAATAGTGTTGCAGCCAACCCACAAGTATCTGTAAGTCTTCAGCCAAGCAACTCATGTGTTTATTCTTCTAAGAAAATCAAACACATCCTCAGCCAATGGATTACAGGAAAACTGTCTTTAATCAGATATTACAAGATGAAAATTTCCATATATAAAGGAAAATACAAATGGAGAAAATAGAAGGTGAAGAAAATTAAATCCAATGCTTTAGTAAAACACTAGAGAAAGAAATCTGTTCACTCTAAAATAAAGAGTAGACAGCTGGTAAACTCAAAAGTACATAGTAATCTCTCTCCCAACTGAACTACATACAGAGAAACTGCCCTAAGAATAAGTCATCACTCTTAACCAGAGGTGGCACAGAAAATCACCTGCAGACATTGCAGACAAAGAGAGTGTAATGAAAAAAATAACAGTGAACAGAGCAAGCAATGGGTGAGCCTGGAGAAGCAGTCAGGGAATCTTGGCGGGGCAGGGTTACTGGTGGGATGAAGGATGTCAATTACTGTAGCACAAAGTGGCAAAGAGAGCCCAGACTTTGCAGCTGGCTGGATTTGGATGGGGCGCTTCCCAAATATGTGATTTGGGGCAGATTATAAGACTTTTTCTCTTCGAGCTTTAGTTTTTTTGTGTGTGTATAAAATGAGGACAATGATATTTGCATTAGAGTTAATATGTATATAGTTGCTGGCATGCAATAAACACTCATGAGTGGTATTTGAAAATTATTATCAATATTATTACTATTATCCCAGCATCAGGGATCTTTGAACATATATAGGGGGAAAATGGTATTACTACTTCACTATTGCATTTCTAACAAGTTTCTAAGTGATGCCCATGGGGCTGGCCCACGGACCACACTTTGAGATGCCAGGTTGGACCCTTTCAGAATTTCTGGCTCTCCTCTATGACAAAACTTTAACAATGTCTCCAAGGGATTACCACAAACCAAAGTGTAAGAAGCACTAATCTAGAATACAGATTTTCTGATGCAGGAGGGAGGGTTCTCTGTACAAGAGAGACCATGTGGGTGAATTTACATTGCTCTAAATGACAACAACAAATTATTTTACTGGGACACCTTATCTCCAGTCTTCTCCTCCTTTTGTTCTGTAGGAAGAAGGGCCAGTTGAGGAGGCCGCTGATGCCCAGGAGAGGCTACTCTGTACTCACCCTCACTGGCAGCTACGCTGGTGCGGGACTCCCCTGCCTTTTATAGAATGAGGATTTGATACAGCTGGGAAGGTGTGTTCTTAGGGCGTTACCAGGTAGGCCAAAGTGGATCAGCTGTTACTGAGGTCCCTTTCAAGCCTTTCTTTCTGTGGCTTGACTCATTTTCAAAGGCAATGAGTAGAAAAGGCACCTACACCTTCATTTGTCCACTGCAGCTAATTGCCCCTCAACTCTGAGCAAAAAGCACCCCTTGTGCTTTGCTGCCTGAATGTACATGAAGAAGCAACTGGCCCACTTGTGTTGGGGCCTCTCTGAGAAAAGTTTAAACTCCAACTTATCATGAGGGCATGTGAAGGGACACGTGGGTTGGAAACAGCAGAGGCTAATTTTCCTGTGTGACCCTCTGTCATTAATCTAAAGTAGGCAGCACAAAAATGTAGAATGGCTTCTACCTTACTATTGGCCAGACTTTGAGGAAATGGAAACAGAGAGGAGGAAAAGGGTATGGGAAGATTAAATAAGGGGATAAAATTAAGAGGAAGTTGCTAGCTCTGGAAAGGTATTAAAATCCTACACACAGAAAAGGAGATTCTTGGATTCATGCCCCAGTTCCACATTACCACAAGAATCTCTGTATTACTCTGGGTAAGGATGAAATAAGATTTGCTTATAGATACTTACTTATCAACCAGGAGCTCCAGGGTCTAGAAAATGGAAGTGAAGTAAGAAATAGTCAAGCTCTAAAAGCAACAGTGTGTCTAAATACAATTTGATTAAAGTTGCCTCATCTTCTTTGAGGCAGGCAAATCTGTGCTCACTACTCCCTCTGCTGGATCTACAAGAATAGATTACCAGATTTATAAATTCCAAATCAGTCATTTATTTAATCTGCCCTATGTGAATTTAGCACTTGCTTTGAGGTACAAAATGACATTTTGATGGAATGGGGAGAGCAAATGAAACTCACATATTCCTGACAGTTTATGTTACTGGATGAAAAAGAAAACCCAGCATAACCTATTTTCCATAGGAGAGAAAAATAGGAACAAAAGACCCCCAGGAGGAGACACCTTCTAAACTGCAATGATATGAAAATATTCCTAGAAATATTGAGTAAGTATTCTCCACATGCTATAGCATCAAGACTTGTGTAAATTTTCCTCCTGTTTTTCTTTCCGCAAACCTTGAAGCATGGAGTAGTAAGTGTTCCTTTCTTTCTTATTGCAAATGGAAATACTTGTGGCATGCTGGCTTCAATGGCAAGTATTGCATTATTTAAAATATTTTCAAAGAAAACCAGTAGGAATGAACAGCTTACCATGGACAAGTATAATCCATTAAAAGCTTTTCCCTCTCCTTCATTCTTCATTTCTAAAAAAGTTTGTGATAAACTACCCTCCCCAATCCTCCTTTCCAACTTAGCGATGAAGGTGTTTTCATGGGATAATGAAACAAAATTTTATTATAGATAATTTTAAACCTATAAAAAAGTAAAAGGGATAGTATGCTCTCCATGTATTCACCACCCAGATTGAACAATATCACCACAGGCCTAATCCAAAGAGTGTATACCGCCATAAACTTCCTTCTTTTATAATTTTTGTTTACCATTTTCAAGTATATCTCACACATTATTTCACTAATAAACATTCCAGTACTTATTCCAAAAGATAAGACTATTTTTGAACATAACTATAATATTATTATCATATCTAAAATTAACATAACTTCTTAGTATAGAATATCTAGTAAGTGTCCAAATTCCAGTTGTCCTGTAAATGTTATTGATTTTTCATAGTTTGTTTGAATTAATTTCCAAATAAGGTTCACAAATTGTGATTGATTGATTTATTTCAAGATATTTTAATCTATAAATGCCTTCTCCAATTCTCTTTTGAAATGATTTTTGATGAAATCAGGTTGTTTGTTCTATAAAATTTCTTTCATTCTGGATTTTGCTGGTTGCATCTCTGTGGTATATTTTAAGAAGTATTTTTTTTGCTCTGTATACTGGTATTTGTATGCTGATATTCTATATTAATATTTGGCCCTAGAAGCTTGCCAGATTTAGATTTAGGTATTTTTTTAGCAAGACTACTTCATAGGCAGTGGTGTGCTCTTCCATCAAGAGGCCTCAAGTGTCTGATTATCACTCCTTTTTGTCTTGTTAGCAGGTTTTGATGCTCAATGCCAAAACAATTCATGTGTTGGCAAGTAATGATATTCTAATTCTACAAGTTTTTTCATTTATTAACTGGAATGCTTCTATAGAAGAATATTTATATTTGGCTACCCAGTGATATAGTTTATGTAGGAAAGGCAAGCTAAATGACTAATTTTTTTCTCTTTTCTAGTTACCAAAATCATGAGTTGGTTCTATAGAATGCTCCAATGGTGACCCATTAGTTTAGTTTCCAGTCATATGTTCTTAAATAACCTTTAAGGCCCATCTTAGAATGGTTGGGTTTTGATACAATTCACAGGTTTCTATAAATTAATTATAAATTTGATTTTTTCCTTATTCTATCTTTTTTTAATCCAGTGATATACAATTTCAACCTTTCATTTGGATTGGCATCTTCTTTCATTCAATTTGAGATTACCTGTCCTTTCTTGTCCAACCTTTAATATTTATATTTAGACTCTCACCCAGTCTCACACATGAACCTACTCATTTATGCATTAATTCATTTATTTATTCATCCATTAAATGATGCCTATTGAGTGCCAACTATGTGCCAGACATTGTCCTAAAATAGATAAAAATACATTTATTCTTGGAATTATATTTCACTGGGGAAGACAGGAAAACACACACACACACGATTTAAAAACCTCCCACTCCTTTTCCAATGTCATCTTCCCATTTTTGCTCTCCTTTCTTCCCAATGAGGTTGGCATCAGTTTTAGAGCCTCCTGGGTTATAGTAAAGAACCTGTTTTTTGGTTAAAAGTTAGCAAGAAGCTGAGGTGCAGAGGCAGTAGAAGGAAGAGCTGGTTTCTGCAGTTGTGGGTGTATCTGTGTTTCTGCATGTGTGTTTACACATACTGCTGTGCATATGTGGTAATCTGGCCAGTGGTTACTTAGGGAAATTCGGGAGCCAGAAGCCATATCCCTGAAAATGGTGTTTCACAACAGATGACAGAGAATAGTGATCGCTGGTGCACTAAATGCTTGGGGGATACAACTCTTGGGGCTTGTTAATACTTATTTTTCTGCCTAAACTAGCATTTCTTAAAATGATTCATATTTGAATTTCCAGGGGAATATATATAAACTACTGATGCCCAGGCCATAGATGAATAAATTAGAATCTCTGGGGGTTGATAATGGGAATTGTTTTAAAAGTTCCTCAGGCTATTCTAATGTGCAACCAGGATTGAGAACATGAGCCTAATTTAAACAGGCTTTGTATTAGGTAATGAACTATGATCAAGTAAGCAAGTTCTCCAACACTGCCATTAGAGGGCAGCACTGCCCCAAAAATTCAAAAATTTAAACTCATTGATAGCATTTCCTTAGCCTGATAGATATTTTTCTGCATTTTAAATTAAACAGTCTACTTTTATAAAACCGGGATTCTGGCTCAAGAACTATATAAGATTTAACTCTATTTTATAAGTCTATGCATTTTAAATTAATTAAAAATTTAAATTTTTAATGTAGATTCTGATTACAATCCAGCAATTTCAATATCAACAGATCATCATAAACTACATTTTAAAAAATTATTTTTCTGGGAGTCTCTCTGAACCTATCCTGGTACAGCAGCTTCCAGGTTTTTAAATTTTCTGTATTTATTTATTTATATTAATTGATACATAATAACTGTACATATGGGATACAGTGTGATGTTTTGACACATGTGTACATTGTGTAATGATAAAATCAGAGTACTTAGCATATCCACTAGACATTTATCATTTCTTTATGGTAAGACATTCAAAATTCTCTCTTCTAGCTATTTTGAAATATACAATACGATATTACTAACTACATAATTTAAACCAGCATTACTTGAAACAAGGTTACCATAATAAATACCATTTAGGTAGGGGAAATATTTCCTGATTTGGCAAATTATATTTGAAAGTTTTTTAAATAACATAAGTTGTCAGCATGCTTAAATTTCCAATCCTAGAGGCTGAAAGTACAAAATTGGGTAAGATCAGGAAAGAATTGCTAGGAATGTATTTCACAAACCTGTATCAGTGTCTGAGAATAATCTATAAATGTTTGCTGTAGTAATTAGATTCAGCAGATGGGAAAATTCTCGAGTCAATAACCCAGGCTGATTTTACACAAAGATTTTTACTTATTTAAAACATGAAAATACATGATATTTTCAAAATCACATTACCTCCAGCCTATATTTAATATGAGTAAGACCCTATAATGATACAGCACAGAATGTAGTTGATCTGATAAAGATTAGGTTCAACGTGATTGTTCCCTAAATCTTAGGAAGGAGGAAGGGTGGGTGCCAACTTGATGTAATACTGTTTGAGAAGTAGCATTAGGCTTACCTACATGGATTTTATGGCAAAAATGGATCTTTCTTTTCTCTTACCGTCACGTGTTGTGAAAACATAATAACTTAAAAAGTAGGCTCTATTCTAAGAACTAAAAAGTCCCACAACATAAGTATAAAAATCAAGGGCCTCATTTTACTGTGAGACCTGTTATCTGTTTCATTGCTCTGAGAACTGTGTAAATCTAGTTGTCTAAAAAATTGATGCAGCTACGCCCAGCAATATTAACACTTTCCATATTCATATATGTACATGTTTTGTTATTTACACATAGAAACCATCCTCATACACACATGTACACACCGACACACACCCTTCGTCCGTTGACATTGGACTTTAATAAAGTGATGTTTCTATTACAATTTCAGTTTCATCCACACACTATGAGGAAAAGTCTCATTAATATAAAAATTATCATTCAACAACATAGTCTCAAAATTCTCATGCATTGCAGTTTTTACTCCAGAGATCCTATATGTGAGCCAGATTTATCTTCGCTACAGATATTTTACTACATCCTTATAGGACTTGAAGTAGACAGAAGATTATAAACTGGTTATACTTTCATTGAGAAAGGCAGCAAAGACCAAAGAGATTATTTATCTCTTATAAATAATATTTCTCTTTTTTGGCAAAATAACCTTGTACGTGGTCTTTCTAGTGGAAATACTTCTCATCTCCTAAGATGCCAAACTGCCTGTGTGTATGTATTATAGCACTCGTGCTTCAGTTTGTAAGAATGAGAACAAGATAAAATATGAAGTTAACAGACAGCAGAAGGGACTTCCACATAAGGGTACAAGGACAGCGAGCATACCTAATCCCACATTTGGAACCCTCTGCTGCTCACAAGTCTGCTGGTCTTTCCTATAGTCATGGGAGCTATTTGGCCATTTTGCTCCAGCGTACAAGAGTCAACTGACTCCCCGGTCCCTTTGCCACAGGCCTGCAAGCGTAGGATGGAAAACAATTTCAACATTCACCGCTTGGACTCCCGCCCTTAGAAGCACATTTGTTGTTCATACATGGTCTTTTGGCTGCCTTCTCTCCCAGCCATCTGTTAAAGGAGGCATTGTGCCTACTCCGATGGGATGGTGCCACTATTTCTAAGAGACTCACAAAATTTATGTCTTAACTACCTGATTTCACAAATTTCAAGGCACATTTACCAACTAGTACTGAATTTTTAAAAAATATATAATATTTATTGGTTCTTAAAAAGTCATTATTAAGGTCTTTATTTTTAAAAGCAGTTTTAGGTTCACAGCAAAATTGAGAGGAAGATTCAGAGGCATCTGGAATACTCCCTGCCCACCACACATGCATTTTAAAAACTCTGCAGAGCTAAGAAATCGTTAAGGACGGAATTCTGTGTCCAGATAACTTGTGAAATTCCCAAAAGAACTATTCCAGACTTCCTTTCGGTGGGACAGACAATAATATCAAATGCTGCTTTTTCCGTGATTGAATACAGGATATAAATACAGCTGCATGCATTGCTGCTTTCCTCTTTCATGTGACCAGCTCTGAGAAAACAGTAACTATACACCTGTCATCCTCTTATCCTCAGGGCCACACATGCCTCATCAATTCACAGAGATTGTTTATACACTTAGAATATTTGATTTGCGTATAATTGATTATGGCTCAGTCCATGTGAGTTCAGATGGTCATGTATGTGGTGATAGATTTTCTCTACAAAATTCCCAAGGACTGAGATTGCCTTTTCGAAGATGGTTGGGCTGAGCCCTTTATACCTTTCAGCTAGTACACTTTCAAGTTTGCCATTTCCCTTTTCAAGACTTCAATGTGCTCCTTCTCAGATCTCTAAGCATCCCAGGGTAGAGTTTGATCCTGTCTCCAGGTCTCTGTCAGGTTTCATCTTTCCACTGGATAGGTCATCGTGTTTTGCAGCCAACTTGTGTATCCTTTTGCATTTGGCTGAAGATCATTTCACGTTATTGACATCGGAAAGCAAAGCTAATTTGGGAAGCAAGCCTAACAAAGTTAGTCAGATATCACCTGAATACACTTAGCATTGAACCAAACAATACAAATTGTTGTTTTGGTTTCCAGGGCTGAACATAGAAACTAGTACACATGTACACTGCATAACTACATGTCAGTCAACAACAGCCCACTATACAGTGGTGGTCCTGTAAAATTATAACAGAACTGAAAACTTCCTGTTGCCTAGTGATGTCATAGCTATTGCAATGTCATAACACAACACATTGCTTGCACGTTTGGGGTGATGTTGGTGTTAATAAAACTACTGCACTGATTTTTTTATCATTATTTTAGAGTATACCTCTTCTACTTATTAAAAAGAAGTTAATTGTGAAATAGCTTTAGGCAGATCCTTTAGGAAGTACCAGAAGGCAGCTTGCTATCACAGGAGATGACAGTTCTATGAGTATTGTCACCCCTGAAGACCCGCCAGTGGAACATGATGTGGAGGTGGGAAACAGAGATATTGATGATTTCAGCTCTGTGTAGGCCTAGGCTAACATGTGTGTTGGTGTCTTAGTTCTTAACAAAAACTTAAAAAAGAAATAAAAACAATTTAAATAGAAAAACACTTATAAAGAAAGAACTTTTGTCCAGCTATACAATGTGTTTGTGCTTTAAGCTAAGCGTTATTACAAAAGAGTCAAAAAGTTAAAAAAAAATTAAGAAGTTTATAAAGTAAAAAAGTTACAATAAGCTAAGGATAATTTATTATTGAAGAACATTTTTTAATAAATCTAGTACAGCCTAAGTGTAGAGTGTTTGTAAAGTCTGCTATAGTGTGCAGTAATGTCCTAGGCCTTCACATTCACTCACCGCTCACTCATTTTCTCACCCAGAGCAACTTCCAGTCCTGCAAGCTCCATTGTGGTAAGTTCCTTATACAGGTGTAGCATTTTTATATTTTATACTGTATTTTTACTGTATACCTTTTCTATGTTTAGGTACTCAAAATACTTATCATTGTGTTACAATTGCCTACAGTATTCAGTACAGTAACATGCTGTACAGGTTTGTTGCTTAGGAGCTATACCATATAGCCTAGGCATGTAGTAGACTATACCATGTAAGTTTGTGTAAGTACACGCTATGATGTTCACGCAATGACAAAATTGCCTAATGACACATTTCTCAGAATGTTATCTCCATTGGTAAGTGATGCATGACTGTACATATATAATAAGTGCTCCATAAACATTGTTGAACAAATGAGGGAGTAAGAGAAAAGAGTTTTGTGTGATGGTTTGAAGAAAAATCACTCAGAATTAACAATGGAATGCCTTTAATGCATGAATGGCACTTATTATTCCAAAGCTTCTTGGAGTAAGACCAGAGGTGGACTTATCGCAACCTATGTAAGCTCAAACTCCAGGGCCACTCACTTGCACAGACCCCTTCCAGGATCCTGGTAGTGATCTAGCAATGTGTATGTGTATCATCCATTTTAATAAAAATTAGCAAAAGAAAGATATTTTAACAACAATGGATAATGCTATTGCCTTCGTCCCTTCTGACTTTGCCTGGTTCACACCTCCATGTTGAAGAATTTTAGGAGCTGGGGGTCTTTTTGGAATCTGGCTAAAAGGAAGTTAAATAGAGGATGCATTTTGTTTTGGTTTAGTAAGATACAGTTACAGGGTTTGCAGTCATTTTTGGGCATAGCTAAGTCATAGAGATACTTCTTTCTCCTGTGACAACTCACCTAGTGTTGTGATAGAAGGAGCCAAGAGCAGAGGAAATCTCAAACAAAACCACCTGGTGTCAGAGACAATTCTATGTGTCCTACAGTGCCAGGACCCAAAGAATGTGTGGTAGAGGTGAAACAAGGTTTGAATTGGTTATAGTTAAAAGTTAGTATATGAAAAAATTTTCTTCTTATCTTGTGTAAAATTGGAAGGCATGTTTCCAATTTTTATTAACACCTTATCAAATAAAAAGTTATTCCCCTGGAGCATGTGCTCAGTAATGCAGTAAAGAGCATTGCAAATTCACTACATATATTTTCCTTTTCGACCAGAATCTCATGAAATGAAATTTACCAGAATTTTTGTATTAGTAGGGAATAAACTTTTGCCAGATTACGAGTAGTATATCTGTGTCTGAAGTCACATATTTTATGCATTTCAACTACTGATAATAAACAACAAATTTTTATAATGCATGATGGAAGAGAGACTGAATTACCTTTTAATTCTGTCTATAGAAAATGTTTTTTAAATTACTGTAATATAATTAGGTGATGAAAAGTATGCAGGGGTCCTCAAACTTTTTAAGCAGGGGGCTAGTCCCTCAGACCATTGGAGGGCAGGACTATAGTTTAAAAAAAAACTATGAACAAATTCCTATGCACACTGCACATATCTTATTTTGAAGTAAAAAACAAACGGGCAAAAACACCCGCATGTGGCCCGCTGGCCATAGTTTGAGGAGGCCTAGTATACAGATTTTAAAAATAGGAGTAAAAGTATTATAGAGATACACTGGTCAAAGTAATAAAAAATAATATGTGTTTTTCTTGATTTTTATAGTGTTTTTGCTATTTGTCAGCTTTTAGAATTTATCATTTGTCGGGATTGCTTTTTTCCTTCTGAAAAATTAAGATTTGCTTAATTTTGTATTCTGTCTCTTGAGAGCTCCTTTTCCCTGATTGTAATAACTTCAGGACCTACAAAATTTGATTAAAATAGAGATGGTAAATCTGATAAGAAGAGTTTGAAAGAAAGACAAAGAGAAATATTTCTGTATATTAGAATAGAAAAAGTTCAAGATATTTGATGAGAGTATTTGGGAGTAGACGATAGCAGAGAGATTGAGGACAGACCATGTACAACTGTGTCTCATTTGTATGCAGGGGAACCTAGATTCATCTTAGTGATCTTTTTCACTCCTAGACAACATCTTAAATACATCAAAAACAAACCTTGATACACAAACTATATAAAGGCCATAGAAAACCTCATATACACAGACAGCTTTCAAAAGCTTCCTACCATGTATCTTTTCAATGTGCTAACACTATAGTTAACAGAGTCAGCAGAGAGATAGTTTCTAGGTTTTCTTCATCTAGATTTTTCATATAAGAATATCTGAGGTATAATAGAGTTTTAAGATAATCCTTAATACCTTAAGAACTAGATAACCAGGCAGCATTACCAATTTTATGGCTTAATTGTAATCATTTTTCATAGACTCTTTTCCCCAGCCCTTAGTTCAATTGAACCAGTCTCCATATTTATCATTTATCATGTAGCTTTAAATTACCTGCTGAAATAATATTTTATTTAGAATTGCAATACATCAGAGGAGGGGCAAGATGGCAGATGAGAAAAACCGCCAGCCAGAGTGTCTCTGCAAGAAAGACAGATTTTAGAAGAAAGTGAAAAAAATAAATAAATAAACAGACAGACAAACATAGATCAGATGAGGGTTGGAAGGAAGGATGCCTGAGACTACAGAAGACTCCATAGGAAGAAGTTGCAGAGAAGAACTGGAAGGAAAAAGGCCCCTGAGAGGCTCAGAGACCAGCGACATGGGTAGGTGGAGTGGTTAAATTTCCCCTCCCTAGTATCTTGGACTGCTGGTGGGCTTCTGAGTGGTTGGAAAGACTTGCCAACACCAGCCCAGAGATGGCTGCCACCTGTGAGCAGTGAGCCTCTTGCTCACAGGGCACCAGGCTCCCAGCTCCCTCAGGGCACCTTCTGGCCTGCATACCCAAGCCAATTGGCAGGCACCCTATTGCTCCATTCTCCTCTTCCCCTTCCCTACCCACGGCTGCCAAGAGAGATAATTCAGCTACCGCCAGAGGCTCCTGCGGGGAATGGAACCTTTCCTTTTGGGGCCCTATAGTGGACTGAGTGGTACTCAGACTGTGAGCTCCCTATCCACCAGCCTTCCCACGTGCCACTTGCCTGGTGACTCCAGGAGAATGGAGCAAATCCTCAGATGGAGAGACACTGATTCAGCTTGGTTACCCCATGGGTAACTTGAGACCAGCACTCCTCTCCCTGGCAGGGTAAGGGATTGATCTCCAGGACTCAGGGGACAGGCCTGCAGACAAGATACTTACACCTAGGTTTCAACCGCATTGCCCTGGGGCACAGAAGGGATATTTGTGAACGAGCCTACTGAGGTGTGTGTGCCTTCAGGGGCAGATCACCGTGCTTGAGGGACAACCCTCCTCCCACAGCAGGGCTGTGCACCCAGCTCACGCTGTGATCCTGGGCAGGGAACCTCCCAGCCTGCATCACTGCCAGGGAAGATCTACTAGAGTGAGGTCCTGCCTGCTGGCAGAGGCTCTGAAGAAACCAAGGAATAGGGTAGGATATAAAGGAGCAAGGCCTGCTCCAGACTGAAGGTCTCAGACAGCCCTACCAGATTTTTCAGCTGAGTGGGGCCATTTCAGCCCCTCCCTGGCAGCTTTGCCCAGAAGCAGAGGACAGACCTTTGAACCCTGCTAACAGCATTTGTGGAGCTTGAAGGCAGGCTCACCCAACACAGCTCCACCCAGACTCACTGCCAGAATCACTCACCCACACTGAGGTGGAGAATAAGGTCACACCTGGAAGTCCCAGGGCCCCACCCACCACCTGAGGCACTAGAGTCCTCTTCAGAGGAACAAGAGGTGGTTACAGGACCCAAAAACAACACTGCAGCACTGCCGTCTGCTCCTCCCAGCAAGTGCCACCTGCTGATAGGAAGATCATTCTGTACACCCTTTCACTGCATCTACTGACTGATCATAAAGCGTGTTGAATCTCACCCACAAACACCACCTACTGGCTCAGAGACTAAATAGGACATGTCATTATCCAAACAAAAATCTAAAGGTAAGAAACAACAGCTGGCCGGGCGCGGTGGCTCAAGCCTGTAATCCTAGCACTCTGGGAGGCCGAGGCGGGCGGATTGCTCGAGGTCAGGAGTTCGAAACCAGCCTGAGCAAGAGCAAGACCCTGTCTCTACTATAAATAGAAAGAAATTAATTGGCCAACTAATATATATATATATATATAAAATTAGCCGGGCATGGTGGCGCATGCCTGTAGTCCCAGCTACTCGGGAGGCTGAGGCAGAAGGATTGCTTGAGCCCAGGAGTTTGAGGTTGCTGTGAGCTAGGCTAACGCCATGGCACTCACTCTAGCCTGGGCAACAAAGAGAGACTCTGTCTCAAAAAAAAAAAAAAAGAAACAACAGCTGATCCAGATGGGAAGGAATCAGCAAAAGAACTCTGGAAATATGAAGAATCAAATGGAAATTACTCCCTCAAAGGGGAACATCAGCTCTCTAGCAACAGACATCAACCAAATTCAGAACACTAAAATGACAGAAGAAGAATTTTGAACATGTATTATAAGGGAACTCAATGATATGCAAGAAAAAATGGATAACCAGCACAAAGAAACCACAAAAATAACCCAGGTCTTAGAATAAAAAATCCCTAAAGAAAAATTAAAATATTAAGGAAAAATCAAACAGAACTTCTGGAAATGAAGAATTTATTCAAGGAATTACAAGACACAGTGAAAAGCTTTAAGAATAGGGCAGGTAAAACAGAAGAAAGAATCTCAGGGATTGATGATAACATCTTTCAATTAAATCAGTCACAGAGATAGAGCAGAGAAATAAGAGAAAAGAGCAAGGCCTACAAGAAATGTGGGATTATGTGAAGAAGCCTAAAGTGAGAATCACAGGCCTCCCTGAGGATGAAGAAGAAAATACACAAGGGTTGGATAAGCTATTTAAAGATATAATAGAGGGAAATTTCCCAGGCCTTACTAAAAATCTAGATATCCAAGTACAAGAAGCTCAAAGGACTCCTGAGAGATTCATCACAAACAGGAAAACACCATGGCATAGTCATCAGACTGACCAAAATAACCATCAAAGAGGCCTTCCTATGAACTGTAAGGTAAAAAAAGCAGGTAACCTACAAAGGAAAATCCATCAGAATAATGGTAGACTTCTCAACTGAGACCTTACAAGCAAGAAGAGACTGGGACCCCATTTTCACTCTTCTCAAATAGGATAATGCCCAACCTAGAATCTTGAACCTTGCAAAAGTAGTTTTTTATACAAAGGAGAAATAAAGACCTTCTCAGACAAGCAAAGACTGAGGGAATTCATCAAGACAAGACCTGCCCTCCAGGAAGTACTCAAAACAATGTTACACAGGTCAGATTTTACTCATGAATATAAAATCATCCAAAAGCTAAAGGTTAAAGGTCAGATACCACAATAGCTCAAGAGAGAAAATGAAGCAACAAACCTCAACTCAACAGAATGAACATAAATCTGCCCCACTTACCAATTTTCTCAATAAATGTCAATGGTTTGAACTGCCCACTAAAGAGACATAGGCTGACTGAATGGATAAATATACACAAGCCAAGTATCTTCTGTCTTTAGGAAACAAATCTAACCCACAAAGATGCATTCAAACTCAAGGTGAAGGGATAGAAAACAATATTTCAAGCAAATAGAAGCCAAAAGAAAGCTGCCATGGCAGTTCTGATTTCAGATAACTTAGTCTTTAAATCAACAAACATAATAAAAGACAAAGATGTTCACTATATAATGATGAAGGGTACAATTCAACAAGAATACATAACAATTCTAAATATCTGTGAGCCTAATTCAGGTGCACCCAGATTCATAAAGCAAATCCTACATGATCTAAACAAAATAATAAACAGCAACACCATAATAACCAGAGACTTCAATATCCCTCTCACAGAGCAGGACAGATCCTCCAAACAGAAGATAAACAAACAGTGTACTTAAACAGAATTCTAGAACAAATGGGCCTGACTGACATTTACAGAACATTGTAACCCAAAACCACTGAATATGTTTTTTTCATCAGCTCATGGAACATTCTCTAAAATTGGCCATATTTTAGGTCAAAAAGCATGTCTCAAAAAATTTTAAAAAATAGAAATTATACCATGCATCTTCTAAGACCATAGTAGAATAAAATTAGAAATCAACTCCCACAGAAACTATCATCTCTACACAAAGTCATGGAAACTAAACAACCTTCTGCTGAATGATTATTGGGTTAAGGAGGAAATCAAGATGGAAATCAAAAGGTTATTTGAACTAAATGATAAAGGAGGCATAAGTTATCAAAATCTGTGGGACACAGCTAAAGCAGTCCTGAGAGGAAAATTTATATCCATAAATGCCCACATCCAAAGGACAGAAAGATCACAAATAAACAATCTAATGAATCGTCTCAAAGAACTGGAAAAGGATGAGCAAACTGACCCCAAACCCAGCAGAAGAAAAGAAATAACAAAGATCAAACAGAACTAAATGAAATTGATAACAAAATAATGATACAGAAGACTAATAAAGCAAAAGCTGGTTCTTTGAAAAAATAAACAAAATTGACATGCCTCTGGCTATGTAAATGAGAAACATAAAAGAAAGAACTCTAATAAATAAGCTCTATCAGGAATGAAAAAGAGGAAATTACAACCGATGCCATGGAAATACAAAATATCATCTATGAATACTATAAAAACCTCTATGCACATAAACTGGAAAATGTGGAGGAAATAGACAAATCCTTAGAAACACAGAACCTCCCTAGTCTTAATGAGGAAGAAAATAGAATTCCTGAACAGACTGATAGCAAGTACTGAAATTGAAACAGCAATAAAAAAACCTTCCTAAAAAGAAAAGTCCCAGACTAGATGGGTTCACACCCAAATTTTGTAGACCTACAAAGAAAATCTGGTGCATATCCTGCAGAAATTATTCCGTAAAATTTAAGTAAATTCCAGAAAGAAGAAAGTGCAATTTAAAAAACAAATTAGATGCTGCAATACAGAGTGACTAAAGGGAAAGATGCTAATTTGGGATAGGAGTCACTAAGGAGGTAAGACATGATCTGAGACCCGAATGATAAGTATCACTAATAAAAAAAAAATCCCTCTGGGAAAGAGAATTCCAAAAAGAAGAACAAGTAAGTACATTTTAAAGAAAAGCTCAAGGAGTAATTGAGAAATGTGTATTTGAGGGATAGAAGAAAAAATAATGTGGCTAGAATATAGAGAGTGATGATAAAAGTGGGAGGAGATAAGAGAGAAAGGCATGGGCTAACTTGTTGTCAGTGCAAAGATAAAGTGTGTCAGATGTGTACCAGCCACTGCTAATCCCTATGAACACCAGCCTCTATTTTTCTGTTATCCTAGGAAGGCTTAGCCAATCCTGTTCTAGTGTCTACTCCTACCCCCAGAATAAATGCTAATTACTTTAAACCAATCATGCAATCCTATTTATCTGGACAGGGATTGGTTTTGAAATGGCAAGTGAAAAAAAGCTGAACAATGAGAACTGAGGAGCAGTTTTCTGGGGAAGGTTTTATTATTTATAAAAAGATACCCACAGGAAGAGTTGCCATTTTCTTTCATTAAACCAGTGATTCTCAGATGGGGCAATCTCGTACACCCAGGGACATTTGGCATATATGGAGACATTTTTATTCATCAAATCTGGGAGTATTCTACTGATATCTACTAAGTACAAGCTAAGGATACTACTAACTATCTCACAATGCATAGGACATCCGTCACACCAAGAAATTATTTAGCCCCAAATATCAATATTAACAAGGTTGAGAAAGCCATAAATGTGATGGCCAGAACTGTTTTCCATAACCAGGAAACTTAGCTGATATGCTAAAGATGAAAAGCTGAAAATGGAAAGCCCCTGGGGATGTGATGATATCTTTGAGCTGCTAAATTCATTAACATGTTACTCATAACCACTTCAGAACTTCCCATTGTATGTAATATTGCCCATGCCTATAGATTAGGCTCTTTTGAGTTAGGCAGTCTCATATGGGAGTCCAGAAGAAAGATGAAATATATCTGGGAGTCATCAACAATTAAATGAAATTTGAAGTTATGGGACTGGAAAAGGGCATTGGTAGAGACCCAGCACTAGGTAGTACTAATATTTATAAGACGAGTTGAGTTGGCAAAAAAGACTAAGAAGGAGAAATTTGGGACAGATAATAATATCTAATGCTTTTCTAGTACTTTATGCCATGAATTTTTCTATATGATTTTTAAATACTACCTCATTTGATACTTATAACAGCCTTATCAATTAGGTGCTACCATCCCATTTACAAATGAGAAAAATGAGTGATAGATCAATTAAAACTAATCTTTCCAAGGTTACAAAGTCAGTAGGCACATGAGGTGAGATTCATATCCAGGCAATCCGGCACTGTCATGACTTGAATGTGTCCCCTTTTAAATTCAGGTGTTACCAATATAATGGTATTAGGAGATGGGGCCTGTAAGCGACGATTAGGCCATGTGTGTTCCTCCCTTCTGAATGAAATTAGGTGCCCTTATAAAAGGGCTTGATGGCAATTTTCATCCCTTCTTGCCCTTCCACCTTCTGCCATGTGAGGACATAGTGTTCTTCCTCTCCAGAGGATTCAGCGTTCAAGGCATCATCTTGGAAGAAGAGACCAAACCCACTGGTGTCTTGATCTTGAACTTTCCAACCTTCAGAACTGTGAAAAATAAATTTCTGTTCTTTATAAATTACCCAGTCTCAGGTATTTTGTTGTAGCAGCACAAACAGACTAAGTCAGGGACCAAAGTCTAAACTACCTTGTTATACAATGTTTCTAGCATCAGAAACATGTGGTGTCATAGAAGTAAGTGTTTGAGAAAAGAAGAATAGTCAGCTGTGTTGAATGTTATTAATAAATCAAATAAGAGAAGGACAGGGAGGTGTCAGTTGGATTTGGCAACATGGAGAAGGTCATGTAAAGGTCATCATGTTTGGCAACATGATGACCTTTACAAGAGCAGTTTTCAGTCCTTAGATAAAAAACAAAAACAAAAACTTATTTGTACATGGAGGAAAAAAATCTCTTTCCCCTGCCAGTATCATTTCTGACTGATGGGGTGGTCTGAGACTGTGAACAAGCCTGTCCAGCAGGGGTGTGACAGGTGCTACCTGCTGTGACCCAACCCACAGACAGTCAGGCTCACCTGGGGAGGGAGCAGTGCTTCTAGGAGAGGTTGATATGCAATACTTTTCATCACTGGTTTTAATGGTAAAAGCTCTCCTAAAATGGACTAAACTATGTGAGTCAACATAATAGGGTTTATATGTTTTTGGCATTTCAACCTATGGAGGATTTCCATCTGACACATGCTGCTCTGAGGCCCACACAGTATTTAAAAAGCTGTTCTGCAGGATCAGGGTCAACCTTTAATATTGTGATAATCTATAGAGTTCTTTGTATCTATATGATTTGTCAATGCTGATACCGTACTAAAATACCCTCTAAAATCAAAAGTATGCCAAAAGACACTACATTAATCTTTCACATTAAAAAAAAAGTTTTGTGGTCCCTGTGTTTCCTTACATTATCAAAAATATCATTTGGCAATAGCAATATGTAGATGGCAAACAAAAATGTGAAATCAGTATGGCAAAGCCATGGCTCTGTCATCTGGGCCTTCGTCCAATAACAAACCAGCATCTTGTAACAGTCAGCACTGTTCATCTGGATACCCCTGAGGTTTTGGTCCTAGTCAGTTTCCTGTCCATTGCACTTCCGTGTGCCTGTTGCTTTCGCCTCTGAGTTGGGAATGCATTGAGAGATGACGGACATCTGATATGTTCCCATGAAATAAACTGCCAGCACACTTTCTAACTTGTATTTTAACTGTTAAAGAAAAGATTTTAAAAACCTTTTGTTTAGAATATGTCCAAATTACAGACTCTATTTCTTATTTTTAGAAATCATTCTTTACGTTTAAAATTTTAAAAGAAAAGAAAAAAATACCTTCTGAGATATTGATAGTCCTCTGTGTAAATGTTCTCTTCATGCTGCCATTAAGCCAAAATAAAAGCTGTGGAAAAAAAAGTGCTTGAGGGAATGTGTGTTGATAAGTGATTTATCTTTGTTTCATGAAGCTACCAAACTTTACAGAATATCGCCTTTTGTCTTTCTTATGAAACCTAGAGATTGTAAAATGGGAGAAAAAAGTTGTTTTTGTTGAATTTTTGATGCTGGCACGAGGTTTTTGTCCACTTTTTTTTCATATATTGGTGTATAAAAAATTCTGTTGTTTACTATGGGATTAGTATTACATTTGAAGTAAACTAAAGAATTTGTATTGCTTGATAAAACTATTAGCTTGTAAATTTTAAAAAGTTTCGTTGCCTCAATTAACTTAAAGTAATTGACCAATAAAACTATAAAAGATGCTTTCTCTACCTTGAAAAAAAAACTTATTTGCCTAGATGGAGAAGTGAACAAGGGGTGAGAATTCTAGATGTAAAGTCTAGAATTTTATTTAATTGCTGTGCATGTATGCATAGAAATGAATAAAATTTTAAACTCCACAGACTCTCCATACTGTTTTCCATAGAGGTTGTACTAGCCTTTACCTTTCTGATCCTCAAGTAATTAAGGCCCAAAATGAGTAATGTAGACAAGACAATTATGGTCAAATTAGTCAGATGCCAGTTAGAATACTTCAGTTGTAACTTGAAATGATTATAAAATTGGCGTGTGGTTTTTCACCTACCAAACATTATCAAGGATTGTATTTTATTTTATTTTTTTCTAGATCTTTGTTTCCTCTTATTTTACCCTCTCATTTTGCATGCTTTGAAGTAGAGACCTGTGTCTCTGGCAGGAACATAGTCATGTCTATCAAATTGTAGCCTTGACTATCACTGAGGCATTGAATTCCACAAGTATGTGCCTCTTAACCCTAATAAGCAGCACATACTGCTGTGTGTGAATTTTGGGGACAGACATTACAGGCATTTCTCTCATTGTGATAAATATCTAGGGAATCTCATTGCAATGTTGGCATAGTAAATCTTAAATTCAAGTATATCCTAGACTCAAATTATTATGTACTATATAGGTGCTATAAACAAGTTAGATAAACATTTTTGTTTGCATCTACCAGCTTTAAGAAGCTATCTTATGGTATCAATGTGTTCTTTAGAGAATTGGCTGGTCCCATAACATTCTGTTGTATTTCTATTATTAAAGTGATTTGTGCCAATATAAAGAGGCCTTAATAAATTAAAAGTCCTATCAAGTGTCCGGATGAAAAGAAAAAAAAGTGGTTTGTGGCTCAAATTCTTAAACTTGGACTTTAAGCATGATGAATATAAAACTTTACTTTTAGTAATAATAAATTCATCTTTATGTATTAAAGAGAATGATTGTTATTAGGATACACAGAAAATAAATAAATTAGGTATATCATCTTTGATTATGATTTAATCTGAGTAATATTTTTCTATGGATAAAGTCACAGCCATAATTCCACAGAAGTGGCATCACGACATGATGTCAACTGTATATTAAGTCCTGTGTCTCAAAGGTACAATTATTGCATTTATATGTTTAAAAAGTCCTTGTCAAAACACAAAGTACTGATTTTTTTGTGTGCTAGGTTTTCATTTTAATAATCACAGAGGAAAAATATTACTAGCCCACAGAAAATGTTTACAACTAACCAGTGACATGACATTAGCTAGTTATTTCAGCCCTTCTGAATCTCAGTTTTCTCCTCTGCAAATGGGGAGCAATAATACCTACCTGACATGTAATAAGCGCTCAGTAAATGTTTTCAAATTTTGACTTTAGTGGGCTGGGAGCATCATATTTATGTACAAACATCAGCACATATCAGTGATGATCCCAGCCATTCTGGTGGAATGGGACAATGGGAGTAACTGTGGCTTAGAACTCGTTAAGCACACAAAAGATATTCATTCAGACCTAGGCCTAAATTAAAGAGGACAAATTAGATGACATATGAGAGTTATCCCTCTTCCTGATGGAAATAAAAAAGATAAACATCTATGTTTTGCCTAAATGGGTATTTAAAAATCCAAGTGGGATGCAAGCTGAGATGAAACTGTAAGACTTGCCCGATCATTTAGTTCTGGAGTGTCCCTCATATTGGTCAACATAGCATGAATCCTTCCTTGGCTTTGATTTTTGGCACTAATAGTGATCTTTTTAAAAAAAACTCATAAATTCATTTGATTGAGTATCTGTGGCACAGATCAAGTTTTTACTGGAAGAGCCAAGTCATGTACTTTCCCTCTGCTTTCCCTTGGCTTGCTCTCCAATGTTCCTGCTGCTCCTACCATAAAGGACAGTGACTTGCTTGACTTTCAACCCACACAGAGTAAAAGTCTGGACTCAGGTTTTTGACTCGAACAAAACCAATCAAAGTCTATATTCGGGTTTTGTAACAACAACAACAACAAAAAATGTCTGGAAATGAAGCATTCAGTCTATCAGTCTTTTGGGTGACAGAAAACAACTGGTCTGACTAGTGTTTTTATTTAATTAACAGGTGGTTAATGCCCTAAATGCAATATATATTGTGTTTAATATTAGAAAGAATTTAGGCTTAGGAAAGAAAAGGGCTGGATCTTAAGTCTGGTTTAGCCCCTTACTAATGCCTTAAGCTTTCTTCCTTTTATTTCAAAGTATTATGGGGTACAAATGTTTTTGGTTACATGGATTGCTTTTGTAACACCTGAATCAGGGTTAGATGTGCCCATCCCCCAGATAGTGTTAATTGTACCCATTAGGTAGGTTTTGGCCCATCCCCTCCTTTCCCCTATCCCTGCTTGATTTCCTTTGAGATTTACTTCCCTCTATGCACATGTATCATCAGTTAATTCCAGTTTAGTAGTGGTGTTTGTTTTTCCATTCTTTAGATACTTCACTTAAGATAATGGTCTCCAGTTCCATCCAAATTTTTGCAAAAGGCTTAAGTCATCCTTCTTCAAGGCTGAGTAGTATTCCATGGCATACATATAACAGATTTTGTTAATCTACTCATGAATCGAGGGGCATTTGGGTTGATTCACCATCTTTGCAATTGTGAATTGTGCTGTAATAAATATTCAAGTACAGCTATCTTTTTGATAAAATAGCTTCTTTTCCTTTGGGTAAATACCCAGTAGTGGGATTGCTGGATCAAATGGCAGGTCAATTTTAGTTCTTTGAGGAATCTCCATACTGTTTTCCATAGAGGTTGTACTAGCCTTTACCTTTCTGATCCTCAAGTTCTTTATGTATTAAATAGGAATAGTCACGCCTATGCCAGAACATTTTTATGAGGACTAAAATGAGGTAGCATATGGAAAGTGCTTAGGTTTAAAGTTGGCAACTAAAAATAGTATGAAAGGAGAGAAGAGAAAGGAAGAGAGGGCTCAGGAGACTAGCAATTGAAATGATAAATGTATAACAATAGCAGTAGTGAGAGATTAAGCACACATGCACACGCACACGCACACACACACAAGGTTTTTGGGATCTTTTTCAGGTAAAGGAGTAAAGATAAAAGTTGGTAGGGGAGAAATGGAGAAAGAAAAGGGAGGACTGGGAGAAGGAGAGCTTAAGGGAAGCAGCATGGCTCTAGTTTTTAACATGTTAAGTTTAAAAGGCCCACTAGACATCCCAGTGGAGTTCAGGGAAGAGGTACAGGCTGAAAATACAAACACGAGAGTCATCAGCATATAGAAGATATTTAAAGCTATGCGGCCAAATGAGATCATGGAAGGAGTACACACAGAAAGAAAAGAGCAGAGGATCAAAAACTGAGCCTTGGACCAAGCCTTGGGAACAACATTTAGAGGTCAGACTGGCAAGGATGTACCAGCAAAGGGGATGAACTAAGACTATCATCTTTTCTGAACCCATTTATATTTTCAGTATCTTTGAACATCATCGTGCTATTGCAGAGTAAATAGGGATTGCCCTCACATTCTTCTAGAAAATCAGAAGAGAAATAGTTGTTATAAGTTCTGGTGTTATAAATTCAAGATACAAAGAATAAATGTGTGCATATGTTTTCATAGTCTACCAATTTGGTTCCTTTTATGAAGAAGCTTTAATTTATACTGTAGTTCAAAGGTACAAAAAATAAATCCTCAACATGTATTTTCATTTCATATCTCATTTCTGTACCTTTTATTCATTTATAGCCAAAGATAAATGAAGGCAAAAAGTTCACCTCAGAGTTTATCCTCCATTGTAGCTTAAAAACACAAAGGTTCTAACTTGTGTTTTGAAAGACAGGCTCTATTTCAACAATTTCCATTTTTCTAAGGACAGTCATTCAAAAAAAAATCGTATGGTATACAAGGAAGACTTTCTGTAAGATGGTATTCTGTAACAGGGTGTTTGGCTTTCTCTTATTTGATCCCCTTATTGGCAACTATTCATAACACAAATGCTTTTGTCCTTTTCTCCCTCTCCCTGTCACAATAGACCAAGTAATTAACCAAGTGAAGAGGCTGTCAATTAAACACTGATACTAATCTAGGCATAAAAGCTTCTTTAGGGAACATCGGTTTTGAACATATTTTCAGCATTATCAGCATTGATTTTATTCAATCCAATTCTCATACAATCGAGTGCTCCAAATGTTTACATGCCATCTAGGCAACACTTGGAACATGGATGACCCACACTGTAGAAACGGGGTTCACAAAGAATGTACAGACAATAAGCTCTCTATTGTGCTTCCAAGGCCTATTTTTCCAGGAATAGATGTTCTATCATTAATTAATGTCCCACATCTTTAATGATAATATCGTCAAGGACAATTAAGGAAATGATTACAAGTGTCCTTGGCAACTGGAATGCCCCGCAGATTTTAGCTTACTTTCCCTAAGTGTGGCTTAAAGGTCATTTCTTTGAAGTGTGAAGACTTAAGCATGCCTTGCATTGGTGGCATTATGTACAAATGTTATACAAAAAGAAGACATCATTTTTGCTTGATTTCTTCAGCATAAATGAGAAGATATTTAAACATAATTTATTTCTGAGCCATTGCTTCAGCAATTAACTATCTAATAGTAAATTTTGTTTGGAAATTGCTGGAGTTTATCATCACCCATCTTGTTAATCTGTTTGATAAATTCATATGCTGTATGCTATAGTTTCTTCCAGATAAGTCCATTTTTAGCTATCACTAGCTATTAATGATTTTTTTTCTTCCTCTTACTTTCACTTCAGTTTCTCAGTACATCCATTCAAAAGTACAGTTTTGCCCAAGCAGTCCCTGTATGACATTGGGGCTTGAAGAAAAGCCCCCTTTTCCAAACCACTGTCAAAAAATGTGTAGATCAAGGTGATACTGGCTTCAGAGAATGAGTTATGGAAGATTCCCTCTTTCTCAGTGTTACAGAATAATTTCTGTAGGATAAGTAGCAGTTCTTTTTTGCAGGTCTAGTAGAATTTGGCTATGAATTCGTCTGGTCCAGGCCTTTTTTTGTTATTGTTGGGAGATTTTCTTTTTAATTACTACTTCAATCTCGCTGCTCGTTATTGATCTGTTCAGGATTTCTATCCTCCTGATTCAGGCTTAAGAGGTTGTGTGTTTCCAGAAATTTATCCACGTCCTCTATATTTTCTAGTTAGTATGTGAAGAGGTTTGGGTAGTATTCACAGATGATATTTTGTATTTCTGTGGTATCATTTGTAATGGATCCTTTTTCATTTTCAATTGAGCTTTTTCAGTCCTCTCTCTTCTATTTCTGATTAATCTTGCTAATGGTTTATTGATTTTGTTTATCTTTTCAAAGACCAACTTATTGTTTTGTTGATCCTTTGTACTTTTGTTTGTTTCTATTTCATTTAACCCTGCTCTGAGCTTTGTTATTTCTTTTCTTCTGCTGGTTTTGGGATTGGCTTGCTCATTATTTTCTAGTTCCTTGAGGTATGACATTAAGTTATTAATTTGTGATCTTTCTGGTTTTTTTTTTTTTTTTTTTTTTGAGAGAGAGAGTCTCACTCTGTTGCCTGGGCTAGAGTGCCGTGGCATCAGTCTAGCTTACAGCAACCTCAAACTCCTGGGCTCAAGCAATCCTTCTGACTCCCGAGTAGCTGGGATTGTGACATGCACCACCATGGCCGGCTAATTTTTTTAATATATATTTTTAGTTGTCCAGCTAATTTCCTTCTATTTTTAGTAGAGACGGGGTCTCCCTCTTGCTCAGGCTGGTCTCAAACTCCCAAGCTCAAACAGTCCATCCGCCTTGATCTCTCAGAATGCTAAGATGACAGGTCTGAGCCACCACTCCTGGCCTTCTCTGCCTTTTTGATGTAGGCATTTAAGGCTATGAACTTTCCTCTTAGGACTGCTTTTTATGTATCCCATAGATTTTGAAAGTTTGTGCCTCCTTTATCATTCAATTCAAGGAATCTTTTGATTTCCATTTGAATATCCTTATTGACTCAAGGATCATTCAGGGGCAGGTTGTTTAATTTCTATGACTTTGAGTAGATTTGAGTGTTTCTCTTGCAATTTATTTCTACTTTTATTCCAATATGTCTGAGAAGGTACCTTGATTTTTTGGAATTTACTGAGAGTTATTTTGTGGCCTAAGATATAATCAGTCTTGGAAAATGTCCTATGTGCTGATGATAATAATTTACATTCAGTAGTTTTGGGATAGAATTTTATGTAAATGTCTGTTAGGTTCATTTTTTCTAGAGTTCCGTTTAAGTCCAGTGTTTCTTTGTTGATTTTCTGCTTCAATGATGTGTCCAGTTCTGTCAGTGGGAGGTTGAAGCGCCCACCAACTACAATGCTACTATTTCTTTGTTTAGTTCTAGTAGAATTTGCTTTATGCATCTGGGAGCTCCTGTGTCAGATGCATATATATTTAGGATTGCTACATCTTTTTTCTGAATTTCTCTCTTTACTGTTATAAAATGATCATCTTTGTCTTTGTTTATCATTTTTTATTTGAAGTCTATTTTATTCTGATATGAGAATGGCTACAACTGCTTGCTTTTGGTGTCCATTTGCATGGAATATTCTTTTCCATCCCTTCACCTTGAGTCTATGTGAGTCCTTGCAAATTAGATGCATTTCCTGGAGACAGTGAATTCTTGAGATATGTTTTTCCATCCATTCAGCCAGTCTATGCCTTTTAAGTGGAGCATTCAGACTGTTCACATTCAGTGTTAGTATTGATATGTGGGATACTGTTCTGTTCATCATATTGCATGACTCCTTGTTGTTTTGTTTTCCTTCTTGTGCTTTAACTTTGGGTGATTTTTACACTGGTGGGTATCTGTTGTGCTGTTCCATGTATCATGCAATTTTGAGTATTTCATAGGGCAGTTTTAAGTATAAAGCATGAAACTATAAAAATTCTAGGAGAAAACATAGAAAAAAACTCTTCTAGAAATTGGCCTAGGCAAAGAATTTATGACTGAGACTCCAAAGACAAATACAGCAGCAACAAAAAAAAAAAATTAATGGGACTTAATTAAATGAAAAGGCTTCTGCACGGCAAAGGAAGTAACTGACAGAGTTAATAGATAACCTACAGAACAGGAGAAAATATTTGCAAACTGAACATCCAAAAAAGGCCTAATATCCGGAACCTACAAACAACTCAAAACAAATCAGCAAGAAAAAACACACCCCTTTAAAAAGTGGCCAAAAGGCATGAACAGACAAATGACCAACAAATATATGAAAAAATGCTCAACATCACTAATCATCAGTAAAATGCAAATTAAAACCACAATGAGAGAATGGCCATTACTAAAAGTCAGAAAACAACAGATGCTGGTGTGGATGCAGAGAGATAAGAATGCTTATTCACTGTTGGTGGGACTGCAAATTAGCATAATGTCTGTAGAAAACCATGGTGATTCCTCAAATAAGTAAATGTAGACTTACCATTTGATCTAGCAATCCCACTACTAGGTATATACCCAAAGGAAAAAAAGTCATTTTATCAAAACTACACATGTATTCAAATGTTTATTGCAGCACAATTCATGGTTGCAAAGATGTGGAATCAACCTAAGTGCCCATCAATTCATGAGTGGATAAAGAAAATGTAATACACACACCATGGAGTACTACTCAGGTATAAAAAGGAATGAACTAATGTCTTCTGCAGCAACTTAGATGGAACTGGAGACTGTTATCCTAAGTGAAGTATCTCAGGAACGGAAAAACAAACACCACATGTATTGTCTAATAATTAGAGCTAAACAGTGGGCACACAGGCACAAAGAGATGTAAAGGACGTTGGAAACCAAGAAGGGGAAGGATAAAGACTCATGTATCAGGTATAATGAACACTATTTTGGTGATGGGCTCAACAAAATCCCCAACTTAAACCTTATACAAGGTAACAAAAACATTTATATCCCCTTAATACTTTGAAATACGAAAGAAAACTGCAAAGAGTCTGCGGTTTATTCTATTTTCAAGCTAAAGAGATAGTCTGTCACTGTTTTATGGATCCTGGCAGAAGTGAGCTCTTAGTACTCAAGAACTGTATTCCTCAAGGCACAGCCAGTGGCAGGAGCATTATGTCTTTGGTGGCTATTCTCCTTGCCTCTCAAGTCCAACTTGAGTCCAAGGGGCCCAAGTGGATGGTCCACATACCATGAGTCACACCTAAAGAACCAGAAGTTTAGAGAACCCTCCTCTTTCATAATAGTAAGCAAATCTGTGTGGGCTCTGCTCCAGAGAGAGAAATGACCTTTAACCTACTGAACAGGAAGTAAACCTGCCCTCTACTTCATAGGAAAACATTGTCTTTACCTTCTAAAGCTGTTTGCTATATTCACATCCTTGTGAAGATAAAAGTAATCAGTTCTCTGTTGGAGTACATGCAGAAACATGAAAGACCCATGGAGAGTTGTCTCCCAAAAGCCATTTTAGAAGTAAGACTTTAATTACGAGAGCATGTCTGGTAGAGATGTGTTAACTATAATGAACTTTGGAATGGGTAGTTCAAACTACACATGTCCCATCCTCCCAACATTATAACCCTTACTCCACCCACTCCTAACCCCTCCCCTAAGCATGCACTTTCCTTCCTGATAATAAGATCTATGATGCTTTCAATGTTTTTTTTTTTGTACTAGCCACAGACATGAGTCATGTCTAATACTCAGTCACACAAATTATGGCAATCCATATCAATAGTTTGCTTCTTCATTTTCCTCCTAGTTCTGATTTTCCATTTACTTTTTATAATATATTGCATATGCTCTGTATTATAAACTGCCTTAAATTATTTTAGGAAAGAAGCTGCCATACATTTTTAAATGAATGCCAAATATGGAAAGATTGTACAAACCAAAATAGTTAACAACTTTCAAGAGTTTCAAAACAGATAAGTCACCTATAATCTCTCCAAAGACATTATAAAGCACTTTTTCATGTTTAATTATTCAATAACTATTACTCAAACTTCTCTAAAATATTGGAAACGTAAGAATAAAGAATATCATGACAATGAATAAAACAAGCTATATAATTTTAAAATTCATATTGTTTATTGGTTAGAATAGCAAGTGGTTATTATATAAAAATATGAGAAATATAAAGAAGAAAAATTAAATTATTCACAGTATATCACCAGCCATATATAAACAGTGCTAATTTTTAAATGTAGTTCCATGCCAATTTTTATATATAAAATATCTTTGGATGTATATTACATAATCAAATTGCATATGTACAGATTATTTACTAATTTTCTTACTTAATATTTTATCATGAGTGTATTTAAACTATGCCATTGATATTATTTTTTAAATGTAATGTTTTAAATGGCCACAGATATTTTTTCATCACATGTCCAGACTATAATTCATTAAACAATTTTCCTAAGGTTTACTATTTAAGTTGTTTATAATTTTTCTCAGTAGTAATTCCATAGCACACCATCTTGTATACAAATACTTGTCCATATTTATGATTATTTCCTTGGGACGATGTGACAGTTGATTTTGAATATCAACTTGACTGAATTAAAGGATACCCAGATAGCTGGTAAAGCAGTGTTTATTCTCAATCACCGCATTAATTATTCTCAATGCTTCAGTAGGCACTGAGCCTGTCCCTTTTCAGCGGAAAGGGAATCCCAGCTGATTCAGCATTTGATTAGAATGATTAAGCTGCCCCCAGTTTGTCTGTGAGGGTGTTTCTGGAGGAGACTGAGGGTGTGTGAGCCAGTGGACTCAGTGGGGAAGGTCTGCCTCAGTGCGGCCAGGCACCCTCCAATCAGCTGGGGGCCTGGATTGAACAACAATGTGGAGGAAGGGCAAACATTTGCCCTCTCTTGTAGAGCGCAGAAGCTCTTCTGCCCATGGACATCAGAACTCCAGGTTCTCCAGGTTTTGAACTTTGGGACTCACACCAGCAGTCCCCCAAGGTTTAAGCCTTTGGCCTTGGAATGAGGGTTACACCATTGGCTTCCTTGGTTCTGAGGGTTTCAGACTTAGACTGAGCCACGCTACTACTGCCTTCCCTGCTTCTCCAGCTTGCAGAAGCCTATCGTGTGGCTTCTCAGCCTCCATAAGCACTCGAGCCAATTCGGTAATAAATCCTCTCTCATCTCTCATATATATGTATCTTATCACTTCTGTCTTTCTGGAGAACCCTGACTAAAACAGATTCCTGGAAATAAAATAACTAGGTCAAATACTAGTCTTAAGGCTCTTGAGACACATTGGCAAGCCACTTTCTGTCAGGTGTGGTTTTGGAAGGTGTTGTCCTGGTTCTTTGGCTCCTTGCTAGGAAGAACTGCAAGCAGAGCTGGTGCATCGGAGTGATGACAGACATGAAGCACTTCCACACAAGCAGCTTTTATTGCAAAGCAAAAGTAAGTTCCAGATAGAAGAACTGCTCTGTCCCTGTGAGTGGAGATGGCCCTGAGTTTTAAGACAGAGTATATAAAGTATAGTGCACTTTCAAGGTCAGTAGGAAGCTGACTGCTCCAATAAGAACAGCATCATCCCAGGGTTATTAGGGTCTGTTCTTTATGCTAACTCCTAATAATACATTAATCTGGGAGTGGAATATTCATATTATTTCAGGGAAGTGGGTGGGGATTCCGGCAATCATGTGCCCTCCCATTTTCTGTCCTTGTATGACTGGCTCTGGACCTATCATGGTGCTAGGGGGTGTGCATTTTGCTATGTTAATGAGGGAAAGGTTACCTTTGGTCATAAGTTCCTAGCTTCTGTGCATGCTCCCGGTCAGGAAAAGTCCCTAACCTCAAATTCTTGCCATTGTGGTTTCTATTCTCTGTTTTTATTGGTCCCGACCCTCGGCCCTTGGCCCCATCCCATTACTGCCTGTGCTGCCACCTGCATGCCCTCATATCTACCTAACACCTTCTAGAAAAGTTGAATCAATTTATACTTCTCCCAACCACAAATAAGAGTGCTTGTTTCACCACAACCTGACCAGCATCGAGAATTATTTTACATGTTGGATTAACAAATTAAAAATAGAGTCTCAATGTTTTAATTACATTTCTTTTGTAATGAGTAAGATTATTTTTAAATACATTTCTTGGTCAGGCAAATATCTTCTGTACTGAACCATTTATTTGTTGATTTAGCTCTCCCTTTTTTTCCTATGGAGAATTATGCTTTTTCTTATTGACCACCTGAGATCATTATTATTAAGGACATTTTTCCTGTCATATTTGTGGTTAATGCTTTTTTTTAACACATTTTCCATTTTTTTGAAGTTTGATCTTAATGATTAGAAATATGACACCAGTCAAATATGTATTTTATTTCTTATTGCATTAATTTTATGATTTTAAATTTTTTGTCAATTCTGAGATCCATTAAATATTTTCTGATATATTCTAATTTTGTGAGTGGCAGAAGTATCTCTTTTTATATTTAAATTTTTAATCAATCCTAGATTTGGCTGGAATCCCAAATGTTAAAACAGCAATGTATTATTCACCCAACTCCAGAAACAGTATAGTGGAATCCAGTGCCAGGAGGGGTGCAGAAAGCCAATCCTGAACTTGAGTTCCTTTCTCCCCAGCACTGACTTCCCCAACCATACTCTCACCTGACTCTGACTTTTAAGTATTATGTGATCTAGAGTCTAAAAACTATATTTGGTGGAAGGGCAGCAACATGTGCATTGTGGTTTGGCAAAAAATTCTCCAGTTCATGTATCTAAACACACTCTCATAACCACATTTTCACTCCACTCCCTGGTGTTCACTTATACGTAGCTAGAGGGAATGTCCCTCAGTCCTCTTTTTGAGACAGCTCCTCCTCACCATGCCCTTTAGTGAGGAATCTGCATCATGCATTGTCTACTGAATTTCTACTGAATTTCTTGTCTACTGAATTGTCTACTGAATTTCTTGTCTACTGAATTGTCTACTGAATTGTCTACTGAATTTCTTGTCTACTGAATTGTCTACTGAATTTCTACTGAAATTCTCATTGTCTACTGAATTTCTTGTCTACTGAATTTCTCATAGGTAGATTATGAGGATGTTTAGCATTAGCATGGTCTATTTCTGACTCTGAAGCCAGATTACCTAGGTTTAAATTACATTTCCCTCATGCAGGAACTGTGTAAACTTGGGCAAGTAAATTAACCTTTCACCTGATTATTGAGAGCTCCTCAGAAGTGGGGATCCACAAGAAAGACAAACATTTTATGTTCTAGATCCATCCAAAGAGGTCCATCCATCCACAGAACTTTTCACTAGACCTCCTTGTCACCAATCCTCAAATCCTGCTCTTTTCTCAAATCTCTCTTATAATATGTCTAAATCATTAGCTGTCACTCATGAATTGGTACAGAATTGTACCTCAGTCCAATTTCCTTCCAGAAAAGTAAGTACCCAGATATACAGTCATCTTCTAATCTAAAACATCTAGGGTTGCATTTCTAAAACTTTAGTATGCATACACATCAGCTGAAAATCTTGCTAAAATGAAGACTCATTAAGTAAGCCTGGGGATTCTACAGTTCTACATTTCTTTAAGAGTTCCCAGGTGATGCTACTGTTGTTGTTGCTGGTCAAAGGTGCCTTCTACTTCTTGCTTGTTGGGTTCTATCATCATGATGTCTTGTGGGATGGCAAAATTATCAAAGTCCCTCAGTCTTGACCAATGTATAGAGCCAGCGAGTTGATATAAGCCTGAAGCAATATGATGAAAGTATAAGAATATACCTGCCTAAAAGTGAAACAATCCACTTATATGATTATTTGGGGATTATTATTAGGATTATTTTAGGTTTATTGGTATACGGAAGATATGTCACCAAATTGATAGCTGTTTATCATGTGCCAGAAATGCCAATGCAACTGCAGCTACACTTGAATTTGCAACTTGATTATACTTGTGACAATACACAGCTATTTTCTAAGCTTCATCATTCAAATGTTTTACAAGTTACTGTCACCTGATTTCCTCAGGGATAAGTGTTTCATTTGGTTAGCTATTTTATTAATTAAGAGGAACTCCAGGGACTTCCACTTCATACTTCCTCTTATGTACTAACATGTTACTTCATATGTCAGAGAAACCAAAATGGGGATTCTTCCAGATGCTGAAAAAAGTATATTCCTACTATACATTAAGGAACTGACAAAACAAAACACAGAATAGCTTCATAGACTTGCTCCATCTATCTCACTATGAGATAAACCGAGACCAAAACTCCACTTATTACTTGAATTCCAGAAGCCTCCATTCTAAAGCCTACAGCACAGATAGCATTCTGAATTCACAGCAAATAACTCCAAACCAGTGTTCCATAATCCTACACAAATCTGGATATTCCCTCACCTAATCCTAACCCTAACCCTCAGTACCTTCTGATCCTGGAAGTCATTGCAGATCCCTTTAGGGAAAACAAGGTGGTAGATTTACTGAAGTCTCTGAGTCTGTCAGTTGCCACAGGTCTAGAGCTATAACTCAAGTCATAGCAACACAAGTCAGGCTTTTGTTCATTGGCCCTAGGGTTCTTTTGGTTATGCATACTAATGTATAACGTGGAAGATATCCTTCTATTTCAGGCCTGATGATCAGTTAGGCACCACAAAAATCTCAGGCCTGCTGCCTAGTGGAGTAACCATACCCACCTTGACCCTTTGATTCCTGGTTTCTGCTACTCCAGGATCCCATCATTCCCATGAAAAGGGGACCATATTTCAATGGCAGCATCTACCTTCATTCTAGCCTCAGACAAGACCACTACAGCACTTTTCTAGGCAATTGGCACTCCCCTTACCTAATGCACCTGTCTGTGTCTTGAGAAAGGATTGTCTTCTAAGTTCTCTCAGGGACCAGGATTGGAGGATGAACTGGTTATACATGATAAATCCACCCCATCATTCTTATCCTTAAAACCCTTAAACATTTGCATTTTGTTTTGTATTAAGGCAAATGTCCAGTATCTCACGTACATTCAGTTTAAGCCACAGATGAGTCCAGTTTTCATTTACCGGCTGAGCAAACAATTAAAATAATTTCCAGCCCCTCAAGCTAAGACACTAAATCCAAAATTCCTGGGACATGCAACCCAATAATAAACTCTAACATTATGTTTCACTCTATCTGGTCTAGAGCCCTCGGAAGCCATTCATACATGCTCCAAGGCCTTATCTAAAATATCTTAGAAAAATGTTACAGTCTTTGGACTGTAAGCCTTTTCCTCCTAGCTTTGCTTATAGGTAGCCCTTTGGAATATGCCACTGTTGAGGTCTTGCTTATCGAACTGAAGATATCAAGGGCAGTAAAGTTGGATCATATGGAAACTTGAGATTCTCTTCCAAGCTGTCTACCTTGAGTGAAGTCATAATAGAATCTCTAAGCAAGGCAAGATCAGCTCTCAAACAGAGGCTCTTTTTATTGATGCAGGAATCTCAGAGGGATTTGGGGAATCTGAGGTGCTCTGAGTTATCTAAATCCTTTAAAATTTGGCCATTTAAAATCTCAGTGTCTTATTTTTTTCAACCAAAGCCTTTGTTTTTGCATGAAACATGACAATGCTATAACATCAACCAACCTTGTAATTCATCAGACTCTCATTTATAGTTACATTAGCTCTGTGGCTGTAGAAGAAACAGTCTTATTTAAAATCAATGTAGAAACTTGCTAGTTTTTTATTTTTACTTTGTCTTTAGCTCAGAATTTAAAGCCCTCAGACAATCATTTTTTCCTGAAGTTCTCCAATGCAATTATAAGGTGAATGTAAAAGCTCATTGCAATTATTTTTCACAATTATGCGTCTGAATCAAAACTTCATTATGATGTTTCTATTCTATTGTTCTATGGGATTTTTTTTTCTTTTTTTTTATGATAAAGGTGAGTTTTTTTTTTTTTCGGCATATTATGGGGATACAGATTTTAAGGTTTCAATAAATGCCCATTTCCCCCCTCCCCCCAAAAGTCTGAGTCTCCATCATGAGATTTTTTTTTCTTTTGGCCCAAGTAGTTTATTTCTTTTATTTGTTTCTGTCCACTCTTTAATTATGTGAATAAGGAGAAGACTACCCAGACTTGGAGGTTGTCAACAGACAAAGCACACGAATTTCCCCTTAATTCTACATGAGAGTTAATAAACCCCACTTCTCATTTATAGTTAGAAAGCAGATGAACAGCCTAACACCCAGTTTACTTTCATCGAATAGCAGTGTTTTATGCAACACAGTGCTTACCCTATCACCCTACCTTGTTCTTCTCTAACATGTTGCAAGGACGCTATAAATGACAAACTGCCATTTCATCATATTCACTGTTATTAGGACTCTTCCCTTGTTGCCCCTTTATACAAAATTTCCTGATATAATAAACCATTAGGGATTAACCACCACCCATCCCTATTTGTCCTCTAATTTCTGTCTTATTTTCTGAGACCAAGTCACTGCATGGGCAAATAAAGGTAGGGAATAGAAAAGAAAAGTACCCCAGCCACTTCAAACAGAAATTCCTCCAAGCTGGCCAGTTTTATGGTTAGTATAGCCTGTGGCTCTCTGACTCATGATGTAGACCAGCACTGTCTAAATGTAAATGAGAGTCACAAATGCCAGCCACATATGTAATTTTAAATTTTTTAGTAGCCACATTTAAAAAGTGCTCAATAGTCACATGTGACTGGTGGCTACAATAACTAGACAGTACAGGTCCCTACAGTCAGGGAGTGATATGGAAGTCTCCTCACTTGTGTTCATCTACAGTTGATTCTTTTGATAGGTGAAGAATAGGTGAGCTGTCAACTGTTTTTCCTGATCCTGTGCCTTCATTCTTATGATTAGTAACATTTCTGCCCATTTTTTGGAAATGGATTTATTATCAATTTTAATTTTCAGTGGTGATATGATCTCTTATCTTTCTCTGTATAATCATAAGTGTTTTGTTGAAAATTGGGAGGTTCGTACCCAAACAACATTTTAAACTCTAAGTCAGATAAATTAATTTTTAACTTTTTAAATTAGTGTATCAAACTCTGAAGCAGCTGAAAAAAATCTACTCTGTAAAATAAATTCAAAGTCTAATGAATGATAATGATTCATAGTAGCAAGGAGTCTCTCCCATAATTTTTGTGTTTATAAGAAATGTGTATATTTGGACACGTTTTTAAGTAGTTGCTCTCATTTGTATTTCTCTCTGTAGAGATGATGTGCAGTCATGCATCTAAAGGTTTTGCAGGAAGCTGAAAAATGTTCCCATTCTCTGCATTTGTTTACCAAACATGCTGCTTCACAGAAAACAAAACAATCCTGAAGTTTCTGTTTCAAAAGTGGCTACTTCACAAGAATGCGAATAGCTTAGAAAGACAATCCTGTTCTTTTTAATGTTCAAGACTACATACCCGTTTTCTACATTAAGTGGACAAAATTCATCCTCAAAATTACAGTTTTACATAAAGTTGACACTTTCCTTTTTAAGGAACAACCTTAATAATTTTTCTGCTATAAGAATTTCTATTAAAATGACTAAAATCTCAAAATGCAGAGAACTTGTAAATATAATTAAAATAGAAATGTGAAAACCTGAGATGCTTGCAATGTAAATACTTAATTCCTAATATTGTAATTATTATAAAAATACAACTATAGAATTCTTATAGTTTAAATAATAGTCTATAAATCAATTAAAAATTATTAACACTGACCAGATGCATATTTTAATAACTAAGTTTAGTGTTCTTTTAAAAATTAATTTAATTCATTAAACATGGTTAGCTGAATTTGACTGCATTTTGCTAGCTTATGTATAAATTGAAATTGATCTTTTATGTATAAAATACTAACAATGATTTTTAAAATGAAAAAAAAAATAAGTGCTTTAAAATTGCAGTAATTTTGTTTACTTGCTTCATCCATGATGTAGAGCCAAAAGGACCTTAAACATTTGGAGGAAGAGAAATTTTTGGAAAAATTTATTAATTTTGTAACTTCTTAATATCATCACTCTAAATCTTCAGATGGGACAGAGATATAAAAGTCAGTAAATATCTTCTATTAATTCAGTGATACTTTAATTTTGTAGAAAATTAGATATGTCAACTAAAAAAGTGTTAGCTAAAATTTAAAATCTACTAAGACAAGCTAGCATTTTTTGAGTATGTGTGAGCTATGAGGAAGCATTCTAAATGGTTTACTTACATATATTAATTTCTCAATAACCCTATTTTAGGCATACCTATTATTCTATTATTCCCATTTTATAGAGGAGAAAACAGAGTTTATGTAATAAAAAAAGTTAGATGAAATGAAATCTTCTGACTTTGAATGAAACTATGTTAATAATATTTAATCAAGAAATGACTATTATAAATGATCAATAGCTAGAAATAGAAAAAATGTATACTCTCATGAGTAGATACAGATATACTCATAATTAAATGAAGGTTGCATTAAGCAATTACTTCTGATGAGTACAGCCAGCAATGATAAACCAGGTGAATCTAATGAAAGTCCTATAACTAGATTTGCAGGAGAGCATAGTTTTGTCTTTAATGCTGGAAAGTCAAAAGCCAGTGGTGGAAAACATCTGGACCCAAACACAAGACCATGGAAGCAAGGGGCTTAATTTTTCACGTGGAAGATCTGTTGTAGATAGAAGCAGTCCAGAAAGAACCTGAGATTTTCCTACTGTTACAAGAGCCCATGTACTGAAGAAATGTTCCATAGCTCTCTTTAATTCTTTTCCCCTTATACCTATGCTACTCAAGTAACTGGATAAATAAATTTAAGTTACAGCTATTGGTGCACTTGTTATAGTCATTGATACACTTGTCTGCCATGCCACTATAGTAAAAATTGTCATTTCTTTTTACTTAGCATGTATTGAGTGCCCTTTAAATGAATAAGTTAATTGAACAACTTAATAAAAGTAAATGGAAGAACAATCTTTATTTTCTGCTTTTAAAGCTACATAAGGCTGGGAAGAATGGGAAGAAATCAACACCTTTCATAAGTGTTCCTTCAGCACTTGACTTTGTTGTGAATGTGGCATGTCTATCATATTGTTTGTTTTAAATTGCTCCAATTGTTGTATATTGTTTACTTTGAACTTCTTGGAATTCCAAATATGTAAATTGCATTCCAACCAAACAGCAATATATCATTCATGGAGTCAAATCTCTACATGAAGAATGAGGTTAGCTCATTTTAGTGAGAGGTAAGTTCATTAGGACACTTTCAAAGTTGGTAGAATGTCTGGAGTTAAAGTTCTCAAGTATTTTCAGTTGGACAATTTAAGTCAATGCACATTTATTGAATACCTCTTATGAACAAGACACTCTGGGGATACATACAGGTACTGGTTGCTGCCATGAAGAAATTCATGACTCTGTAAAGTAGATGTGTCCACTATTAAATATAACGAAATGAAGACTGTAATTAATTCTACCAAGGGACTGGGAAGAATCCATGCTTGGAACGGCAACAATCATTTTGTGACTATAAAGGAGATGTTATTGACACACTGAGAGTATACAGCAGAAAAATAGCAGGAGCCTGTGGGTACTTGATGACGTTATTGAGCTGCTAACCAACCCAGCAACTGCTTACCTCTGGACTTCTTGATTGTGAAGATAAAAACTTAATCAAGAAAATGTATAGTCCATCATTCAGTTCTCGCAGCTGAAATCACCCTACCTTTGATGTTAGGAACCAGCAATTTGAGCTGTAACAAAGAACTGAGCAAAGCTTAGGGGTTGCACTGAAAATAGAAAGGTGGGACCAGATGCAAAAAGGTAAGATAGAGAGGACTCTGCATTTCTGAACATGAGGGTTGGAGAGAAGGAGGAGACAAACATGTCTGAGTCTTGAAATCTGATCGATTGCATGTTTGACTGCTATTGATCTCAGTGGAACATGAGAGGAGGAATAGATTTGGGAGCAGAAAAGAATGAATATAATTTTAATGTTGAGATAGAGAACACAGAAAAAAAAATCTAATGTTAATTTTGCTAAATACTTTTGAAACAAACTGGTCCACAATTTATGAAGAAATATGAATGGCATTATTCCCAATGAAGTTAAGCATGCCTTGTTCACTCACCACTGAAATGACATTTATCCTAAGTTGAGTTTAATTTTGCAAAGAAAACACTGGCCACCTTCTTACTGGTTGAGCAAAGCAGATTGAATAAACATATTAATCTCTGTTTTCTTCTGAAACCTGACTAAATTGAGAGCAAAGTATAACAAGTATCTAAATCTACAAGGGCCAAGAGAATGGACAGCCTTTCTCAATAGGCTACTGGAACATGTTCACCAGCACAATGAGGGAATTGTTCAAGGGGATCACATAGGATTCTGGACTCAGGGCATCTGGCACAGGGAAGAGGGGAAGGAAATTCCCAGGATGATGATGAAGAAAATCTAGGATGACAGTAACCAGCCTCAGGAGCAGCAGTCAGTACTACTGGGACAGGAGAGTGACAAGCAGGAGGAATGTCTCTGAGGAAAAAAAGGTCTCTTAAAAAGTGTAGATTTATCTTCTCTCTCATTGTCTGCTCTCTTGGTCCCAACCTAACTCCCGAGGAGTCTCCTCCTCCTCTTCTAACCAGGAAGAAGAGAAGAACTAACATGGTGAGCACCAGTAGTATTTACTGGTTTCCAAAACCAGATAATCAAGTCATAGCCACAGAAACTTAGGTGGAAATATGGAGGTAGTTAGCAGGAGAACAAACCAGGAGTTGAAGCTGATTGGCTTGGGGTGCTGGAATCAGCAGCAGGGGCAAGGGGCACCAGGAACTGCTGTACAGTTTATTGCAATAGCCTACCAGAATGATTTAATCTTTTAAACTAATCCTATATATAACTTTGATGACAATAAAAATTTAAAAGAGAAAAAACTATAAAAGTAATGAACCCATCCAGAGAACTAGGTCAGATAAAAGGATAACAGTCACCCTTATTGAAACCTTTATTCAATAAACACTGTCTCTCCACTTGCTTGCTGGTTAGTTCAGTGATTTAGTTTAAATGCTGATCTCCCCTCCCTAAGCTAAATCTTAGGAGAGCAGACTAAACAATGGAGAACACCATACAGGGAGGATTTTCTTTCTGAAAACAGCTCAGCCAGAGTCTCCAGTCTCCCATGATGTGGGTGACAAAAAAACAAAACAAAACAAAAAACTACCTTAAACACTTTAAATATCTATTCAAACCTATCATTCATATATTTTCTCCTTGTAAATAATTCTGGAAAGCAAATCAAAGCTAGTTTGAGTGGAATGAGGCTCTACTAAGTCATTGCTAAATTCTTGAAAACAGATGAAAGCCAAACTGCACACAATTAAATGTTAAATTACACATGAACAGGGTCTGTTTGACTTTTTAAAAGAATAAAATAACACTTGGAAAGTTATCTTCTTCCATGAAGGGATGTCAAAATGCTGCAGAAAGAAAAAAGAGAGGCTTTCAAATATAAATATTGCCTATTAATACTATTTTGCCAAATAGAAATTTAAAATTACAGATGTGGAATACACCTCAATAGTCAATCAGTCAAGCCCTCTTGATTTACAGATATAGAAGCAGAGGCCAGTGAGGAAAAGTGACTTGCTCAGAGCACAAAACTGTGGAAAAGCAGGGAATGGAACCCAAGCTACCTGACTATTGTCACTCCACAGTAAGTGCTGGCTTCAATTGCCCCACCCTGCGTGCCAGTGCTGAGGTGGAGAATAGGGCTCGTGGCAAAAAGGACTCACAAAGGTGGACATTTGCACCAGGCTGCAGGCTAAGTGCAGAACAAGCACTGGGTTAATGCACCTGACACAATGCAACTCAGACTTGTGTGTCAGGAGGAAACTTCACAGGCCTTTCAAAAGAGAGTAAAGTGCTTGGGAGCTTGTTTTAAAGGGTCAGAAAGCTTCTACCTCTTTTCCTTTCATGTGCACGGTAAAAGAGCAGAGGTATTCTATTTCCACTGTAGGTTTTTGAGTGGGAGACCAAGAAAGCTATTGATGCGAAACTGTTCTTTAGTGACATCGTGCTTCAACAAGGCATCCCACTGCAGCCCAGGATGATGGCCCTTTGAGCCTCCTTTTTAGGTATCTGACATCAGTGTCAAGACAGCCTCTCCCCAAAGGTGAGTTTCAAATGTTGCCTGTAGACATGTTCCAATGAACGAAAGTCAGCAGTTACAATTTATGCACATATTTCACACTCCTTTTCCTTCAACCCTAACTCTAGATCCTGGCTTTCCCCTCCCTCTGTGTCCCAAAGTGCAGGTTCATTGCCCCTCATCTACCAATTTCCCTTTCATTCAATAAGTACGATAAATATATACTCTGATACTTCCTTTGAATTCCTCGGTTCTTGGGAATATTTTATTGTTAAGGGTTTTCCTTCACCTCCAAGGTAAATGAGCTTAGCATAGTCCATTAAGATTGTCATTTTGTCTGAGGATCATGGGCAAAGTCTGACAGGTAGTGTTTCACTCTTATCTGTGTCTGATCAGAAGAGGAAGTCTTGCTAGTCCCTCTTTAGTTTGAAGCTGATTATTGGCCTAACAATTACACAAAAGGAGATGCAGTTCTTTCCACACCTGAAGGCATTTGAGGTGCAATTTGCCTGGTACTTGCAAATTCTGCTAAAAGGAATGGCTGACTATTTTCCTAATCTGTCTGTTTGCATTTGTAGGCATTAAGAATGCACAGTAAACAAACTAAAGTGCAAAAGCTTTCACAGGTTTGTGCTGGAAAAAAACAACTATGGTAACAAAGAGAGAAAAATCTCTTTGCAAATCTGTCCTTCATCAGCCCAAACATGCTCAAGGATATATTTGGATAGACCACCTAAAATAGAGCCTTGCCATTTCCACAAACATGGACTAAAATGAATGTATTTGGAAAAACATTTTTCATCTTCTAATTTCAAATATTCTTTCCTCATTTGAAAACATATAATGTATAGTATGCAAATATAAGGTGCTAGTGACTGATGGAGTATAAGAGAAATTGGTTAATGGAATTCTACTGGATTTATACACAGGAAAGAGTTTTACCTCTGTGATGGCTCAGTCAGTAGTTCTACTTGAGATGATTAGAGTTGAGTGAAGCTCCCTTCAGCACTATGGTTTTATTATTGTATACTTCTCTGTTTTAGATGAGTGCTTTAAATATAAAAATTTGTAGAATCCTTAACTAGAATCTCCTCAGACAAGGTCAGAGAATCAATGTTCCTAGCAAGCTGCAAAGATGACTATGATGCATAGCTTCTGAACACTCCAACACCCATCAGTGGTGTCTGCAATGCCCCTGACATGGCGACTAAGTTTGAGATAAGTTTGTGCTGACTAAGTGCTTACAAGAAAAGTGTTCTGCTGTTCACTGAACATATATCCATAGCTTTTAGATTCCAGGTGAATAGGAGGAAATGTTGAAATTTTGTTATGAAAATAAACTGGCTTGATTTATATTTTTGTTGTATTAATAGAAGCAGTTATAGAATGGATAAAAAAAATTTCTAAGGACTATTTCTTTAGGGATTTCTTCAAGTATTTTAGCAAATATTCTAAATATCCTATTAAAATTCCAAAGTTACATACCAGAAAGCATAGAACAGTTGACCTTGGCCTGGAAAACTTTGATGACTATAGCAACCAACCAATCAACTCCAATATAAAAATGTATATAAGTTTCTAGTAAACAGCTTACTTTTTATACAAAAACATGCTTAAAAGATGAAATAATATGCTAATTAAAGATGTTTGGAATTTGTCTATACAAATACTAAATTATATCTGGTTAAAACAATGATTGGATTTTAACATATTTTGTCTGAAAAATCTCATTTCTGAAAGTCATTATCCATCTTGTTCAGTTGCCTCTTCAGGGCTCTTGATAATCCTGTCACACTGATAGGTTAGAGGAAGATTTGTATCTCCAGGGTATTAATGACTAAAGGACTTATATTTATTACTTCTCATTGATTTATTCATTAATTCAGCAAAAGTATATTGCGAATGTACTATGTGCCAAGCTCTATTAAATGTTCTGGGAATGCAATACTGAATATAACAGATATAATCTGTGATTTCATTAGCATACTGGAGGATTTAAATATACCTGAGTTGTATTTCAGATTCTAGGATCAGAAGTTGTTTTCTCAAAAGTTTATTTGTATTAATTTCTTACACAGGTTTTAGAAAAAAGGCTTTGAAGGAAACTTAAAAAATGGAATCTATTAAATGCATCCTATATGTAACTCCTCTCTAAGGTGGTGTCTCACAATAAATGAACAAATTCTGCAGAAAAATTTAAATTGTTTCCAGTAATCTTGCTAATTAGGTGAAACAGAATACAACAATTATCAAGAGTAAAAGAGTTCTGTGTAAACCCTTCCTGTTTCTCACATAGGATGCTAGATTTATTGATCCAGACTCACAGCTTTTTAGAAGCAAGATGATTTGGATTATGATGGATTGTTTAGATTAACTATAATTAATAGATGTAGCAAATCTAGTTAAGGAGCATTCTGAGTCTATAAATCATCAGGTGACTATCATAAAATAGTAAAAATCAGTAGAAACAACTTGGTAAGTTAGAATGAAAATATTTTTTAAAGTATTCATTTATTCAATGGGTATTTATTGACCTTCCACTAAAATAAGCCACATATTAATAATATACCAAAAGACTGGGAATATAAAGACAGTCCTTTCCTCAAGGACTTTGCAAATTAATAAAGTCCCTAGTCAGAGGAAGATTTTATGTATTTATCTGTATATTGTCTATACATATATATTTCAATGAAGTACTATGAAAGAAATATGTACTGAGGATGAGGAAAGTCCAAGGAGGATAGAGTTTGGGTTGGAGTCTCATAGAAGATGTCATCCTTCTTTAAAAAAGCAATTACTGCAGGTTTAACGATCAGGCTAACATTGGCACAGGGGTTGTCTCAGCAAAGGGATTCATGTGAGTAAAATCAACAAGATGTGAGGAGTATGTTTAGCCAATGAGAAGTAGTAAGTTTGTCTGGAAGGTAACATGCAAATAGGGTTAATGGACCTGGAGAGGGTGCCAACATACAAGAGAGAAGGTAAGAAAAGATAAGTAAGCCCAATAGTGTGAGCCTCTTTATCCATTGAGACATTCATACAAATCCAAAGCAGTACAGAAAGTTTGAGAAACAAAGTATAAAGGAACTACCAGGCGGCTGAAAACCTGAACAGGCATATTAGCATATCACAGTTCTGGGGAGATAAAAATTGGACTTCATGGACTATCGAGGAAGGGGAGACTTGGTAAACATTCAAAGCTTTCAGTCTGGAGCCCTACAGGACTATTCACTAATGGCAAAAGCAAGTAATAAATATAGAGAATGCCTTACCAAGACTAGAAGGAAGTCTTTTGCACTCACTTGCTTTTTTCTCGATTCCTTTATTCTACTAGGGATTTAAGTTTTTAAATACCCCAGATTTTACAAAGCGTGGCAGTAGAATAAAAAACTGGAGTTTCTTTTCATACAAACTTATTTATTTGGATTTTAACATTTCAAATTATTGATACATTTAAAGAGTAGTTTTAATCTCTATAATTTTTGCTAACCATATGGAGTCATACTCGACATCCGAGTGCAAAGGGTTAATTGGCTCAATCCTTGATTAGAGTAAGGTAATATATACCTGCATTAACTTTGTCATTAATTAAACAAATTCCTTAGTGGAAAAAAATAATAATATTCAGAGATGCTAGAATTTGCATCTACTATGTCTGTGGTTTAATAAAAATTACCAGACAAACCAAGAGACAGGAGTAAAATAAGAAAAAAAAAAAAGGCAATAGGAACATTCACAGCTAATTCAAGTGTTAGAGAATTTTATATCTATGATTAATATGTTCAAGAACATAGATGGCAAAAGCAATAATTTTGTCAAAGAATTGATGTCTACAAGAAAGCATCAAATGGAAATTCTAATCTGAATAAAACCAAAACTGAATTAAGAAAGCAAAAGGTGAATAAAACAGCAGATTGGACACAGCTGAAACTATGCATAATCTGGAAAATAGATTGGTAGAAAATATCCAGACTAAGGAATAGAAATAAAAAAGATGGAAAATACAGAAAAGATCATAAGAGACATATGAAAAGACTGGCAATATCACAGTCTGTCAATCTGCTTTTATTGTCTATTTTTTCTTCTCTTACCTAATAAAACATTCTTGAAGGTTAATCAAACAGAATACAGAGTCCCCCCAAGATAAAGTCCACATTGCTGTAGACACAATAACTATATTTCCACATCCAAAGAGCCAAGAAAATATTACCCATTCATAAGAGAAAAGGTCATCAATGAAGTCTAAACATGAGATGACCCAAAATTAAAAGACAATATTGAAAATGACAACTGCAACTATGCTCAAAGACATAAAGGAAAGTATGCTTACTATCAATAAAAGCATAGGAACTATCAGTAAAGAAATAGAAACTATTAACAAAAAAAGACTAAGTGCAAATTATGGAACTCAAAATATATCTGAACTAAAAAAACTGGAAAGAAATAGTGAATCTGAATATAGAGCAATAGAAATTGTCCAATCTGAAGAAGAGAGAAAAAGGTTGAAAAAATGAATAGTATTTCAAGGGCATCATGGGACAATTTCAAAAGATCTAACATATAATAATTGGAATCTCAAAAGAATAGGAGAGACTGAGGTGAAAAAAAGTGAGCCAAAACCTTTCCAAATGTAGTGAAAGTAATAAATTTAGGAAGTTCTGTGAACACCAAGCAGGATAAATACAAAGAAAACCACAACTAGCATTTAGGCCAATTATAGCCAAACTGTTGAATATCAAAGATCAAGACAAATTCTTGAAAGCATCTAGAGAAAAAAAGCACATTACACATAGAGGGACAACAATTGAAATTACTACTATCATCAGAAACTATGGAGAACAGAAGATAGTAGAATATCTTCAAAGTGCAGAAAAACAGAGACTGCTAATCCAGAATTTTATATATAGCAAAATATACTTTGGGAATGAAGACAGTTCTGGATATAAGAAAACTAAAAAAACTCACTGACAGAAGACCTGTCATATAAGATTAAAGTACATTCTTTAGTCTGAGGGAAGCTACCAGATCATATCTTTAGGAAGGAGTGAAATATTAGAAATAAAGAGAAATATTAAGAAAATAAAAAATACTATTTTTCTCTTAATTTCTCTAGACAACATAGGACTATTTAAATTAAAACATTTTCTTATAAATTTATAATATGTAGACTTAACTATATGACAACTATGGCATAAAAGTGTAGGGATAAAACTATACTGTTGCAATTCCTACACTTTAAATAAAGTGGTATATATTAACTCTAAGTAGACTGGAAAAAGTTAAGAATGTATATTGTAATCCTTAAAGAAACCAATAAAACAATGCAAAGAGCTTAAAAGTCAATACATAAGTTGAAATGAAATTCTAAAAGTTATTTAAATAATTCAAAAGAAGGAAGGAAAGAAGGACTAGGAATACAAAAAGAAAAACAGAGGAAACAAACAGAAAGCAGCTAATAAAGTGGTAGACCTAAATCCAATCATATTAGTAATTGTAATAAATGCAAATGGACTAAATACTCCAATTAAAAGGTAGAGATTATCAGAATAGACTAAGAAAAATAGAACCACTACATGCTATCTACATGAGACAGACTTTAAATTTAATAACACAGGTAGGTTGAAAGCTCATAGATAGCAAAAGATATGCCTTACAAATAGAAGGCACTAGAAAGCTGGAGTGATTATATTAACATCAGATAAAATAGGTTTCAAAACAAAGAGTATTACCAACAATAAAAGGGGATATTTCATAATGATTGAAGGTTCAACTCATCAGGAAGATATAATAATAATTAATATGTATAGGCTCAAAAACAAACACTCAAAATGTACGAAGCAAAAATGACAGAATTAAAGAGAAAAATAAATAATTTCGCAATCATAAGTTGGAGATTCTAATATTCCTGTATTGGTAATTGATGAGTGACTAAGGTAAAAAAAAAAAAAGTAAGGTCATAGATAATCTGATCATTAGTGTTAAACAACTTGGCCTGAGTAATATTTATAGATTTCTATACTCAGTGACCTTCTAAAGTGCTAGTAATGATTTATTTTCTGATTTTAATATTGATTACATACATGAGTATGTTCACTTTGTTAAGAATTATTGAGTTGTACAGTTATCATTTGTGCAGTTGCATATATGTTATTTGATTTTTTAAAACCCTGTACACTGGTAGCAATATACAGAATGAATTGGAAGAAAATAACACTGGAGGCAGGAAGGCCAGTAGGAATGTTATTCCAAGAGGTCATATGAGGGATGAAGAAATCAAATCTGTGCAGATACCAAAGGAGTAAGAACTGACAACATGTTTTAATTCATTAAATGTCGAAGGTACGAGCAAGTAGAGAACCAAAGATGACCTTAGGGTAGACTTGTGAGATCTTTGCTGTTCCTTAATTCAGAGGATGCAAGAGGAAAAGCAGATTGAGCAGTGATATGGATCACTTTATAAAAGCCACTCATTAACGCCATTCACTCCTTAGTTTCATTGTTGCCAGGCCCATTCTGCTATTTATAACACTTTCTGCCAAGTTTTCAGATGCTGAATACAGAATAAAAGATTAAAACATATTTCGAGATTGAATGATAATGTGTGACAAAACTCTTTATTACCTTATTCTTACTATCGTTTATTGGTTAATGCTTGTCCATGTTTTTCACAATACTTTAATACAACTTATTTCTACCAGTCATGCAACAATTAAAGATTCACTTATAAGCAATATTGGATATAAAGAAAGTGAGAAGAAAATGTAAAGACAAAAAAAAAATTTTATGTCTTTAGATGCCTTCCTAAATCATAGAACTAAAAATATATTCAGAGGATGATTTCTTGGAAATATCTAGAAGAGTGAATAATTTACCTTTTTAAAACGTAAGTTGAAATAAAAGAGCTTAAGAATACAAATTTATAGTTTTAAAATCACTTTCTGGTTCTTAATTATCCATCTTTTTAATGGAAAAATTATAGAAAAATCACCATCTTTTAAGCATGAACCATATAAAATATTTCAAGTAATAAGAAAGTAGAAACTATAATAATAATGAAAGCTTTGGGTTTGGGTTTGTTCTTCATTCTATAAAATAGCAGTTTATTTTAAGAATCTTTTGTCCCAGTAATGAGTATCATGGTTGTTTGAATGAAATGATTTTAATAAATTGTTGGGGTAATCTACATTTCAGAAAATTTCCCATCCTATTCGAAAGATTTGATTTCTTAAACTCTGAAAATAGCACATAACAATTCATGTAAACATAGATCCCCAGGGACAAAGTGCAAAAGTATATAAGGAGAGAACTACAAGGCCATTCCCAGCAGATAGTGCTTCTGAATAGAGAAACAGAAGCTCCTTCACAAAGAACTGAGGGGATCTATTTGTGGTTTCAGATACACATTTTGAAAGCTCCCAATTGTGGTTTCAGTATCAAAATAATGAAGTGTCAATGGCATTTTTCCTCACAGTAAAGAATTAATTAAACAACCTCTATAATGATCTGGCTTTTAATAGTGCTATTTCTGACATGAGACCCTTTTACCTTGGTTCTGAATTACACGAATCCTTGTGAATGCCTTTGTTATAAATACTCATCTTGCTTCCTCACGTGAGACATGAGTTTCTATGATCATGGGATTACAATTATCATGTTTTTCCTTTCAGAGAATTTGTATAGCCCCTTTGATAAGAGAAGCTCAAAGCATTTTGCAAATACACCGTTTACCCCAGCCAATATGAATCACTGCCCTTATTTTAGAAGAATAGCAATGCCACCTTTCAGACAAATTGTCAGGCAAAAGCAACTCTTAAATCATACCTAAGGACAAGCTACAAGGACAGCAAGAGGGCTAAGTTCTTCTAATCAAGTAATCAAAAAATCAAGTAATTTTTCAATTATCAAATATGCCTTGCTTTATGCAATAGATGAGTTACCTCAAAGATTCTTATAAAGAATTTGTTTTCATGTCAAATCAAACCTTAAAGCATTCTGAAGACTGATTTCATATCCTGTTGATTACAGCCACTGAGTTTTAAAAAGGTATAATAAAATATGTGCTACATATTTTGGGAAAAATTATTTTGAATATGCCAGAGAAGACCTAAATTTGCAAGTTATCTGAAACATTGTACAAGAGTCACAAAATCTGACAGTTACAGGACAAGACAGGAAACATAACCACAGAATGAGTATAGGTATAGAGCAATAATGGCAGTAGGGGGTGAGGGAGTCCAGGGGCACACATGCAAAGTCATGTCCCAACTAAAGGGGCAACTAACTGCTGCTCAGCTTTCAGTCTGTGCATTGAATTTGAGAAGACAAGTCCGTTTTACCATATCTTCTGAGATTTTAAGGCATGATGGAAAGCCACAAATTTATGTAAAATTTTCTGATATTGTAATTCAAAAATCTTCTAAAATCACTAGACAGAGCAAACAGATAAGGCATGCTGACAAGATTAGAACTGTAGGCCACCAAATTATGATCTCCACATAGTAACAGAGTCTGAAAAAAATGCAGCCACTCAGATGTTCACCCTTAAGATCATGGCACTGATAGGAAATTGCAAGATGTCATTGGCCCCGATCTTCTATGCAGGCAGATCTACATAAAAACCACTGAAGATGCTTACTTGGTCCATGAACATTTACTGTAACTATCAGCTTATGCCAGGCATTAGGCTAAGTGGTAAGGGTATGACAGTGAACAGATGCAGTCCTTCTTTTGAGAAAGTTGGAGAACAGGCATCACCCTATCTCACAGCTTTTGTTTCCAAGAGGAATGATGGGAGCTCCATTAGTATAACACTCCTGGACTCTAGTTCCTTTCTCTCATTCTTTTCTTTCTTGGGTTGGGGAGGGCATAAGAGTGACTTCTTTGATTGGAGAGTTTTTGAGATGCATGACCTAGGAGTGTATAGGTTAGTGCTATGATCTGAATATTTGTGTCCCCACAAAATTCGTATGTTGAAACCTAATCCTCAATATGATCATATTTGGAGGTGGGCCTGGAAAAGTGATTAGGCCATTAGCATGGAGTCCTCATGAATGGGATTAGTGCTTTTATTATAAAAGAGGCCCCTGTGAGATGCCTTGTCCCTTCCACTATATTCGGACACAGCAAAATGGCACCAGGAATCAGGAACCAAATCTGCTGGAGCCTTGACATGGGGCTTTCCAACCTCCAGAACTGTGAGAAATAAATTTCTATTGTTTATGAGCCACAGTCTATGATATTTTGTTTTAGTAGCTCAAACAGATTAAGACAGTTGGCTTCTCCTTCTCTGTCCTTGGGGATTCAACTGCCCACTGTCATCATCTATGCTTGGCCTATGGGATGCATGACGTTTTGAAGGATAACTTCAGTTCAAGGGAGAGTTTGTTCCATTTGTCCTCACCTAAGCTATGCCCTTCAATATAGTTTTAAAGATTAAAAATTGAAAACAGACAAGTTTGACTCCTCTATTTCCTTTTTTCCATGGTTCCAAGCTGAGATGGGATAGAGGGATGTTAGTTACTGAGTCAAAATCTCAACAATTTTTCTAAAATGTAGTGACTATGCTGATCATTGTGGTAAGGGAAGTATAATACGTTATGAGGACACACAGGAGAGGGACCTTAACCAAGACTCAGAGTCAGAAAAGGCCTGTTGCAAAAAATATGGAAAGTAAGTGTGTATTTACCCAGGTAAAGGCACAAGCAACTGTAGCAAAACCACATTCCTGGAATAGGAAACAGCAGGCACAGAGGCATTTGGGTCAGTGTGACCATAGAGGGAAACTCAGAGTAGCTCAATAGGGCAGGAGTGTGAAGAGGAGAAGAGAGGGAAAGGGAGGAGTCCAGAAGAGCCAGCAAGTTCTAAAGAGTCCTATAAACTGTATGAAGGAATCTGGCTTTCTGAGGAAAGTGAGGGATGCCTCTGAAGAGTTTTAGTTGAAATGTCACATAATCAGCTTTGTAATTTGTCTTAGTCTGTTTGAGTTGTTATAATAAAAATGCCATAGACTGAATGGCTCGTAAATAACATGTGCATCCTCAGATGGTAGAAGGGGCAAACAAGCTCCCTCGGGCTTCTTTTATAAGGAATTAATCCCATTCATTCTGCTGCTTCATAACCTAATCACCTCCTAAAGGCTCCATGTCTTCATACTGTTACATTGGGGGTTGGATTTTAACATATGAATTTGCGGACTGGGAAGGGGGCACAAACATTCAGACCATAGCATAATTTTAAAGATTAGTCTAAGGAAAAAGAACGCATGCTCTGTCCACAGTGTTATAAATGGATTGCAAGCAGCAAACCTGGAGAGAGATGGACTAATTATTGTTGCAGGAATCCAGGCAATAAGTGAAGGTTCCTAGTCCAAGAATAAAGAAGAGAGATTCAAGAGCTATGTAGGAGAAATAATCATCAGGACTCAGGAGAACTTACAACTTCAGAATGAAAAGTCCTCAGATCCAAGCAATGTCCTCATGTTGCCCCCTACCTCCCATCCCCCACCTCCCACACTTCCCCGTTTCTAGCACTCCACTGGCCTCCAATGCTAAAGTCAGCAGCTTGTGTAATTCCAAATCTGTTCTCTCTCACTGTGGTCAGAGCTGGTAACACACCTGCGTTGACAGCTTTCCTCAGGGTTCTCAGTGGTACTACAAACACCTGAGTCTCTTGCAGGTCCTCCTCAGGCATCCTAGGCTGGGTGGTCTGCACCAGCCTCTGCTATGGGTCTCATTATCCTCCCCATGGCCAGCCATGTGGCTCCCAACTTAACTCCTACTCAGCCGTCCTCGGGCAGGGTGTGGACTATAGTGGCAAGAAGTTTTAGATCCCACCCACATCACCCAAGAAGTCAGAATGGCCAAAAAGTGAGGTTCACAGCCCATCAAAATCAATTCTCCATCTCACTTAGCTAACAGTTCTTCAATTCAGAAATCTGAACATACCTCTGACTCCACATCAGTCTTCTTTGATGGGACTGGGATTCCTTCACTTCCTCTTCCTGCCTCGGCCTCCTTTATATTAATAGAAACTCTGTGATCTAGTTCACCAAATCTGGCTTTCAAAGTAAAAGTGTCAAACACCTAATCTCATTTACCTGGATTCGAGGAAGACTGCAGGCAGAACAAGTTTTAAGGAGGAAAATCAATCAATCAATCTTAATAATAGGTAACACTTATTGAATACTTACCATAAGCCTGGTGAGTACTGTTCTAAGTGCTTTTACATTTAATATCTTCAATCACAACAATAAACCTAGTATATTCCCCATGGTAGAGTAGATCGAGGGGCTAAAGGATTATGAAATTTGCTTAGGATTACATAGCTACTAAGTGGAAAAGCTAGGATTTAAAGCCAGGCATTCTGGATACAAAGCTCACAGTCTTTGCAAAAAAAAAAACAAAAACAAAAAAACCCCATCCTTTTAGTATGATATAATTTAAGCTAAAAGAAAAATTATTTCAATTATGTTAGATTAGTGGTTAGTGTTTCAAATGCTGCTAATCAGTCAAACTAATAAGGACTGTAAAGGGTCATTTGATGTGGCAGTAAGGAAGTCACCACTGACCTAGATGTTTTTAAGTATGGGGGAGAATGAGCAATTGCAGGTTGAAGGTAAGTGAGAATTGAGAAACTGAGACAGAGGCTACACCATTGGTTATGGGGAGTAGTTACAGGTATATATAGGGTGGAGGGGGAGTTTTCGTTTTGTTTTTTAACTTGGGAGAAAATTGGGCACACAAATACTGACAGGAAAAGAACCAGTAGAGAGAAAGGTGACCCAAGGTCAGAGGGATCTCCAGACCTCATCAGTAGCAGCCCTAGTGATCTCAGGAGAGGCTCTCTTTGTTAGTGTTGGAGCTGAGATAAGCAAACAGTAGGACATCAACGTGAGGATGATGTGAGGATATAAAGGCAAATCCAAACTTTAACGGTGGCCTCTTCTTGAACTGGTTAGCTGAGACCCAGAAGTGCATCATGAGAACTGTGCAACTTAATTGAATTTTTTTAAAGAAAAAATAACAACAACAACAACAACACACACACAAAAAACACCCAGTTAGCAGACCAGCACCTTTTTCCTTCAAGACATAAAAGCCAAGGGGATTCAGAAATACACAAAAGAGTTTCCATTTGATAAAATACTAAGTTCAAGGCAGCCTTTGCTTTTAAAAGTTGTTTTTGTGTTATAAAAGATCTAAAGCTATTAAACCTAGTGGCAATATGCAAGGGAAAGGAAACCACTTAAATACTGTTATAGTTCTACTCATGGAAGCATTGTTAAAGCAAGTGCAGTGGATAGTGCTCCTTGATTTTTCTCCCAAAGCAGCATATACTAGAAAGAAAAAACATTGATCTTTTTCTCATATTGGGCTAACGGTAAGTTGCATTTTAGGAAAACCTTATTTAAAATTTCTCTAGTTGTCTTTTCTTATTGTTTAAAGTATGTTGTTTGTCACTACTATTTGCCTATTTTAGGTGTATGGTGATTTTAAAACACTATCAATGTATTACAATGATGAACTATAAGCATAATATTACTTTTAGCATTGATTGCCTTATTATCTAGATACTTATGTATTTTTCTGAAAAATATATTTCTTTGTATGTCCTATCCCATCATATTTTATATATATTAGAAAGATAACTGTTAGTGAATAAATTACCTATTTTTCAAAAATACATGCTTTTCAAAAAACACTAATAAAATTGTTTTGTGTTTTATTTATAACTTCTAGGGAGAAATCTTAGCCAGGAAGGAAAGGAATTTCCTAGTAGAGTCCACAGAAATTGCACAATTTTCCCTGCCAAATACCACTCATATTCTAAGATTGTGTCCACATTTGTCTATTTATGTAATTGTGATTTTGCCTTGTCTTGCCCAAGTTGCAACCTTGACCTAGTACTAATTTTAGGTCAAGAATAAGTATCTAACAGCAACCACATCTTTCATGAGTTGGGCCCCACTACATCTTGGGAAGAGTCTGTCCACAAAGGGCAATACTTCAGGGTTTACTTTGTAGCTACCACGTGTCACTATAAAGGGCATGAGGAATTCTAGGACTGTATGTTGGATACCTGCTTCCTAGGACTCTGGACAGCTTAAATAAAGAGCATGACAAACCCCATTGTCAATTCAAGGCATAGAATGAGACCTGATGACTTTCCATATCCATGCTAAAAAAATATCATTTCTTTTCCAGATAAATTTTGCTAAAAGAAAACAAAAATCCAAGTTTGAACTTGTGGGTCACCAAATGTGTAGGATACTTAGATTGTTTTCTCCAACATACTGTTTTACTGTATTTGACCTTGGAAAAGAAACCATTTTGTTTCCAGTCAGGAAATGAATGACATGTTCAAATTGAGTACTCTGAGGAGAATTTAGTAAAGAAATTATTGACAAAGCTATGTGCAGGGTGAAGGGAAACTATAATACCACAGAATTAGTAAGAACTGGGAGCTATTACCATTCATAAACCAGAAGGTGTGAGGAGGCAGAGAAGTTACCAGAACCAAGAAACAGAAAGAGCTATTCAGAGCCACCAGGAAGGAGCTTCAGACTTTAGAAAAAATAATGCAGCCAACTGGCAACAGCCTCACAGGGAGTGCACCAGGGTAATAAAAACTCCGACCTCACAGCCCTGTCTGTCTCCTTCCTACTCCTGACACCCTAGTTTGTCCAGACCTATAGTTTATTAACACAGGTCAGAGTCCAGGGATGTAAGGCATGATCCAGAAGGTATTCAGCGTAAGAAGGTCAGAAAGCTAAAAACTGTACTTCTTTAAATCCCTGGTTCTACCAATTCAAGGCACATAAATTATAGAAGTGGGGTAAGTACATGAGCTAGCTCCAGCAGATGTGACCCAACATAGCTGGACATAAGGCTCCACTGTCTGTCACCAGCTTCATGGGTGAAAGGAGCTAAGGCAGCAGCAACAGTAGCAATAGCAGTTTTCTGACTTCTGCATCACAGCTCTGGTGTTTCTCACGCTTTGCCTCAGCCAAAAGTCACACTTTACAATCCTCCAGTGACTTTTTTTTCTGCTTAAGATATCTACAGTGGTTTCTGTTTCTTGAATTGAACTTTAATGTCAAATTACAGCATTATGTGAAAACATTGTAATTTCCTCGACTCAGGAGTTTTCATATATTAGTATTTCACTTTCCCACCTTGTTTTCTGTCGTCAGTTGAATTAAATCCATGAATGCCCTAGGGGGCTTATTATTAAATTATTATTAAATCAAAGGCTTAAAGAGAAGGCTCCTATACCAAATTAACATGTGGACATATTTCTAATAGTTTACTTGAGTGGTTTGTGATAACCTGGTGTTAATTGTGGCTTATTCTAAATGAATGTGGTATGTTAGAGATGTTTATAAAAATGTAAAGGAAATGTGTTTCAGAGAGATGAATGCTGGCATAGATTTATAAGGCATCACTTAGTCACCCATCCTCTATGTCTCTTGAGAGGAACCAGAGCATATACATGTTCTACTCTGGGGCCTTAAATAGACATTGGCATGGAGCAAGCCAGTATTTCTAAAAAGCTTTTCATTAAGCTATTTTTTGTATGTAGTGAATGATAATAAAAGACAATGCAGGTGAAATGAGCTCTTTGATTACCATGGAGACTGGAAAGTCACAGAATGGCAGAGACAAAATAGTGGCACTTATCCTACAGAGGTTAAGTTAGTTTGGTACCACAGTAAATATAGCGAAGGCAGTATAGCTAACAAAACTGGCCCTGAGAAATCTTTAATGTCTATGAATTGACAGTAAAATTATACTTATGCTGTATAATAAAACCTTCCTACTCTAATGAAGATAACTTATTCCTAGATATGAGTCAATTTATAATCCTAGTACCCCTTGAATAAACAGGATAGGTATCCTTGAGGAAGGACCCTGAGATTCTGTCACGAGAGAGTTATAAATATACTTCTTCATCTTGTTGAAATGGACCTTCAGCCATTTGTCAAGGTAACTGTGCATTAGGAAATAGGGCAATATAAATACCCTTTAAGAATATTCTTTATGATAAAAACTCTTAACAAAATAGGCATAGGTGGCTCATACCTTAAACTTATTAAATACATCTATGACAAACCCCCTGCTAATATTCTAAATGGAGAAAAATTGAAATCTTTCCCCCTTCGATCTGGAACTAGACAAGGGTGCCCGCTATCTCCTCTCCAATTCAACATAGTACTTGAAGTCCTAGCGATAGCAATCAGGCAGGAGAGGGGTATTAAGGGCATTCAAGTGGGGGCAGATGAAATCAAACTCGCTCTTAGCCGATGATATGATATTATACCTAGAAAACCCCATGGACTCTTCCAAGAGACTCCTTAGACTTGATAACCAAATTTGGTAAAGTTTCAGGTTATAAAATCAATATACACAAGTCAGAAGCATTCATATATGCCAAGAACCATCAAGCAGAAACTCAAATAAAAAATGCAATACCCTTTACTATAGCCCCAAAGAAAATTAAATATCTAGGAGTATACCTAATGAAAGATACAAAAGATTTATACAAGGAGAACTATGAAACACTAAAAAAAGAAATTGCAGAAGATTTAAACAGATAGAAAAATCTACCTTGTTCATGGATTGGTAGAATCAATATAGTTAAAATGTCAATATTACCTAAAGTGATCTACAGAATCAAAGCAATCCCCATCAAAATACCATCAGCATTCTTTACAGATCTAGAAAAAATAATTCTTCACTTCATATGGAACCAGAAAAAAGCCTTGTATAGCCAAAGCAATCTTAAATAAAAAGAACAAACTGGGAGGCATCAGTCTTCCTGACTTCAAGCTGTACTATAAAGCAATAATAGTTAAATCAGCCTGATATTGGCACAAGAACAGAAGCATAGATATCTGGAATAGATCTGAGATACCAGAGATGAAACCATCAGTATACGGTAATCTAATCTTTGATAAAGCTGAATATACAAAAATGTAATATTGGGGAAAAATATACATTGGGGAAAAGAATCTCTCTTCAATAAATGGTGCTGGGAAAACTGGCTAGCTACATGCAGAAGAGCAAATCAGGATCCCTACCTCTCACCCCTCACAAAAATTCAATCGAGATGGATAACAGACTTAAACTTAAGGCATGAAACTTTAAGAATCCTAGAAGAAGATGTGGGGAAAATCCTATCAGACATTGGCCTAGGCAAAGAATTTTTGAGGAAGACCCCCAAGGCAATCACTGCAGCATCAAAAATAAACAAATGGGATCTGATCAAATTAAAAGTTTCTGCACAGCTAAGGAAACCATCAGTAGAGCAAATAGACAATCCACAGAGTGGGAGAAAATATTTGCTCTCTACACCTCTGATAAAGGTCTAATAACAAGAATCTATCTAGAACTTAAAAGAATTAACAAGAAAAAATCAAACAATCCCATCAAGAAATGGGCAACAGAAATGAAAAGAAACTTCTCCAAAGAAGACAGAATAATGGCATGCAAACATATAAAGAAATGCTCAACTTCTGTAATTATTGAGAAATGCAAATCAAAACCACAATGAGATACCACCTAACCCCAGTAAGAATGGCCTATATCAAGAAATCCCAAAACAACAAATGCTGGCAAGGATGCGGAGAGACAGGAACACTCCTACACTGCTGGTGGGACTGCAAATTAGTGCAACCTTTGTGGAAAAGAATTTGGAGATACCTCAAACAGCTAGAAATAGAAATAACATTTGACCCTGCAATAGCATTGTTGGGCATCTACCCAAAAGAGCATAAGACATTCTATTATAAAGACATCTGCACCCGCATGTTTATAGCAGCACAATTCACTATTGCACGGTCATGGAAACAACCCAAGAACCCATCAATTCATGCACTCATGATTAAAATGTGGTATATCCTCACAATGGAATATTACTTCCTCACAATGGAATATTAACAACCCAAGAGCCCATCAATTCATGCACTCATAATTAAAATGTGGTATATCCTCACAATGGAATATTACTCAATCCTAAGAAATGACGGTGAGCTAGCACCATTTATGCTATCCTGGATTAAGCTTAAGCCCATTATCCAAAGTGAGGCGACACAAGACATGAAAAATGGGCTCCACATCTACTCGCCATCAAATTGGTACTGACTGATTAAAACTATGGTTTTCAAATGGTGGCAATGCTCACCAGGGATTCGGGGGGGGGGGACACCCAATCTTAGGGAGGTGGCGAGTATTTTGGAGGGGTAGGGCATAACTCTAACCCTTCCTAGGGAGAGGCAAAGATATACAATGTAACCAAAATGTCAAAAAACAAAACAAAACAAAAATTTTTATCAGGTGGTGGGCAGGCGGTAGGGGGGAGGAGGAAAGGGGTGTATGCTTCCATAACGTGTGTGGTGCACACCACCGGGGGATTGGACACATTGGGGGGAGAGGGGGGGCAGGGGCAATATTTGTAACCCTAACAATACTTGTACCTCCATAATATGATGGAATAATAATAATGATAAAAGAATATTATATACTGGCTCTGAACTGACATATATCCCTGATTGTCACTGCAGTTAACCAGAGTGTGGTCAATAAGAGTCATGGAATAAATGAAATTTCAACTTGAATACATCTTATTTTAGACCCAATAGAAATATAATCATTCCCCAATTTTATTTACCATTTTTATTCAGCTACAATGCCAAGCATATAACAAAAGCATAGTTAGCATTTGCTGACTCATGTGTTTTTGTCTTATCTTCTATTCTTCAAATTAATTTTAATAACGTGTATTAATCTACCTTTGTCACAAATTAGTTTGGGCCACAGACCTAATATTAATAACAGAAAACATTTAAGGTTGTTGCTTTATCGTTCAGTACCTCGAAAAACTGTCTCCCTTTAAGTTAGTTCATGCCCACTTATGTCAAGTGGTCTGTAGGCTTCTCTTCCAGAACACTTGTTTCCCTTGTTCATTCCCTCATGGCCTCCTCCGGATGCTCATTTCACACTGCTTTCCTCACAGATAGCTGATGACATTGGTTCTATTTCAGAATAATGGGATGCTATCAGATGAGAACTTCTACCCATCCCACAACATGAGCCCACCTATTTGCTCTTGTGCCCATATACTTTGCCTTTCTAGCTCTTCCTATGGATGAGCTGTCCATGCCCCTTTCTAAGCAAAACCCTGCCACTTCTGCAAAGCCCATCCTCTCTCACCTATTTAAAGAAATCACTCCAGCAATTGAATTTTGCCTCTCATATAAATTTTCCCACTTGATAAAATTATCCTCATTAGTGCACAGCTGTGCTAAATATTACCCATCTTTTAAAACATCTGCCTTCACCCCATAGTTCCTTCCAGTAACATCTCTATTTCTCTTTTACTTTTTATAGCAAAACTTACAGAGCAGTGTATACCCTGTCTCCTCCTCCTCCCTTCTTGTTTCCTTTACTGCTCCACCGAAACAGCTCTTGTGAAGCTGATACCCTTCGTTGACTAGATTCAGTGATTAGTTCTGTCTTCTGATCAGAATCCTGTGGCACAGTTAATCAGTTAATCAGCCTTTTTGAAACAGTTCTTCTCTTGGTTTCCAGGATGCCATTGCCTCTTGATTCTCCATCATCTTCACAGGTTATCCCTTCTTGGTGTCGTCTTCTGATTCCTTCTCATAGCCCTGGAGTTTGAGGCTGCAGTGAGCTATGGTGGCACCACTGAACTCCAGCCTGGGCAACAGAGTGAGACCTTGTCTCGAAAAAGAAAACATTCCTTCTCATATCTCAACATTCCAAACGTTGGAAGGCACACAATCCAGTCCTCGTACCTTTTCTCTATCTGCTCTCACTCCCTAAATGAATGTATCCACTCTGACATAGTGTGTTATATACTTATTTATTTATTTGTAATCTCTACGAAGGTAATTCCTTGATCTATACTCCCTTCACACCCCTTGTTAGCAGAAGACCCAGTACTTGGAACTTACCTAGAAGATAATAATTAATATATTAATATATAGGTATATTAATATTAATTGTTAATTAATTATAATTATATAAATATATATGTTTATATAAATTTTCATATATTTATATACGATTGTAATTATAATTATTAATATTAATATATTAATGTATTGGCTGCATAAATATTTAGAGAAATATGCAGTTATTATTACTATTTTCTACCTCCAAGATCATTTTGCTATACAGGCATCACTCCTAATACTACAAGAGGCATATTTCATGGTTCTGCCCCATCCACAGTCAAAGGGAACCTTGTTGATAACACTCAACTCCCCTACCTAGCAGAGCCAATACATAGATCAAGAAATGGATACACAAAGGTCTGTGTCTTAAACAATTCATGCAGTGGACATTGACTTGTGACTTCTCTGATTTTCTAGACCAGGCATGAGACCTATGAATGAAAACACCTTGCAGATGACTCCAATCCCAATCACCATCTGAGTGAAGCCCATGAGAGACCCTGGGCAAGAACTACCTAGCTGATCCCAGTGAATCCCCAGATTTGAGAGCAATACTAGTGGTTGTTATTGTTTTGAGTCACTAAATTTGAGTGATTAATTTTCTTAATATTTAAAGAGTTTCTTTATATGAATAAGTGTATTAATCTGATTTACATTACTATAAAGGACATCTGAGGCTGGATAATTTATAAAGAAAAGAAGTTTATTTGGCTCATGGTTCTGCAGGCTGTATGAGAAGCATGGCACCAGCACCTGCTTCTGATGAGGGCCCCAGGGAGCCTTCACTCGTGACAGAAGGCAAAGGGGGAGCAGATCTGTCACATCATGAAAGAGAGAGCAAGAGAGAGAAGGGAGTGTCCAGGCTCTTTTAAACAACTATTCTTTCAATAGGTATTACTAATTCATGGCACTCTTACCTAGCTTGGGTCCTATCTCTCCCACAACAAAACCCTTAATTCTCTCACCTGCTCCCCTTCCATCAGTCTAATGTGCCAAAGAGCTCAACACATGGCATGCCACCTACTCATTTCTTGCCTGCATCAATGGCTGAACATTGCTGGAAAAAATACGCAGTTCTTTTCACTTACCTTAAATCCATGACCTCTAAGTTAAATGAGCTTTCAATATTACCTATTAATTCTACCACATTTGATTAGAAATTTTTAAATTTTTCTACTCTCCAAATAAACTCTCCCTCCAAAACCTCCCACATTTCCTATGCCCTGTCTACCTCTGATTATCTTTTGCTACACTCTTTGTCACTCCCATAAACAACGAAAATAATCAGAAATAAATGATCAGGGTCAATTCCCATTAAGGTCTAGGCACACTAGATTTTTTTCCTGCTCTTTGAACACACTAAACCCATGTGAACCTTAAGGCTTTATATGAGTCACTACTCTGCCTTCAATGCTTTTGCATATTTCATGTGGCTGATTCCTGGACATTCAGGTCTCACCTTTGATGGCATCTCTTTAGAAAGGGCTTGAAAAATAGCCATTCAATCACTGTCTGTCACAGCACAATAATTATATGATAGTCCTTTTATTCATTACCAGTTTATTTGCTTGTTATCTATCACCTACCTTTAAAATATAAGTTACATGAGATCAGTGACTGTCTGACCGGTTCACCAGTATGAACCTAGAACAGAACTGAGATGTATTAAGCACTCAATAAATATTTTTGAATGAGTGAATGAATGAATGGAGTCACCACATTTATTTGAAATAATATGAAAAGTAACATAGTTATAGGTCAGATTTCTCAAGAAGCAGATGATGAATTGGAAATTAGCATTTATTAGAGTATGCTCTTAGAATCAGTGTCTGTGAAGGAAAAGAAAGAAGCAGAACTGGGCAGAGGGAAAAATTGGCTGTGATGTAGCCACAACAAAGATCTTGGTCAGCCCTGCAGAGAGCCCTGGACCTGGAGTGACCCTTCAGAGTTGTCCCAAGTTGGGGCAGAGGGGCCCGGCTTTTTCATTCTTTCTCTGTCCTGGATCAACAGATTATGGGATGCAGTTCCCAGGAAAGGGATGTAACCTGAGCCAAATGGCTCTTTTCAGCCAGAGCAGTTTCCAGGGAGGGCTGGTGGAAGCTACTGAAGATTGTCAGCTAGCAGCACTCTTGGAAGCTGCAAGGGATAAGTTCATCACTCCTGAGTGGTAACTTACATGACATAGTTCCATTTCTTCCCATAAGTCCTGAAAGCAGCTCCTCCAGGATTCTGGGGAGCTCTTTTCCTGGAGGTAATTTACAAGAAGAAGATTAGTAGGCCAGCTATAGCTCATTCTGCTGCCATTGCTCACAGGGCCATAAACGATACCCATTATTTTCTTTGTCTAATATCCATTCTAGATTCTCCTCATCATCAGTAATACTTCTTGACATTATTGGCTTATTTAGACGGATGAACCAGACCCTCAGATTTCAGGTATCTGAGTCCCTCGTCCCCATATTGTGCTCAGACTGAGGTTGCTGCATTTGTCCATTTATTGCCAAAATTAGGCAAAGAGTGTCCAAAGACACCCATGTGGATCATTGGGGAGAGGGGGGTGGCAACTATATTCTTCCCTGCTGCCACTGTATAGCAGAAGCCTTAACTCCTTCTGGTAAACTATCAGGGTAAATTATGCCTGCCAGGATGGTGACTCCTCTTCTTGTCTGCTGGTCCTTGGCATGAAGAACCCAAAATGCCTGAGCAGCAGCCACAGCTTAAAGTTCAATGGGATTTTTGCCAAATCCTCTGTTGGGTGCTTTCCCTCTTTGTAAACCAGGATCTTAAATCCACAGAGGCCAGAGTTGTGGGGACAGGTAGCACAAATCCCCAAATCTATTGGGAGTGATGGCAAGTAGGGCCATTCTACTTCCATCTCTTGGTTTCCACATGCATGTATGCTACTTATTGAAGTCACAGCAATTATGATGGCTGCTGATTGTGTGCTGCATAGAGTCATAGCATGTAAACAGTGTCATGTGAAGAATGGTGGTCCATCCTCACAAGTATCATCTTTGAGCTGGTGCCTTAGCTGTAATATCAACAGGCTGTTCCATCATTTTTTCAGACTGGGTGGTGAGATAAGTCACAAGACTATTAAATCCCGTTTCCTTGGGCCCACTGCCTCATCTCCTTTACTGTGAAGTGAGTTCCTCAGTCTTATGCAATATTAAAAGGGTGCCACTGTTGGTGGATCAAACACTCTGTAAGTCTTCAGATAGTGGTGCTGGCCATTTTGGTTAGCTGGGGCTGCTATAACAAATTACCAGCACTCTTAGAATAACAAACATTTATTTCTCGTAGTCTGGAGACTGGGAAGTCTAAGATCAAGGTGTCAGCAGATCCAGGGGACGGTGAGGGCCTACTTCTGGCTTACAGAGGGCAGGTCTTCTTGTTGTAGCCTCCACAAGTGGAAAGCAGAGATAGGAAGCAAGGTGTTGTGTCTCTTCTTACAAGAGTACTAATCACAATCGTGAGAGGAATTAGTACCCTTAGTACCTAATTATCTCCTAAAAGTCTTACCTCCTAAAACTATCACACTGGGTGTTAGGATTTCAACATACAAATGTTAGGGGACACAAACATTCAGTTCATACACTGGCTAAAGTCTGTGTATGATCATCAGTTTCAATGAAAATGAATTTCTACTTCTTCCAAGAAAGTCCAATGTAATCAACTTGTCACCAAGTGGCTGGGTGGTGTTCTGATGCTGCCACAACGGGGGCTTAGTGTTGGTCTCTGTGATTGGGCATTTGGCAGCAGCAGTAGTGAGATTAGCCTTGATGAGTTGGGAGGCTCTACTGCTGAGCCCATGCATGGCCTCTGTCCCTATCACCATAGCTGCTGTAATCATAAGCCCATTGCACCAGCACTGGGGCGGCTGATGACAGCAGTGGACTGATGTCAACACAAGTCACTGTGCCTATTTATTTGTTTAGTGCCAGTGCCATGAAAATGTTCTCTGGTGGGCATTAATATGCAAGACAAAGATCTTCACACACCATATCTACTCACCAATGTCCATCCAAATGCCTATACCTCAGACTTCCTTGACCCCAGTCTCCTTTTAGGTTCCTGAAAAACTAGCCAAGCTGTTCACCACTGCCTATGCATATTCTAACTACACAAAGGGGAAAGCTCTGCCAATAGAGAGGGCTTATCCTCACTACTTCCTCTCAAGGCCACCTCTGACTGAGGCTGAGATGCAGCCACTGCTCATTTTTGGTTTGGCCCACATATCATGCCAACCCCTCTGTTAATCAGCCCTTTTATCCTACCCTGTCAGGCATACATAATGGATACCACACCCAGGACCCATGAAGACATAGGTGGGAGTTGAGGAACAGGTGCTAGTGAATCACATGAGTCTCTGAATCACCTGCTAATGCTGCTTTCTTGTGATCCCCAGTCCTGCTTTTACCTGGTCCCAGATATACCACTTCTATCTTATGATGGATTACTGAAGGGGCCATTTAACCTTATGACTTGGTGGGTCTGACATACCCAGCTCATAGTAGACAGTCGGGCTTCTTGTCTCTACTAAGGAACTGTTTTGTGCAAGGTATGTAATTCTCTTCCCTAGATGGCATGGTCTTGCTCTGGAACCTAAACGTCTACACAGCAACTATTCTACTGGGGTTTGTGATAAACTCTACACACTGCCATTTTTCACAGAGTCTTCCTTTGCTATAGACTGTGCTGTGCTATGTGCACCAAGTGCCAGGGCTGCTCACACTACAGTATTGACCTTCTTTAAAGCCTTTCTTGCACTAGACCCCACTCAAAGTGAGGCTGGCAGCTTTTTCTGTCAATCAGTATATGGGTGAGAGCAGTATTCCTAGGTGTGAAACATTGTTTTCAAAAGCCAAAGGTGAAAAATATGGTTTTGTTCTTCCCTCTTCCTGGAGGAAATAGGAGATGCAAATATTTCCCTTTTGTTTGGAGAGGATATTCCATCTTTCCCAGACCACTGGATCCCTATCAGTTTCACTGATGATGCTTCTTTCATATTCCTGAATTTTTATATGATGTCTCCCATACTCTGGAGCACATGTGTCTTACTAAAGAACCGAAATTACTTATCACTTTTTGCTTATTGGGTCTAATTAGCCATGATACCATTGCTATAGTAGACAGTCCAGCTTTCTTTGGACTACATTATGACAGAGGGAAGGAGAATTAACATAGTTCTTGGGCAAGCTTATCGGCACCTGCTATTGCACACTCTAGGTGAATGAGATCTATTTCTGATCTTCATTTTTGATAGTAATGGAAAAGAACACCTTTGGCATATCAATGAGTACGTTTATGTTCTGAGTTCACATTAATTTTCTCTAGCAAAGATACTACATCTGATGGAACAGATGCAATTGGGGGTACTAACTGTGAGTTTGTGATAGTTATCCCCCAGGATCTGTTTGCCTTCTGAAGGGGCCAGACTGATGAACTAAAATATAATGGGGTTCACTCCATTTATCCTTTAGGTCTTTAAGGGTAGCACTTATGTCTACCATGACACTCAGGTTGTGGTATTACTTTTGAGTTACTGTCTTGGCTGGATAGGGGCAGTTTCAGAGGCTTCCACTTAGCCTTTCCCATTATGATGGCTCTAAACACCACAGGGCAAGAATGCAATGTGGGGACAACGTCCACTCCCAACTATGCACATTCTAATATACATTTGGGGACTGGGAAAATAATTGTCATGAACAAGAACCCACATGAGCTCCCACTCTAATTTGGAGGGTTATAAAGACTCTTAACCCTAAGTAGCAACCCTAAATGTTAAGTCAGACTCTGAGTCCAACAATCCTTGAAATGTTTGTATATTCCTCTTCTCTATGTATGGTTTCTAGATAAATGGCCCTAAATCCTTTGAGGAAGGACCAGGGGAATCATCACCACATATAATTGCTGTGATGTTGCAGGGTCTTTCCTCCTTGGGATCTGGCCTCTCTTTTAATCAGTGGTCTGGATCTGAAAACTGGCCCAGATTCAGAGCAATGGATTTAACAATTTTATCTTTTATCTGAGCAGCTGCCCTCAGTCTTCTTATCATCTATCCTTGATTTCTTTGGGTTGTATAGATGGAATAATACTGATGTTTGGCTATTCACCTATCTTTCCACCAGGGATACCATGTCCTATCAACCATCTTTACAGCTCTTTTCATTTTAGGTCCCTCTATCTCCTGTCATGTATTGTAGCTACCTGGCTGTGCTGTGTTATATGATATGTGGCCCTCGATATTCATAAGCCTTAACCCACAATGTGACTGTACGTGGAGATAAGGCCTTTAGGGCGGTTTAAATTAAAGTTAAATTACTTCATAGAAGTGGGGCTCTAATCCAGTCGGACTAGTGTCCTTATAAATGAAGAGGTGATCAAAGCTGGCACTGGGGTGAGGCAGGGAAGTGCCAGGGGTGAAGAGTTGAAGGAGGAGCTCATTCTCAGGGTCTGAGAGTGCTCACCCTGCAATTGTAGGATTCTAGAGTGAGGGCCTCCTTAAGCGCAAGGACCATGAGGTTTTCTGTATTTAAATATAAAAGTGTGATCTAAAGTATTGAGAGAGAGAAAGAGAGAGAGAGGCACAGAGAGACAGACAGAAGCTAAAAAGAAGCTGAAAGCTGAAAAGAAGCCCTTTATTTTAATAGTGAGAAAAATGAAGCCAGGAAAGTCTTCCTAGAGGAAGGAAAATTTCTACAAGCAAAAAGAAAAGAAGTGAACTTCTAGAAGAGACAGTGATGATTTAGGGGACAACAAGCAAGTCACTATGTTTGAAGCAAAAGATTCATACATGGCAGATGTAAGATGTAAGTCTGAAAAAGTAGGTTTGGTCTGGTGTAGAGTGCTTTTGAATGTCACATTTTTATTACTCTTGATGCATATTTTTGTAAATAAAGTGTTTATTGGAGCACACTCAAACCCACTTGTCTAGGTGTGATCTATGGATGTTTTCAAGTTATAATGGCAGAGTCCAGTTTAGCTGCACCAGAGATGGGTATGGCCCATAAAGCCATTTATAAAAAAAAAAGTTGTCTAGACAAGCTGTGACTAAAGATGCTAGTAGATTTCTTATTTGCAGAATAATATATAATAATGTCATAAAATTGTTCTTAAAGCTTTATGAATTACAAAGTTTAATAATAAAAAGTCAAAAACAAAGACAAGAAATGCTAAGACTTTTTTATTTAAAAGTAACAGCATCATTTTCTTACTTTCTTTGTATGTCTTACGGAAGTCAGCCTTCTTTTTGTCTAGAGTATTTGCCACAGAAGGTGGATACATTTTAAGTAAAAAATAAATGCTGTCCACAGAATGTCAGTCATTGAGGAATGGAATGATCCTCAAGATTTGGTGCAGTTACTTTGCTTTGTACTGAAAGAACAGGAACCTTAAGGATATGTTACCTAAACTGGCAACTTAATCCCTTCTCTTCTGCTTCTAAAAGTCAGCCTTCTTGTTGGCTTGAATTAGGTCACAGTAACAAAAACAAAGGCTTTTCCATGAGGTTCTATAGGTAAGGCAGTGCTGAGTTATGTGACAAGACTAACCAGGTAATTCTGTGTTTTGTCTGCCAAGATTTCCTCCTAACACCAGCAATCAGGGTGCAATTGACTCAAAGAAGAGATGTGATTGAAAAGGATTACATTTCTTTTCTAAATACCAAATTCATGTACTAAAAAAAATGAATAAAACTTTCAAAGTTAGGTTTTGTTTTCCTTAAATCCGCAACCCATAATTGCAAACAAACACAAAAGAGAGCCTCATCAAAAGAAAAAACTCTAAACATGATCAACACAGTACAATTTATATTTTTCCTGGTCTGCAGATTGTTACAAAGATAAACTTCCTTAGTGGGAAAGACAGATTTGAGGCTGCTTCTCGGACAGACATCCTTTCTATTAAAGTTTCCTTTCTTCCTTGGCAATCCTTGTTGTCTCAGCAATTGGTTATTCTGTGCCTCCAGCAACCAGATTTAGGCCAAAGCCCCCTGTGGTTAGTTAACAAGAGAAGAGAAGATCACAAGCAGTATGGAAAGCTATAAGGTCGAAGGTCAAAGCCTCAAAAGTGGGTACATGACTCAATTATGGCCAAAATAATTTGGAGTTTCCTTTGGAAGTATTGGAAAAGAGATCATGCAAGGAGAAAGCCCATTGGAGAATAAATCTATCACAGGAAAGTAGAGACTAAGAGATGGAGAGAGTCCTAAATCTGATGATATAGTTTGCCCCAACATCCAGCCATACCTGGAAGTAGAATCCCTGTACTATTCAATTATGTAGGTCAAAATATTTCTTTTTTTGCTAAAGTCAATTTTGAGATATCACTTGTAAACAAAAGAAGCCTGGAAAAAAAGCACAGCATATAACCTAATTATAACTTTATAAAAACAAAAGAACTTAAACCCTACATTTTTAATAAACAGCATCTGAAAGAACTATGTAAATGACAGTTCAAAACTAAAGACAAGTGTATGTGACTTCTGTTATATGAAAAACTATAATATTTAAACATCACTTGCTCAGGGAAGCCTTGGCTGACACCTCCCATCGGATCAGGTCACATTTATATCCTCTCTTGGCACTTAAACCTCTCCCTCCATAGCACTTCACACTTGTAATAAAATGTTTATGTAATTGCCTGTTTGATGTCTGCCTTCCTTAGGCAGTCCGAAGTTCCATGAGGACAAGAAATGTGTCTTGTTTATCACTCTCTCCCTCCGGCTGCCACAAGTTAGATGGCTGATTATATTACTGATTGAATGAATAAGTAAGAGTACTCTGGCATGATTAAAATTCATAAAGGAAAAATGTATTTTTTTTTACCTATTTGAGGGAATTCATGTATCATGTATGTGTTTGAAGTATACAACAATTGCTTTTTCTATAAATGAATTTTGTTATTCATCACCCTTCTTAAAATAATCTAACACAAACTAGCTTCAGATCTCCTTCCATAAATTTAATTGAAAGTAAGAGTTAACATGTGTAAGCCATTTTATTAATTGGAACATATTTTCCATATACATTAGCTTTCTTAATCCTAACAAAAATTCCAGGACTGAGGAACTAGGGCTCAAGGAGGTGTCTTGCCCAAGATCACATACACTTGGTGAGGTGGAGTCAGGACATAACCCCAGTTGCCAGGTTCTGAATCCAGTGTATTTATCCAAAAGATAATTAGCATGTGAGTCCACATTAACAATTTTTCCCTATTTCTTAAACAAGGCAGTAGTCATTTTAATATTATTTAAAGTTCTATGTGTGTGCATAATAGTCAGATAGGACAAAAAGGTGAAAAATGGAGAACACACTAGAATTCAGTTATTCTAAAGGATAGTATTAAGCGTTATATTTTAGCCAGATGGGTGAAGCAAATATGCACTCAAGTGTGAGTGCATGTGTATGTTTTCCTTTAAAGTGGGAAAAAAGTCTACTTTTTGAGATCAGTCAGGATTTCCCAGTCACATCTAGGTGAGCCTCAATAAAAAGATGAGAAGTTTATTTTTGTTTTGCTTTTGTAAAAACTAGTATGTTTGCCTTCTATATGATGAGAAAAGTAAATTATCATTTAGGAAAGAATTACTTTTGGCTAACAAGCCATTTCTTCCTTGAGGATGCATGGTTAAAAAAAGTCTTTATGAGGGTGGGGCCTGGTTTCTTCCTTTTATAATTGTCATAATCCACCAGAAATAATACATAATTCCATGTAACTCTATGGCTGTCTCACAGATGGATGGGATAATATGTCTCTGTTTCCCCAACTCTAACCCCATTCCCCTATTTCTGTTTCTCCACTCACTCAAAGTCCCTGTAATTGTCACTTAGTAATGTATATGAGCATGCACGGCAGAGAGGTAACAGGGCATGCTCACGTTCCCCTGCCAGTGATGTGCATTGCCTTATGTCATAAATAGTAAATCCTTTATGCTGAAAGCCTGTTCATTTTCACACCATTCGCTTGTTCACTAACAGTTGTCCAGATTTTTAAATTCGACCTCTTACACTAATCCTGCAACTGCTGGTCCGAGACAGGTGCAGGGATCAGACTGGCTTGGTTAAGTAAAACATCTGGCCTGGAAATGATAATAGGCTCTTTTTACTCCCTCAAGTCATAGGAGGAATGTGAAATTTTCAAATGTTAAATCATACAATTAGGCTTTAATATTCACTTAAACATACACATCCCAACCCCCACCACCACACATGTACACACACACATGCGCGCACGCGTGCGCATGGACAATGAGAAGTAATTTTCCACTATTTCGTTCATAAAACAAGACCTTTAAATGGGAAGACCCACAGAAACAGGAGGATCTGACTCTGGCAACCCCTTTGTCTTTGGCAACCCCCTTCAACAGGTATTGGAAGTGCTGCCCTCAGAAGTGCCTAAAGATAACTTTTTGCAGGAAGCACATCACCAGTTTGGATGACATTCTCAGGTTTTATGACTTTATTAGTTCAGAGCAAATAGATGATTCAAGATGAGAAAGATGACGCTTGAGTGTGGGGTTATTTGATGGAAGGCCTTTTGCTTCACCAGCCCCATTTAGAGTCTAGTGATGGACAGGGACTGGGTAGGATAAACTGCTGACACTTATGAGTCCTCACAGCCCTAAATATGTCATGATTTCATGATCACCATATGTGTGTGGTGGCAGACATACTGTCCAGTTCTCAGGTAGGAAAATAGGGTATCACAAGGATTCATGGTTTTCAGCAAAGTTGAGAAATTCTCCAGAAGACCTACTATCAGGTAACATTCCCTAGTATGCTTTCAGGGGCTGAAGACAATTTTTGCATTCATAGTCAGGGCCACCAACCAGAATTGCTATCGCCATTATTGCCTAGCAAAGAGCATTGCTTTTGTAAACACAGGTCAGCTAAGTATTATGAGGCTCAGACATCAGGGAAAGGTTGGAAGAAGCACTAAAATAAAAGCCCTGATCAGAGTCAGCATGAGGGCAGTAAAAGCCGAAAAAGTAAATTATCTTGGGGCTGGCCCTCCTGCCACCAAGGACTGCTACATAATTGTGAAGCTCAATGCAAAACGAAAATTCAAGAACTCCTATTCAAAATTATTAAGAATTTCAAGATGGCAACAGCAGAACGTTAAACCACTCATGAGCCTGTTCTAGACACAGGCTCTGTTCAACCGCACAGGTTATGTGATCAGAAGCCGGCCCTTCTGCCATCCATGATCTCATGGCACAGCCACCAGACTACACGCACCTTAAGGCACAAAGGGTGATTTGTTCATCCCCAGATCCTCAATATTACTGACCATAGTGCCTGTCCCACTCTCATTCTCTGTAAATAGGGATGGATTAAATATTGGTAAGCAGCTTGAATTTTCTTTGTTAAGCTAGTGGACAGTGATTTTGGAGGTGTGTGGAAACTTTGTGTAATAGTCTAGGTCAGTGTATCTCAAAGTGTGGCTCCTGAACCAGAAACCTGGGCAGCACTCAAGAACTTGATAGAAATATAAATTAACTAACCCCACTCAGACCTACAGAATCAGAAACTCTGGGGATGGGACCCAAGAATCTTTTCTAACAGACCCTTGAGGTGATTCAGACCATGCTGAAGTTTGAGAACCACTGGATCAGAACATAGATAAAAGGAATTTTTAGTAGGACAGTGGTAGAGGGATAGAGGGGAGAGAAAAGATGCAGAAATGCTTATAAGCCATGATTGGCAGATGTAATAATGAATCATTTGTGAGAAAAGAAGAGTCTAAGATAATTCCCAGGTTATTGGCTGTAGTGACTATTTCATTATGATACCATTTATGGAGACAAGAGGAGGAAAACTTTCTGTTTCTCACAAAACAGAAAGAATGTAGTTTGGTTATAAATGAAGATATAAATGAAGTTCCCAAACTCTCCATTCACACCTTTTTCCTGCCTTCAGGTGTTTAGGACCATTCAATGACAAATTATTAAAATGTTTTTAAAGTATTTATATTTTGCCTGAAATAATCAATTAGATATTATGAAATTGATGCTACCTCAATCTACATATGTACCCTCCTTACTTTTGGGGTACTGAATCCATCAACCACAAAGGGAAATAAAAAACTTACAGTGATAGGGAGTGGGAAAGACTAGTTGGAAATAATCTGTAACTACTGTAGGAATAAAATACAAAAAGAGAGAAAGAGCTTGGGTGTGAGTGAAAAGGAAACAGGAACTCGGTAGGCTGTTTCTATTATTTTATATTATATTCTTTACATATTATATGCCTTATATAATATGTATAAAATAAAAAATGAAATAATAGACTGAGAGAAAGTATTTGCAAATGTGTATTAAAGAATTTGCATCTAGAATATATAAAGAACTACAAAACAAAATAACAAACAACCCAATTCAAAAAGTAGGCCCAAAACCCCCACTTCATTAAAGAAGAGACATAGATGACATTAAGCACATGAAAAGATGTCCAACATTATTGGAAAAATTAGCAAAATGCAATTAAAACATAATTAGATAGCATTATACAGCTATCAAAATGGCTAAAATAAGAATGACTGATAATACCAGATGCTGCAGAAATACTACCAAATACTGATGCAGAACAACTAGAATTCTCATAAACTGCTAGTGGAAATGCAAAATTGTAGAACTACTTTGAAAAATACTTTGGCAGATTTTTAAAAAGTTAAACATACACTGATCATATAATCCATAAACCCCACTCTAGTTACAACCCAAAAGAAATAGAAATATAATGTCCATACAAAGACCTGTAAGTGACTATTTGCACCATCTTTATTCATAATTACCCAAAACTACAAACAATTCAATGCCCAATGTCCATGGAAATTTTAGAACTGAAATAAAAAGCTTAGTGAATGGATTCAATAGCAAAATGGAGGGAACAAAGAAGATAATCAGTGAACTGGAAGATAAAATAATAGAAATTACCCAATTTTAATAATAGAGAGAAAATAGAATTAAAAAAATGAATAGAGCTTTAGGAACATTCATGACTAAAGCAAAAGATCCTGTTTAAGTCATCAGAGTCCCAGAAAAAGAGGAAAAATAGAGTAGGGCTGAAAAAATACTTAAAAAATAATGGCTGAAAACTTCCAAAATTTGGAAAAAGACATAAACCTACAGATTCAAGAAGCAGAGCAAACCCCAAACAGAAAAATCTCCCCAAAATACATACCAGAGCATATCACAATTAAATTTCTGAAAACTGAATAAAAATTAAAAAATTAAAAATTAAAGTAGCTATAGAAAACACTTTACATCTAGGGAAAATGATTCAAATGATAGCAATTTCTCATCAGAAATCATGGAGGCCAGAAGGAAGTGGCATAAGATTTTTCAAGTGCTTAAAGAAAAGAACTGTCAACACAGAAACAACCAGCAACCAACAAAATCTAATAGACATTTAAAGAACATTCCACCTAACAGGAGCAGAATATACATTCTGTTCAAGGGCTTATAGAACATATACTAAGATAGACCATATCCTGGGCCATAAAACAAACCTCAACAAATTTAAAAGAATTGAAATCATACAGTGTGTGTTCTCTGATTATAATAAAATGAACTTAGAAACAATAACAGAAAGATAACAAGAAACTCTCCAAATATTCAAGACTAAGCAACATAATTCTAAATAATCCATGGATCCAAGAAAAGATACAAGGGAAATTTGTTAAGTACAGTGAACTGAATGAAAATGAAAATTCAACATTTCAAAATATGTGGGCCACAACTAAAGCAATGCCAAGAGGCAAATTTATAGTACTAAATATATATGTTGGAAAAAAGAAAACTTTCAAATAAATAATCAAAGCTCCTATCTTCGGAACTTCAAAGAAGAGAAAACTAAGCCCAAAGCAAATAAAATAAAGTAGGTAATTTAAATAGAGCAGAAATTAATTAGAGAACAGAAACACAATAAAGAAAAGCAGCAATACAAAGAGCTGTCTCTTTAAAAAGATTGATAAATTTGGCTAACTTGTAAACAGACTGACAAAGAATAAAAAAGAGAAGACACAAATTACCATGTCAACAATGAAGAAGGAATGTCACTACAGATTCTGCAAACATCAAAAGGATAATAAAAGAATATTGCAAATAACTTTACATACATAAATTTGACAATATATATAACATGTAACAATTTCTCAAAAAATATATACCACCACAACTCATTTAATATTAAATAGATAACTTAAATAGCCCTAAAATGTTTAAGACAACTTAATGCATAACTTAAAAACTCTCAAAACAGAAATCTCTATGCCCAGAGAGTTTCACTAAAGATATCTATTGAACACTTAAAGAAAAATTAACGCTAATTCTATAGAACTTTTTCCATAAAATAGAAAATGAATGAATACTTTATAAAGCTAGTATTATCCTGAAACCAAAACCAGATAAAGGCAATGCAAAAAGAGAAAAATACAGATCATTATCCTTCATGAATATATTGCAAAATTCCATTTTAAAAAATCAGCAAATAGAATTCAGAATTATGTATCACAACAAAGTGGGATTTATTCCAGGAATGCAAGACTGGTTCAATATTTTAAAAAATCAATCAATGTAATCGATCATCAAAAGGCTAAGAAGAAAATCACATGATCAATCAATAGAGAAAAAGATCACAAGATTAAGCATACAACATGTGGACACTGAAATTAAATACATAATGCTAATTATTGTACAATTGCTCAAAAAATGAAATGCTTAGTTATAAATCTAACAAAACGTGCTAGACTTGTATGCTGAAAACTATATACTTATAGAAGAAATCAAGAAATGTCTAAATAAACAGAGAAACATACTGTGTTCATGGATTAAGAGACACAATATAGTGTAGATGTTAATTCTCCCCAGATTTGTATATAAATTTAGTGCAATTCCTATCAAAATCCCAGCAAGATTTTTGTAGATATAGGTAATATTATTCTCAAGTGAATATGGAAAGACAAAGGAACTAGAATACCTAAGCAATTTTTAAAAAGAATAAAAAGGGAGGAATCAGTCTACCAACTGCAAGACTTCATGTATAGCTAAGTAATCAAGATTGTGTGATACCAGTGAAGAGTTAGACAAAGAAACCAATGGAATAAAACAGAGAACCTAGAAATAGATCCATACAAATATCTCCAACTAATTTGTGACGAAAGTACAAAAGCAATTCAACTGAGAAAAAGTAGAGTTTTCAACAGATGTTGCTGATGCTTTGGACCCACAGGTCAAAAAAATTAACCTTGACTCAAGTCTCACACCTTATACAAAGAATAGTTTAAAATGGATCGCAGACTTAAATGTGAATTATAAAACTTTTAGGAAAATATATGAGAAAACATTCAGCTTTAGGGCTAGGCAAAGAGTTCTTAGATCTGATACCAAAAGTATAATCCACAAAAGGAAAAGGAAAAATTAATAAATTGGACTTCATCAAAATTAAAACTTTTGCTCTGTGAAATACCCTATTAGGAGGATGAAAAGACCAGTTATCTACAGAGCCGGAAAAAATATTTGCAAACCACATATCTGACAAAAGACTGCTATCTAGAATATATTTTTTAAATCTTCAAAATTTAATAGTAAAAAACCCCAAACACTCCAATTAGCAAATAGACAAAAGATATGAAGAGGCACTTCACAAAAGAGTACATACAGAAGACAAATTAGCATATGAGAGATGGTCATTATTAGTCATTAGAGAAATGAAAATTAAAACCAAAATGAGATATCACTATACACCTATTAGAATGACTAAATTTTTTTTAAAGTGACAACTGCTAGCAAGAATGCAGGGAAACTGGATCACTCATAAATTATTATTAGAAATGTGAAATGGTAGTTACTCTAGTAAACCATTTGACAGTTTCTTTAAAAACTAAATATACAAATTAGTATGATCTAGTAATTATACTCTTGGGCATTTAATCTGGGGAAATGCAGATTTATGCTCACAGAAAAACCTGTACACAAATGTTTATAGTAGCTTTGTTCATAATAGCTCAAAACTGGGAACAACACTAATGGCCTTCTGTGAGTAAATGATTAAATTGTGGTGCACACATGCCATGTAATACTACTAAGCAGTAGAAAGGGACAAACTATTGAGACACACAATGGCCTGGAAAAAAATCTCCAGAGAATTATGTGAAGTAAAGAAAAGCCAATTCCCAAAGGGTTCATATTGCATGATTACATTTACATAATATTCTTGAGATGACAATATAGAAATGGACAACACGTTATTGGTTTCCGAGGGTTAAAGAAGGGCTGAGGACTTAAGGAAAGTGAATGTGGCTATTAAAAGGCAGTAAGAGAGATCTTTGTGGTGATGAAAATGTTCTGTATCTTGACTGTGTCAATGTCAATATCCTGGTTCTGAAATTGTGCAATAATTTTGCAAGATGTTGCCACTGGGAGAAACTGAGTAAAGGATATATAAGTCTATTATTTCTTACATGTGAATCTACAATTACATCAAGGTAATTTTTTCAAAAGCATTATGCTAAGTGAAAGAAGCCTGACACAAAAAGCTACATATTGTATGATTCCATTTACATGATGGAATCAGTTGTTTTCACTGGCTCAGGTTGTGGGGAGACTTAGTGACTACTGAAGGGGAACAATGAACTTTTGGGGGCACTAGAATTATTCTGTAACATTAAATGATTATTGCATGACTATGTATACACATTTAAATTCATCAAATTATACATTGAAGTGGAGTGAACTTTACATAAAATGTATCTCCCAAAACCAACTTAAAATCATAAACTAAAAATGAAATGCACAATATTTAAAAACAATATTACTTTCCTTAATAGTGTCAACAATCTGACTACATTTCATTACTTTTGAAAAACCTGGATTTAATACTTTGGTAATACAACAATTCTAAGGTCTTGTTCTATGTTCAATGCATTTGATTTGATTCCCTGGTGTTCATGATTGTCAAAACTTGTCAGACTGAATAGAGTTGTCAGCTCTGCCACTTTTCTCTTGTATTTGCATTATCAGTATCATCTTCACTCCACATTTTGTTTTTTTTATTGGGGGGCATGGATCTATTTAAGTACTTGTCAGTTTTATTTCGTGACTATTCAATACTATGGTCCCTAAATCCACTTAACTAAACTATATCAAAATGACCTTCAAATGAGTAATTTAATGAAGGAAGCTGCTACCATCAACCCTTCCATTGTCAGAACTTTTCACCTTCCCCTCAGGATACATTGCATGCTTCCTGTCAGAGTGTATGTGCCATTTTGTATGTTAAATACCAATACGGTATTTATTAACATAAATATAATATATTCTTTCCACATTTCAGTGGATTGTCTTAAGCGCCCCCTGGGTACATAGACCTGATTACTGGAAACCACTAGATTAAGCCATTAAAAAAAAAATATATATATATATATATATATGCTCTAAACACTCTATGACTTACTAGAACATTAATCGGTTTGAGTCTGATGAGGTTATATTTTAAAGGGGAGGGTTTTTCTATCTATTTTTGCTTTTGAAAATTTATTTTTTTGAACATTCTTTCATGAGGATCTAAGGTGTCTGTGTAAATAGATTGTGAGTCCTTATAGTATCTCCTCCAATATTTAGTTCTAAATATTTAGACTTGCCACTTCCCCAGGCAGAAGAATATGACCTCACTCTTGGACAATTGTAATGTCTTTCTATATTATATATATATATATATATATATATATATATATATATATATATATATATATATATATATTCTGTTCCACAAAATACATTGGAGCTATGCAATATTTCTAGCCATGAAACAGCAGTAGAATCATAGAATTACCAAGCATTCAGAACTGGAACAAATCTTAGGGGTCAGGAGTTTATAGCATTTTATCATTGTCCATGTCTAAATTCTAAATGATGATTTTGAGGTGAAAGGCCCTTGTTTAGTGAAAGCTCTCAGATAACCCAATCCTCAGACATCATGAACTTTTCAATCTTGGATCTTTCATATCTATAAACTATAATGACTCAAACATTATACATTTGTTTCTGTGGTAGCATTTATTTCCATGAAATCAGAATACATGGATTTTTCCCTTTTGGAAAGTCAGAGGCTGAGAAAAAGAAAAAAGGTGGAGGTGGATTCCAAGCTCTAAATGTTATGTAGTATTTTAACTGGAATGTTTCAGTTGTGGCCCCCTGGGGAAAGCTGGTCTCCAGCTTGGAGGGTGTGAAGTATTTTATGGACAATGTAAAGAAAGCAGATGTATTGCCAGGGTAGCCTCTGCTTCTCTCAGCTGTATGTTTTCTACTTAAAAACAAAAGAGATGCCCCAGAAGCAACAGGCCTTTTCAACTTGATGTAATATTGTTCATCTGATAATTCATATGTATTTTATGCATTTTTAACAAATAATTATGTTATTTATTATGCATTTTAAACAAAGTATTTTTCTTTTTTGACATGTATTTGCCTTAACAATAAAAGATAAACTGCTACTAAACAATAGCATTACAAAATAATCACACATATATACGCACAACCAAGGCAATCTTGTAAATTCCCAATTTTACAAGTCTGGCATCCCAATTTTCCTCTTATACACAATTTTAATTTCCTTATATTATAACTCATACATAATTCAGAGTTCATTTTTTAAATTTATATTACTTCATTCATCTAAAAATTGTCATTTTTAATGACAACATGATATTCCATTGCACTAGCCAACAGTTTGCCTAATAAACTCTTTACCTTTGACTATTTGGATTATATAGGACAGTAATTCTGAAACATTAGTGGGCATCAGAATCACCTGGAGGGTGAGTTATAACAAAGATTGCTCTGCCCATGTGTGAGAGCACATGCACACTCACACACACATAGCTGAGTCAGTAATCTTGGGTGAGACCAGAGAATTTCCACTTCTAACAAGTTCCCAGGGGATACAGATGCTGCTGGTCTGGGTACCACACTTTGAGAACAACTGATCTAGGGCTCTCTTGTGAACTTAGGTACTTTTCATGGGTTTTATTGATATTCCATATCTAGAAACTATTCCTCCCAAAACAAAAATCCTTACTTCATTTCTCAAATGAAGTATTTTGAAATGCATATCAAGAAGATAAGTCTTACTTCACCAAATATTGGTCACTTTTTTCCCAAGATGCAGATTAGAGACTTTCCCAGCATGCCTTGCCCACTTGAAAGAAGTAAAATAGTGTGTAGAGATGCACATTGTGAACTTTTATTCAAGAAGGAACATGGGAATTCAATGGAAAAGCAAAGTGCACTTCAGATTCCAGGGAAGAGAAGGTGGGTAGGCAGCCCGTGTGGCAGTGTCTGGCTGAGAACTGTGAGTGAAGCACCAATATGTGAGAGACTCAGAGCATGTCCCTCTACAATCCCCCTTTCCACTGGGAACCTGTGCACCCAGGCCACAGGAGAGTACCTTGTCCCTCTGGTGCCCTGGATCTAACTTGGGGAGAGGCCAGGAGACTGTGAGAAGGAAAGGCACCGGGAAGAGCCCCAGGCGTTTTGCCAAACCTGGGACCCAAAAGGAAGATGCCATTCTCCATCCTGGTTCATCCCAAGCTAAGAGGACCTAGCAGCGGTGGCTGCCATGGGAGTTAGAAAGTCTCAGGCCAGGTGTTGGAGTGCTGGGTTTGGAGCAGGACAGGAGCCCCCACAGCTAGAACTGAGAGGCCGTGGGTGCTGGAATTGGGCTTCCCCCACCCCACAGGACCTGAGTGGGAGGAGATCTGCCAGAGAGGCCTGAGTTTGCCCAGATGGCGAGTGTTAGGGTATGAAGTCCATAGGCTCCAGCCCTATATGATAAGACAGAGCTACACTATTAAATCAGAACTAACTGAACAGCTCTCCTGTGCGCAGATGGAAGTAAAACTCAAGGGAAATCAAGCAGGTGGGAGGGGAGTGGGGAGGCTGGGTAAAATCATGCCTAACAGGTACAATGTACACCATTTGAGTGATGGGCACACTTATAACTTTATCTCTAGCAGTACAAAAGCAATCCAGGTAACCAAACATTTGTACCTCTGTAATAGTCTGAACTTTTTTAAAAAAAGGAATAATAAAAAAGAGACAGAAGACAGAGCTAAAGTTCTTAGAGGTGTAAGCATAAAGATATGAGTTAGATATGAGTTCAAGGCATCAGAAAATGTTAAGTTACTGGGGGAAAGAGTGTAGTCAGGGGAAAGGAGGAGAGACAGGGACTTGGAAGGGGGACGGAAACAGATAAGATGCAGAGGTAGGAGCATAATTAGGAAAGTCTAGTGCCATTGCAGAAGAGAAGAGAGGGCCTTGAGGTTGTGGTACACCACATCAAATAATTCCAAAGAGTCCATGTCAAATATGATGATTTCAAAAAGGCCATTAAATTTGGCAGTTGGGACATTATTAATGACTTTATGCAAATGTCAGTGAAGTATTCATGACTTCTCACATAACATTCTCTTCTACATAGACAAGTGAAAGGAAAGGGAAAGGTAATTTTTTATTCTTTTAGTGAAATAAAAAAAAAAATTTAAGTTATCTGAGTGAAGGAAACAAAGGAAGAGCTGAGAAAGCCATTTAAGATTTTCTCTGCTCTGCCTTCTCTATCCTCAGAGCCAGGGCCTCGGGCTCTTGCCTATTGATTTAGCACAGTGTTTGACCTAGAGGAGGAGCGCATTAAATATTTATGTAATAAATAAATTAATGAAATGCCTATGGATTGGAATGGGGGAAATGAAGTGTCTATATTTATTGGCAAATCACCACTATTTCTCACGAAAAGTTTTTAATTCATAATATATACATGTTGTCAGAATTATCACACTTGCTGATATTTGATAGGCTCTTTTATGAAAGATTTTCATTCATATTCACACACACACACACAAAAAAAAAACCCACACATCAATACCTGCCAAGACTGACTAGTCTATTTTCCCCTTTAACTGGCAGCATTCATAGTCACTTTATTGTCTGAAATAATGTTGTTTCCTCCTCCCTTTATCCTGCTTATGTCTGACCTTCCATTAAAAGTTGCTTAGAAACTGCTTAGCGAATAGTCAGGGGTGTTCCTCACTGACATCTTCCTTTTGTGACTTCTCAGCTATTCTGTTGGTCCGTTCCTTTTCCATAAGTGTTTTTAGGCTTCTTTTCATGTCTTTTCAACAGACAAGACTAAAGCCCAACATTTTCCCTTCATTGAAAGGACACATTGCTGCCTCTAAAGCTTTGCTGCATACAAGCAAGCTCCACACACCTGCCAGTTAAGAGGGGAGTAGATTTTCAAAGCTTCCAGGGGCTTTTGATTTTTATTCATGGCTTTGAACAGTATGCTAAGCAAGTCATAAAGTTTAAAAAAATAATGAAAATACAAAGTCCGTGATGCTTAATGAAATCAACCAGACTTGGAGGACGTGGAATAAGAAGCCATGGGGCTTCCTTTCACAAAAAGCAGAGGTTGATCCATGCTGTCCTGTGAATATAAGCCAAGTTAGTACCTTAAAATAGAATTCTGCAGTACCTTAGGGATGGGGCTTTACCCAGGATTACGGTGTACAGAATAAATCACTCCTCTGTGTTTCCCTCATCTCAATAATTCAATTGATATAACTGATCTATATACCAAGAACGACCCTGAATATTCAAAGTAAGCTTTATTATATGCCTACCATGGGTTAGGGGCAGTATTCTAAAGTCTTGACAGTGGGTTGTGGTGGGAAAGGGGAAATGGAATAAGAAAGAAGAAAGGCACAGTGTTTGCCTTCAAAGAATTTACAACCATGGGTGAGGAGGGGAATAAAGAGACATTGTCCAAAATACTATCCGCGCTGTGCTGCCTCTCTGGACAAAGTGCTGCAGGAGCAGTGGGAACGGCGGACGAATTCTACCTGGAAAGGGAAGAGAATGTGGAAAGGGCCAGAGAAAACTTCACATAGACGAATTCAAACTAAGCTTGCACAAAGGGGATTCTAGTAGGTGAAAGACACTGTAGAAACCCGAGAGATGTCTGCAGAAGAACAGAGGAGCAAGCCCACTATCCTTTCTTGTGATTGGAGGATGGGGTAGTGGTAATGAGTAAGGTTGTCACCCTTTGACTCAGCTAAGCGAACATTTCCCTACCTGCTGCCTTCCTCAGAGGCATTGTGGGGCCTGGAAAACTCACTCAGATTGATATATATCACTCAGATTTATATATATAAATATATAATATTTTCTGACTGCCAAACCAAGATAGATAATATCATTATGATTTGTGTGATTATTTTTAGAAAAATCTGTAAGGATATTATTAAACAAGAGCATGCTACACATTATCCTCATCATGAAGATCATAGGAAGAAATGTTTTTCTGATCTTAGCACTAGCAATGGTTGTGCTACCCTTGGGCACTGACTTAATTTTCTCATTGACTGCTCATAAATGTAATATCAACACTGTGTCAAATAGTAGCAAATATACAAAAATCTATTTGTATATATTGTTGTGATAGTTGCAATCCTGGCTGTATTTCATATCCCTAAACTTGGCTGCCCTTCTCTTTCTCATTAATCTTAATTTTTATGCAATTTTCTATTTTATATATTAGTTTTTAAAGCCTTTTTGGAATGAGATAGAATAGAAATAAACAAAAAATAAAATAAATATATATAAAAGTAGGTGGATTTAATGAATCTTGTTTACTGAAAATAACTATGTTCAATGATTTAATTGCCCCGGAAAACACAAAGATATAATTAGTGGTTTAAGCCCACCTGGTGAGAGGTCCTTAAAAAATAGCACCTCACATTTTTGATGCTGCTTTATTATTGTCATATTATATGTAAAACTAGAAATTCAATGTTAAAAGTTGACTTTTCATGCCTATAATTCCGGGTTACTGTCACATACAACAGAACTTTAAATAATGAGGTAATCATGAAAACAATTATCTGAAGAGAGTAATTTTCAACATCCTGGCTAAGAAGGTTTGTGGCTTTGAAAAGCCATGAGTTTTTTTGTTTGTTTGTTTTTTTGGTTTGTTTTGGGTTTTGTTGTTATTTTATTCTAGATACTTTACTCCATTAAAACTAATGCTAGGGAGCCAATAATATTTCACTATTTTCATCACATATTAGTGTTCTGCCATTTTATCAAGTCCAAGCTAATACTTGACATTTGTCTTTTTTAACACTGAAAACAAAAGTTCCATAAAATGTGGAAGAACATAGCATTCTCTAGAAGGAAATGAAGATTTTTCTAAAAATGCTCATGCTTTTGTTTAAAGTCCCACTTTTTCCACAGAAACAAAAAATACATCTGCCTCTGGAATTTTTTTCTCCTCTATGATTTGCCCATATGCAGAATAGTCACACATTAGGAAATTGGATCTCTCCATAATGTCCACAATCAGAAGCCAAAGAGTTTTTCTGTGCAGAGCTACCCTCTGTACATACATTGCCACTGCTTTTGGGTTTTTTTACTTACTTGCTGAAAAAGAGAAGGAAAGAGCTATTCATTAAGCACCTACCACACGGCAGGTGTTTTGCCAAGTGCTTTGTCTACATTATCTCTCTTAATCCTCACAGTAACCCTATGAGGAAGGCAATTTTATCCCCATTTTATAGCTCAGGAAACCCAAGCTCAGGGAGGATAAGTAACTTGCCCTGGGTCACCAACCACTGGTTGGATTGTGACCTTGGGTCTGTCTCACAGCAAAGCACTTGGCCCTTCTACAAAACAGGCCACCTCCCACCTTACAAACGTCCTGCAAGGTCTTTTCTCTTTTTACTCTGATATTTTAACCTTCTTTATAGATTTTCATTTTGCGATATATATATAAACCTTCAGTCAGGGTCCTTTTTGTTGAGTTTCACAGTGTTTTGATTTCCAGGCATTTTTATCCCTGGGGAAACAGCTTTCTTTCCTTATGGAAAGTTTTTGATCATATTGTCACTATGAAAATACATTTCAAGTGTCATTGTAACCTAATTTAAAATTTAAGTTGTTAATGAAAACTAAGGTTAGCATCAAATTAAGAAAAAAATTACATAGCAATAATTGAACAAATGGAGAGATTTTTTCCTTTTATTTTCCTTTTCTGGGAGTCTATTGCTACATAACAAATTACAGTCATGCACACTGTAATGACCTTTCAGTCAATGACAAATTGCATGTACAACATACAATGGGGGTCTCATAACATTATAATACAGTATTTTTATTGTACCTTTTCTATGTTTAGGTATGTTTGGATGTGCAATACTTACCATTGTGTTATAATACAATTGCCTACAGTATTCAGTACAGTAACATGCTGTACAGGTTTGTAGCCTAGGAGCAACAGGCTATACCATACAGCAGAGGTGTGCAGTAGGCTATGCCATCTAGGTTTGTATAAGAACACTATGATGTTCACATAGTGATGAAATCACCTAATGATGCATTTCTCAGAACATATTCCTGTCATTAAGTGATGCATGGCTGTACTCCAAAACTTAGCAGTGTACAACAATGACCATTTTATTATATCTCATAATTTTTGTAGATTAAGAATTAAAGTAGGACTTAGCTGGTCCTTTTTTCTGTTCCATATTGGCTTTGACTGAAGTCACTAGCTAGGGTTCAGCTGGCTACTTGGCTGACCTGGAGAGTCCAGGGCAGCTTCACACAAGTCTATGTCTTGGGATGGCTGGAAAACTGGGCTAGGCTAGGGTTGTCAACTGGAGCATCTACACTAGCCTCCTGCACATGGTCTCAGTGTCATCAGACTTCTTACAGAGTAGATCAGGGCTTCCAGAGAGAATGTTCCAAGAAAAAAGACATAGACTGGTCCCAGAAACTGGAACAGGATTTCTTCTGCCATATCCTAGTATTCAACCGGGGAGGGAAGGTACACCTCACTTCTGGTTGGAAGAGCATGAACAATCTATAGCTAGCCTTATCACAATCACTTTTGCTGTACAGAATATGTATTCCAAGAGTCTGATTATATGGTACAGACTTTAAATCCATCCATTGACAGGAAATATTGCAAAAGCTTTATTGGAGAGTTAGCCTAATAGTAAAAGGTATTAGAATTGTCAATCAAACAAGATAAGGAAAATATTAAAATTAAAAGAAAAATAAGTATGTTCTTATTCAGCATAAGGAAATCTAGAAAACCTCATGAGAATAAAAATATTCTCCAACTTCCAAAGTCAGTGCAGTTTGAAGAAACAGTAAATGAAGCTTTTTTGTCTTATTAAATATCATGATTTGTAGTAGTTATTGGTTTCTATTCTCTCTTTCTAATCTAGAAAATGATTTACAAATCAAATATGAGACTGGTGTGGTTCCTATGTAGAATTGGCAAAAATTCTAGTTACCTAAGAAGCCTAAAGTTGGCTTTAAAAATATTACTGCTGTAATAGGAGCTGCTGGCCTTGAACAAAGTTTTCTTCCCCCTTCTTCCACAGCGATAGGCTTGGAGCTGCACATGTGGCAGTCTAGGTCAGGGCTTGGCAGGCTGGTTGCCTGTTTTGTAATAAAATTTAATTAAAACAGCTACAACAATTTGTTTACTATTGTCTATGGCTGCTTTTATGCTATAATGGTAGAGTCTGGTCCACAAAGTCTAAAATATTTACTATTTGGCCCTTAATGGAAAAAGTTTGTTGCCCACTGATCTGGGTCAGTTTCCCAGCCCTGTTCACAGTTAAGCCTGGCTATGGACTAAACCCTTGCCAATGAGTGGAAATGGTATGCCATGTACAGCTGGCCTTTCAGGCCAATGGGGAGCCCTTCTCTTGCCAACTGCAACCCAATGTGACAGCAACTTAGTTTTGACCCATGTAAACAAGTAGAATGCCTGAGGGATAGTAGAAAAATCAAATGACAAGAGCCTTGGTCCCATGACCATGTGGAGCAGAACAATCCACCAATTCTGATTACCCTCCCTGAATTTTCACAGGAAAGGTAAAGAAGCTGTCAACTTTAAACCACTAAAATAGTGTTAGTGTCTTTGTTAAAGCAACCAAGTCTTATTTTCTTATTTTATCTAAGATAGCTTCATAATTTGAACTACTAACAAAACATAAATTAACATTTCTTAAAATTGATCAAAACCATCAGTCATTAAATCCAGAAAAAAATTTCTATCTAATTCATTATGTTCATATGTCAAGTAGGGATAGTTGTGGGCCTTTTGTCTTCAGGAAATGGTCTATGGATGGAAAAAACCCACAAATACCAAAATTATAATTAAACTTTTCTCTGAACTCCAATACTTTACAGATTCACACTTTGTCCCTTTCAGCTGCTTTGTGAATATGGAGGCAAAACAGAAATCCAAGGAGAATCTGCTTAGGTATTTAGAACTACTTGATTCTATCCACTTGAGTGTCTTCACATTCAACTTTTGCATTCTCCACTTTTTCACATACTATTAAGGAATATGCATCATCTATGACTAACTAGAATGATTTTGACAAAGGAAAAAAAGTCATTTTGATCATTTATGCAAATAACATTAATGATCATCAGCTATAGCCCAGGAGTTAAAGTCAAAAAGTCATCTGCAAGTGGTGGCTGAGATAGCATGCCTCCCATGCTTCCTCCATCTCTCTAATTTTTTTGCTTATAGCAATTTCATACATAAATTGTACCTTTATTTCCCATTCCTGGTCTGATGCATTGTTCTTTGGGGAGATTAAATAAACATCAGAGAGATAAACACATAAATAGAGCCTCAGAAATCTATAATCAAATGTGAATGGTTAACCAATAATTAGAGATCCAAATGGAGCTCGGAAGCCTTGCTGGGGAGGAGAGTCTGGACATCCTATGGTCCCTAGACTTTATTCTTTGTGCCTTTCTTGTTAGACTTGTACACCATTTCCTTGAATGCCAAATTTAGGCATCCTTCCTAATTAATGATCTTTTCAAGCCCTTTTCAGAAGCCATTGGATTTTGATTAGCCCACAAAGGAAGGCTTTCTCTCCTGGTCACATAGTTTTCTGTCTCCCTAGCAGTTAATTGAGTAGCAGAATAATGGTTTCCTCACAGGGAGCCTTACAGACTGCACAGAGAGGTTGATGCCTCTTTAGTCTCTGGGAACTTCAGTGACATTCAATAATGGTTGGTAAATTTAAGCCCAGAATTAGAGACCAAATTGATGTATTTGGACATATCTCAAGCTGATGTTTCCTGAGCAGCTGGCTCAGTGAAAAGCTGTGTATTCAGGCTCAAGGCTTCTGCTTTTCTTCTGGGTGAATTTTTCATTGCACTTCTATTCCTATACCTCATGTCTATATGGAAGCAACCAGAAATAGTTCCTTCTATAAATTAGATAATTCCTGTTTTTACAGAGCAGACAAATTTTTCTGTGTAAAGTGCAATGCCTACAAGGATTTCCAAGTTTTCAGGAAAAAAAAATGGTTTGTGTGTACATGCATGTCCTTGTCCCTACACAATTATAGCTAAAACCATGGTTTATTATTTGCTTATCTTTCAAGTAGGGTGAAAATAGAAGCAACAGTCTCCTCTTCCAACTTTAGTAAGATAACTATGTTGACTCTTCCACCTAGAAAAAAAGCAGAAGACCACTTAGCCCTAAGCCACATAGAAAAATTACCCATAAGACCGACCTCCATTTCTACAGAAAACACAATTTAAAATGATTAAAATCCAGCAGAAGGTCATCAATTCAAATATTTTATTCAATTTCTGAAAATGATAAGAGGAAAATTAAAACTATTCTCTTAATATCATATAGTCATGCCAATATTTGTGTCCACTAAGTCATGGGGATTAAAGAGGTCCAATATCTCTCTGATGTATACTTCAGAGAATATGAGTCCCTGAGTCAGGCAAAGCCCTTGTCTATGTGTGTGTGTGTGTGTGTGTGTGTGTGTGTGTGTGTGTGTGTATTCTATCTCTACTTCCTCCTTACTAGAATAACAGTAAAAGGTATTTAAATATTTAATCCACAAATGTGAACAGTTAAGAGGTGCCACCAACATATTCAGAAGAAGGAAAATAGGTGTACAAGTTCCCATTGCCTTAGCACAGCTGAGAAAGCTACCTGAAGTGCTAAAAGTGAGATGCAGATGGAATGCAAGCTCAAGAAAGTTTCCAGGAATTGGAGCACCAGGGAGTGAAGAAGGCACCACAGTGAGTGGTGAAGTTGAAAAACTGGAGGATTTGGTTGAATATTTGTATTAGTAGCACTGTGACTTAGTCCCCTTCCCTGCAAACCAAACATCCAACTTGCTATCCTTTTCCACTCTGGTGGAAGAAGGAATTTTATTTTATAGAGACTCAAAACAGAAATTCCCTACTTTATTGAAAAAGTATAGGATTAAGTAAACCCTCAATATTCCAAGGGAAATTTTGAGAGCTATTGAAAATATAAAATTTGAACAAAATATAATAAAAACCATGATTTGAGAAGAGTGTTAACATTTCTCTCCTTAAGGAAATATTTTTAAGTGTTTTTCAGTTTGTATACTTTTTTCCAAAAAAAGTATGAAAGTGTTGTGAATAAAAGACTTCCAATTGTGATTGTTAACAGCTTTGTTGATGTGTTGTAAATGCTGATATTTTCAATATGTGAGATAGTAAATCTATTGTAAATATTTAAACTTATAATTAAAATAATACATATCTCAGGGATCACACTTTCTCAAAATCTTTTAAGTGGTACTTAAGCACTAACATTTGTTAGAGTGCTAATCCCTGTAGGAGATGTAATTGCTGACCAAAGAAAAAGTTGCTACATTTTCGATAATTGCCTGAGCTTGGCGTGGGCATTAGTGAGACAAGGGCTATTTTTACTGAGTAACTTCATTTAGTTTTCCGGCAAATAAGTAAAATCCACTAAAACTATTTAACCTAAACTCTTTGTAAATTTCTTTTGATTCACTGAAAATTTGTCTTTAATCTTTAGGACACATACAAATATACACATGATACACATGTACACAAACACAAACTTCATCCAGTAGTATTATAGAATCTTTGTGTAATCTGTAATCCTAGAAGAAACGTATTTGTTTATTGTCTCCAAATTAAAGCACTCACAAACAAAATAGGAAAACAGACCCAAATCATCTCATTTAACTTAAATCCACTGATAGCTCCTGCATTTCTAGGAGATTCTATGGGTTCCCAAGCCCATCTCCCATCAGTGTTCATGGTCCCAACACAGACTAACAATATCCTACTGCAACTGGATGTCTGTGGGCTTTCTCCCAACTAGTATGCAGGGCAGGCTGGAAGTACTAGAGTTAAACCCTCAGTACCAGCCCTCAGCCAATGACTAATGAGAGAGAATGGAGGATAAATTCCCCTAACCTATGAAGGATGTTTGGACCAATCAGTCAAAATTCCCTTGGGCATTGAGCCCCAGCTGCTCAGTTCCTGCTCAAAAATGTGCCTTTTAGAATCTTATTCCTCCAACAGTCTCACTTCCCTACTCCCCACCTGCCATTCCCTGAGATAAGCTCTCAAATAAGCTATTTGCATTCACCTCTTTGTCTCAGGTCTGCTTTTACAGGAACTTACCTAAGACAGCATTACTTTGTCTTCTTAAGGAAAATAACTTTTCCTTTGGTGATTTTTAATTTGCACCTTATGGGGACTTTTGCACATTTAAAATTTATGTGCCGTATGAATTTAGTGAGGTTAAAAGAAGTTAGAGGTTAGAAGTTAGAAGAGGTAAACATGTCTACATCTCTATAAATCCATTAGAAAGTATAAATGAGCATGGAAATAGAAAGAAAAACCTTTTCAAAGGGGAGGTGAAAAATTAATGCTCATGTACTGGGCAGATTTTTCTGGGACCCCTTCATTAAGGTAGGCATTATGGTAGGCAGCCTTCTTATTACCTAGAAGCCAGCCTGAAGGCTTTTGAGATTGGCTAGACAGAAGTAGTGTGAGAAATGAGCTCCCTCCTGTAGAAAGTCCAAAGATGTGTAACATACTGTCTGTGTTTTCTGGGAGCTTAGTGTCTGTCAGAGAGTACCATTGGACAGTGTATGATTGATTTCTTATTTTGTCTCGAAAAGTTATAGGTTTATCAGGGAAAAAGTAAAATTTGAGGAGGCCTAAAAGGGTGAGGAGATTTATATAGCCAAAGAGGTAATAGTATTCTAAGAGACACAAATATCACGAAATCATTAAGGTAGCTAGGAATCAAATGGTTGCTATGCTAGACATGTGTTATATTTTATCCAGCCAGTATCCATTTCCACATCCCCCGCTCCCAGTTCTCCATTTGAAGAACTACTCATCCCATTGTGTGTCATCATAATGGGATAGAACAAAATCCAAAGGAGTCCTAGATCTTATCTTTGCCAAGTCCTACCTCCTAACAACACACAATAGCATAAGAATAAGAATGTGGCCCACATTTGGCCAGTCATTAGATAATTAGCTATTAGGGTTTTGGAGTAAAGCCATGTACCCTTTATCTACTAACCTTTCCCCTATTGCAAAATTGACTCCAGACCTGCAGTGGAAACTGAATCCATGAAGGGAAAACATGATGCAATCATGACAGCCAAGAGTCATCGTGAATTAGGGGTTTCCTGGTTCACTGTCACCACAAGGCCCGTCATCAGTGCTTTTCACTGACCCACATAATAAGGGATGTTTCTTTGTGTTTTGGCATACCCAGTGGCCAGCACAGTATTTGACATTTAAAAGGCACTCAAAAAATATTTGTTTAATTGAATTGAATTCATGAAACTGTCACTAATAGTATCATTTATAAACAAAATTGAATAAATGATGAATCAATTACTAATATCCTTTCATAAACAAATACATACTCATCATTATACCTTTGACTTTTAAATAAAAATTTTTATTAACTAGACTTTCTATAATAGCTGTTAGATTTTGAGCAATCAATATCTACCAATTCTGAGTATTTATTATGTGTCAAGTAAAGTGCAAGATACTAAAGAACAATAGCTACGCTACCTAAATTTAATAATGATTTAAACTTTCTCAGTAAGTAATGTTCCAAGTTTAAATCTTGTGTTACAGAATAAAATGCTGGAACCACGAAAGAGTATTGAGTCCACTGACTTTGAGTAAAATTTCCCAGTTTCATACCAAGTGTATAATGGTGCTGACCTGAGTTAGAAATGCCTGAGATAGCTTTCTTGTCTATTTTCCCTTAACACAAGGTTACTAAGCAACATCTTCACATAAAACAAAGTACGTGGGATCAGATTGTGCCCACAACTCCTGGCAAAGACTGCAACATGTAATAATGATGAATTATGCTATTCACCGATGTTATACAATATGAGAATTTTCTTTTCGAGACGTTTCAAGGTGACACTACCTCTGTATGTCTAAGTCAGCTGATTCATCTCTGAAATACATCTATTCTACCACTGAAATATTTCTTAGTAGCCTCATGTAACATGGTCAGACAGTGAAAAACTGAGTGTGCTTACACTGGAGTCTAGAGAGAGGAAGAGGGTAGAAACAAGAAACACATGAATGTCAAAGATGACTTCATGTCAAGAATTGCATATTAAATATTTCATGTAATTCTCAAAGAAATCCTATATAGTAGGTATTATTATCCTTTACAGATGAAGGAAAATAAGGATTAAAAGAATTCATTAAACTGGATTAAGATTACAATAGGCCTTAGAAGAAAAGCACCATCTTCTATTTATTATACTTCAACATGTGAAATATAATTATCTTTATGTATTTATTAAGTATTGTGATGGATTGATTGCATTATTTTCTATACACCTTTGTATCCACAATCCTTAGTAGTGCCTTCCCACATTGACTCTAATGTTGGCCATGTACTTGCTTTAGTCAGTGAGAAAGTAGCAAACATTATGCAAGCAGAGGTTTGAAAAATCACTTGCATATTTCCTTTTACTCTTTGTCCGTTCACCATCACCACAAAAACAAGCCTGGACTAACACGACACTACCTGGAGCAGTGCCGAGACACTCCAGGCAAGGCCATCACAGTGCAGTTGGCCCTCAAACAGCCACTTGGCAGACCCACAAGCATGGCCAGCCAAGATCAGCCGAACTCTTTAGAAAAACTAAAGACTTGGAATAAATATTAAATCATTGTTGCTTTAAACTATTAAGTTCTGGGGTGTTTTGTTATGGAGCAGTAGCTAACTGATACAAGTATCCACACTATATGAAATACTTTCAAAGTGGTACACAAAGAAAATTATACACTTACAGTTTTTACTTTCATGGCTTGTCACTTAAAAGCATGGGACATAATTTCCTAAGAAACAATATAAAAATACCAGAAATAATATGAATATATGTGTATATATGCATATATACATACACATATACACACACTTGAATGTATTTAGAGATTAATATTTCTAATGACCATTGTTTCAAATATTCAATGTCTTCCTGCTGTGTTACAGGACCAAATGTAGGCACTAAGGATGAATAAAGCAAAGAGCCTCCCATCAGCAAGTTCACAGTCCAATAGTAGAGCTATGCACATCCACAGCTACAAAAGAGTACAGCTGCTAAAATACTCAAGGTGATATTGGAACCCAAATGTAAACACAATCAATTTTGCATACAGAGATGGGAAGCTTCACAAAGGAGATAATCTGAGATAGGTGCTCAAGGATGAACAGAATTTTGAAAGAAAAATGGAAATTAGTATTCCAGACAGAAGGAATAGTGCACGCTAAAGTACATAATTACCAGGGGGTTTGGTAGAAATGAGTATGTCAGTGTGCTTAGGGGTATGAGTGACAGAAGCAGCAATAAGGAATGAAACTGGAAAGGCAAGTTGGGACCAGACTGGAAGAGACTAAAGAATATTTACTTCATCCTAGTGACAAACAGTAGGAGTCATTAAATGGTTTGAAATAGATAGGTGATATGATCGGATCTGGATTTCAGAAAAAAACTACACTGGAGGGATTAAATGTTTTCCTATTTCTTTTCTCCCAAACTAAGTTACCCAAAGACTAGGTTCTTAACTCATCTCTCTAGGAAAGGATTCTTGAATAACTCTACATTTTCTAACTGTTTTCTCTCTTTTATTCTATTGGGTGTTCTATTTAACTTTCAACTTTTCATTAAGAGTGTGATAAAAGAAGCATTACAAGACCTAGTTAGTCAAAACCAACAAAATTAAGATAGTCGATGTTGGCTTGTGAGTCTGGGCCAATAACCCTCTATGACACTGATGGAATATCTGCTTTTTACACATCACTCGCCAGTTCATACTCAGGTAATGTTTCCTCATGGGATGTTTTGTCTACCATGAGACAGATGCTCTCTCCAACCTCAGAGAAGAGAATAAAATCCCAGCAAAGTTTATGTATTTCCATGATGAATGTTGGTGTAATAAAGTATATAATAAAATAAATGAATCTGGAATAAAGACTGACTTTAGAGAGATCCTCAGTAAAAAGAAAGTTCTGCAATTTATCAAAACAGTTATTTGAGTAAAATGTAGTAGTGTTTTTTAAAAAATAGCACCAACTTCTTTCTTTCTCTCTCTCATAATACAAGATTTCCATTGCCATCATATACAACTCTGTCAGGTTTCTCTGCTCTCTACAAGGACTTAACAAGAATATTCTGGTGTTTTTGTAAAGTGCTCATGATTCCTGAGGCTGGAAGAGACTTACAGGCTTTGCAGTGAAACTGAGAAAGTCTCGCTTTGAGTCAAGGGGGAGTTATTAGTCCTAGATCCTGCCCCAGAAGTGAGAAGGCATCTGTGAATGTATCACTTGTGTTTTTCTGGTCTACTCCATTTCGTTACTTTAGAGGGCCTGGTAAAAGTTTCCTTAAAAAAACCTATTGCATCAAGGAATTACAAATCATTCTGTCATCAGAATGCTTGTCAAGGATTGCTTTTTAGAAATGGTGAGAATCCCAGTGGCTCCTGAAATGAGGAACAAGGGAAGAAAGGATGGAAAGCCCATAGCATCCTGCTCAAATTCAAATGGGGAGTGATACAGGGAACATGAGTGAGTGAAATTGGGCAGGTGAGGCCTATGGCAAATTCAGGTGTTCCCATCCAGCTAAAGGGGGAAGCTGCTTCCAAGCCTAGCAGATTATATCCATGAGAAAAGTAAGTTGCCAGATGCTCCAATTTTTTCAAGAGAAGGAAAATTTTTTAATTTTTATGTAAAGTATCCCAATTTTAAAGTGCCAATTAGAACATCTGTGAGTGAGATATGGCTAACATGGGCTGCCTGGCTTCTACCTCTAGCCTCAAGGAACAAACAGCAAATAAGAGATATACAAGGAAGAAAGGAACCCCTCAATATGTCCAAATACCTTCAGATGTCTGAAGATAATAAATGACCCCCAAGTATAGGAAAGCCAAGGCCCTGCCCCATCATTATGTGAGGCACTCTAGCAAAGGTTGCTGGGAGGACCTGGAGCTCCAGAAATTCAGCTAGAGACATAAAAAGCTATAGAAAGAACTGTCCCATAGAATTTTCTGTAATGATGAATGAAATTCTCCATATTTGTGCCATCCAATAGTAACCTCTAGCTGCATGTGGGTATCGACCACTTGAAATATGGCTAGTATAGCTAAGAAACTGAATTTTAAGTCATTTGAATTTAAATAGCCACATGTAGCTAGTGGCTACCATATTGGATATCACAGCTATAGAAGTTCCAATGAGTGGTTCTAAAAGTTTAGCATGCATCAGAATCACCTGGAGAGCTAGTTAAGACACAGCACTAGATCCCACCTCCAGAGTTTCTGATTTAGTGGGTATGGAGTGAGAAGTCCCAGAATTTGCATTCATAGCAAGTTCCCAGATGACTCTGATGCTGCTGGTGCACTAAACTGTCACTCAATTTTCAGATTCCCAGGACAAAGTGTGGCTTTAGGGATAGCAGAACTCACAGCCAAATGATAGCTGGTTTAATAAAAAAAAAAAAAACAAAGAAAAGAAAAATAAATGCGCACACAACAGGTGATCACTGGATTTCCTTTTTCTAGAATTGTATCTACTAGGGGAATTGTTCTCCTAAGAGAACATAAACAGAGCATACAGAGCTCATCAAGATCATGAACACTTTTGCTCTGTCTTGGAGAAGAAAGTGAGGTTTGCTGTTAAATCAGAACATAGTGCATGCCTGCCTGTGTGGCCCTGAGTCTTAGTTCCACTCCAGCAGGAGTCAAAAAAGAAAATCCTATATCACTATGACCAGACTAGACACCTGCCAAAACCCATATATCAGGAAACTTGATTAGTTTTTTTTTTCTCTTGCTATGCGTAGCATTAGCAAATCACTTAATTTATTCCAGGAATGTAATATTAAATATCGATGCAGGTCAACAGCAGCCCTGATCCCTGGAAAACACATATTTCAGGTGTGGAAGAAAGGAGAGGCTCCTAATCCTCCTTCTAACTTTTTTCTCATTTAAAACTAGAAATATCAGGATCTGCTGTTATAATATATCCAAGTATTTTCAAGAACATGAGTTTTGTGTCTGAGTCCTAATATTATAAATAAACGTATGCTAAGTGAAAAAATAGCACCTAACAGGTTGTGGGGAGAAGGAATGGGAAGAGGTATTTCAGACTGCCTGCATATATCTTAGTCCAAAGGTGTTTTCTCAGTGTTATGAGAGCCAAGGTATTTTAATCTCTTTATCTATGTTGAATTATTGGTATTCTTTTTCCTGAAAATTAATTTTTGAATCATTTTAGATGATTGATTTATAAACTGACTATTATAAAATCCTTAAAATAAATCCTAATCATACATATCACATCAATAATTCACATGGAAAACCTATGCTTTTCTTTTCATGTGTGGAAAATCCATTGTGCATGTATGGTCAATTGCTCGTGCCTCATGTGTCTACACTCATTGTTAGTCTGTCTACTCCCATAATGACTCTGGTTTTGCCATATGACTCATATCAACCAATAGGACAATAGAAACCTTGACATAAGCAGAAACTTTAACAAGCTTTTGTATGTCTATGATTCTCCTCATGTCCCTATGTTTTCATCATTATTACATGCTCAGAACAGTTTGCTAGAAGATGTAACATATGAAAAAGACAGCCAAGTCTGCTCAGTTATCCCAGCTAAAGCCCCAGATATGTGAGAGAATTCAGCCAAGATTATCAATGCTGCCTAGTGGACCTACTGCTGACCACAGACTCTTGAGTGAGTTCAGCTGATTGCAGCCTAGATTAATAGAAATGCCCATCAGGTCTGTATACCATGAGAAAATTATAAATGGTCCTTAAGTCACTAAGTTTTTTAGAGTGACTTGTTACACAGCCATAGCTAACTTATACATCATGTTTTCCTATTTGGATATCAGTTATTATAGCACTGTAACATATGTAGGATAAATGGTATGGAAAGACAGTTACTCTTTATATAATTTACACTGTTTGGCTGTTCTTATGTTTACTTCAAGCTTTTATTATGGAATCCATGAAAAAAGAAAGTTTAAAAAAGGAGGAAGTTAAATCCTTATCCCATTCATATATCAGCAAGTCATCACCAGTCTTAGCAAATACAATAAAAGTTTTTAAACAAAATGACGGTGCTAAATGGGAGCTCATTTTTACAATATAATGATAGTCACAAAGATTACCCTAAAAGGGGGAAATAAAAACCCTTCCTCTTAGATGCATCCATTCATTCCTCCTGCCATTGCTTTTCATTTTATAACTTCGACTCAGTTTCCAGTGGTACAAATTGTCCACCAGCATCAGGCAGGTGGCCTGATAGAGTCTTAACAGGACCCCTGCTGATATGCATCTCTGTTCTCTGCTCAGCTGTCCCATCCTGCAGCTACAGTTCTAAAGTTACAGGACAGTTTCTAACTTTGTGCCTGTCCCAAGGCATCAGGACCAAGGCACATGATTTGTAATTTATGAGGACACCCACAGAGCTGTCACTTGCAAGGCAGGTGTTGGGAAAATGGCAAGCAGCTCTAGGAAAGAAAAGGACTCTGATCTCACCCCTGAATAATGGTGGCCAACCTAGTCATGGATAGGAAGCGTTGACATAAGCGAGCTTTAAAAATAAAGCAATGGCTCATCTTGCTGAAGGCGCTCTCTGTTTGTCTTTTTGCAGTTGAACGTAACAGAACTCAAGTAATCTATGAAAAAATTAGGGTAGTGTTTATCTGAAACTGCATGTATATTTTTGAACTGTGATTTGCAATTTAAACTACCAATTGCAGGTATCCTTTGGATAAACAACACAAATCAAAATTCAAACCAAATAATCCCACAGAATGCAATGAATAATAACCTACCACCATCCCTAAAAAAATGATACAAAATGGAAACCACAACAAATTAAATCAAGAGTTAGATGAAATGAATTGAAATAAAAATTATTTACCCAGCTAATATTTTAAAATTAAATAAACTTTAAATTGATGTTTTTTGCTTAATATTTTTGTGTCAGCTGAATTTGGTCTCATCATAGCTTATTCCACATTCAAATTTATGGTAATATTTCAAAGCCTAATAAAGGGTAATATAATCATAAATTGATTTAGATGGAGTGCAAACCTATTTATAAGTAAAAATAGAGTAAAAGTCTCAAGGCATTTCCAAAGCACCACAAGGCACACGTTGCTGCTCTAGATGGAAAAAATACCAGCTAGGAAGCAATTTGAGCTGTGAGACCAAATGATGTCATGGTGAAAAGGTTCCAAGATTTAAAAAAATATTGCTTACTGATAGGCAACTCAGCTTTCCATCTTGGGTCTGAGAGTTCCAGTGGGAAGTCTGTGTTTCAGTGCAAGTCTAGCCAACTTCACACCATGGGAAAGCCACAATGAACATAGAGACTCAAATATCAGGTTCATTACTAGTTGCAATTGGAGCTTTCACACTGGCAAAACTAGAGGATTTTTTCTTCCTTTTTGTGAGGACAGATCAGGTTGGCAGATATTTCCCATTACCGCATTCTTAAAACCTTCCTTCCTTATAACTTGCATGCTGGTATTGCTAGCCCACATTCTTCTCACAAATTTCTATATGTTGCCTATTAACAAACAGTCAGAAACCACCGAATGACATAAGCCATTATGTCCTGCCTCTGTTATAAATGATCAGAGCTGAAAAGAACAGTTAAGGAGGTTCTGGACAACCCCAAACCACTTTTTTGGCTCCTAGCCTGGAAAAACTCCTGACAGAAAGCCTGTCTGGTGCCCTTGGCAGAGCCCCACAAGATCTAGTAAAATGCCAAAGAGGAGGCAGCATGACATCAAGAGGGAAGCGTGTTGTAAGGCAAAGGGGCTATACTTGGCCAAGGCAGCTTTGGGAAATTATTATTATTGACTTGCTGGGTGATTGCAATGCAACTATAAAACGTGGACACTGAATTCTTATGCCAATTTTTGTTTGGCCGTTCCAGATCAAACTTATTTCCTATTATTATTTCCTATTATTTCCTATTATTATTTCCTACTTATGGCCTTTTCTAATACATGGGATATAAAATCTTGGTGGAAATCAAGGCATATCTCTGGGCTCTTCTTTTCTTCTTTGCAAGAATCCAAAGGGAAGACAAAAGGTTTGGAAGCTCAAGGAGGAGGTCACTAAAATAGCTGGAAATCATCAAATATTTCACTTTTAATCTCAGCTCAGCCACTGTGTGCACCAACTTGATCTCTGCTGTAAGGTCCTCTGAAGGTGGATGTCCCCATTGTTGCCCTCCTCTCCTACCTGTCTGTACCATCCCACACACTGGGCTGAGTCTGGACGTGTGAGATCCCAAAAAGGAATGAAAGGAGGGAGTTTTCTCCAGGGTACTCAGCTGTTGGAAAATCTCTAAAGATCCACTGGCAAGCAAGTATTTTAGAAAGCTCTGTGTTTCATCAGAATGCGTATTTGTGAATAAACATTAGAAAACTTCAGCTCATGGGCTTGAATAGTAGGAGATGGTGAAAGCCATGAGCCTGCACTCAGTCCTAAAATCTCTGGCCTATCTGCAAGATCTGCTTCAGGTTAAGTAATAAGAGAACACATTGAAAACTGTATTTTACAATTCATTTTATACTCTCCACTTTTACAGAGATGATGTAAGGAAATAGCTCAGATGTCCTGATTTGTTGAGGAAAGGAGCTAGAGACAAATGACTTTAGGTTCCTGGTCTTATAAACCTGAGTATGAATCCAGCCTCAGCCACTTACCTGCTGCATGAACTTGGGCAAATTACTTCTGAGCTTTATTTTCCTCATCTGCAAACAGGGAGAAAATGCTTACTGTGTGGTATTGTTATAAGGATGAATTGAGGTGACATACGTGAGTGAGGCACCTAGCACAATGGCAATCTGTTTTTATCACACAGATTGACTTACTGCTGGCAGCTAGCTGCTTCTTAACGTGGCTAGATATATTAATTTAACAAATATTTGTTTCCTACCTGCTCTGAGCCTGGCATCCTTTAAAAGAAGCTCTGACTCAGGCAGAGCAAAGGCAACATATGTAACCTAAACATTTGTGCCCTTGTAATATTCTGTAATGATATATATTTTTTTAAGAGAAATTCACCTGAAGAAAAGAAAAAAAAAAGAAAAATAACACTAGTGAAAGACCTCAAGAATATTTTTATCGTACATATCTGTTATGTCTAGCTCCATCCAAGGCATTTAGGGAATACAAGAGTGGAATAATCAAATGATGATTTATGGTAATATTTCAAAGCCTAATAAAGGGTAATATAATCATAAATTGATTTAGATGGAGTGCAAACCTATTTATAGGTAAAAATAGAGTAAAAGTCTCAAGGCATTTCCAAAGCACCACAAGGCACACGTTGCTGCTCTAGATGGAAAAAATACTTTAGGTTCCTGGTCTTATAAATGATAGATTTATAAGATGATATATCCAAAAAATATATTGAAAAAATCACTTTGTGACTAAGTACCAAAACCAAACAGTGCAGATTTAAATTCTCAGGATTTATTCACTATGGCACTCTAAATATATGATAAATTTTAGCTTTCTCAGAACACAATATTTTAAGTATTTTCCTAAAAGTCCTAATCATTTCTAATGTATGTTATTTCAAGGCTTACACAATTCTCGTATATTATATTAGAATGGTAATACTTCAACTTGAACTTCTTCTATAATTTAGAGTGAAGACTTACCTCAAACTTTGTCTCTGTCCCCAATATTTATACTGAAAAAGGGCAATGCTGATGTGTATATCCCTACCTAAATTTAGAGCCAAATGTAATTGGATTTTGAATTACTTAAATTATCTTAGCTTCAGATATTTTATTTGTAAAATAAAGATAATAATTCCTTCAATAATAATTTTGTAAATAAAATATATGAAAATATACTGCAAATTAAGAAGGGATCACATAAATATTAGTCATTTTTTATCATATTGATTCTATTAACTCACGTTTTCCTTCATGTTATTTACATTGAGTCTAAATATAAATAAATAAACAAAAGTTCACACATTCCCAAGGGTTTATGTTGTATTAAAAGCTTTTACCAGAGTCCCTTATAAGTCATCTTAAATGTCATGGATTAAAGATAGTTTTATTTTATCTCAGCAAAATGCCTTCAACCATAACCATTTTATTAATATTTAATGCCTAGAAATCAGCAGTCATTGAGTTGAATAAATGAAGTACTTCTTAAAGCTATATTGTAAAAAAGTAAATTTTTCAACATTTTTGTCTTATACCTCCTAGAGTAGATCTCTTTTCTGAAAGTCAGCTTAACTGTCTAAATGAGAGCCTGGGGATTTTCCATAATTCTTCAAACACCATTCCTTTCACTATCCAATGTGCATTTGTCCAAATGACATGTCTATTCTTATCTTACATTAGTTCATCCTTGTATATTTGCCTTTATAAATATTTTGTATATTTTTCTTTTCTTTCCTTATCGAAATCTCATTTACTTTACTAATGAAATTTTTTTATGCAGAAATTTGTGACATGTTGCTCTCAGTCCTTCACACCATTTCTGTTTCCTTTTTTGTCACATTTTGGCAATGTTTTTGGCATCAATAAGTGTATTAGTTAGTTATAGCTGCATAACAAACTATTCCAAAATTCAGTGGCTTAAAATAATAATCATCTATCATTACAGCTTACACCCCTGTGGGTTGGCCAGAAATTGGCTGACCTAGGCTTAGCTCAGCTGGGATTCTCTGCTGATCACAGGTAGCCTTGCTCACACATCTACAGGTCACCTGGGGATCAGGTGATCTAGGCTTGGCTTGCTCATGCATCTAAGGATCAAATAAGGGCTCTGTTTTAAGCTGGGTTTGGCTGACACAACTTGGCAAGGGCGGCTCTAGTCCATGTATCTCTTATTCTCATTCTGGAACCAGCAAGCTAACCCAGCTATTTCTTATCATGGTGGGAGGTACAAGAGGATAGGCAGAAACATATACGGTGCATTGAGAGGCAGGCACAGAACTCACACACTCTCATCTCTGCCTCATTCTACTGGCCTGCACAAATGATATACCAAGCCCCAAGTTAAGCTGCAGAGAGAGACACTCCTCCCATAGTTACAGAATACTGACAGTTACATGGCAAAGTGTCTGAGTACCAGGAGGGGTAAAGAATTGGGGCCAGTAAAACAATCCAGCATGATAAGATCCCAGCAGATGTCAAAACAGCAGCATTTGACCAGGACTTCAAAATAGTTAGCCTTTTGTTCCCAGTGGCCATTTTGTAATGCAAGGTGGGAACAGGAAGAACAGCTGCAAGCAATTTGTAGGATTTCATGGCCAGAATAACACCTCTCCACATGACAGACAGAATATTTACAGCAGAGATTATGGTACCACACATAGTCTTTTTCATAATAATAACATTATTTAGGAAAAAAATTTGGTTCTCAAGATCAAGTTCAAATGCTCATGGCTCACTTTCACTGAGTCAGCTGTAGGTGACATTTAAGAGAAAGTATCTTCTGGATGGCAATTCATTTAGCTGGCAAAGTTAGGATAGTTACATTTGACTCTAGTTCTGAGTGAGCCCAGATATTAATATTAGATGTAGCATTTAGACAATCTTAATTAGCATCACAAAACTCACTTTTATCAATACTGATGTTACTCTTTACATGTCTGCTCCCTCTTTTTACAGATCTATAACTTATATCCTCAGTAAATAAATATGGAGCCCTGTAGTGTTTAAGCAACCAGCATCATGATGGAAATGAGTGCTTAGAAGTATTAAACAATAAGTGTTCTAGGTAATATGGGCACTTACGACAGCACAGTTTTTTAAAATCAAGCATAAAGGTCATTTCTCCTAACAAGATTTACAATACAAAGAGGAAACGATTAAAAGGGTATTGATTGTATACATATTTTTACATATATATATATCAGATCTAAACTAACAATCATATAACTATTCAGTATAAACTTATCTATCTGCATTAAGAGACAGTAGAAAAGGAGAGAGAGAAACCCTCTACGTAATTTCCCAAAATGTATAGATGTGATATGTCTGTCAGTCTCTCAAAGGGAAGTTTGACAGTGACACTCCTCTCAGAGCCACGTTAAGTATCTGAAAGAGCCTGCCAAGGGTGGCGATCTTTGGCAGGGCAGCCCTCCATATTCCTCACCCAGGAAAGGCAAGGCAACTCCTTACCCATCAGCTAAAGCAAACTGTGGCTTCCAGCCTAGAGTCTTTCAAACCTATTCATCTTTTCCCCTTTAGCTCTTACCTTCAAGCTGTGGTTCTCAAGGTGGAGCAGCAGCAGCAGCATCACCTGGGAACTTGTTAAAAATGCAGTCTTGGGCCCCACCTCAGTCCTGCTGAATTAGGAACTCTGGAGGTAGAGTGCAGCAATCTACCTTTTCACAAACTCTCCAGTAATTCTGATGCAACTAATGTTTGAACCCTGCCTTCAAGCATGCAGGTCCAACAAATAAGATATTTTTAAGAAGCAAGGAGGGAAATGTAAGTAAACCATTGCTCCTCCTTCCAAGCAAGCCTGAAATCAGTCCACTCAAATGAATGTTTGGAAAAGTTTCTATTACTGAGTGATTTTGTTGCTGAAAATTATTTTTATCACCTAGAAAAATCAGTTCAAAAAGCTTACAGTTGAAGAGTTTCATCGGGTTTTGAACCACTTTGTTAAAAATATAAAAATGCACTATCTCTCCCTTAGTTTCAATGAAAAGCTGATTGACATCTGGGAAGACAGAAATGTACTAACCAAATTTCAACCACAATAAAAGGACTGAATGGGACTGAAAAGTAAGCATTGTATTTAGTAAATGCAGCCAACGAAACTTCCTCCCTGTTGAACTATGTATGAAGTATTTTTTTTTCAGCCATTACAGTTAACTTAGTACTAGGTCTTTGAAAGTCTGTCTCACAAAGGTTTACACCAAGATTTTCTGTAATAAGCATTTTCCATCACATGATTCACCTCCAAAAATATTATTGCTAAAATTTTGTAATGAGATCAAATGGGTTTTATATTCTTAATAAATTGAATTCACTTTAAATATGTATTTTATCTATATATGACCCTTGAAATGTATATTTTGTCTATGTGTTATAACATGCATAATAGAGTAGTACATATATCTATTTTAAAACAAACATGCAAATATTAGTGCTCAATATGTGTGCTCAAAAATCTTTTATTGACAGAGTGTACAATGAAAACAGTTGGAGCCTATTTTGCGATTTATCCATCACATTACCACCTACACCTATATTGAGCCTATTTTTAAAAAAAAGGTACAGCTATGATAGACCTAAAAATTCAGAAGTCATTTTAGTTCTTTGTCATTAGAAGGGTCTTTGAACTCCATCAGAAAACAAAAGTAATAAAAAGTATATTCTCTGGAAAGGGAATTTTCCCTTCTTGGCATAAGAGAGAAAACTAGCAAAATATTTTTGTTAAAAAATTTCCCAAAGTAGCATCAAGAGTTTTTAAAATCGTGATATTCTCAGGCCCTATAATTCTTAAGAAGCTCTTAACTTCTGAGCTTCTATTACAAAGAGGTCATTTGAAATGGAGGAAAAACTCTATGTACAAAGACCTTTGTTTCCACATTACTTTTAATGAATTTTTCAAAAAACTAGGAGAAAATAAAGTGAAGAATATGAAATTTTTCAAGATTAAGAGAATACATGGTCTCCACTAGATGAAATAATGCAGATATAATGATGTTTTTATAGTTATAATAAAGGAAACGGCTGAACAGTGACTTTATCCTTGAAAAGAGTAGGATATAAATTGAAGACAACAATGTTTAGGAAGAAAAGACAGAAATATGTATGCGTTTTAAAGGTGGTTCCCTTTAGAATATTTCTTTTTTTTTTCTTCTTTTTCTTTTTCCATTCGGTGAGCATGTCCTGCTGCTATAAGAGCGAAAAGGAAATGCATGTGGCCCACGTTGTTCACGTCCTTCTCGTTGTCCTGGAGACGCCGCTGTGTTTCTCAGGCCCCAGGCCCGCCCACTCCCCGAGCGCCAGCGCCGCAAGCCTGGCCGGGTCGCACACACGGCTGGGGCGCCTCCCCTTGGCTCCCGCGTGGATCTGCCCTTCCCCGGCTATGGCTCCAGCGTTGAGCCGCTCTACCGCGGACCACACTCCTAATGCGCAGCCATAGCACAGCCTCCGCCTCCGCCTGCCAAGTACAGGTAACGAACATCTATGCCGAGGGTTCACACGCCCGGTACCCTCCCCAACAGGTACCCTCCGCTTTCACCTGACGTTTTGATGCAGCCCTTATGAGATGCTACTTGCCATTTCAACCCCAAGGATGATTTGCTCGGCTGCCTTGATGTGGGCTAAAAACAAATCATGAAACTGCCAGCTTGTTTTTATTACCAAGACAGACTTCAGAAGGAGATCGTCAGCCACCCACACGCACCCCTCAACTGCGGAATGAATAAATTGGCTGTGGATGCATGTGCTGTTTACATAATGGAATACCACATAGCAAAGGGAATAAACAACTGTCAGGTAACAACACGGAAGAGTCTTACAGGCATAGCGCTAAACGTAGAAAGTCAGACAGGCGGTGGCTCACGCCTGTAATCCTAGCTCTCTGGGAGGCCTTGGCGGGCGGATTGCTCCAGGTCAGGAGTTCGAAACCAGCCTGAGCAAGAGCGAGACCCCGTCTCTACTAAAAATAGAAAGAAATTAATTGGCCAACCAATATATATATAAAAAATTAGCCGGGCATCGTGGCGCATGCCTGTAGTCCCAGCTACTCGGGAGGCTGAGGCAGGAGGATCGCTTGAGCCCAGGAGTTTGAGGTTGCTGTGAGCTAGGCTGACGCCATGGCACTCACTCTAGCCTGGGCAACAAAGCGAGACTCTGTCTCAAACATAAATAAATAAAGTCAGACCCCAGACTACATTACATATGATTCCGTTTACGTCAATCTTAAAAACTGGCAGTGCTAATATATACTACTAGGATATTAGGCTAGCGAGGTGGAGGAGAAAGAGGGGGCCTTCTGGGATGCAAGTAAGTTTTGCCTCTTGATCTTGGTGCTATGTTCCCTCTCTAGAAATTCACTAAGGTGTCCATTTAGGATTTGAGCACACAATTATCAAATTACCTACATTTTTTACTTTTTTATCTTAAAAGCATGACTGTTTTAAGCTGCCCTAACTTACCATGCTTGGCCCTACAAAATAGAAACATGCTTGTATCTGTTGAACTGACTCATGTATTGCTGGTTTGACCTACTCTTGGTAGCCCTGGCTCCCGCTTCACTACTTGTTCATCTGTTTTTACTACCATTTCCTCCTTTCGTATTTCACCATGATGTTGTTTTCCCGGTTCAAACCCTTTGTTTCTATAGAAAACTCTGACTATCCTTTCCATTTAGAACAGGACTCTCCCAAATTATATAGTATTCAGGGGCCTCTTTTTGTACCCCATGGGCAATGGTCCTGTCTAGCTTGTTCTTAAGGGATGTATTTCAGGTCCTTAAATGTTTGCATAAATTAGTTCAATCCTAAAATATCATGGGTAAATCATTCCTCTACCATTGTGAAACCTTATACAATGGGTAATTATTATGGATATGGCTAAAAAGTTGATGAGTAAGCAGTGGTCCTTTCCTCACTACCTGTGAGTGTACCCCAAAGATGTTCTGACCCCAGAGCTATCCAGTCTTGGCTTAAGGAAGAATTGCATACATACCAAGTATTTGAGAATGGAAGTTCAATCTTTAAAATGGTGCACACATAAATACAATTTGATTAACCAATTCACTTTAAATATGCTATATTTAGGATTTTTTAATGGAGCAATGTTAAATTGTGTTTACCTAACCATATCTGGATTGTTCAGTGACTCATTCTCATTCTTTTGTATTTCTTAGGCCAAAGTTAGGTCCCATTTCTCAGTTCCCCAGCATACAACACTTTTTACAGTATTCACCTCACCTGGAATCATTTGCTTAAAATCTGCTCCACTACACTCTAAGAACTGAGAGTCTAGGGGAGTGTTTTCTTTGCCACTGACACTATAGCCATACCCAGACCCACCACATTATAGGCACTAAATAAATATTTTCTGAGTGGATGAAAAAATAGTGTAGTATAAGCACAGCATATGATATTATTTAAAGTCTGATTCTAACCAATTGCTTATTATTGAGCAGATCACTAACCTCTCTGAGCCTCAATAGTCCCATCAATAAAACCAGGAGGAGTGTACCTGTTCTGCTTACCCCATGAGAGGGCTCATGATGACCACATAAGAAAATACATGTGGAAACAAAACATTTATAGATATCATTATATCAACATGTTTTCTAAGGACTGTGTCTGTCGGGACATCTTGGTTTGCCTTAATGCATTGTGAACTGTGAAAATTTAAGGAAGAGGAAAAATTGTTTGCATTCCAAAAAAGTTTCATTCCAAAACTGCCTCTCCATCCTTTTTATCCTGTACTTTTCTCCCATAGTATTTATTACTATTGGGCATAGAATATGTAATTATTAATATTTGTTTGTTCGTTTATGGTCTGTTTCCACCACCTAGAATGTTAGCTCCTTAACATGTTAGGGGAGGAATTGTTGGAGGAATGTTAGGGGAGGAATTTTGTTAGATTCTCAGCAGTACCCCTAGTGCCAGCAACAGTGCCTGGCTACATAGTGTGTTGTCTGTGGATATTTGTTGAATGAATGAATAGAAATTAGAGAAGACCCTGAGTAACCTGAAAGATCAGCAATCAAGTACCTGAAATGTTTCCTTGGTTGTTGCTGTTACATTTGTAGACTGTTACAGTACTGCTGAGGCACAAGCAGATTCCTTGTTCCCAATTGGATTCTCATTTCAGTTGCTTAGGACCTTTTCAATGCTAAATCACATAAGGCATCCTCTTACTGGGAGCATGACATTCTTACAGAGAACCCAGAGCAGGTGTCTTTGCTCTTCTCTGACATTTCTCTACAATGCCTTTATAGCTCAAACTCCAGCAGGAGAGTTCATCCCTCCTCCAGGCACTCAAAACTTTAGGAGATAATTTCTCACTCTAGCTGAGTCCCAGCTGGGTGGCCAAAAAACAATACATTTGATCCACAAAAAGCAATGGATTTGGAATGTCTCCCATTACTCCCATTACTGGGAGTCAAACACAAAATCAAATTGACTAAATCCTTCTGGAATTCCACAATGCAGCAATTTCCATAAATCCCAGCTCCACCACATTTGCTGTTTTTTATGGCTGCAAAATGTAAACTTTTTAACACCTCTTCCCAATTTGTCATTTGGTCCTTCAACCCAGCTTCAAGGAGTGCCAGAGAGTTTGAAAAGGAAAGAGAATTGAGCTTCATAATATTGAAACAAAATTGCAAAATAATTAGTGGATTATTTTCCTTGTGATATAAACTTGAATAACCTATCATAGATGAATACAGTTATATGTCCTTAATTAAGCTTTATGGGCACTTTACTGCTATAGGTTTGCCATTTGTAGAATTAGGATGTTTTAATTAGAATCTAACTATGCATCAATGGGAGTTGAATGGACACTCAATTTAAGCAGCATCTTTAGAATTTACAGTTTCTCCTCTCCCATAGTTTGGAATTAAACCTTCCCTCCATGCTCACACCAACACACAGTGCAATTTTTTAAAAATGTTTTACTTATCCACAGTTTTTAGTACTCTAAAATAGCAACTGTTGCAGCCAAAGGAAGATTCTTTAAGTGGAAAGTGCTTTTGTCCTGACCAAAGTTATATTAAAATTGCAGCTGGCTCTCAAAAAGCTCTTCACTACTCACCACTGCTCCTTACCCACACTCCTTGTCTTTGTCTTCATCTCTCCTTCCCTAGGCCAAGGCTGGGGCTCCAGTGTTAATACACACCAGTATCGAGTGGATGTGGAGATGTGAATGAAGGCCAGCATTTCAACACACTGCCCACCATCAGAAGGATGCAAAGCACATGTGATCTCAGTGATGGATTTGCCAAATACAGCAGGTGATTCAGTTGTCACTTGGGTTGAGTTATTTGAATTAAACTCAAATCTGGATCTTTAATTGTGCTTAAAATATCTTTGAAATATTGCAATGAGCTATAACATTGAAATGAAAATTGATTTGTGCATACCATGCCATAAAAGTAGGGTTGTGGAACATAGATTCAAGAAAAGTGCAGCAAATAATAGTCACTGGAAGCACAAGTGAACTTGCATCTGTTCTCAGAAAGGATATAAAAAGCAGAAAACGTGCAAAAAATTGGTAAGTTGGACTTCATCAAAATTTAAAACTTTTTCTTCCCCAAATTCACTGATTAAAAAATAAAACAGCAAGCCATAAGACAAAGACTGTATTTGCAATATGTATTTTAACAAAGGACTTTTATCCATAATAACAAGGCAAACTTCCCAAAAGATCTGAACAGAGAAAAAAAGACGTATAAAAGGCTAATAGGAATAAGGAATATACAAATTAAAGCCACAAAAATATGCCATTAAATGTATATTAGAATGGGTAAAACTTAAAATACCAGCATTTTAGAAAATAGATGGGACAACTGGAACTTTCATATCCTGTTAGTAGGAATGTAATATTGTATAACCACTTTAGAAAACTTAAAAGTTTCTTTAAAAGTTAAACATATGCCCCAGCCATTCCACTCCTAGATATTTATCCATAAGAAATGAGAATATCCGTCCACATAAGCATGTGTGTGAATATTAGAGTACCTTTATTCAAAAAGCCCAAAACTTAGTGTGTTAGTTTCCTAGGGCTGCCATAACAAATTTCCACCAACTGGGTGGCTTTAAACAACAGAATTATTTTTTTCTCACAGAGTTCAGGAGGCTAGAGATCTGAAACCGGTGTCAGAAGGTTGGTTCCTTTTGGAAGCTCTAGGAGAAAATCAACTCTATGCCTTTGTCCTAGCTTCTGGTGGTTGCTGAGCAACCCTTGGCATTCCTTGGCTTGAAGTGGCTGATCTCTGCCTCTGTCATCAGGTGACCTTCTATGTATCTCTGTGTATCTGTCTTCTTCTTATCAGAATACCAGTGACTGGGTTAAGGGCCCACTGTAATCCAGTTGATTGCATGGTAACTTAATTAATTAAACCTGCAAAAACCCTATTTACAAATTAGGTCAGATACTAAAGGTTAAGATTCCAACATCTTTTTTTGTTTTATGTTTTCATTACATTATTTTTATTTTTTTATTTTTTTTTATTTCAGCATATTGTGGGGGTACAAATGTTAAGGTTATGTATATTGCCCTTGCCCCGCCTCCCCCCTCGAGTCAGAGCTTCAAGCATGACCATCCCCCAAATGTTGCACATCTTTTTGGGGAACACAATTCAACCCACTATACTTGTCACTGTGCTGTGATAAGTGAATGAATCCATACAATGGAATTACTACCTAGCAGTAAAAAAAGAACAGACTACTGACACAAACAACAAACATGGCATTATACTAAGTGAAAAAAGCTGGACCCCAAAATGTACATACTTATGATTTCTATTTGTATAAAATTCTTTTATGTGTAAATTATTATGTAGTAGTAGACATTAGATCAGTGGTTGCCAGGGGCTGGTGGCTGAGGGAGAGAGAGATTGCAGGAAAGCATGCGGGATCTTTGGAGGAGATGGAAAAGTTCTGCATCTTGATTTTGGCGATAGTTTCATGGGTGTCTACACTGTTAGAACTCATCCCATCGTAATTTCAAATGTTTTCTTTAATTTTTATACTTCATTAGGTGTAAATTATACCTCAATATAAAAATTTATTTGGGTTGCCTTTCGAATGAAGGAGTTTAAGTTCTAGCTATGGATAATTTACTTAGGGGAGGAAAGAGTAACTGCAGATCTAATCAGGAAATGGAGTCAAAATGATCAGCATTCTTCAAATATGCTTCGGATTCATAAAATCAACCCTAAAGATGCTGGAGAGGTCAAGATAGCCAGTTTGTAAAAACAGCATGTCATCAGAATGCTATGTATGAGTGCTATCACCAAAATAATTCATAAATCTTTAGACACTGAAAATGCAGAAGGTCTAGGCTCAAACTTTGTGATCTTAAAGGATGAATAATTATGTACCACATATGAATTTCATAGTCACAAAAATTCAGTATGCAAAAGTGTAATTTTCTTTATTTTTTTAAGTGGAATTAATTTAGCTCCCGAGCTCTCATTTGCACTGATCATAGGAAATTGCTAAGAGTAAATTTCAAATGTTCTCACCACAAGAAATTTTATATACTGTATTTGAGATGATGGATATGTTAACTAGTTTGAATTAATTATTCCACATTGTATTCATGAATAACAGCCCTTTGTGCCCTATCAATTTATACAATTATAAACTGTCGATTTACATATTAAAAAAACCTTAAAGTGGCCAATGCAAGATAAGCCAGTCTCTTCCAGTGTAAAACTCTGTGTGTCATGTTGGTACCCGGATAGGGGCTCTTGCTCCATGCACTCCTCCATCTGTGCTGACCACTGCCAAGGGACAGCTTGCCTCGGCCCATCTGTTGTCATGTGCAGGTAGCCACTGCTGAGGTTGCTGGTCCCTCCGTGGCCTCTATTTTCAGAGGTCCCATGCTCTGGGTCCTTCTCATTCATACAGATCTCTACTACAGCAACTCTGTCCATGACCCTCTTTTCAAACGCCCCCTACACCTCCCCAGGAATCAGAGGACACTGTCTACCTAGAAGCCTGCCTCACTCACTGATGATCCTCTGTTCAGGGGCTCTGTTGGATAAGGAGCTTTGCCTGCGTCTGGCCATCTTCCAGGCCACACCGTGGGAAGTCTGGCAGAAGTCCCATCTGTGTAAGGACTTCCCTAAACCTATCTTGAGTATTCACTGCCCAGTCAGCCCCCAGGGTTTCAGCTCAGGAAAAGGTCAGGGTGCTGCACATTTCTTAAAAACATACTACAAATGAGTTACATCCTTTCCAAATCTCCTTCTTGCCACTAGTTGGTCAAATTTTTAGTCCTCTTTTGAGTCATAACTAGGTTTTGGTTCATGGTATATTCTCCTCACAATGTATTATTTAGACATAAACTGTATGGTTTCTTTATTTAGTATTTGGCAGTTGATCTTTCAAGCCAACTTATTTAAAATTCTAATCCGGCCCTTACACTGAAGCCATCAGAAAATCATATTGGCTCTGAGACCTTCACAGTGTTCCCAGAATCAAACTACATCACACCACCGCTTCCCCTGCCCATGCTCTGGCCCAAGCCATCCACCTCCCACCTGGACTGTTGCAATCGTCTCCTGCCTGGGCTCCCCACTTCGTCCCTTGTTCTCATGAAGTCTGTGTCCCACACAGAAGCTGGAGCAATCTGCCTAAAATACAAGTCAGATTCTGACACTCTGCTCAAAGCTAGCAATTGCTCTTTATTGCATGCAATAAAGGTGATGGCAAAGCCCCACATAATCAGACCCCTCCACCCCAGTGAACTCTGGCTTCCTCAACTCAGCTCCAGCCACACTGACCTTCTTGGTGCTCCTTCCCCATGCCAGGCATGCATGCACCTCCTGGCCTTTGCTCCGACTGTTCTCTTTTCCTGGAATGTTCTGCTCCCTAAATCCTACCTGGATAACTCCCTCACTACCTTCCCATCTTTGCTCAGCTCCCACTTCCTCCATGCTCTGGACACCCTGGGTAATGCCACAACCTGCCCCCACAATGCTGCTCACCCCCTTTTCCTTTTTATCCTGATATTTATCCCTTGCTCTCTCAAGTAGGTTCCTTGGGCAGCAGATTCTGGGATGGAGATTAGTGAGCAGGATGCTCTTCAGGGAGTGCATGAGACCAGCACTGCTGGGAGCGAGCGAGGGCAGGGAAGCCTGGCGGGACACGGGGAGAGGGAGAAGCTGAACGGGAAGCTGCCCACGGAAGGTCTCAGCAGGCGGCACAGGGAGGTCTGGAGCCGTGACACTCGGAGTGGGGTGACAGGCGTGGGCTTTCACATGCCTGGATGCGGGCTGTCCCTAAAAGCAAATGTGACCTCGGCTGAGGTAGTTTTCTTTAGCCAAGGGGATCCCAAAAGAGGGCAGACAGTGAAGGCTGACTGGAATCAGTGGCCGGGTGAAAGAACGGGGCTTCATGAAGAGGATTTGGGCGGCACAGCACAGCACCCACCACGCCTCTGGCCTGCTGGCTTGTTCGTTGGGTTCGTGTCCTCCTCTCCCTGCTACGATATAATCTCCATAAGGGGTTGGCTCTTTTGCTTACTGATATTTACAGTTCATGGCACATAGTACTCAAGAAATAGTTGTAAACAAATTCCAAAATCACTTTACCGAGGGCCCAGCTGCCTCTTCCATTGGAAAGTTGTATCTTTCCTGCACATTGTCTCTGGAGAGTATAAATTTAGAAAGGTCTATTTAATTGTTCAAAAAACAAGAGTTTGAACCATTGTTGCTTCCAGGAGTTTGGGATTATGTTTCCTTCCCTAGGACCAATAAGGGTTCATTTTGGTCTATTTTTAGTGGTGGAAGGACTTCTAGATTTAGGGGGAAAAATGAAAGTCATTACCAGAAAGTAAAATGAAACATGAAGTAATATATTAAAATAATATGCTACCATAAAAGAGCAAAGAAAAAAATAAGAAAAATGTAATCATGTGGATAAACATGCCATTATCCAGTCTCAATATTTAATGTACTATTTTTCCCTCTCCCCTCAAAGTTTTATTAAGTAAATGGTACAATAGATGGTTATTTAAAGAGAAGAAATACAAAGCAATACTACCTTTGGAGGTTCTCAAAGCGTATTATATTTCAAAGGTTCTGAAAGGCCTTGAAGTAAAGAAACCCGATTAACCTTATTTAATCTGTTTGACTCAGTTTCCCCATTCTCCTATCCACAGGGATATTATCTCTCCTTTTCTCCTTTTCTCTCTTACCATTACATAGGATATAGTTTTATGGCATTTTTTCTCTCAAAGTCATATTAGATATTTCTAAATTAATGGAGAAATATTAGGAGCTCTGTAGTCTAATTATGTGGTGTTAGTTATTATATAACACCTCAGAGAACCGATGATCATTATTAAATATGGGTTGGTATCTATTAATGAAGTTTGCTAAGATCAGCCAACAAGTGCTGTTTATTATGATTAGTGTGGCCGACACCGTTGCCTACCCCGTGTTCTGTCCTGTCTTCTTCTTTGCCAGCAGAGCTCTGATTCTGCTGTTGGGGAAATTGGCCCAGTTGAATACTCACTTGCTCCATGTGACATACAGCCTGGAGTGGTGGCCACATGACACAGATCGTGAGTCTATAGGGAGTTCTAGGGAAATCTTTTGCTTTGCTGATTCTAATAAAGAAAAACTTAAGTTCCTTTAATTTATGGGTATAGTGGAAATAGTTCAACAAATGTGACTTGAGAAAAACCTATGTTCTCGGATGTAGATTCTAGTGTACCATACTCTGTATAATATAAACTAGTGCTCAGAGATGGAAAACCATGTAAATTGTGTGGCCTTCCTGTCCCTGTTTTTGTACAAGATGGCTTATTCTCCTTATTTCTTTCCTGAAATGTTAAATTTCTAGTTTAAATTCTAGTTCAAGTACTATCTCATATTGGAGATTCACAAAAATCAAGCCTAAAGAAAGCTCTGAATAGCATAAACAAAGGCTGTTCATTTCAACAGTGTGACAACTCTTGCAAATAGTTTTCTTCCTGGTTACAAATATATGTTTACCATGAAAGAAAATTTTAAAAATTGACTTTGGCCTAAAATAATGATCATTCTTCCGTAGCAAAGGCTCAGTGAAAGACTGAGGAAATCTGGGCCAGATCCTTTAGACAGGACATAGATATCCTTAAATACACATCAGAATCCATTCTAATATTTTGTTCTGTGCATTCTGTATTCAACTTCTGCCTCACTTTCCTGCACTCTCATGTTTACTCTCTTCCCATCAGATTTCTTAAGAATGGAATACCTTTGTATCACAGGGTATTGATGAGTTAAGTCACCTTATTATAATTCTCTTTTCCTGGGATTGAAGAACGTGTGTGAAATGGCTGAAATTCATGGCAAAAATCGCAGTCCAACCACTGATGGACTGAAATGACTTCCTGTGTCCCAGAAACCTCTCAGGGGATCTGAGTAATGGGCAGTCAAGTCAATGAGAAGCAAAGTCCTGCATATACAACACTAATTGGATCTACTTAACCTTATTGTGTGCCCATGGTCCAGAAAGTCTTTTCCCAAATTACCACTGGAAACTTTATACAAAATACTTTTACATTATTGAGCTTACCTTGCTTTAAAAGTATTGCCTATACTAGATTGAAATCTAGTATGCAATCTCCCAAGCCCCCAGTGGGCTCTTGCTCTAAACAGGCTACTCAATTTCAATTAAAAAAAAAAAAAAGCCAACCATGAGGCTGCAGATCAGAGTCACACTTTACACGTACACAAAGAAATAATAGATTTATATGAAGACTTACTTGTTACAAGTCCTATTTTACTTTTATGAGTAAAAACCTAAGTTTTTTGGAGCCACTGGAATCTCAGATTTCACAATCCTGTCTTTCCCCATTAGTTCCACTTACCAGGCGGTAAGATTGTGTCCCCACTAAAATGGACTATCTGAGTCCCTCCCCCAAGACTTTTTCAATATTTTTTAGATGAATGTTGGGATTATATAAATTTCACTTTATTTAACTACATAATGGCTTTTTCATAGCTGGCTTTTGCTAAAGTATAGAAGAAGCTGTACTCTCCTCAGTGTAAAAATGACAGAAATGATTTTACAGAGTGTAGAAATACTGACATTAATTTATTATGTGGCTAACATGACATATGGCTAACTTATTGTCATCTTCATATTATTAAACAGATCAATCAAATTTGCCAGTTGAACATCAATAATAATCTATTATGCCTCAAATATTTATCTACTTATTTAAAAATCTTGTCACATTCTGTGAAGAAAATTTGTCACATTCTGAAGAAAATTTGCTTTAATATCAATCCTGTCATTAACAGACACCCAGAAATTTAAATCACAGGATTTCACAAAGTACTTTGTATTTAGTATTTTATCTTAACGGCTAGACTGCACTGGGAATTTTAAGAAGAGGGTTTTCTTTATGTTCAGCAAAGAAGAATGGGCACTGTTCTCATGACATCTAGAGAGCAACTGGCCCTGAACAACTTATGGATTAACCGGTTAAGCTTGCAGTTGCTGCTCTGCCTCATTTTGTTTTGTTTTGTTTTGTTTAAGACCCAGGAAGTACTGACATCATTGTAGAAGTATAGAATTTAATTTCACCAATAAATCAAATTTGGCTCAAGCTGTTAGTAACAATGTCACATTTACAGAGTCAGGCCGAGACTAAATGACTGAATGGACTGATAACAAGGAATAAAGCTTTTCACCTCCAAGCCCTGTCTTTAATGAGGCAGCTCCGGCACAGTAGGGACCAGCTCTGCTCACATTGCTGACTAAGCCCCACCAGGGCCCAGCCCCTGGGGTCATTCTCAGAATCAGCCTCTGAGAATCCACACAGGCAGAATTACGAGGGCAGTAAGGCAGAGCGTTGGGTTTTCATAAACAAGGTCCAAAGAGCTAGATGTGGTCAGTAAAGATGGGAAAGAGCAGGAGGTAAAGGTTTTGAGGGAAAAAGAAAGCTTTAAAATGGCCACCCTGTAGCATGGCAGAAAGGGTGACCATCCCCACCCTGGAAAGCCCTACTTGGTTTCTTCTTTGACATCAAGAGGCAGTAGTAAAAGTCTAGAGAGAGGTATTACCAGGTATGATGGTTAATTGTATGTCAGCTTGGCTAAACCAAGGTACCCAAATAGTAGATCAAATATTATTCTAGACGTTTCTGTGAAGGTATATTTTAAATGAGATTAACATTAAAATCAGTAGACTCTGAGTAAAGCAGATTGTCCTCCATAATGTGGGTGGGCCTAATCCAATCAGTTGAAGGCCTTAAAAAGACAAAGACTGAATCCCCCAGCAGAAGGGGGAGTTCGGCCAGCAGAATTCAGACTTTAGCTGCAACATCAGCTCTTCTCTGGGTCTCCAGCCTGCCGACCTACCTGCAGATTTTGGACTTGCCAGCCTACACACTCACAAGAGACAGTTCCTTAAAATAAATTTCTCTCTATTTCTCTCTCTCTCTCTCTCTCTCTCTCTCTCTCTCTCTCTCTTACACACAGACCCCTCTGTTTTGTACCATTGTACTCTCTTTTTCCACCACTTCCAAACTCCTAAAATATTTATCCTAATTTATGTCCCCTTTCTTTGAAAGTAAGTGGTGTCTCCAATGCCGATCCTTGCTGTTAATTAAGTTCATATCCACCTCCTATTCAGTCCTTCAGCGGCTTGATTTAAAAATTGTTTCCTCTTCTGCTTTAATATCACATCTTTAACTTCTCTACTGGTTGTTTTCTTTGAATATACACTCATGGTCAAGTTTCTTTCATCCTAAAAAAATCCTTACTTCAGTCCCGCCTAAACCATAAGTTAACACCACATCTCTATTTCCCTTTCCAATCAAATTTCCTTCCTAACTTCCAATATTTACTCTATTCACCACTCTGTGGAAAATGCTCTTAATAAGCATAATGACAACTAACAGTTTAAAATGCCTTTTATGGACCAAAATCATAGTGATGATCACTTCTATAAAAGTGATTGTTTTTAATTATACCTTGTGAAGCAGACATTATCATGAACTCATAATTATCATGATAATTCATAAAAGAAAATTAGGGCTCAAAGACATTAAGTAACTTCTTCAAGGTGGCACAGCTACAAAGTTTTTAACCAAAGTGGATCTGACTTCTTTTAAGTTCTAGTTCTACTTGCTGTCCTGCTTACCTACAGGCGGACCCTGCTCTCTACCTTCTCTCTGTTGGTGACCCATAATTGTTGCCTTAAGAGCAGATCTACTAGCTGAACAGCTTTGGGGACTCTGCTTTTAAATTGCCACGCTGCCAGTGGGCTGCCTGTAAGGCACAGGCGTGTTGCCACCACAGAAGCGTGTTTTGCGGGAGGGAAGCTGTCTGCACCTGCTGTGTCCAGCCAGGCTCTGAGTCACGCCATGAGTCCCCAGTAGAAAGAAAGGGAAGCAGAGGGGCAAATGTGTAGGGAATGCAGAAAGAGACCCTGCAGGGAATGCAGAGTGAGAAACCAAGCCCAAGAAAGAAGAGAAGCAAAGCCACAAGAAGAAAAAGGCAACCCCGAATACTATCCTAAGAATTTAGTTTCGTGAAGGGAGTATGTGACCCGCTAACCACACTTAGTAGGAAGCTGGCTCACCCCCAGAACAGGCTGTTGGGTACCAACAGTAGTTCCAGCACCGTGTGAAGAATGTTTCTCTCACACACAGCTGCAGTGGTAATAGCACCCACCCTTCTAAACTTTCCCTAAGGCCATCATCTGAGATGGACTGATTCTCATGAATGCTCTCAATTCTGAAAAATACCTGGTTATTCCCACCAATAACATGTTTTTCTTTTAACAGATGACTCTATGCTCAAAGGAGTAATTACAATGAGACCCTCAGGCATCTTTTTTTTTTTCAATTGAAACTCAAAATTTATTTTACAGGCAGACTTTTTCTTTCATATAAAGTAGACATACACGTGAACCAGTGGACTGAAACTGGTCATATTAATGAGAAAACAAACTAATTTCATTAGCCTCTGCTACTGCAAAGTGTATCTTTTTACGAATTTAGGAACCATACTGGGTGAGTATTACTGTATCCAAGGCAGAATATCAAGTAAGTCAATTAGTCCTGGGCTGAAGGTTTTGCAGCTCATCGTGAGTTATATTTTTCATTCTTTAAACTGGAGAGCTGACATTTGAGCTTGTATGTTTTTGTTTTATTTTTTTTTCTTTTCACTTTTATAGACACTCTAGTCTTTTGTAAGTTTCCTTTCCATGTCTCATTTTAACAAGGAACATTTAAAACCTAAATTAATTATTCTGCTTAGCATCTTGAAAAAATAACTTTTAAAAAGATTTTATCTGACAGACACCTTTCACTTAGAAATGATGGTGAATATGGTCTGATTCGTTGTCCACAGAGACAGTCCTCTGCTCTGGAATGAGGGTGAAGATGGAACAACAATGGATCAAGCCTTTATGAAAAATTAGACAAAAGGTTCAGTGTCCAGGCAGGGATAGTGGACAACATGAAGGTACATAAAAATGACCTGAAAGGGGGACTGCTTGGAGAGACTTTCCTTCTGGGCATTACTAACTGAATTCGAAGAAAATCCAACCACACTTAGTTTTCTAAATTCTATCGAAATGAGAGTGATCATAAAAAAGCCTGAGATTAATAAGAGGCAGGCCGCTGAGGAACACTGAGAAACAAAAGCTAAGGTGGTTTGGCATTAAAATAGGTTTACATTCCAAAGAATAAATGTAACCAAAATGTAAAAAAAACAACAACAACTTTTTATCAGGCGGTGGGCAAGCGGAAGCGGGGAGGAGGAGAGGGGTATATGCTTCCATAACGTGTGTGATGCACACCACCAGGGGATTGGACACATCGGGGGGAGGGAGGGGCGGCAGGGGCAATATTTGTAACCCTAACAATATTTGTACCTCCATAATATGATGAAATAAAAGAAAAAATTTAAAAAAATCAAACCATAAAAAAGAATATTGACTATCATCTGGAAGTAATTCTCAAAATTACAATTTTGCTGACCAGTGACAGGATACTGGGGGGAACATCAAATCAAGCTGATTAGATAGTTGTCTTCTTTCCTTAGAGATAAGGCCTGATAAAGGGTATGACCCAAGCATTCCCTGATTCCACATTAGATCCATTATCCATGGTCTTAGGGGCACTTTATTGATTCCATTTGCATTTCCACATTTCCCCTAGAATCCAAAGTCTAATCTCCCCATGCCCTGGGAGTAGTAAGTGGAGGCACCATCACTGCAATGACTTGGCCTCTGCCATGGAAGCCACTGTGCTCCTGATCCGTAGCTTTACGGCACCCATTTCCCCCACTTATGTGAAGAGGCTGTCAATAAGCTTCTCTTAGCAAAGCAGTGTTAAGTTACGAACAGCTGGTAGCTGTTCTCTGCAGGCAGGCTCCAGTCTCATGGGCGATTAGGGGTTAAATGTGCAGCGTTGCCTATGGATGGATGCACTATAACCTGGACCTCCTGGAGACAGGATGCCTTAAGTAGAGGATGGCTCTCGTGGTGGGAATTACAGAACCTGGCAAGACAGCAGGGAGAGATATTTCAGGGCAGGCAGGCTTTCCAGCACCCAAAATAACAACCAGTGGGAGGCTGCCTACGTGGCCCCCACAGAAGGTCAAGCCACCCCTGCTCTGTCAGCACGAGCCCTTTGAATCATCTCAACACTTTTGATGTAGCCAAGCTCTCCCCACCCCACTGTCCTTCTCAGGTTTTAGAGTTATCTTTGAAACGGAGAGGCAATCAGGAATCATTTATCTTTTTATTTAGACTTGATAGTGAATGTCAAATGGGTAAGGCACAAGCTACTGGTGAACAACACCCTCCTTTGATCCACAGGACCATAGATACTCAGTGCTGGGGCAGCCATAGAGAGCTGGTAGAACTGCCAAGATTGCTTCCACAAATCCCAGTTATCTGAGGGATACCCAGTCTGTTCCTTGAACCACTGCTCCTTTTCCCTCAAAATGAGAGAGGTAAGTATGACAGTCATCCACACACAGGATTCCTCTCCCACTACTCCCTTTCTATTCCTGCCAGAGGCTCCAAGACACAGCAAGTTAGGCTAAAGATTCCCTGGATTCCCCATGGCATAGCAGCCGTGCTTCAGAGAGGTGCTGCAGCTTGTTATGAGAGATGCCACGCATGGTTCCTGGAGGGTGTATTTTCATTTAGTCTGGATGTTTGGCACGCTCCAACCATGAACAGAAGCCCAAGGTAGAAATAGATGGTGTGACTGGTTTACTGAGAGAGTGTTGAAAATGTTTAATCAATTAATGGTGATAATAAAGTGTCTTATTGGAAGATAAAATGGCAATTCCCCAAGCTGCAGCGCATTCACATCCAGCCTAACAGCTTACAGGCATTTAGGATGACTGATGGACAAACATGAGAACTATGCAAATTATGAGAGTTCCCTTTAATGTTTACATTTGTGCATATTTCTAGCTATTTTTGCAGTTAGGCAGATTAACAGCCCTGCTGATAATTTGATCTCTCTGACAGAAGTGAAAAATCATTCACTCTTCCCAGAAACATGTTCCCCATGCCCCCAGTGCAGGGATGTAATAAGCTGTCTGGTTATTACTATGCAGAAGCAGACACACACATGACCAAGCCTGGGGATTTCCAGGGCAAAATCACTACAAAAAAAGGCAGAAAAAAAATGAATGAAAGAAAAAAGTAAAAGCACAAGTAGCATATGGTGAAATAAAATTTCAAATGTTTTATTCAGATAATTAAGGACCACAAGAGTTTGTGACACGACCATAAAAGAATGTTGTAGTATTTGTTAATTCATCATCTAATTTCATTTATGAGCACAGAAGCTCCTTAAGAGAAAGAATCCTTGTCTGTTTTTATTCACTGCTGGGTCTCCAGTGTCTCAGTTTCTGTCTACTATGCAGGAACAACATAAAAAATATTTGTTGAATTGAATGAATGATTCCATTTATCATTAAACAAATATTTAATAATCAAACAATTTAGTACACAGGTTCATCCCCTCTACATTTTTCTGTTGCCTGATTATTGTGCTATTTTACTTCTACAGAATTTTTCTTTTGGGGGAATATATAAATATCTTAGCTTCTTCCCTGCCCCCCTCCATGAGTTTGGTCTTTTAAAGAAACCAAAATTTTAATATAAAAAAGGAAAAATAATAATGATTTTAAGCCTCTATTAAATAAACTGAACTATCAACATACCATATAAGAACATTTAAAATCAATCTTTGCATTAATAGTGTATTTTACAGGAGACAAATGATCTAAAAGTATTTATATAGAAGAATCACATTCTTGTCCTTACTATAGCTGCCATAAGTGTTTACATTTCATTAAACATATTGAGATATATATGTATATCTTCAAAATAAAATAAATAGGGTATTTTTTAAGGATTTTTTTATTTCAGCACATTATGGAGGTACAGATTTTAATAAATGTCCTTTTCCCCCTCCCCTCACAAGTCTGAGTATCCAGCATGACCATCCCCCAGATGGTGCAAATCTCACTCATTACATACACAATAGAGTATTTTTAAAAATTCAGTCATTTTAAAAACACTCAAATGATAATCAGATATATCATCTAATACAAATGGTTATTTGATTTAATTCATTATTTAATAACTATTTAAGAGCAACAAAGAGATACCATTACACATCTATTAGAATGGCTAAGATACAAAAAACCAACAATACCAAATGCTGATAAGGATGTGAAGCAACAGGAACTCTCTTTCAGCGCTACTGGGAATGCAAAATAATATAGCCACTTTGGAAGACAGTTTGATAGTTTTTTTATAAAGATAAGCATAGTTTTACCATATGATCTAGCAGCTGTACTACTGGATATTCACCCAATTGATTTGAAAATATGTGCACACAAAATCCTGCACACAAATGTTTATAATAGCTCTATTCACAATCTCCTAAAACTGGAAATAACTAAGATGTCTTTCAGTGGGCGAAAGGATAAACCCATAGACCCATAAAGAAAATATTATTTAGTAATAAAAATAAATTAGCTATCAACCCACAAAAAAGACATACATGGGCCTTAAATGCATGTTGTTAAGTGAAATAAGCCAATCAGAAAAGGCTACACACTGTATGATTCTAACTATATGACACCCTGGCAAAGACAAAAGTAAAAAGATCAGTGGTTGGCAGAGGTTTGGAGATAAAAAGGAGGGGTTGATTATGCAAAGTATAGGTTTCTTTTAGGGAAGTGAAAATATTCTGTATGATACTGTAATTGCAGGTATATAACACTATGCATTTGTCAAAACCCATATAACTTTATAGCATAAAAAAATGATTCTTAATGTATACGAATTTTAAAAAATAATTCAGGAGGTTGAGGAAACCACAGGATAGAATGCAGAATGTAGCAAACAATCTAACTATATTACAAATGTGTGAAATAACCACATTGAAGTTGGGGAGCATGGGGAGGAAGGTGCTCCCCTCAGTAGCTTTAGAAAATAGTAGAGTCCATAAAGCTAAAGGCAAAAGGAACAGCTTATAAAGAGGATTTTTAGCTGATACAGTGATTTACAACAGGGGATACAGATTAGCAATTCTGATGCCAATATACACATACACTAGAATTAAACAATTAAGTCAATGGATGGTGACAGCCAGATTTCTCACACTTGGATTGGTAATTTACAGATAAGCAAGGGGAGGAGGCTAGAATGATTCATTTTGTAGTGGATTAGAAATGTATTTACATTTGTTTTAATATAAATACAGATAGTTACATATAGAAATATTTATAGATATGTGACTATATATATATATTTCATATGGGTTTGCATATACACGTATATTTCATTACTCTCTCAGCAGAGAATGCCTAGAAGCAATGACACCCCAGTAGCAATGAGCACACCTAGTGTCCAGATCTTGGTTTCTAACACCATTTTCCAATAAAAGGAATCAGTGCTTCTTTGAGAAATGACTGATGCTGAGGCTGGGGCATAAAATACACAAGATAAGCCTGGAGCATGTTATAAAGCCAAAAAGTAAGGAAGTGCTCAAAATTTTTTAATTAATTTACAAATTAAAAACCTATCTTGATGGGAATATATCTAAGGGACACAGGAGAAAACTAAAAGAACTCCAAATGGCCAAGCTCCAAATGACAAATGACAAAAAGATGAACAAATTTGAGCAACAAAATAAAGTTGAATTGGATTATAACCTAAAGTGTAATACAAATACCCATGAGTCCATACTGATATAAATAAATTGTTAAATGAACAGGTAAATAAATAAATATGTAAGAAGAGACAAATTTCCCTTGAAGAAGAAATCCAAATAATTTATGTAGATACACTGCACTCAAGCAGGGAGCACAGCGCCCCACTTCTGCCAGTCTTGCCTCTGACTCTCTGGCAATGTTACTCAAAGCTTCATCTTCTGCAGAAAATCGGTCTTTCACAGGTGTTCTTTTCCTACCAGAACCAGAAGTCCCTGTCTTGGGTTCTTAACAGTCTTTTAACTCTGAAAGTGATTTCACTGTTTTCAGCCATTAGTGATGGTAGCTGTCCTTTCCACTGACATTTATTTTACCTCTAGCCCCCTTCATTTATCTTCCCACATCTGTGTCTGGGTGCGGGCTGTGGCGGCGTCGCCTGGGCTGGTCCGGAGCGCGGCTTGCCAGCCGGGCGCCCGCAGGGGCGCGGGGCGCGGGGGACGACTGGGTTTGGGGTCCCCTGAGGAGTACCCGGCAGCTCCCAGCGCCAGCGGCCAGCTGGTCGGTTACGCCCGCGTGATGCAACATCAACAAAGACGATTGTGCGGGCAACCCCTGCCACAACGGGGGCACCTGGGAGGACGGCATCAATGCTTTCACCTGCCGCTGCCCCAAGGGCCACCACGACCCCACGTGCCTGTCCGAGGTCAACGAGTACAGCAGCAACCCCTGCATCCACGGGGCCTGCAGGGATGGGCACACCCTCAACGGGTACAAGTGTGACCCTGGGCGGAGTGGGGCCAACTGTGACGTCAGTAACGACGAGTGTGAGTCGAACCCTTGCGTCAGCAACTCTGGGTGCACGTGCCGGGAAGGCTTCAGCGGCCCCAACCGCCGGACCAACAGCGACCAACTGCGCGTCCAACCCGTGTCTGGACCAGGGCAGGTGCATTGACGACGTTGCCGGGTACAAGTGCAACTGCCCACTGCCCTACTCAGGAGCCACCTCTGAGGTGGTCCTGGCCCCATGTGCCCCCAGCCCCTGCAGAAAGAGCAGGCAGTGGACTACGAGAGTTTTTCCTGCATCTGCCCGGTGGGCTGGCAAGGGCCGACCTGCGAGATCGACATCAACGAGTGTGCGAAGCCCGTGCCGGCATGGCGCGTCCGGCCTGCACACCCACAGCAGCTACCGCTGCCACTGCCAGGCGGCTACGCCGGGGGCAACTGCCAGACCGACATCGACGACTGCCAGCCCAACACATGTCACAACAGTGGCTCCTGCACAGACGGTGTCAACATGGCTTTCTGGGACTGCCTGCCTGGCAGAATGGGGCCACCTGCACCGACTACCTGGGTGGCTACTGCTGCAAGTGCATGGCTGGTAACCATGGGTGAACTGCTCTGAGGAGATCAGTGAGTGCCTGTCACACCCCTGCCAGAACAGGGGCACCTGCATCGACCTTGTCAATGCCTACAAGTGTTCCTGCCCCCAGGAACATAGGGGGTGCTAGAATGGGGGCACCTGTGCCGTGGCTGCCAACACCACCCGTGGGTTCATCTGCAGGTGCCATGTGGGCTTCCAGGGCACACGAGTGAGAACGACGCGCAGCTGTGGCAACCTGAGCTGTCTCCAAGGCCCCACGTGCATCTCTGGTCCAAGAAGCCCCACCTGCCTGTGTCTGGGCCACTTCATCAGCCCCAAGTGCCTGTTCCTGGCCAGCAGCTGCTCCCTGAGCTGCAACCCCTGCAACAACCAAGACAGCAGTGAGCCCACACCTGAGGGTCCCTTCTACCACTGCCTGTGCCCTGCTAAGGAGGGTGGCATCTTTGATGCCAACGAATCTGGTTTTTATAGTTATGAGGCTCTTCCCCAGCACAAACTGACGTGCTTCAGCGTGTACTGCAAGTATGGTCACCTGTGCCAAATCAACACCAGCCTCATTGAGAAGAATGGCCAGCTCTCCTTTTCCAGTTCAGCAAAACCAATCTGTGACGATGACCTATCTCTTGAAGGTGTTCCCATCAATGAGTGATGGATCACTGGCTTTGACGGAGGTGAAAAGGCTCTCATCAGCTTCAGCACCTCATTTGCCAAGTATGTTCTGATGGACCCCAGCTCGGAGTACACGTCTATCTTCGGGCTGATGCAGAAGATCTACGTGAGCCAGATCGTGGTCGAGTTCCTGCAGAGCAATCCCAACCAACCTACAAGGACCTGATCAATAAAATCGAGACCACTGTTCCTCCTTCGGGACTCAACCTGACCGGCTTCACAGAGGATTCCCTTCTGCGACACACGCAGTTTGTGTGGAGCAAGTGGAGAGTTATGACTCTCCAGGAACAGTGACGAACAGCCCACCTTCCTGAGCCCCTGCACGAGGGCCCTGCTTGATCTGGCTGGGGTGGCTCAGGACAGAGGTGAGCTGAGAGGCATCAGACCATCAGGCAGTCTGCAAGGAGAAGGACAAAGGACTCATGAAAGCCACCACCACCAAGCTGGTCTACCAGATCTTTGACACTTTCTTCACAGAGCAAATCGAAAAGGATGACAGAGAAGAGAAGGAGAATGCCTTCAAACGCTGGCAGTGTGGCATCCACAAGGTTTGTCAACACTCCGAGTGTGGAAAGTGTAAAGCCTGTAAGGACATGGTCAAGGTTGGGGACAGTGGACAGAGCAAGCAGGCGTGCCAGGAGAAGAGGTGTCCCAATATGGCCGTGAAGGAGGCAGACGACGATGAAGTTGATGAAAATATCCCAGAGATGCCATCACCCAAAAAAATGCACCAGGGGAAGAAAAAGGAACAAAACAAAAATCAGATCTCTCCTGGGTTGGAGAAGCAGTCAAGACTAATGGGCAGAAGAGTTACTACAAGAAAGTCTGCATTGATGCAGAAACCCTGGAAGTAGGGGACTGTGTATCCGTTATTCCAGATGATTCCTACAAACTGCTGTATCTGGCAAGGGTCACAGCACTGTGGGAGGACAGCAGATGTTCCATGCCCACTGGTTCTGTGCCAGGACAGCTACCATACCGTCCTTGGGGCCACATCAGCCCCTCTGGAGCTGTTCCTGGTAGAGGAATGTGAGGACATGCGGCTTTCGTATATTCACAGCAAAGTGAAGATCATTTATAAAGCTACCTTGGAAAAGTGGGCCTTGGAGGGGGGCATAGGTCCTGAGTCCCTGCTGGCAGGGGATGACAGGAAGACCTATTTCTACCAGTTGTGGTACCATCAAGACTATACGAGATTTGAGTCACCTCCAAAAACCCAGCTGACAGAGGAAAACAAGTACAAATTCTGTGCAAGCTGTGTCTGTCTGGCTGAAATGAGGCAAAAAGAAATACGCAGGGTCTTGGAGCAGCTCAATGACCTGGACGGCCTCAATGACCTCTACTACTGGGCCACCAAGAACGGGGTTCAGCATCAGGTGGGCGAGGGCATGTACCTGCCGCTGGAGGCTTCCAAGTCCAATATCAAGCTGTCCAGCCCCGTGAAACGCCCCAGAAGGAGCCTGTGGACAAAGACCTGTACCCGGAGCACTAGGGGAAGTACTCCAACTACATCAAAGGGAGCAACCTGGACGCCCCTGGGCCCTATCAGATCAGCCGGATAAAGGAGATCTTCTGCCCCAAGAGCAATGGCAAGCCCAATGAGGCCAACATCAAGATCAGGCTCAACAAGTTCTACAGGCCCAAGAACACTCACAAACCCACCCCAGCGAGCTACCACTCAGACATCAACCTGCTCTACTGGAGCTACAAGGAGGCCGTGGTGGACTTCAGAGCTGTGCAGGGCCACTGCACCCTAGAGTACAGGGAGGACCTGCTTGAGTGTGTCCAGGACTACTCAACAGGCAGCCTGGACCACTTCTACCTTCTGGAGGCCTATAATGCAAAGAACAAAAGCTTTGAAGACCCTCCAAACCGTGCCTGTAGCCCTGAAAACAAAGGGAAAGGGCAAGGCAAGCCCAGATCTTCGACATCTCAGCCGAGCAAAACAGAGACAGAAATAAAGCTGCCCAAACTGTGCAGCCTGGACGTGTTTTCTGGCTGTGGGGGAATGTCGGAGGGATTCCACCAGGCAGGCATCTCCGAGACATGGTGGGCCATTGAAATGTGGAACCCCTACATTAAGACTTTATGTAGTTTTTATATGTTGTAATATTTCTTCAAATATTATCTCTCTTCAAATATTATCTCTCCTATAAACCAAAAAAAAATTCCTTTGGATTTGCATCATAAGACATTTTATGAAAATGTACACAATATTCACAAAAAGAAAAAAAGAATGAAACCTAAGTATATATAAACAAAAAAACAGATGACTACTTGTGGCACAGACAAAAAATTGAATATTATACAGCCATGAAAATAAACAAAGTACAGCTTCAGGTATGTATAGCTTGTATAGATTTTAGAAACATAATGTTGTTGGGGGGAAAATGCTCAAAAGACTAATCAAAAGCAATTTTATAAAGCTCAATAAGAAAAAAAACTTTTAAAAAATATTTTTTGTTTATATGTGATAAAACTGTTATGTTTTTAAGACTGGGAATAATAAACACAAAACCCAGGATAGTGTTTACCTCTGGTTAAAATTACTTTATTATTATGCTTGATTACTTATTACATTCATTTTTTAATGCATATAAAATAGTACATAATAAAATGTTTTACATCATTGCCTGTATTTCTCCTGTCATATTGAAACACAAATTCTGACAATTCTTACTTAAATAAATAGAGAAGGCTTCCTTATGAAAATTTATACCTCCTTAGTCTCTGATCCACTAAGACACACACACACCATCCCCCACTTACACCCCTGAATTTTGCAGCAATGTAGAGTTGATGTTCTATTGATACTTTTCTTCTCCACTATATAATATTGTCAATAGACCTTTTGACATGAGCTTGAAAAAAAGTAGCAGCTGCCATTAAATCCTTCATGCTGGAAATATAAAAGTGCATAAAATGGCCTATTTGAGAAAAAAAATTGAAATCTTTTCCTCTTTTTAGCTCCCCCATGTGGCCATCAAAGAAAAAAGCGTATTAGAGATACAATACCTTCCTTCGTAATAATGTCTACACTCGGATTCCCCTATATGAGTACCATGCTATGTTTATTTGATAGATTATAGAATGGTTTATTTAAAAAATTAAAGAGAAAGTTCTTGATTCTGCTTACCTTTTACTGGAGTATTCAAGAAGAAAATAACAAAGCATGTTCCACAAGACTGAAAACAAAAAGGTAATTCTCAAGTAAACTAGCAATGCCAGGTATAGTCCACTGAACACTAGTGCACAAGATGTTCCTTGGGAGACAAAAAAATGTATATATCTTGGTGAAATAACTTTAAGAAATTCATCATGTTATCACCACTGGAATATTAACAGTGAAAATCAGCTCAGTAAAGATTCTGCAAAGTCCTATGGTCAAAAATTTGTTTAACACTATTTCATTTATCATTTCTCTTTAAAGGAAAGTTCTGTGAAAGTAGTTTAACATCTCATTATAATACATGTTGAAACTAAACTTCAAATTCTACTAGTTTTTTTAAACTGACCCGGGAAATTAATAATGAATACCATTGTGACAGCCTCACACAAGTATAGAATTATGTTGTTTAATGAGTATTTCATATCAGGTGGTCAATTGAGTGGATGGTGCTTAAATTAATAGAAGAATGAACCAATAGAGTACAAAGAATAACAAAAACTATTCATCTAGAATCAAAGTTACTTTTAAGACAACATTTCTATTTGGTTTTGAGGGGGGTTTATTTCAGAATATTACAGGGGTGCAAATGTTTGGTTACATGAATTGCTTTTGTACAGTTAGAGTCAATGTTATAAGTATGCCCATCACCCAGATAATGGACATTATACCCGTTAGATATGAATTTACCCATCTCCTCTTCCCCCCTCCCACCTGTTTGATTTCCATTGACTTTTACTTCCATACGTGCTTGAGTGTTGACCAATTAGTTCCAATTTAATAGTGAGGACATGTGGTGTTTGTTTTTCCTTTTTGCAATATTTCACTTAAAAGAATGGTCTCCAGTATCATCCAGGCTGTTACAGGAGGCATTAGTTCACCTTTTTATGATTGTGTAGTACTACATGATATATTTATACTCCATTTTATTAATCTACTTATATTTTGATGAGCACTTGGGCTGATTCCACATCTCTGTAATTGTGAATTCTGCTGCAATAAACATTCAAGTGCAAGTGTCTTTTCGATAAAATGACTTTTTTAAATTTGGGTAAATACCTAATAATGGGATTGCTGGATCCAATGGTAGGTCTACTTTCAGTTCTTTGAGGTATCTCCATACTACTTTCCATAGAGGTTGTACTAATTTCCAGTCCCACCAACAGTGTATAAGTGTTCCTTTCTCTCCACATCTATGCCAGCATCTGTTGTTTTGGGACTTGTTGATAAAAGCCATTCTCACAACAGTTAAGTGGATATCTCATTATGGTTTTGATTTACATTTCCCTGATGATTAGAGATGTTGAGCATTTTTTCATGTGCTTATTGCCCATCAGTCTATATTCTTTTGAAAAGCATCTGTTCATGTTTTTGCCCACTATTTAATGGGATTATTTGATGTTTTCTTGCTGATTTGCTTGAGTTCTTTGTAGATTATGCTTATTAGCCCTTTACTGGATGTATAACATACAAGTATTTTCTCCCATTCTGTAGATTGTCTATAAATTCTATTGATTGTTTCCTTGGCTATGCAGAAGCTTTTTAATTTAGTCAGGTCACATTTGTTTATTTTTGTTATTGCTGTGATTGCCTTTAGGGTCTTTTTTCTTTTTTTTTTGAGACAGGGTCTCACTTTGTTGCTCAGGCTAGAGTGGCGTCAGCATAGCTCACAGCAACCTCAAACTCCTGGGCTCAAGCAATCCTTCTGCCTCAGCCTCCTGAGTAGCTGGGACTACAGGCATGCGCCACCATGCCCAGCTAATTTTTCTATATATATTAGTTGGCCAATTAATTTCTTTCTATTTATAGTAGAGACGGGGTCTCACTCTTGCTCAGGCTGGTTTTGAACTCCTGACCTTGAGCAATCCCCTCTCCTCTTGCCTCCCAGAATGCTAGGATTACAGGCGTGAGCCACCGCGCCTGGCCCAGGGTATTCTTCATAAATTCTTTGCATAGTCTGATATAAGAGTTTTTCCAACATTTTCTCCTAGAATTCTTACAGCTTCGTGCCTTAGGTGTAAGTCCATTATCCATCATGAAATAATTTTGGTAAGTGGTAAGAGGTGTGGATCCTGTTTCAGTCTTCTACATCTGGCTCTCTAATTTTCCCAGAACCATTTATTGAAAAGGGATTCTTTTCCCCAGTGTATGTTGTTGTCTGCTTTCTCAAAAACCAGATGGCAATAGAAGGATGGCTTTATATCTGGGTTCTCTGTTTTTAATCATTGGTGTATGTCTCTATGTCTCTATAGCCTTATAGTATAGCTTGAAGTCTGGTAACGTAGTGCCTCCAGATTTGTTCTTTTTGCTTAAAGTTGCTTTGGCTATTCATGGTCTTTTCTGGTTCCATACAAAAAGTAGAATTATTTTTACTAGATCTGAAAAAAATGACATTGGTATTTTAATAGAGATTGTGTTGAATCTGTAAATCACTTTGGATAGTATAGAAATTTTAACAATGTTGATTCTGTCAAAGCATAAATATTATATATTTTTCCATTTATTTACATCCTTTGTAATTTCCTTCCTCAATCTTTCATAGTTCTCCCTGTAGAGGTCTTTCTTCTCCTCCTTGGTTAAATATATTCCTAGGTATTTTATTTTCTTTGTAGCTATTGTGAAAGGTATTGAGTCTTTGATTTGATTCTCAGCTTGACTGTTTTGGGGGTATAGGAATCCTGATTTGCACACATTGATTTTGTAACCTGAGACTTTGCTGAATTTATTTATCAATTCCAGGAGTGTCTTGGCAGAATCTTTGGGGTTTTCTAGATATAATATCACCAAGGCAGGTGGATCGCTCAAGGTCAGGAGTTCGAAACCAGCCTGAGCAAGAGCAAGACCCCATCTCTACTAAAAATAGAAGGAAATTAATTGGCTGACTAAAAATATATAGAAAAAATTTAGCCAGGCATGCTGGTACATCCCTGTAGTCCCAGCTACTTGGGAGGTTGAGGCAGAAGGATTGCTTGAGCCCAGGAGTTTGAGGTTGCTGTGAGCTAGGCTGATGCCACAGCACTCTAGCCAGGCAACAGAGTGAGATTCTGTCTCAAAAAAAAAAAAAAATCATATCATCAGCAAAGAGCAATAGTTTGACCTCTTTTTTCCCCATTT